>NW_028262355.1:2611788-3264735 GCF_047370975.1 Nipponia nippon | reverse complement strand
TGGAACCTTCACATTAAATAAAGAAAAAAATAAAAAGAAGAGTTAGAAACACCATAATGTAGTCAGATAGGCACCAGTCACATGTTCCCTCTAGTACCTCAGCTACTCAGTCCAAGATGACTGTGCAACCTTTGCCTCAACAGTCTAGGCACAGCAACACATCAGCCACAGACGCTTATCGCTATTCCACCAACCCCCTGACTCTACGCCCCGGCGGGCAGGGCGGCTCCAGGCCAAGCACACACACACCCCGACACTCCACAGAACACTACAAACAACAGGCCTCAAAGACGTGAGAGAACTCTCGGCAACAAGAACGACACCCAGACCGAAGACGCCGTCGAGCAAGACCACCTGCGGCACCGTGATGACGATGTCAGGAGCCTCTAGGGCAGCCGCCAAAACAGAGAGGAACGTCACAGCCCGTAACACGAAGTTACTCTCAAAACTGAGAGGATGTTGGCGCAACGAGCCCGGCTTCAAGACCTAACAACGTAAAGGATGCAGGGAAGAAACCCCCGTCCACTAAGATGGACGGCAAGAGAACAGAGCTGCTCACGCAGCCGGAAACGTCGCCGCAGAAGAGGACCGCCCGGAAACCTCCGAGACGCCAGACCGATCCACGCCGCACGCTTTAAACGCCAGAAAAGCGGCGCCCGATTGGCACTATGCCGACGAGTACAGGTGTTTCGACGCCAGGAATGGCACCCGAGGCATTTGCCGCCCCAGACACACCCTGCGCACCTTAAGCGCAAAGACGACATATAGACCCAACAAAAGTGTAAGACACAGAAGACACCACACAAGCTACGCAACAACAGACACAGCCTGGAACCGCCCTGCCCGGCGCACGCTGCCATCGAGCTGAAGACTAATCTGCTCCCTCTAGCCGCCTAGACGGCGCTGTTCCCAGACAGACCTCTCCCCAGCGCTACCTTTAAAACCCCTTCCTGCAATGGCCAACCTTGTACCCTCCCTCCCCCGACCCCTCTCCAGCACTAGAGCCTCAACTTAGCTTGCAGACGGCCGCGAGGCTGAATCCATCCTTGACAAGGAAAACCACACTCAGCCCGCTGTCGCCAGGTTCCTCTTCACCCTCTGCAAAACAAAACCGATGCCATCACAGTCACCATCACATCGGTCAACACAGACCTTTCCCAAAACAGCTGCCACTTCACATGCGCCATGGCAGACCGCTTACCTGCTCCCTGCCCATTCTGCAGTCTGACACTGCAGCTGTCATCGCTTCCGGCACCTAGGATACCGAGAGACACAAAATTACCTTTGCGCTTGCAAGAAAACACCAGCCCCACGCTTCACCTCCCTACTACCCAGCTCGCCTCCAATGCTCCTGCACTTCCAAAGGCAGCCCCCGCAGAACCTGCAAACCCTAAGAGAAACACTGCAACTCCATTGCCATACAATACTCAGGTATGAGATGCCAACCTGGCCCACCACCACCTCACCTTCCGGGACCGCTCGTCGACGTGCAGCGGCAACCCTCCGAGCCTGCATACGGCACCTGCAGAAACCCAAGCAGAGAGGCACATGCTGAGATATTGCTCGAAACCACAGCCTGCCCGCACCGATCCCCGTCTCACCCTCCTTTACCTTGACAGCTCGCCCGCCCCACCTTCATCAGTCTGCCTTGCCTCTTTCAGGCTTACGCGCCATCTCTAAGACGCAAACAACAGGCGTCCCTTATGCCTGGACCAGCCACACACCCCCTGAAAAATAACCACTACTTCAGCCTATCAATCCCTGCTCACCTTGTGCAAGTCAGCTCTGGGCCCATATCCCACATAGCTCCTCGCTTGGAACGTTCACATTAAAAAAGAAGTTAGAAACACCATAATGTAGTTAAATAGCTACCAGTTTCATGTGCCCTCTAATACCACACACCAACCCACCCTCTTTACAGCACTGACCTCATTTCTCCTTCGTGTCCCTGGAGAACTCATCCTTCTGCATCTTGAAAATAATTAGTATTGAACATGTCACCTGGATCCTGAGCAATAGCTTAACAATTCCAGAGGTCTTGTTCCTATTTAGCAATACCATCTACAGGCCAACCACAGCCTGCTATTAAAAGAAATATGTAACTCAAATATCAGGCCCTACACATATAACCCTTAACACCTTTGAGATTCGTTCTGCTCAAGTAGCGCTCTAGTGGTCTCCGAGACATCTACCTTCATCCCCTTAGCACCTGCCAAGCACTACAGTAATTCTCGTTCTCACCCACTGCCGACAGCTACTCAGTACAAGATGACCGTACAGCCTTCGCCTCAACGGTCTAGGCACAGCAACACATTAGCCACAGACGCTTATCGCTATTCCACCAGCCCCCTGACTCTACGCCCCCCGGGCAGAGCAGCTCCAGGCCAAACACACGCAAGTACACACCGACACTCCACAGAACACTACTAACAACATGCCTCACAGACGAGAGAGAACTCTCAGCAACAAGAGCAACACCCGGACCGAAGACGCCGTCGAGCAAGACCACCGTGACGGCTATGTGAGGAGCCTCTAGGGCAGCCCCAGTAAAAGAGTGGAACGTCACGGCCCGTAACGCAATGTTATTTTCAAAACTGAGAGTATGCAGGCGCAACGAGGCCGGCTTCAAGACCTAAGAATGTAACGATGCAGGGAAGAAACCCCTGTGCACTAAAATGGACGGCAAGAGAACGGAGCTGCTCACGCAGCCAGAAGCGATGCCGCAAAAGAGGACCGTCGGAAACGTCGAAACGCCAGACCGATCCACGCCACACATTTATCGCCAGAAAAGAAGCGCCCGATTGGCACTATGCCAATGAGTAAAGCGTTCGAGATGCTAGGGATGGTGCCCGAGGCACGTACCGCCCTCCTTGGGTGCAAAGACGACATCGAGACCAAACAAAGGTGTAAGACGCAGAAGACACGACACAGACCATTCAACAACAGACACAGCCTGGAACTGCCCTGCCCGACGCACGCTGGCATTGTGCCAAAGAAAAACCTGCTCCCTTTACCTGCCTGGAGGGCACTGTTCCCAGACATACCTCTCCCCTGCGCTACCTTTAATACCCCTTCCTGCAACGGCCAACCTTGTCTCCTTGCCCCCTTCCAAGTGCCAGCCCCTCAACTCAGCTGGCAGACAGCCAGGAGCGTGATTCCATCCTGGAGAAAATACACATCAGCTAGCTGATATTTTCCCCACATTCCCCAAGTTCCTCTTCATCATCTGCAAAAAATTCCCACACCACCAGCAGTAAGCATCCCAACAGCAGACGCCTACCTCTTCCGCACCGCTTTCATCCTCGGAAGCGCCGTGGCGTTCCACTCGCCTGCTCCGTGCCGATTCCAGAGACGGAGGCTGCGGCCGTCGTTCCTTGTGGCACTAAAATGCTCAGATACACAAAATTACCATTGTGCTTGTGAAAAGTCACCGGTCCCGTGCTCCTCCTCCCCGCTACCCAGCTCGCCTCAAATGCTCATCCGATTCCCAATGCGGCCTCCGCAGAACCTGCCAAACCAAAAAGAAAAGCTTCGTCGAGTTGCAGCACGACACTTTACTCTCGGGCACAAACAGGCCCGCGACCACCTCGCCTTCTCGGACCGCTCAAAGCACTGCTTCGCTCCTCTGATACTACATGCATCATATGCAAAAAAAAAAAATCAAAGCGAATAACAGATGCAGAGATACTACCTAAAATGAGAGCCTGCCCGCACCGATTCCCATCTCCTCCTCCTGTACCTTGGCCGGTTTCCAGCACTGCCTCTGCTGTTTTCAGGTTGCCACGTCGAGCTGTGAGTACCGCCTGTAAAACCCTAACAACAAGGCGTGTTTATAGCTTCACCCACAATAAGACACCTGAAAACTAATGGCTACGCCAGCCCGCTAGTCATCGCTCGCCGTGCCCGAGTCAGCTTCGGTGCCCAGATCCCACATGGCCTCACGCCTTCAGACAAAGAAACACAAACCGCAATCGACTCATACAGCTACCGGTCACATCTTCCCTCTAACACCGCACGCTGACCCGTGTTCTTATGGTGCTCACCTCACCGTCGCCTCGCACGGCTGGTGCTTCTGCACCTGCAAAAACAATGACATCGAACAAGTCACCCGGATACCGAGCGAGAGATCAACCGATTCCGCTACTCTTGTTCCCATTCGGCAATACCATCTAGAGCCCAAGTACACCCTGCCATTAAAAGAAATAAGTAACTCAAATATTAAGCCCTACATATACAAGCCTTAACACCTTTGAGATTCCATTTGCTCAACTAGCAGCACTCTAGCATTCAAGCCGAGTCTCCCAGACAGCTCCGGTCATCCCCTCGGCACCCGCCAAACGCTACAGAAATGGTCGTCCTGCCTGCTGCCGATGGCCGGTCGCTTGGAAATAGGCCGTACCGCCTTTGCCAAAACAGTCTAGGCGTATTAACATTAACCGTCGCTCTTCGTGCTAATCTTCCCCGGACTCTACCATCGCTATGCCCCCAGGCGAAGCGGCTCCAACCTGGACGCGTACGCACGCAGACCGACGCTGCGCACAAACGCTACGGATGACGTCACCCAGATATCTAAGAAAAACTCTTGTCAAAAGGAATGAGTCCCGGCCCAGAGATGCCAACGGGCGATAAGATCGATGGGGCCGTGAGGAAGAACCTACGGCAGCCCCACAAGTCAAATACCATCGCCAGTGATCAAGATATATAAAAAAAGATATGTCCTTAACTGGGATGACGGAGGTGTGAGAAGCCAGGCTTAAATACCTAAGAATGTTAGGATGCAGGGAACAAGTTGCAGAAAAAGACTCTGGGAAAACAGACGGCTCTCGAGCAGCAATGCTGATGCCTTCTTAATCGCCATCGCAATAAGTTACCGTCCGTAAACTTCTGATACGCAAGATACGTGTGACTGATCCACGTGATAAACTTTAATTCAAGAAAGGAAGGACTCTGTTATCGTTACGCCGATGAGCCGACGCTTACAAGACCCTGGGTATTGCGATGTGCCCGCCAGACACAGAAGAATAGAGACATCATGACGTGAGTAAGGTATGGTATGAGACACAAGACGGACTACAAAGACTACACAGTAACATAGACGCAGGCTGGACCTGCCCTGCCTGGTAGACAGTCGTGTTTTACACAAAGAACCCCGTGCCCTCTCTGCCCGTACGTGCATAATCTCAAACCGCCTTCTCCACTACGCTGATTTTAGAACGCCTGCCCGCCCCTGCTGCGCTTCCCCCACCCAGCCCATCACCTGCACAAAGATAGCTTTGGCCCTCAACTTGCCTTTCAGAGGGCTGGGGGTCAGAAACCATCTTTTAAAACAGACCACATAGGCTACCTGAGATGTCACTGCAGTCACCCAGATCCTCTTCATCATCTGCAAACACGGAGTGCCATCACTCAGCGTCACGCCAGTCAACGCTGACCTCTTCCGCAATGACACCTGCCTCGGAAGCACCTTGGCCTTCCGCTCGCTTCTAGTCTAACGCCAGATGTTGCGGCCAGCATCGCCCGTGGCGCCTAGAAACCAGAAATATAGAAACAACCGTTGTGTCTGGAAGCAGTCACCTGCTCCAACAATTCTACACCTCAAAATAAACTGCTGCTACGGTTGATGTTCATCACCCACCTTGCCTGATGACCTCAGGCCAGACCTTCCGATTTGCATGTAGTTTTGCGAGTCGCTTTACACTTTCAAAACAGAGCGCTAGCTAGGCACATAGGCGCCGACAGGGGCACGTTCCCTCCGTCGCTGTGTGCCGACCTTCCTTCTCGCAACGCTCCGCTCGCCTCATCCCTTCGGTGTCCAGCTCCCTACTATGCATCTGCAGCAACAATAAAACCAAGTTGACCGGGTGCTCACAAATACCCTAGCAAACAGCGAACCTTCCCCATTCTGACTTCTTCACTCTGCTAACCTTGTCGATTCGAGCTTTACGCTGTGACCTGCCAGGCTGATGCAGCGCCGTCAGTGAGTTACAAAAAAAACAAGACAGACAGACAGTAATACCCATGAGAAGTAGACGCTGACCTCTTCTTTCCCCTACCCCAATAGCCACATGCTGGACTCATCCTTGCCCCCAGCCTCCTAACGCGGCTCCGCTCGCCTCCCGTGCCACGCCTCCGGGGTCAGCATCCATGTCAGGCACCTGCTCGTGTAGTCGGTCCGTCTCCAATGATTCGGGAACCGTAACCTTCGATGCCGGCTCCGCCTCGGGAGATTGTGGAGACACACGCAGATGTTACATACTACTTTCCTAAACAGAGAGCCCACCATGCAAATCCCTTGGACCGACTTAGGTACTCAAGCAACACAGAGAGCCCAAAAGCACAAATCCCAGAACAATCGATCCCAACCTCCATCGTGGCCCACAACGCCGTCTGCTCACCTTCGCTGTCACTCCTCGCTCGACTGCGCCGCTTAGCCCAGACCTATTGCTTAAACCGCAAGATTAAGTCAAACCACCCACCGACACGCAAAAATTACGCTTACTGCCAAATAACCCAATATAGGCAAAGACCAATGATAGGCCAAACACCAAAAGAGCTACAAGTAGCAAATGACCGTGGCTCGTGTAAAGACAGACTCCTCCTTTACGGAGAACTAACTCCTAAAGGACTCCATGAGCCGCAGGACGGAGAACCCCTCGGTAGACAGCACGCTCGCATAAGAGCGCCGACATGTACGGGACAGGACGCTGGGCTGCCGGAAGCTACTTGTGTATGCAACGCTACTATTAGATAACGCTGCACTATAAAGCCTTAAGCTGAAACTGCACAGTAGTTACAGGAGACCTGACAGCAGACAGATGCTGAACGTGACTTGATGGTCACAGAATCTCATGGAGACGGGCGCCAAAAATCTCACGGAGGCCCCTCAGACCCAAACGCTTCATGAGAGATGCTTCTGGCCAAAATACGAGCTCAATGAGGAAAAGCCAAAGGTGATGCGGAGCGAGCTATTAAAATCTCCGTACAGAAGCACGCATTACTTGAGATGGCAGGATGGTTCTGCCAGGTCAGTCGGACCCAAGCACCGGGTTCTAATGCCTGTCCAGTGCTGTCCGTGATATTTCTCACGGCCTGCCACGTAACAGACGGGTTGCCCATCTGGGACTGCGTTTTGCATGTCCCAGCCCCTCCCCACCCCCGTGATGAAAATCAAAGCGAACAACTAAGGACTCTACTTAATCACCTCGGCTTCTTAAAGAAGCTTCCTTCCTCTGCTGACGGTCAACACAGACAGCCTGGTGCTGTTCCTCGCATGCGGGCTGGCCCTCGGATGCCTCTACCGCCAAAGGAAGAGAAAATGATTACGCTCCTACAACATGCTCCATCCTCTTGTTCTTCGAGAAATCAAAAGAAAGCTACCATCCCTGACTGCTACACAACAGGAGTCTGTGCAGGAGATGGCCGAGCCCAGCCCCACAAACGGCAAAAAAACTCTGCTATGACCCTGCTTTGCCTTGCGGCAACAGCACCCGCCATCGGAGGGCCCCAAACCCGTTTGGGACTCCCTAGGAAATTCAGATACAATTAGTTCAAAACACCTGGCAAATAAGATACAACCTAAAAACACATGTACCCCACCTTATCCCAAAAACCACTCAGATAGCCCGCTTCCTCCCACACAAAACTCGCGTCTTCAACAAATACACAGAACAACGTGACACCAAACATAACAAAATCCTTACCCTCTGACACACTCTGAAAGGTATTAGCGCACCCGCATAATAAATACTCACGCCGTCGACCCGCGTACCGACTTCCTCAGGGCCAGACCTGCAAAGACAGGAGGAATCCTGACGTTACCTCCCCAGATGTCCCCAGAGCTCCGCTCCCCTCTCTGCTGCTCCCATCGTGGGAAAAAGCTGGTGAGGATAACTACAAAAGGAAAAACAAAAAAAGAGAGGAAGGAGAGCCACAGGGACTTGGATGTCAAAAGACAACCTGACCTTACCTGCAGGAATACACAACAGAAATCCTGCAAAAAAAAATTGTAACCAAAACCCAGAAAATATGACAAACCCAGGAACCTCCAAAAAAACAGAACATTGCACCGCACAGCAACAGAGACTGCCCGATGGATGGAGCTGTGAGGACAAGAGGGCCGCCACAAAAGCGGCTCGAGACCCTTGAGCCCGATAACCTACAAAGCCCCATTGGGAATTACAACGGCAGTCCGCCGATGGAAAAAACCACAACAGCGTAACACGGTGACTCGAAGATCTAAAATGGACACCGTACGACTACAGAAACCGGTGCTAAAAACACTATAAACAAGAACATCGCTGTCATGACCGACACTAGAAAAAGCCTCGTTGGACACTTAAGGAAAAAGGCAAAAAGAAAACCAGAAAAAGCTCGCACGCCCAGGACTGTGATAAGACACACCCTTCCCTGGAGATTTAAGAGCACAAATACACATCCTGTTCTCCAAGAAACACGAGGGAAGACAGCGACGCAAGCCTGCACTGGAAATAAGTGCCTAGTCAATGCCCCTAAGTTACAATTTCTGTGACATCCCAATGGACGGTGAAGGGACAGAAGCAAAAATTAGCTCAGCGAATGAAAGAAGCACGGAGGAGCAGAGACCCAAGACTTCTGGAGGGTATATTTTGACGTACCTTAATGTACCCAATGCAGGGCCAAACATCAGACGAGTCTCGTCTCAGAAAACTTGTTCCTATGCAGAAGCCCGGACAGTTTACGCTGCGTCTCTCGTGACTTCCTCCCATCTCCCATCGGCTGTGGAGAGACAAAACCAGAACAGACCTGATCAAAAACCAAATTCAACTGCATAACCCTTCTGAAAAAAAAAACCAGTGAACCTACCTCCCTTACCCAACCATCGCCCGCTCCCAAAACTTTGAAAAACCCCTTCTCTTCTCCTGAGCCTGCAGGGAAGGAAAGCCACTCCTTCCCAACAGCTCCTGCCCTGTATTCGCACCCCTGAACCTCCCATGTCAGCTGCTCCTCTGGAACTGCTCTTCTAAGCTGTACCCCACATTCTGTAAGCTCCCCTTACCTTTCATCTTCCTGTAGACTCCAGGCTCTGCTACAAACCCACAAAATCAGTGAAGTCCGCATGCTTATGATCTATGAGGTACCTACTGCAAGCCGTAAAGGTTCTAGGGACAATGTGGTACTCTGTCAGCAATTAAGAAAGATGGACCGTTCCGTACTCTGAAAAACACTATGTCTTATGTACCTGCTGCTTTCTTGAAGAAAGTTAAAACTCCATATGCATATAGATACAAGATGCCCACCTTAAACGCTGCTAGATCATCTCACCATCTGTCCTATTATGAAAGGCTATTGAGAACTTGCATGGCAGAACTAGTGAAGAAAAAGTTCTATCTTCAATAGAGCCAGAAATTCCAAAAACATACAACACACTTAAAATAAAAAAAGAAAATCCAAGCTCAGACTATTAATCCATCTTACCGCTCCTAAACACCCAATACAATACTGAGGAGAAAAAAAAAAAGAAATAAATCTGCACACAAGTCTGTTTTTTACTATACATGATGCTGAACCTCAACTAGTCCCAAAGCCCTTACCTCAAACAAATGCTTCTGCTTCTCTCAATATCAAAACACACCTACTCAAATAACTAAAGCAGATCAAAATCTGGAATTGACTGAAGGAACAGCAGAACACTAACACCACTGAAACCCAAAAGCAGAATGAGCTGCCTGAGTTGAGGCTGTGGCTCATATACCCCTGGCCCCGCCCACCGCCCTTCCCACACTCACCTGGGAAAGGGGAGGGACAAACCACCAGATGGCATAAAGGCTGCCGGAGGAGCAGCAAAGAGGTTTCTTCTATGCCTTAGGTTTTCAATGTGTAAAGGACTTAAATGGGGAAAGTGACCCTTACTAGAAATGAGAAGATCTACTCTTTTACAGCAACAGCATCTATCGCATTGGCAATGTGACCGGGTAAGGACTTAAATGTATTTTTTCTGGGGTGCAGATAGAATGAGATAGACCTCCTACCAAACTACGTAAGAAAGAAACCCGTTAAACTCGTTAGTGACATTATTACCAACAATTACATGCTTTAGTTTCCCATGAAAAAAACAGGATGTTATGGAATTACGCTTCATTGCTAGTGAAACCGCATGCGCTACTTAACTTCCACCAAAAGTACGTTCCAGATAGAACTGAATGACAAAGCGTAATTAAATCCCATAAAAATCCTTTTTTGAAAATTCCTCCGGTCACAAAGTAAATTATTTACTGTAAATCACCAACGGTTCAGTCACCTCAACGGTCTCTCTGACGGACTCCCTTAATAGAACTAGATGAGTCCTAAGAGACGAAAACCACAAAAATCCCATAGAAACACAAAAAACATCTCAGAGGCCGTATGAGGCAGCTGAATGAATGCCTAAGTAGCTAGAACAAATATAAATTGCAAAACACAACAAAAAAAACCACGGGAGTTCTGTCAATAAAAAGAGGGGAAGACTACCGCCTTCTCTGAAAAACTCAAGAGCAGATCTGAACTGATGGTAGATGTCTTTGGGGTACCAGCCACCAAATAGAAACGTAGCGTAAGACAAAAAACCAAAGGGACTGCTGCGAAGCACGAAGATGGCTTTACAAAAGGTTAGGCAGAAGGAGAGGCCCCGAGGGGGCCAGAGAGACCAAAGTAGTCTCAAGGACACAATGAGCTCTAAAAGGAGTCACGCAAAGGACGGATGTCATCGGGGACCGAATGGAGGCACGCCGAATGGGTGAGAGGACGGAAGGACCGACCGGGGTAACGGAGGTGGACTCGGGAAGGGCTCGGAGGGGAAAAGAGGTGCACAAAGCTCCCTGCTGAGCTAAAACGGGGCTCTAGGGCGTAGGGGGTATCTCGCGAGAGCTCGGCAACGGAGGAATCCCGAGGGGGCCTGAGACACCAAAGAAGCCTCAGAGGTATCAATGAGGAACTCCGAGGGGGATTTCAACAAAGTACAGATGTCGTCAGGGGATCAGGGGCTGAATGAAGGCATCCTAAATGGCGAAGAAGACGATAAGAGGGCTCTAAAGCGCACCAAAACAAAAAAAATTGCACTGGAGCTAAAGTGCTACGAGACTGCTGTGCAGTATGAGAAAGGACTCGGAAGGCATCGTTATATAGAGTAGAGGAATTATGAGAGGGCAGGGTAAGAAAAAATGGCTTGGAGACACAGCGAGAGCCTCGGAGGCTCAGGAGAACATCTCTGCAAACTCCACGTGACTAAGCGGGAGAGGAACCGAAGGAAGACGCCCTCGACGGCAGAGAGACGAAAGAGCGCTGGTAGCAAAGAAAGACGGGAGGCTCCGACTGAACGAGAGAGGTGGGAAAGGAGATATGGTGCTACAGGGTGCCGTAGAGAACGAGGAACATCTCGGGAGGCGTCGTGACTGTGGGGAGAGGGGCGTCGAGGGGGCTGACAGGTGAGAGGCGGCTTGGGACGACAAGGAGGAACTTGGGTGATTGTCCGAATGGAGTACCGATGGCCTCGGGTGGTCGGAGACTGAACGTGGGAATCCTAGATAGTATAGAGGAACGAATGACTGCTGCATGGCTCAAAGTGCTACAAGAACGAGGTGGAGCACAAGGAAAGGTCTCGGGAGGCATCGTGAGCAAGAGAAAAAAAATGTCCTGAGGGAGCAGAGAAACAGAAAAAGGATTGGGGACATGACAATTAAATCCGGAGGGGATCTGAACCAACTAAAGTTGTCATCAGACAGCCGGGGAACGAATAGAGGCACGGCTAGAGGAAAGAGGCCGGGATAACTGGGCCGGTCACAGATACAGACTCGGGAAGTCTTCTGAGGCATCGAGAGGGGCGCGAGGTCCGCTACGAAGCTAAAGGCACGCTAAGGGTGACCTCGAAGGCATAGATAGGCATCGTGACGCCGTTAGAGGGGTCTTGAATGGGCCGGAGAGACCGAAGAAGGCTCGGGACACGAGGAAGACGTCTGGAGGGGATCGGAACTTTAGCTAGAAAATCAGGTGAAAAGACCGACTTAAAAAAAAAACCAACACCTAAAAACCTAAGCCAAAAATGGGAATATACTTTTTAAAAAGCATCTGTAGTTTTAAAATAACTTCATACTGACATCGGATTGTGCAAACTAAAAAACAACTCATTCGTTTCTCTCTAACAAAAGACAAATCCCCCGATAGTTTCCTTTTAGCCTATTGTATCTGTAGACACGATTTCAAAACTAACAGATGTAAAGTCAAGAGAGAAAAAGTTACGGCATCTGCACAACATACTTCCTACAAACAGCTGCTGGAGGGAAAGTAAAATATAAAAGTAATAAAAAAAAGGAAGGTTCCACCCAAAATCTCAGATGTCCTCGGGGAGGCCAGGGACCAAATGGAGGCACCCTAGATGTCGCACAGGACGATAAGAGCGCTTGGAGGCACAAACGAACCCCATTAAATAAGGCATCGAAAAAGGTTCCTGGGGAGCGAAAAGGTCGCGAAGAGCGTTACAGAGCGAAAAGACGGCTGTGGGGCACGAGGACCGCCTCGGTAAGCACGATGATGGCAGAAGGGGGGTGTCGAGAGTGAAAGAGAGACAGAAAAAGGATCTGGGTTGCAATGCGAAACGCAAGAGGGTGCCCTAACAATGTACTCACGTATGTCCCCGGGGGATGAGCGACTGAACAGAGACATCCTAGATGGCAGAGAATAAGGTAAGAGAGCTCTGGGGATCAGACAAAGCCTGAGCAAGGGTTCTGTCTGAATGGGAGAAACACAAATAGCGCTACAGAGCTCAAAGGGTGCTGTGGGTCTCGGGGGGACATCGTGACAGGAACGGGATGGCTCCGTGAGATGGGGGAACACGGACGTAGAAACAAATGAAGATTCGCCGAGGCGATGAAGTACGCGGGAGAGGATCCGAAGAGAGCACGGATGTCCTCGAGAGACCGGGTACCGAACGGAGACATCTGACGTGGCGGAGCGGAAGGTAAGAGTGCTCTGGGGCAAAATGAAAGCCTGTGGAGGAGTTATCTCTGAGTAAAGCAAAATGTTTAAAAGCGACGGTGATTAAAGAAATAAGGAAAAAAATAATAGAGACGGTGAACTAAAACAGAGAGGTAGAAGTAAAATTTGAAAAGAGAGGGCATTCAGGAAAGACAAGAAATAATTACAACATAAAGACAACGAAACACAGACAGTGAATGGGATAAAAGACAACAAAATTTTAAAAGCGACGGTGATTGAAGAAATAAAACATTTAAAAGTAGCATTGCTAAACTAAAACAGAGATGGAGAAAGAAAATCTAAAAAGCAATGGCAAAGAAGCAAAAAAAAATGTAAAAAAAGAGAGCAGAGAGAAAAAAAGGAGGCATAGAAAGAATATTTAAATAGCAAAGGGGATTAGGGAAATAAAGGTGAAAAACAATAGGGACAGGGACATAAAACGGAGATGATGAAAGAATATCTCAAAAGCGTGGAAACAAAGGAAAGATAGGAAATAATTAAAAAATGAAGACGCTGAAATGAGGACACTAAATGGGATAAAAGGAGACAGACAAGTTTAACAGCAATGCTGATTAAGTAAAAAATTTTTAATAAGCTAGAGCAAACTAAAACGGATATGTAGGCAAAAAATGTAAAAGGCAGGGCTACTAAGAAAACACAAGATACAAAGAAAAAAAGGCAAAATAAACACAAGGAGTAGGATCAAAGCAGAAAAACAGTTAACAGTACAGCAATTGAGGAAATAAGGGCGCCTCCCAGCTTCTTCACTCAAGGTCCTTGAGCGGTGTAAGTGCTACTCGGCGACAAACAAAACGTCAGTGCGTTACCAACGTTGTTCTCATCCTCAATCCAAACCGCAGCACTGTGCCAGCTACTTGGCCCAGCCCCGTCTTCGCTTCATGGGTCCCACCTGGGCTGCCCTAGCTGGAACCCATCAGGAACTGAGGCCATCACCCCAGCCCCACAGCACATCACTGCGTCCCCTGGACCCAACCGCAGCCGCTCACCCAGAGGCCAGGGGCTGGAAACACATCTGGGGTCACAAAGGAGGCAGCAAATGTTTGTTCCTTCACGCCCATCAGAAATCCCAGCAACGAGCTGGTTACGAGGCTTGGTGCCCAAAGGCAGCGGGACAGAGGGAAAAGAGGGACGAGGAAAGCAGAAGGAAGGATGGAGGGAGGTAGAGAAGAGGGGTAGGACAGGGAGCCAGAAAACGGGATACTGGGAACAAGAGAGGGACGGGGAACCGCACAAGGGTGTTGAGAGAGAGAGAAATGGAGTGCAGCGAGGAGGAGGATGGGGAGATCCCACAGGAACAGGGAGCAACAGGGGGCAGGGGAGAGAGACAGAAGGGACCGAGCGGGACAACAGGAACAGCAGAGAGGGACAGAGAGAATAAGAGACACGCAGGCAGCGGCGGGGCGGGGCGGATCGAGGGAAGTACAAAAGGGGGAAAAAGCAAAAAGAATTAAAAAAAAGTGACAGGAAGTTGGATAGAGGCAGTCATAGAAATAGAAATTAAAAAGCAACAAACATAGGCAAGAATTAAAAATTAGAGAATGTAAGACAGAGCGAGAAATAGAAAGGGAACAGGACAGAGAGGCAGGAAATGTAAAAAATTGTTAAAGGGAGCTATGTAGAGGGAGATTTGAAAGGGAAAATAAAAAACAATGGACTACAGGAAACACAGGAAAGAAAAATGGGACAGGGAACTAGATAAATGGAGACCTAGAAATAAGACGTTAAAAGCAACGTGGTACGTGACAGGAAAGCATTAAGAATAAGGGAAAGGGAACTAGATAAATGGAGACATAAAAAGAAAATTGTAAAAGCGACAGGGTAAGGAAAACCAGAAAAAATTAAAAACAGGGAGAGCAAACTGCGTAAAAGATGAGAGAGAGAAAAATTCAAAAAGGATGGGACAGGAAAGAATTAAAAAACAGGGATAGGGACCTTGATAAAAGTAGACCTAGAAGGAAACTTGAAAATGCCAAGAGGTACAGCACAGTCAGCAAAGAACTAAAAACAGGGACAGCAAACCAGATTACATATGGAAACAAAATTTTAAAAGCCGAGGGATAAAGAGAGGGGAAAATGAAAAAAATAGAGATGGCAATCTAAATAGAGACATACGAAGAAAAGAGATGAAGTGAAGCACAGGCTGGAGGACAGACAGGAAAGCATTAACAAATAAGCGCGTTGGATGGGATAAAATTAGACATCGGAAAAATAAAAGCCACGTCTCTTAGGAAAGACAAGAAAAAACTACCAAATAAAGAAAGGGGGACAAAGAGAGAGACGCATACAAAGTAAATTTTAAAAGCAACGGGGTACACAACCGTACAAAACTATTAAAAAGTAAGGATAGGGAGCTTGATCAAAGTAGATATAGAAAGAAAATTTCAAAAGCAACTGGGTAGAGGACAAACAGAAAGAAAATTAAACACAGAGGCAGCAAACGAGATAAAAGTAGACATAGAAACAAAAATTTTAAAGCCGAGGTACTAAGACAGGAAAGAATTAAAAAAATAGCAACAGCGAACCAAACAAATGCAGAGAGACAGAAATTGTAAAAAGCGACCGCACTAAGGAAAGATGAGAAATAATTAAAAAATAGTGACAGTGAACGGAATAAAGGTAGAAAATTTTTGAAGCAACAGAGTTTAGGGAAATAGAGGAAAAAATTTAAAAGTAGGGGCACTGAACTGAAACGGGGACATAGGAAGAAAATTGAAAATCAAAGGCACTAAGGAAATAATTAAAAATAAAGACATCGAAGGGAAAAATGTAGACAGGGAAAGAACGTTTTAAAAGTGATGGGTATGAGGGAAATAAAGGGAAAAAATTAAAAGATAGGGACAGCGAACTAAAACAGATGTGGAAAGAAAATCTAAAAAGCAACGGCACGAATGAAAGAAAAAGAAATAATTTTTTAAACAACAGCAAAGGGAATAAAAGTGGGCATAGAAAGAACATTTAATAAGCAGAGGGGAACTAGGGGAATAAAGGGGAAAAATTGAAAAATAGGGACAGCAAACTCAGAGATGGAGAAAGAACATTGAAAAAGCGAGGGCACTAAGGACAGACAAGAAATTATGAAAAGACAAGACAGCAAAATAAAGACTGCAAAGGGAATAAACGTAGACAATTTTAAAAGCGACAGGGATTAGGGAAATAAAGGGAAAATTATGAGATAAGGAGAGCAAACTAAAACAGAGATGTAAAAATAAAATTTTTAAAGTGACGGCACTAAGACAAGAAATTATTAAAAAGATTCAAAGGTAATAAAAGTAGGCATAGAAAGAAGATTTAATAAGCAGAGGGGAATTAGGGAAACAAAGGGAAAAATTAGGAAATAGGGACAGTGAACTAAAATAAATGCAGAAAGAAACTCTAAAAAGCAAGGGCACTAACCAAAGACAAGAAATTATTAAAAGACAAGACAGCAACATAAAGACAGTGAACGAGGTAAAAGTAGAAAACTCTGAAAAGCAAGGGGGATTAGGGAAATAAAATGGAAAAATTTAAAAATAGGGACTGAACTAAAACAGAGATGTAGAAAGAAAAGAAATAATTAAAAAATAAAGGCATCAAAAGTAAGAAAAGTAAGCATAGAAAGAACATTTTCAAAGGGGGCGATAAGGGAAAAATTAAAACATAGAGACAGCAGGCTAGAACAGATTAAAATAGAACATCTAAAAAGCAAAGGAATTAAAGAAAGGCAAGAAGTAATTAAAAGAACAGCATAATAAAGACTGGGAACGGCATAAAAGAAAATTTTAAAAACTAATGGGGATTAGAGAAAAAACAGATGTAGAAAGAAAATTAAAAGCAAAGGCACTAAGGCAAGACAAAAAATAATTTAAAAATAAAGACAGCCAACAGAATAAAAGTAGACAGAAAATATTAGAAGCAAATAGAATTAAGGAAATAAAGAAAAAAATAATAGCGACGTTAAACTACAACAGGAAAGTAGAAAGAAACAAAATCTAAAAAATGATGGCAAAGAAGCAAGAAAAAAATCATTTTTAAAAGACAGTGAAGGGGAAAAAAGTAGGCATAGAAAGAACTTTTAAAAAGTGAGAAGGATTCAGGAACTCAAGGGAAAAACTAAAAAATAGGGACAGAAAACTAAGATGGAGACGTGGAAAGAAAATTGAAAAAGCAACAGCACTAAGGAAAGACAAGAAATAATTAAAAAATAAAGGTAGACAAATAAAGACTGTGAATTGGGTAAAAGTAGACCAAAAAATATTAACAAGAAAGGTGATTAAGAAAATAAGGAAAACATTAAAAAATAGTAGCATCGAACTACAAAAGAGACATAGAAAGAAAATTTTAAAAAGGAGATCGCACTAAAGAAAAACAATAAAAAATACTTCAAAAATAAAGACAGCGAACGAGATAAAAGTAGAAAATATTAAAAACCGAAGGATTAAGAGAGAAAAAAACCTAAAAAATTGAACTGGCGAAATAAAAGGCATACATAGATACAAAATTTTAAAAGCAGCGGCACCAAGGAAAGAGAAGAAATAATTAAAAAATAAAGGCATCAAAAGTAAGAAAAGTAAACATAGAAAGAACATTTTCAAAGGGGGCGATAAGGGAAAAATTAAAACATAGAGACAGCAGGCTAGAACAGATTAAAATAGAACATCTAAAAAGCAAAGGAACTAAAGAAAGGCAAGAAGTAATTAAAAGAACAGCATAATAAAGACTGGGAACGGCATAAAAGAAAATTTTTAAAACTAATGGGGATTAGAGAAATAAATGGAAAAATTAAAAAATAGTGGCAGTGAACTTAAAGAGATGGAGAAGGAAAATTTAAAAAGTGAGGGCACTATGGAAAGACAAGAAATAATTAAAACATAAATACAGGGAAATAATGACAGCTACTGGAACAAAAGGAGACAGAAAACTTTAAAAGAAACTGTGATTAAGGAAATAAGGATAACATTCAAAAATAGCATCACTGAACTACAATGGAGATGATGAAAGAAAATCTAAAAAGCGGTAGCACTAAGGAAAGACAAGAAAGGACAATCAAAAACTAACAGCAGCAAACGGGATAAAAGTAGAACATTTTAAAAGCCAAAGGACGGAGAAAGGAAAGAACTAAAAAATAGCAGCAGTGAACTACAATGCAGAAATAAAAAAAAAAAAAATGCACTAAGGAAATACAAGAAATCATTCAAAACTACAGATGGTGAACAGGAGAAAAGTGGGCAGGGAAAGAAAATTTGCAAAGCCATGAGCATTAGGGAAAAGAAGGGGAGGGAACTAAAAACTAGGGACAGCAAACGAAAGGCAGAGCAAGAAAATTTAAAACGGGAGGGCCCCAAGGAAAGACAAGAAATAATTAACTAGAGCACAATAAAGACAGCAAAGGGGATAAAAGGAGACAGAAAATTTAAAAGCAATGGAGATTAAAGCCATATTGAGCAAATGAAAAAACGGCGATGGCAAACTATAAGGAAAATAAGGAAAAAATGAATCGAAACTGTGAACTAAAAGAGAGATGTAGAATTAAAAAATTGTAAAAGCAATGGCAGTAATGAAAAACAAGAAAAAATAATTAACATCTCATGACAGCAAAGGAGATAAGAGTAGAAAATTTTAAAAACCAATGATCAAGATTAAGAAAGGAAAAAAGGAAAACCCAAATATTAAGATTAAGAAAGGAAAGCACTAAAAAATAGTGACAGCTAACTACAACACAGACATAAATAGACATTTTAAAAAGCAAAGGCACTAAGGAAAGACAAGAAATCATTAAATAATAAAGACAGTGAACAGGACAAAAGTAGGCATAGAAAGAAAACTAAAAGAAAAAGAAAACAAACTAAGAGAGAGCTGTGGAAAGAAAATTTTAAAAGGTAGGGCACTAAGGAAAGACAAAAAAATAATTAAAGATAAACACATCAAAATAAAGACAGGAAATGGTATAAAAACAGACAAACTTTTAAAAGCAATGGTGATTAAGGAAATAAGGAAAAAATTTTAAAATCCCATTGGTGAACTAAAATGGAGATGGAAAAGAAGATTTAAAAAGTGATGGCACTAAGGAAAAACAAGAAAGAATAATTAAAAATTAATGACAGCAAACAAGATGCAAGTAGAAATTTTAAAAGGCAAAGGATTAAGAGAGGAAAGCAGTGCAAAGTAGCAACATTGAACTACAATGCAGACATAGACAGAAATTTTTAAAAGCGACAGTGCTAAGGAAAGACAAGAAATCATTCAAAATAAAGACAGTGAACGGAATAAAAGGAGGCATAGAAAGAAAACTTAAAAAGCAATCAGCATTAGGGACAGTGCACTAAAACAGAGATGCAGAAACAAAATTTTAAAAAGCGAGGGCACCAAGGAAATACAAGAAATAATTAAATATAAAGACAGCAATTGGAATAAAAGCAGACAGAAAAATTTAGAAGCAATGGTGATTAAGAAAATAAGGAAAGGTTAATAAACAGTGACGGCAAACTAAAACAGAGATGTAGAAATAAAATTTTAAAAGTGAGGGCACTGAGGAAAGAGAAGAAATAATTAAAAGTGAAGACATCAAAGGGAAAAAAGTAGGTGTAGAAAGAACATTTTTAAAGCAATGAGGATTAGGGAAATGAAGGGAAAAATTAAAAAATAGGGACAGCAAATTAAAAGAGATGAAGAAAGAAAATTTGAAATTTTTTTTAAGTTAAAATACGCATGGAAATGTAACTTCAAAAGTGACAGGGTACACAACACAGGAATAAATTAAAAAATATGGATCGGGATCTTTATAAAATAGACATAGAATGAAAATTAAAAAACCAACAGGGTTCAGGACAGACGGAAAAATTTAAAAATAAAGACAGTAAAATGGTTAAAGTAGACACAAAGAAAATTATAAAAGCAACTGGGTAAAGGACAATCAGAAAAAAATTAAAAATGGGTAAAAAAAACTGGTTAAAAGTTGACATAGAGAGAAAATTTTAAAAGCAAAGGCATTAAGATGTGAAAAAAATTAACATAAGGGTAGGGTGAGAGAGAGAGAGAGACATAGGAAGAAGATTATAAAAGCGGAGGCATTAAGGAAAGACAAGGGAAAAGTTACAAAATAAAAATAGGGAGAAAAATACAGAGAGACATAGGAAGAAAATTTCAAAAGCAATTAGGTGCAAACAGATGAGAAACAAATAAAAAAGACAGTGGATTGGTTAAAGGAGACATAGAAAGAAAATTTTAAAAGCTACAGGTACAGGATAGACAGCAAACCATAAAAAATAGGGACAGCAAAGTAGATAAACTTTGACGTAGAAAGAAAATGTAAAATGTGATGGCTTTAAGGAAAGACAGGAATAAATCAAAAACTAAGAATGGGAAAAAAATAGAGACACACATAAAAGTAAATTTTAAAGTCAACAGGGTACACAACACAGGAAAGAATTAAAAACTGTGGATAGGGAGCTTGATAAAAGCAGACATAAGAAGAAAATCAAAGAAGCAACAGGGTACAGGACAGACAGGAGAGAATTAGAAAATAAAGACAGTGAACTGGCTAAAAGTAGCCATAGAAACAAAATTTTAAATTGACGGAGAATAGTATCGACATAAAAAAAATAAAAAGAAGAACAGGAAACTAAATAAATGGAGACATAGAAAGAAATTTTTTACAGCAACTGGGTACAGGACAGAGAGGGAGGAATTAAAAAATAGGGACAAGGAATCGGATAGCGGGAGACATAGAAAGAAATTTTTAAAAGCAACAGGCTACAAGAAATACAGGAAAGAATTAAAAAATAGGAACGGGGATGACAATAGAAGGAAATATTGAAAGGAAATTTTAAAAGCGAGGAGGTATGCAGATGAAAGGGAGGACTTAAAATTCAGGGAAAGGGAGCCAGGTAACAGGAATTCTTGAAAGAGACATCAAATAGCAATGGGGTACAAGAAATAGAGGGAAGAATTTTAAAAATCAAGAAAGGAAGCGTGATAGAGAGAGACCTAGAAGGAGTTTTAAAAAGCAACTAAGTACAAGAAACATAGACAAGAATTAAAACATTGGGACAGGGAGATGGATAGAGGACAACATAGAAAGAAAATTTAAACAGTGATCAGGCACAAGAAATGGGAATATTAGAAAAGCAGGGACAGGGAGATGGATAGGAGGAACCATAGAAAGAAAATTTTAAAAGCTATGGAGTGCAGGACAGAGGGAGGAATTAAAAAATAGGGACAAGGCACTGCAGAGACGGAAATGTAGAAAGAGAAATTAAAATGCAACGGGGTACAAAAAATACAGGAAAGCATGAAAAAATAGGGAGAGGGAGCCGCAAAGAGGGAAACAGAAAAAAATTACTAGGTGAAGTGGTACAGGGCAGAGTTCACAGAAGAATAACAAGCTTTGGGGAGCCAGACAGGTAGGTGGGCCAGCAGAGAGGGAGACAGAAGCAGAGACAGGCAGGGAGGCAGGCAGGCAGAGATCCGGGGAAGGGCAGCAGAGGTGGACCAGGATGCACACGAGAGAACGTGCGACTCGACGCAGCTCCTGGCACCGGCAAGAGACCTTCGCTGCCCTAATGCTTTTCTGTCTGCCTCGGCAGCAGGTGCCTCAACGCTCCTCCACCACCAAGCTTCCCGGCGGCTCTCCCGTGCAGCCGATGGAGGCGCTGAGCTCCCAGCACTGTGTGCTGGTAAGGCGCTCTGTCAGGGACACGCAGAGGGATGCTTCCTCGCTGCAGGCACTGGTCATTCATTGCTGGAGGCAACTGCCTGCAGGACTCCCTTGGATTCCTTCCTTGGACAGTTCCCCTTCATCGGCTCCCTCAGGCAGGCATGCCTGGACAGACCCTTCCCTGACCAAAGGGGCGGATTAAAAAAATAGGGACAGTAAGCCGCATAGTGGGAGACATAGAAATAAAACTAAAAAAGCAATGGGGTACAGGACAAATAGGAAAACGTTAAGAAATAATGACAGGGAGACAAATAATGGGATACACAAAAAGAGCAAGTGGCGGGGTACAGGAAACACAGGAAAGAATTTTAAAATAGGGACAGGGTGGAAGATAGAGGGACAAATAGAAAGAAAATTCAAAAAGCGATGGGGTACAAATCGCACAGGCGAGAACTAAAAAATAAGGCCACGGAGCTGGCGAGAGAGATACGTACATATAAAGGAATTTTAAAACAAACAGGGTGAAGGAAAGAGTGAGCAGAAATAAAAAATAGGAAAATGGAGCCAAATAGAGGGAGGCATAGAAAGAAAGTTTGAAAAGCAATGGGGTACAGAGCAGAGGGAGATATTAAAAAAACATAGGGTCAGGGAGCTGGATAGGGAGGAGATATAGAAATGAAAATTTAAAAGTAATAGGCCACAAGGCAGTGCAGAAATATAGAAATGAAAATTTAAAAGTAATAGGCCACAAGGCAGTGCAGAAAAACTGAAAAATAGGGAGAGGGAGCTGGCTAGAGAGACACATAGAAAAAATTTAAAATGCAACGGCGTATTCTCCAGAGTTGGCAGAAGAATAACAAGTTTTGGGGAGCCTTGCAGGTAGGTGGGCAGAGAGGCAGACGGAGGGAGGGAGGCAGGCAGACATCTGGAGAAGGGTGGCAGAGATGGGCCAGGATACAGAGGAGAGGACGCGTGACTCACCACAGCTCCTGGTGCCGGCAGGAGACCTTCACCGCCTCGACGCTTCTCTCTCTGCCTCTGCCCCTTCCTCCTCTGCAGTGCTGCATGCCGGACCCTCGCCCATTCAGCAGCATGCAGCGGGCACCTCCATGCTCCTCCTCCGCAAGGCTTCCTCAATACCTGGTGGCTCACCCACGTAGCCAACAGAGGCACTGAGCTCCTAGCACTGCGTGCTGGTGTCTGCCCTGTCGGGGACGGCTCGGAGGGATCCTTCCTCGCCACACAGACTGGCCGTTCCTTGCAGGAGGCACCTGCCTGCAGGACTCCCTCCTCAGCCCATTCCCCTTCATCAGCTTTCTCAAGCAGGCATGCCCAGGCAGCCCCCTTTACAGCTAGAGCCCCTTCACACAGCAGGGCCAGCCCCATCCTCAGCCTCACTGGCCACACCTGGGGCTGCCCCAGCTGGAGCCCATCAGCAATAGGGGCCATTGCCAAAGCCCCACAGCACATCACCCCCTCCCCTGCACCTCTCCACAGCCACATGCTCTGCACCCAGGGGCTGCAAACACATCCAGGGGCACAGACGAGGCAGGAAAAGTTTATTCATTAATGCACGTAAGAAATCTTGGCGGCGAGTTGGCTGCAAGGCTCAGTGCCCAAATGCAGCAGGACAGAGGGAGAAAAGAGAAGAGAAAAGCAGGCAGAAGGACATAGACATGTGGGACAGAAAACGGGATGCTGCGAACAAGAGAGGGACAGGGAGCAGGACAACTGTGTAGAGAGAGGAGAGCAGAAGAAAGACTGCGGGGGTGAACAGGGACAGAGAGATGGAGGAATAAATAAGAGAGACAGGGAGCAGGAGAGAGAGGCAGAAGGGACCAGCAGGACAACAAGACAGACAAGACAAGGGACAGGGAAAATTCTGAAGTGACAGGGGAAAGGAAACATAGCCAAGAAAAAAAAAAATAGAAACAGCGGGATAGAGGTAGATGTAGAAAGAAAATTTTGTAAAAGCAACAGGGTACAAGAAACATAGGGAAGAACTAACACATAGGGACAGGGAGCTAGAAAGAGGGAGATGTAGAAAGTGTGAAAAGTGACAGGGTAGAGGACAGAGAGGGAAGAATTATCAATTAGAGACAGGAAGATGGATAGAGGGAGACATAAATAGATTTTACAAGCAACAGTATACAAGAATCCTACACGAGAATTAAAAAAACAGGTACACGGAGCTGCAGAGAGGGAGAAGTAGGAAGAAAATCTGAAAAGCGACGGGGTACAAGAAACACTGGCAAAAAATTAAAATTAGGTCAGGGAGACAGAAAGGTAGCAAGAAAATTTAAAAAGCAACTGGGTTTCAGAAACCTATGCAAGAATTTAAAAAATAAGGATGGACAAGTAGAAAGAAAGTTTCAAAAGCGATGCGGTACAAGAAACATAGGCAAGAATTGAAAAATAGGGACAGGGAGCCTGACAGAAGGGAACTGGGGTGGGTTGACCTCGGCTGGCCACCGGGTGCTCACCAAGCCACTCTGTGGCTCCCCCTCCTCAACAAGACAGGGGGACAAAATACAACAAAAAAACTTGTAGGTCGACAAAAGGACAGAGGGTCACTCACCAATTACTGTCACAGGCAAAACAGACTCAGCTTGGGGAAATTAATTCCATTTATTGTCAATCAAAATCAAGAGTAGGACAAGATTTGTTCTTATCTTATTTTGTTTTATTTGTTCTTATCTTATCAACAGATAAGAACAAATCTAAAAACCGCCTTGCTCTTTTTTCCTGGGCTCATCTTCATGACTCCTGACTTTCCCACATCCCACCCCTGAGCAATGCAGGGGGACAGGGAGCAGGGGTCGCACTCAGTTCATCACACATCATCTCTGCCGCTCCTTCCTCCTCATGCTCTTCTTCTGCTCCAGTGTGGGCTCCTCTCCACAGGGCCACAGGTGCTGCCAGGAGCCTGCTCCAGCGCAAGCTCTCCATAGGGTCACAGCTTCCTTCAGGCACATCCACCTGTTGCGGCACGGGGTCCTCCATGGGCTGCGAGTGCATGTCTGCTCCACCGCGGACCTCCACGGGCTCCAGGAGGATGACCTGCCTCACCGTGGCCTTCACCAGAGCCTGCAGGGGAATCTCTGCTCCGGTGCCTGGAGCACCTCCTCCCCCTCCTTCTTCACCGACCTTAGTGTCTGCAGGGCTGTTTCACACTCACGTTTTCTCTATCGCAGCATCTGCGCAGCATTTTTTACCCCCTCTTAAATGTCCGTTCCAGAAGCACAACCAGCATTGCCGATGGGCTCAGCTTGGACCGGCTGCAGATCCATCTTGGAGCCGGAAGTGGCTGTGCCTGACATGGGGGGCAACTCCTGGTGTCTTCTCGCAGAACCCACCCCTGCAGCCCCTGCCCTGCCCCACCTAACAAAACCTTGCCACGTAAACCCAATCCAACAGCGATCGCCTGCAGGACAGAGAAGGGGGACTGAAAAATAGGGAAAGGGAGCCACAGAGGGAGAGGTACAGGGGGGGAAAAAATAGCGATGGGCTACAGGCCAGAGAGGAGGAAGTGACAGGGAATCAGCCTGAGAGAGATGGAGAAAAACAAAGAATAGCGATGGGCCATAGGGCAGAGAGGGAGGATTTTAAGAAGGGGACAGTGAGGTGGACAGGGATAAACTGAGAAATGCCAAAAAACCTTGATGAGCTGAAGGGGAAAGACTGAAGCTGAAGGGGAATTAAAGAATAGGGACATGGAGCCAGACAAAGAGAGAACGATAAAGACAAAAAGCAGCTATGGGACAGAGAGGGAAGAAGTTAAAAGACAGGGACGGGGACCTGGAACGAGAGAATTTAAGAAAGAAAAAGTCTATCTAGAATACAGAGCAGGGACAGAGGAATTAAAAAATAGGGACATGAAGACAGAGAGGTGAGAGGTGGGAATTGTGAAGGGCTAAAGGGCAGGTGAGGAAAAATTTAAAAAGTTGGGATAGGAAGACAGACATAGATGAAGAAAGACAAAAAGAGTTATGGGCTGCAGGACACAGACAGAGGATGAAAAAAGGACAGGGAACAGGACAGAAGCGCAGAGAGAGAAAGAAAACATAGGGGTAGAACAACAGATAAAGAGGGGGACTTGGAGAATGAGGGAGGGAGAGGTGCGGGGAAGTGGAAAAAAATGACAGCAGCAAGAGAAAGAGAAGGCGGGGCAGGGAAGGACCAGGATGCAGAATAGGGACGACACGGCCCCAAGGGTCCAGGACTCCCTGCAGTTCCCGCTCTCCAAGCCGCTTGGAGAACTGGACACCTCGGACGTGTCTTTCTCTCTCTCTCTCTCTCCTGGCCCCGTAGCTCCGGTTGCTTGACTGTCATCCACCTAAGAGAACAGACTGGTGTCTTACAGCTCTTACAATACAAGGCCTCCCAGATACATAGCCTCGCACGTGCACGTGTTACCTGGCTGTACTGTGCTTCCAGCTACGCATACGGACCCTGCAATGCACGTTGGCAATTGGATCTGCTGAGGGCTATGCTAAGAGGGATCCTTCCTCACACTGAGAGGCAGGCTGTCTCCTGTCTGCAGCTGGAGGCAGCTGCCGGCTGGCTCCTCTTTATTTTATTCTTCAGCTGCTTTACCTTTTTCCGACTTCTCCAGCTTCAGCTGCGGCAGCTCCTGTCCACAGCCAGGAAGCGTCCAGCTGTCCATTTTTGCCCATGCCGCTAGGAAAATGAGGCCAAAGGCAAGCCACACAAACCTGAGCCAGCTGCAATCACCAGCATCCCTGGAGAGGAACCGCCAACCGAGTCCTCAGTGCTGCCTCTGGGAGAGGGAAAGAACAAGCAACCAACCATTATCCACAGGGATGACTGCAGCTCTCCTCAGGCAGGAACCCCTCCTTCTGCAGGAGCTGCTGGAGACGCCGCTCTTTCCCTGAACTGAAGCTAATAGCACCTGCATTTAAGGAGAATAAATCATATTCAAGGGCCAGCTTGCTGCCACGAGGACAGGGTTTGGGGGCGGTCCATGCCTACAGGACAGGCTTCAGGGGAGGTGCTGGAGCTGGGGGCAGCTGCCTGGGGCGAGCAGGGCTGGAGGAGTTTTGCTGAGTTGGAGAGGCACCCAGCGCCTTTTCCAGAGGGTGGGCACCCAGAGGGGTGGGGGCAGCCATCTCCTGCCCCTCTTCCTGCATCCTCTCCACCAGCTCTCAGAATATCCCTGGACCTGCCCTGATGGGGCCTGACTCCAACTGACTTCAGCCTGTTGCACTGGTGGGTTGGAAACATCCTCGCGACTTGTCGGCATTCTCCAGCAGGCATGCCCCAGCAGCGCCATCCCCTGGGGCTGCAGCCCTTTTACACAGAGGGGCCATCACCATCAGCCTCACCGGGCCCCCTGGGGCTCCTCCGGCCGCAGCCCACAGCTGCGGCCATGGCCCCTGACACCCACCGTGTAACCTGCTCCCCTGGACTCTCTGACAGCCACTCACCAAGTACAAAGGAGTACAACCACAGCCGTGAGTGCAAAGGAGACAGCAAGTGCTTATTCGTTAATGCATATAAGTCCCGGGAGTGAGTCTGCTATGGGGTTCGCTGCCTGTACACTCATCCTTCCCCTGGGACAAGTTGGCAGTTGTTACTGGAGCAGCAGATACAAAAAATGAAAATACAACGATAGGGAGCAGGACAGAAGAACAGAAAGAGGAAAAGTAAAATGAGGGAGGACTGAGGAGCAGAGAAAGAAAGGTACAGGGAAAAGGACAGGGAGATAGATAAGTCGATAAAAAAGGGGATGAGGAGCCCTGCAGGGACATGGCAGAAGAAAAACAGGGTCAGGGAGCAGGACAGAGGAAAAGAGAGAGAAAATGATGAGCAAGGAGCCAAACAGACAGATCAAGAGAGAAATCAAATGAGAGGAATAAGGGAGGGAGGGAGACAAAAAGACAGGGAACAAGCCAGAGGAATTGAAGAGAAAGAGAGAGAGAGAGATTGGGACAAAGAGAGGGAGAAAGAAAAACCATCGCTGGGCTGCAGGATGAGAAAAAAGGGAGCAGAACAGAGGGGAATAATGGGACAGCGAGCCGGGCAGGGCCAGTATAGTGAGAAACAATGGGAGAACAAGTGCTATGGAGATATACAGACAAAGAGTTACAGGGAAGATGGAGGACAGAGAGAAAAGAGAAAAGGGGCATGGAGCAGGGAAGAGATGGTGAAAGAAACATTAGAGACAGAGAGAGGAGGAGAGTGACAGCAGCAAGGCAGAAACACGACGAAAGAACAAACCAGTGACGGGTAGCAGGCCAGAGGGACGAGGAAAGACTGGAGGAAGGACAGAGCGATCTAGGAAGCAGGTGAGGGACAGGGAGCCAGAAAGTGGGATACTGCAAGAGAGAGAGGGACAGGGAGCAGGATGCTGTGATGGAGAACAAACGAGAACAACAGAAAGAACAACAGAGAGGTGGACCATGAGAACAAACAGGAACAGAGAGGGGAAGCAATAAAAAATAGGGACAGGGAGCAGCACAAAGGGTCAGAAAGAGTAAGAGATGAACAGGAAGGAGGACAGGGACAGTGAGATACGGAATACAAAAAAAACCAGCAACAGTGAGCAAGACAAGGGGATAGAGAAAGGAAGGGAAGAAGGGAGGGAGGAGAGACATAGGAAGGCAGGGACACAGAGCGGCATGTACAGGTGCAAAGAGGAAAAGAACATCAGGGAACAGGACAGAGAAAGAGATGGATTCAGATCAGGACAAAAAGATGGAAAAGGGAAAAACAACAATGGGCTGCAGGACAGAGACAGAGGATAACAAAAGAAAGGAGAAGGAGCAGGCCAAAGGCGCAGAGAGAGAAAAAAAGCAGGGGGTGGTAGAACAAGATGGATAAAGGGAGAGAGGAAAAGGGAGCAGTGCAGAAAAACAGAGAAAAGAGAACGGGTACAGGGAAGAACAAAAAAAGAAAAATCACA
Organism: Nipponia nippon; assembly: GCF_047370975.1. Classification (NCBI taxonomy): domain Eukaryota; kingdom Metazoa; phylum Chordata; class Aves; order Pelecaniformes; family Threskiornithidae; genus Nipponia; species Nipponia nippon. Next base: position 3,236,173 of record NW_028262355.1, on the reverse strand, counting down.
GCAGCATGCAAAAGAGAGAGGGCCAGGGAAGGGGCAGGGAGGGACCGGGGCACAGACAAGGGGTGACAGGTCCCCAAGGGCCCGGGACTCACCACAGCTCTCGCTCTCGGTGCTGCTGGGAGAACTGGCCAGTTGAGATGCTTCTTCCTCCTTCTCTCCTCCCTTCCTCTTCTGTAACTCCAGTCACTCGGCTGTCCTCCACCTAAGAGAATACGTGGATATCTTACAGCTCTTATGAGACAAGGTTTCCTAGACATGTAGCCTCGCTTGCTCGTGCACTACGCGGCTGTACCACACTTTGGGTTATGCATACAGGCCCTGTGGTGCACATCGGCTGTCTGGCCTGCAGTGCACTACAAAGAGGGATCCCTTCCCACCCAGAGGGGCAGGCTCTCTCTTGCCTGCAGTGGGAGGCAGTGGTCAGCCAGATGGCCTTCCGTTTCTTCTTCTTTACCTTTCTCCAGCCTCTCCGGCTTCAGCCGCGGCAGCTCCTGTCCACAGCCAGTAAGCGCTCCGCCTGTCCCTTTTCACCCCCGCACCGCAAAGAGAGTGAGGTCAGGCAGAGACAACCCACGCAAGCCTGAGGCAGGTGCTGTCAGCAGCATCCCCACGGGAGGAATGGACAACCGCGTCCTCAGCATGGCCTCTAGCACAGGGAAAGAAGAAGCGGCGACCGTTATTACCGTAGATCACCCCTGGCCTAAGCCCTTCCTTCTGCAGAGGCTTCTGGAGACACTGCTCCTTCCCCGCACTGCTGGTAACGGCACCCGCGTTAAGGGACAATCCAGCCCACTTGAGAGCCAGCTTGTGGTCTTCACAACAGGGCTTGGGGGCGATCTGGTGCTATGGGACAGGCTTCAGGGGAGGTGCTGGAGCAGGGGGCAGCTGCACGGGGTGAGCGGGGCCAGGAGAGGCTCAGGGGGAGCTCTGGTGAGTTGGGGAGGTGCCCTGCCTCTGCGCCTAGGGGATATCCGCCTCCTTCCCCTCTTCCCTTCTATCAGCTTTTAGGTAACTCCCTGGGGCTGCCCTGGCCCAGCTCGCCTCCAGCAGACCAAGAGCCTGCCGCAGCGGGCAGGTTGAAGCTTCCTGTCCCACCACCCCCGGGCAGCCAGCAGGCAGGAGACACCCCTGCACACTCAAAGGAGCTCGCTCACCTCCCTGGTGCTCCTGGCCCTTACCCACCACCGCCAATCGTGCCCGGCATGCCACCACGCTGTGGTAACAGCGAAGAAGGCGGCGTCGGCGGCAACAGCGAGCACCCAGCGCGCAGCGATTGCCCATGGGCGGCGGCAGCGCTGCCGTCTGCATTTTGCACGCCAAGCACCTGCCGACAGCACGCCCGCGGGGCGGAAGCGGCGTTTCCTTACCAGCAGGCAGCAACGAGCGCAGCGGCATGACTCCGCAGGCACCGCAGCATCCTATTGCCGTTACCGGTGCCGGCAGCATGGATCATGTGGGCTGCACCGCGCCTGCACAGATCCCGGGCAGCAGCTCCGAGAGTCGGGAGGCGCGCTGCTTCTTGGGGAGTAGCCATAGCTGGAAGCCCGCAGAAAAACACACAAAACCTGCAACAAAACTGCACCTAGTGCCGCAGGGGCCGCGGCGATAGCAACGACTACGGTGCACCGAAAGCGCCCGAGAGCAATGCGGCTTCCAGGCACCCACGTCCATATATACTACACCTCCCAGCATGCCCCGGGGACCCAACATGGCTGACCGAAAGCCCCGTGCAGCAATCCATGCTTTCTGACCCTGCGGGGACACCGTTCCCCTCGCCGCTGACGTACTCGGAAGCCCTGCCGAGAACCCCCGCGGCTCCGAGCACCCCCACCGCCGGCAACGACCCAGGGCGGCGCCAACCTGCCCGGCTCGGGGCAGCCCCTCCCGCCCGGCTCCGGCCACCGGCGCCCTCACACTGCCCAGCCCCGACGCGGCTCGGCGCCCGGCCCCGCACCGGCGCGGTGCCCCCCCGCCGCCCGGCCCCGGACCGGCGCGGCGCCCGCCCGGCCCCGGCGCGGCGCCGCTCGGCACGGAAGCCCCCCCGCCGCCCGGCTCCGGACCGGCGCGGCGCCCCCCCCACCGCCCGGCTCCGGACCGGCGCGGCCCCCGCCCGACTCCGGGCTGATCTCGCCACCGGCCCCGACCCGGCGCGCCCCGCCTCGCCCGGCTCCCACACGGCACCGCACCCTCCCCGCTCCGTGCCTCCCGCCGGCCCGGCCGCTCCCCCCCAGGCACCGCCGCCCTCCTCGGGGCTTCCCCGCTCACCTCCTCCCTGCCTGCAGCCGCAGCCCAACGACCGCTCCGCTCTGCCCCGGGCTCACGCTGGCCCCTCCGCGGGGGGAAACTGCGCCCACCGCGCGATGCCCGCCCGCGACGCACCGCGCATGGTATCGGAGGAATTCCAGTTTAATCTCTGTGGGCTGGACGACCTTCTGTATCATCCAGGGGACTTCTCGTTTCACCTCTATGCTCTGGAGGGCCTTCTCGATGGTCTGGGTGGACTTTCGGTGTCATCTCCATGGTCTGCGGAGCCGCCCTATACTCCGGGAGGACTTCCGCTTGCATCTCGATGGTCTGAAGGCCATTCAGAAGCAAAGGGGTTATGGGAGGGGGGAGCAGGGGAGCGGGGGCACGAGACTGGAGGGCAGGGGACGCGGGGGGCACGTCACGGGGCAAAAAAAACCCCGCACGGGGGGAAAAACCTTGTGTGGGGGGACATTTGGGTGGAGAGCACTTGGGAGGGCGCAGAGACAGGCAGAGGAGGACGGGGGGCAGGAGACGGACACGGACGGACAGCGGCTGTGTGTGGGTAGAAAGGTGCACGGGGGGACACGGGTGGGGATGACCTACACCAGGGGGTCCGCCCGGCATAATCCACAGCAGATAACTCACCTGGGATAAGCCGCAACGGATAGTCCGCTCCGGAGAAGGAATCCACGCCAGATAATCCCCAGCAATGCCCCTCAAACTGCCAGCGGTTCACCCCAAATTTGGCCCAAATTGGTGCGGGTTTTGCGTTTGGGTTTTTTGGTTTGTTGGCTTGTTTTTTTGTTGTTGTTCTTTTTTGTTTTGTTTTGTTTTTTCTTTTACATCATACAAAACTTGGGGGTTTCTGCTTTTCCAGAATATTCAGTTCTGGGGTTTTCCGGCGCTTTTCCACATCATAACAACAGGCCATTTTTGGTTTTCTGCGTTAAAATGTGGGGGGTGGGGGGTGCGCTTGCTTTCCAGCTGCACAAATCCAGGCGGATTCGGCTTTCCTGGGAGCCCCAAACCGTGTTGCTCTTGGATATCTTGCTCTTGGACTTGGATATTTTGACACTTTGGTATCTTAGACTTCGGTATCTACTTACAATTCTGTCTATTTAGACTTAGTTATCTGTTTACACTTCCATAGAACCTTTACTTCCATTACACAGACAACCTACTTTGGCTTACTCGGTGACACACGGTAAGCGTAGATACCTCTACCTATCCAGACTTTCTTCTGTTTTCAATTCCTTCATCTACATCATCTCTTTTTGTGTTTTAAACTCCTTTATTTCTTCACATATAGACAAGTTCTTTTTTATTTTAAAACCCTATCTATCTCCATTTAGATTTTTTAATAATTTCTAGAACGTAGCAGGTACAGGTTTGTATTTTGAAATCCTTTTCTCTATATATATAGAGAGAAATGAATATTATTTTTCAATATATATATATATATATAAAGGCGAGAGATTTTCCTCTACTGCAATGCCTCACACCCGTATTTCCAGTTTTTAACATTTTTAATCACACACACACACACACACACACGAGTTTTCTCTGGGGGGAAACCTCCCCATGACACCTTCATCCCCCACTCACCTGCTCCTCTGTTTCATCATCACGCCCCCGCCCCCAGGGACGTTGGGGTGCCCCAAATGACATCATCACCCCCAAGGCCCCTCCAACACTTTTTCATCACCCCCCCAAAAAAGGCACAAAACAAGGAAAACAGCCCCGACCGGCAGCTCGCTACTTTAATAATGCCGTTTACATATGTAGGCGCCCCCCCGAAAAGGGGAGCTCCGCCAGAGAAATAAAATGCGGGCAGCCCCCCCAAACGGGTGCAGCCCCCCCCAGCCCCTGTCCCGCAAGCCGGCGGCTGCCCCACGCCGCGGGGGGAGCCTGCCAGGGGACGGTGACGCACCTCTCGCTCAGGCTCGGCTCTGCCGTGCTCCCCCTCCGTTCCCGCGCTGGGACGGGCTCCCCGGGGCAGCGAACCTCCCCGCTCCCTCTTGGCCCGGCACTCTCCCCACCAGACAGCCCTCGCTGACGCACCCGCGGGGCACCCGCCGGAGACAGAGCCAGGAGCCTCCAGGCACGGGGCCGGCCCCTTACCCTCAGGACGCTTCACGACCGGCAGGCCAACCTGGGCCGGGGGGGACCTAGCGAGCATCACGAGACGCTTGCAACGAGACACCTGAAAAACAGAAATCCCAAGCGATATTTCCGCATGTGAAAAAAATAGCACAGCAGCGAGTAGAGGAATTCAGTCAGAGCAAGGGAGGGGAGAGCAGTTGAGCTCAAGGAGGATTCGAGGTAAGCAGGTCAGCTCAAAACACAAGACGTCCTTTAAAAGCTAGAGCGACCTGAACGCTTCCAATCAGCATGAAGACTAACCGGTACGATTCCAAACACGTTCTTCGCGTAAAAGTACGCGCTCTTGCCGGCGTTGGAAAACGTCTCACCCCTTCCTTACGGCACGGCTGCAGGGAGACAACCCTGCGAGGCTGCAGGACAAGGGCGTACCGCAATCAGAATCTACGCTTACAGATCCGCCGCAACAGCTACGGCCCTCGCGCTCCTGCGCATCTTGCTGGCTCGGTCGATAAAGCTGGAAGCGAAGCGTAACGCTTTCGAGGGTAAAAGGAAAACCAGAGGACAAATCGCAGCAATTCGCTTCCTACTAAAAAAGCTGTGCGTGTGCTTACAGACATCCAATAAAAATACTTCTACTGGAGAAGGGCTGGATTTTCCTTTTGCGTTAATTTAACTTGCACAGCTGTGAATCGATACCAGCAGATTATCTGTCTCCAAGATACGCAGTTATCATTTGACCAGGGGTTTTTTGCGCCTTACGTCATTAGGAGCGACATCTGGCCAGCCGCGCTGCCCGAGAGAGATGCTACTGAACTGCCAGGGAAACGCACCCTTGAAAGCCAGACAGAAAGAAAAGTACTTCAGAGCACTCCGTCAAACGAGCCGGGGGGGGGGGGGAACCCATAACGTTCAGTTGCCTCTCCTGGTCAACGTTTAGAACAAATACCTAACGGCTCAAATACACCTAAGCAATTGTACGCCACAGCTAGTTGGCAGTTAAAGTTGAAACAACGCCACAGCTAGTTGGCAGTTGCAGGTGAAACAATGCAAGGCAGTTTGTATAGACAATTTTAACTTTTTTTTTTTTTCCTAAAGTTACATCTAGGGTAGAAAAATCAGTGAGAGAAGAGATCCCCCATACGGTTTTACTTTGCGGGCGGAATCCAATCCCCGGGGCTGCAATGCCTAAGGCTACCAGAAAGGACCGGCAGATTTGCTAACGCTTTTGGCTGCACCGAAGCACGCAGAGGAACGCGTGTTGATGACATCTCGGCTGTTGCAACTGAGAACCAGCGATGCCATCGACTTCCGGAAGACGTGCTGTGCTCGGGTCTTTGGAAGCAAACGGACTTTTCTTTCTTTTTTTTTTTTTTTTTCTTTTTTTTTTTTTAAGAGAGCGGAAAGTCTCGCTGCTGCTGACTTCTACTGCCAAGCGCATCATCTCTGAAGATCCCCACTCTGATGGGGAGTTCATAAAACACAACTTCTTTGAATGAGAAAGACTTCCATTCTGGAAAATCTCTTTCCAACTGAAGTAAGAAACCACACGCTGTAGGTTAAGGAAAAAGGACGCTGCCGAAGCAGTAACTCACCGAAACCACGTCAGGACTCGCTGTCGCTACTTACAAGGCTGGCAATGCTTCTCGGGAAAGCGACGCCGATTCCTCCTCTTTTGTCCACGTCTCTCCTTGGACCTGGATCGCTTTTAGTATGGGTGCCAGTATCTCAGTAAGCTTTTCAAGTACTACTGTAAGATATTTTCAAAACTTACTGACTGAAAAAGCACACAACAGACGATCCCTCAGAAACATCTGTAACGCGACGCTTCCCGGACACGTCCGCGCTTTAAGCTACGACGGCAAGATAAGCAGGGCTCAAGAAACGCCATGCCGATGAGGCGACACGTTCGAGACCCTCGGGAGGCTTACCGAGGGGCCCCATGATCACCAAGAGCTACGGAAACATCAAGACCCGAGAAAGCCAGGGTACGAGACACAGAAGACAGACTACGCAAAAGCAGAACACACAGACACAGGATGGAACCGCCCTGCCCAGCCAACGTCAGCAGCGTGCTAAGAACAGTAACCCGGTCCTTTTCCCTTCCCAAAGGAGACTGCTCCTGGACAGGCCTCTCCCCGACACCAACTTTATAACCCCTCCCTGCAATTCCTATCCTTGATACCTCCTCAGCCCTCACCCCGCAACTGAGCTTTCAGAGGGCCAGGGATCTGAATCCACCCTCAAAAAAGAAAAAAGAAAACCACCACACACCTAACTAGAACATTCCTGCACTCACTCAGTTCTTCTTCATCATCTCAAAAAAAACCGAAAAACAAAACCCAAAAAACCCCAAAACCTCCCAACCCAAAAACCCACAGCACACTAACAAACTAAAACACAGTGCTGGTATTCAGCATCGGTCTGGTTACTGCCAACCGCTTCTGCGACACCCTCCTCCTCAAAAGCACCGCACCGCTCTGCTCCCCTGCTCCACGCCTGTTCTCAAGAAAGATGCTGCGGCTGTCGCTCGGTGCGCCTAGGATGCCAGGAGACACAAAGTTCCCGTGGCGCTCGGGTGAAATAGCCAGCCCCGTGTGCCTCCCCTCTACCACCCAGCTCACCTCAACTTCTCGGCCGATTCTCAAGGCAGCCAGCACAGCTCCCACAAAACCAAACGGGAAATGATTAACCAACATGCCATTTCATACTTTACCATTAAATGACGACCCGGCTGACAACCACCTCGCCTCCTCCAGCCGCTCCTCAGCGGGAAGCTACGCCCCCTCCGAGGCTGTTAAAAGGGAGGACCCTAAGGAAAGAGAACAACTCCTTGAAAACTAAAGACAGGGAACGGGATAAAAGCAAAAAACTTCAATAATGACAGGAATTAGGGCAACAAAGAGAAAAAAATGAAAACCGGGGACAGTGAACTAAAAGAGAGACGTAGGAAGACAATTGAAAAAGCAAAGGTACTAATAGAGACAAGGAAGAATTAAAAAAGGGAAACGGCAAACGGAATACAAGTAGACAGAAGCTTTTGTCGTGGTTTAACCCCAGCCAGCAGCTAAGCACCACAGAGCCGCTACGGGGGAGAAAATTGGAAGGGTGGAAGTCAGAACACTCGTGGGTTAAAGGAAGAACAGTTTAACAATTGAAGGAAAAGACAACAGAATAGTAGTAATAGTACTAGTAGTAATAATAATAAACCAATAACAGTATACAAAGCAAGCGATTCACTCTACAGGTGCTCACCACTCGCCGACCGATGCCAAGCACGTCCCCGAGCAGCGATCGCTGACTCCTGGCCAACGACCCCCGTTTCCCTACCGAGCGTGACGTCACACGGGAGGGAATAGCGCTTCGGCCGGTGCGGGTCAGCTGAGCTGGCTGTGGCGCCTCCCAGCTTCTGGCGCACCGGGCAGAGCACGGGAAGCTGAAAGGGCCTTGAGCGGTGTAAGCGCTACTTAGCGACAAACAAAAACGTCAGTGCGTTACCAACATTGTTCTCATCCTAAATCCAAACCGCAGCACTGTGCCAGCTACTAGGAAGAACCTTAACTCTCTGCCAGCCGAAAGCAGGAGGCTTTGAACAGCAAGGGCGATGGAAGAAATAAGGAAAAACTTAATCAATAGCGACAGGGAGCTCCGTCGGAGAAGGAAAATTTAGAAAGCGAGGGCACTAAGGGAAGAGAAGAAACAATTAAACCCAACTAAACCCCAAGGGGAAAAGTCAACATAGAACACTGAAAAAGCAACAGGGATTAGGGAAATAAATGGGAAAATTAAAAAACAGGACAGCGAACTAAAGGGACGGAGAAGGAAAATTCAAAAAACGAGGGCCCTAAGGAAAGACAAGAAAGAATTAAAACATAAATACAGGGGAATAAAGGCAGCAAAGAGGACAAAAGGAGACAGGAGAGTGCTTAAAGGAAGCGGCGATTAAGAACATCAGGAAGTGATTTAAAAACCCGCATCGGTGAACTAAAACGGAGACGGAAAAAACGGAAAAAGACAGAAAATTATTTTTGAATCATTTATATAATACAGCAGATATAGGTTTGCATTTGGAAATCCTTCTTTTTATATACATATATGAATTCTGTATATATACATATGAATATTATTTTTATATATATATATATATATATAAAGGCAAGAGATTTTTCTCTACTGCAATGCCTCGCACCCGTATTTCCAGTTTTGAACGTTTTTGATCACACACATGAATTTTCGAGGCCGATTCCTCCTCTTTTGTCCACGTCTCTCCTTGGACCTGGATCGCTTTTAGTACGGACGCTAGTATCTCAGTAAGCTTTTCAAGTACTACTCTAAGATATTTTCAAAACTTATTGACTGAAAAAGCACACAGCTTCTATGACAAAAACAAAGCCTGTTTCTTCTGAACGCCTGAACTCTTACAAACGGCGTCTTTCCTCTTTTAGGACGCAACTATTTTCCCCGATATCATTTCCTAGTAAGTGCACAGAAACAGAAGATTGCGCTTTCAGGAAGGCAAAATAAACGGAGGGAAGTCGGCTTTGCACAGGCAGAACACGCTCCAGCGCAGACCTTCTTCTCCTTTTAGGATCTGCGTTAAAATAGTTCCTAGAAAAACTACAGAAGGAAGGAGAGCTGGTGCATTCTTGACGTTAACTTTGAAGTCCATGCTACAAGCGCCTTAGGAAAAACGCGGACATGCATCGCGGACGTACCTTGTACTCGCAGACCGCTACGCAGCCTTTCCGTCCGTCTTGCGCTTTCACGGCAGAAGAAAGGGCGACCACGGTGAAACGGCGGCAGCTGACACTCTGCTGAGAGAGGAAAAAAAACCTGTAGCATAAAGCTGGGGAGGAGTCCCAAGCTGCCCGGTTTTGTGAAGTCTTGCGAAGGCTACAGCCGAGCAAAGGAAAAAATAGCCGTTTGGAACATAGTGCCAAACAACATTCGGCAATAAAACTCGGAGGCGTTTGACATGCGCCCATTTTTTGGTAACTTGCTATTTGCTTCCTGTTATCGTTGTTCTTCCTTCAGAACCTCTACTTGGAGCCAACTTCTTTGCTATCCGTTCAAGCGTTTCCCTTCCTGGTATTACTAGCACACGGGCCCAGGCAAGTCCCTGAACTGCTCTTCCGAACTTCTCCAAACGACAATTACAGCCACGAAAGAGGACTTCAAGAGAGGAAAAGGAGAGGTCGGGCAGCCAAAGAGGTCTGCAGGCTGCCACCAGTCAACATTCCACTCTTTTTTTTTTTTTCTTTTAAATACACCCCCCCCCACCCCCAAATACAAACAAAAAAACCCCCATGACCTTGTATTTTTTTCCTTTGGGAGCTCACCCCTGTCTCAGCACAGTGTCCTCCACAGAGCAGGAAGCGCAGACGATCTATATCCCGATTTGCACGCGACAAACCCGTGTTCAGAAGAAATAGGCCAGATCTGTAAGACCGGTGTTATTTTGGGGGTTTTAACAATCACAACGCAATTGCATCGACCGACGCGTTTGTGAGAAAACTCCTTAACTTCTAAACGTAGCACCTCCTTGGGTAAAAAAACGTGAGCGAGATTGAAAAAAAGTGATGATTCAGAGCTCCCGCTTACAATGGAGCCGTGCGGACAGGAATGAAAGTGAAGACAAACAGCAGCAACACGAAGTGAAATTCGGCTTTAATTCTGAGCACGTGCTTAAGAGACTCTCCAAGCCCACACCTCAATCCTAGGAGCGACTAGCCCTTTTCTGGAAGGACAAACTTTGTTACTTCAAAGTCCTAGACCGAAGGCTCCACGGAACAGAACGTGCACCGAGCCACAGGCCACCGTGCCATCAACGCTCTGATGGCAAAGAAAAACCAAGGAAAACTAAAGTTTAAAGATCGGTTTCCATCGCGTTTCATTCCTTACGTTTCCACTGGCACCTAGGTGCTCCAAAATGAACTCTACTGACCCCGCATGTTACTAACAATTTAGTTCTGCGTATCAAAACAACAGGCTATTTCCAGCTCGCCCATCAAAGTAGCACGACCGACCAGAAGAGAAACACCGGACCCTAAAGAAGGGAACAGGCAGCTCTTCATTTCTCCTAGAGGAAAGTCTGTTCTTTTGCCCGGAAGGCAAACAGCCGAAACTGCCAAGGGAGCACTGCAGGAACGCGGCGCGCTCTCTCAGCTGCAATTTGTCATCGGCTTTTCGGCACGGGCAGCGGCTTTGCCTTTCCTCTGGCTTTGATGTGGCGCCCCTGGAGCGTCCTTGACCCGGCAAGGGTTTCTCCCCGCTCCCGCAGCCCCAGACACGCGATTACCTGAGCGCCGAGCGGAATCACCCACGCAGGATTTTCTTCCCGGGACGCAGAAGGTGACGCTGGGAAAGGAGGAGGCAAAAAAGGAAGCGGTTTGTCTGGCAGCCACGGCCCTAGAAACTACACCTCCCGGCATGCCCCGGGCAACCAACGTGGCCGACCAAAAGCCCCGGATGCCAGGGGACGCAGCCCTCCGTGCTTTGGGATCCTGCGGGGACACCGTTCACCGCGCCACCGCCGCACGTGGAAGCCCCGCCGAGCCCCCAGCGCGGCTCCGGGCAGCCCCCGCCAACACCTCCGGCTGCCCGCCCCCGCCCGGCCCCGGCTCGGCGCGGCGCCCCCCCGCCGCCCGGCCCCGGAGCGGCGCGGCTCGGCGCGGCGCCCCCCGCCGCCCGGCCCCGGAGCGGCGCGGCTCGGCGCGGCGCCCCCCGCCGCCCGGCCCCGGAGCGGCGCGGCTCGGCGCGGCGCCCCCCGCCGCCCGGCCCCGGAGCGGCGCGGCTCGGCGCGGCGCCCCCCGCCGCCCGGCCCCGGAGCGGCGCGGCTCGGCGCGGCGCCCCCCCGCCGCCCGGCCCCGGAGCGGCTCGGTGCCGCGCCTCTCCGCCGCCCGGCCCGCACCGGCGCGGCGCCCGCCCAGCATCGAACCAGCGCGGCTCAGCTCGGCGCGGCGCCCCCCGCCGCCCGGCCCCGCACCGGCGCGGCGCGGCGCCCCCCTGCCGTCCGGCCCCGGACCGGCTCGGCGCGGCTCGGTGCTGCGCCCCCCCGCCGCCCGGCCCCGCACCGGCGCGGCGCCCGTACGGCTCCGGGCTGACCTCGCCACCGGCCCCGACCCGGCGCGCCCCCCCTCGCCCGGCTCCGGGAAGCCCCGCCCGCCCGGCTCCCACACGGCACCGCACCCTCCCCGCTCCATGCCTCCCGCCGGCCCGGCCGCTCCCCCCCCAGGCACCGCTGCCCTTCTCGGGACTTTCCCCGCTCACCTCCTCCCTGCCTGCAGCCGCAGCCCAACGACCGCTCCGCTCCGCCCCGGGCTCCCGCTGGCCCCTCCGCGGGGGGAAGCTCCACCCACGGCGCGATGCCCGCTCCCGATGCACCTCGCATGCGCTGGCGAAGCTCCGCCCTCCCAGCGGCAAACCCCGCCCTCTGCAGCAAAGCTCTGCCCTGCCCACAGCACGCATGCGCCGGTTAAGCTCCGCCCCGTCGGCAAAGCTCCGCCCTCCCATGGCAAAGCTCCGCCCCTGAGACAGCTCGCATGCGCAGACAAAGCTCCGCCCTTCACAGCAAACCTCCGCCCTCCCACGGCAAAGCTCCGCCCCCCCCGCAGCAAAGCTCCGTCCCCAACTCATCGCGCATGTGCCGATGAAGCTCCGCCCTCACCCGGCAAAGCTCCGCCCCCCCGGGGCAAGGCTCCGCCCCGACGCATCGCGCATGCGCTGGTCAAGCTCCGCCCTCACCCAGCAAAGCTCCGCCCTCACCTGGCAAGACTCCGCCCCCCCGCGCCAAAGCTCCGCCCCCGAGGCAGCGCGCATGCGCGGCAAAGCTCCGCCTTTCACATCAAAGCTCCGCCCCCACGGCAAAACTCCGCCCCTAGACAGCACGCATGCGCCGGGTAAGCTCCGCCCTCACACGGGAAGCTCCGCCCACCCGCGACAAAGCCCCGCCCTTCAGAGCAAAGCGCCGCCCCCCCTCGGCAAGGCTCCGCCCCCGAGACAGCACGCCTGCGCCGGTGAAGCACCGCCCTCACACGACAAAGCTCCGCCTTACCACCGCTAGGCTCCGCCCCCCGCGGCTAAGCTCCACCCCAACACAGTGCGCAGGCATGGTCTCCAGGGGCGGGGCCCGTCGCTAGGGGTGGTGCCCTTCCCCTGCCCGGGGGCATCCAGGGGCGGGGCCCGGCGCTAGGGGCGGGGCCGCTCCACACCAGGACCGGGGATTTCGGCGGGGCGGGGCTGCAGCAGAGGCGGACGCCGCGGGGCAGGGCTGCAGCGGAGGCGGACGCGGCAGTGCTAGCAGCGGCAAGCGCCTCCCGTGCGGCGAGAGCGGCGCTTCCTTACCGGGAGGCAGCAACGGCTGCGGCGGCAGCACCCCGCGGGCACTGCGCTGTCGCATGCCCGTTACCGGCCACCGGCACCGGCGCCCACGGGGACGCCACCGCCCCTGCGCGGCTCCCGCCCTGCAGTACCCGCTTTTGGCCGCCAGGCGGCAGCACCACACCAAGCCCGGCGCTCCGACCGCGCCCCGCGGGGAGAAGGGACTCGCCCCCCGGCCCGCCTGGGGCCGCCCGCAGCCGCCGCCGCCTTACGGGGGGGGGGGGTGTCACAAGCCTCGCCCTTCTCTGCCCCTGCTCCCGCTCACAGCCCACGCAGCCACAGCCATCGCCTCGCCAACAAAAAGCACCCAAGCGGCTCGAGCATTTCAGTCCTCTGCACTTGACAGCTTGCAGCGGCTGCTGGCCCTTTCTCTCCGCGCCCCCCACCCCAGCACCCAGCCGGGGGACGCAGCACAGGGAACCTGGTCAATACCTTTGCCTTGCCTCGGCTTTTTTGCCCCCAGAGTAAGCCCCCGGGAGTGCTGGATTCATCTGCATGTGGCATCAGGGGTGGGAGAGTGACACCAGCGAGTCAACAGACCCTGGAGAGATTTTAGTAAAAAAAAAAAAAAAGAAAAAAAAAGAAAATAAAAGCGACACCGATGGCATCCTCAAGGCACTGAAAGCTGCTTTGCGTCAGAGGGGCAGCTACCTACGATTATCAGGAAGCGGTGCATGCGAGCAGACCACGGGCAAGCGCGCGATCCGCGAGCAAGCGATACGCTGGCGCCCCTCGGGCTCTGCTGCGGTGCCCTCTGCTCATCCTGCACACGCACCGGGCTTCCCGCGCAGGGCTTGCCGCTTAAATAAGACGCTGCGCCATGTTACTTACCGCCCTGCCCTGCGGCGTGCAAAGGAATGAGACGTGAAACAGGGAAAGCAAAGGGGCATGGCGGCCCCTCAGCTGGCCGCACCAGACGGCCGTAGAGCCCTGCCAGTTCCCTCGCTGCTCTGGACGGCAGCGCAGCTCCGCGCTCCCTGCCGCTCCCGCCAGCACGCGCGGCGCCCGCGCTTGGCCGCCTGCAGCGCGCGAGACTCGGGAGGCTGGAGGGGCCGGTCCGCCGAGGGGGCAGCTGAGCTGCTCGCCTCCTTCGGCTGCCTCATTTGCCGCCTTAAAACAATCGCTTCCACGCTCCCTTTCTTCATTTCAGACCCCTCTCCACATCTCCTGGCCTGCAAGCCATTTGCAGCAAGCAACACGGCTGAAATCCTGTGCTGCTAGACACCTAGCTGTCATCTTGCTCCCACGCCCAAAGGCTTTGGGAACCTGAACCCCCTGCTTGGTTGGGCATCGAGACTGCGAGGCGAGAAACACGCCTGGACTCCACCAAGCCAGGCGCCTGCCACATCGCTCAGCACGGTGCTACGCGGCTGCCTGACCGACACCTTCTGCCGCTAAAACCAGAGCGCGGTTCCCTTCTGAAGAGTCACCGGCAGCGCGGAGAGTCCCTCGCCTTTCCCTGCGCCAGGTCCCCCGGGAACAGCGTCTCAGTCGGACTGGAGCGTGCAGCAGCCTCCGGTCGTCCCAGCCCCTCGCCCGTCCAGAAAGCGCCTGCCTGTAGCAGCGGCAGAACCGCTGCTGCCCAGAGGGGAAAGGAATGGCTCGGGGCAAAGCTCCCCAGGCTGCCCGTGTCCCGTGCGGAGCTGGGGGTCCAGAAGCAAAGGAGCTATGGGAGGGGGGAGCAGGGGAGCGGGGGCACGAGACTGGAGGGCAGGGGACGCGGGGGGCACGTCACGGGGAAAAAAAAACCCGCACGGGGGGAAAAACCTTGTGTGGGGGGACGTTTGGGTGGAGAGCACTTGGGAGGGCGCAGAGACAGGCAAAGGAGGACGGGGGGGCGGAGACGGACACGGACGGACAGCGGCTGTGTGTGGGTAGAAAGGTGCACGGGGGGACACGGGTGGGGATGACCTACACCAGGGGGTCCGCCCGGCATAATCCACAGCAGATAACTCACCTGGGATAAGCCGCAACGGATAGTCCGCTCCGGAGAAGGAATCCACGCCAGATAATCCCCAGCAATGCCCCTCAAACTGCCAGCGGTTCACCCCAAATTTGGCCCAAATTGGTGCGGGTTTTGCGTTTGGGTTTTTTGGTTTGTTGGCTTGGTTTTTTGTTGTTGTTCTGTTTTGTTTTTTCTTTTACATCATACAAAACTTGGGGGTTTCTGCTTTTCCAGAATATTCAGTTCTGGGGTTTTCCGGCGCTTTTCCACATCATAACAACAGGTCATTTTTGGTTTTCTGCGTTAAAATGCGGGGGGGGGGGGTGCGCACGCGCTTGCTTTCCAGCTGCACAAATCCAGGCAGATTCGGCTTTCCTGGGAGCCCCAAACCGTGTTGCTCTTGGCTATTTTGCTCTTGGACTTGGATATTTTGACACTTTGGTATCTTAGACTTCGGTATCTACTTACAATTCTGTCTATTTAGACTTAGTTATCTGTTTACACTTCCATAGAACCTTTACTTCCATTACACAGACGACCTACTTTGGCTTACTCGGTGACACACGGTAAGCGTAGATACCTCTACCTATCCAGACTTTCTTCTGTTTTAAATTCCTTCATCTACATCATCTCTTTTTGCGTTTTAAACTCCTTTATTTCTTCACATATAGACAAGTTCTTTTTTATGTTAAACCCTATCTATCTCCATTTAGATTTTTTAATAATTTCTATAACGTAGCAGGTACAGGTTTGTATTTTGAAATCCTTTTCTCTCTATATATATATAGAAATGAATATTATTTTTCAATATATATATATATAAAGGCGAGAGATTTTCCTCTACTGCAATGCCTCGCACCCGTATTTCCAGTTTTTAACATTTTTAATCACACACACACACGAGTTTTCAGGCATTTTGGGGCTGTGACTGCCCCTCTTCTGGGGGGGAACCTCCCCGTGACACCTTCATCCCCCACTCACCTGCTCCTCTGTTTCATCATCACGCCCCCGCCCCCAGGGACGTTGGGGTGCCCCAAATGACATCATCACCCCCCAGGCCCCTCCCACCCCTTTTCATAACCCCCAAAAAAGGCACAAAACAAGGAACACAGCCCCGACCGGCAGCTCGCTACTTTAATAATGCCGTTTACATATGTAGGCGCCCCCCGAAAAGGGGAGCTCCGCCAGAGAAATAAAATGGGGGCAGCCCCCCCAAACGGTTGCACCCCCCCCAGCCCCTGTCCCGCCAGCCCGCGGGTGCCCCACGCCGCGGGGGAGCCTGCCAGGGGACGGTGACGCACCTCTCGCTCAGGCTCTGCTCTGCCGTGCTCCCCCTCCGTTCCCGCGCTGGGACGGGCTCCCCGGGGCAGCGAACCTCCCCGCTCCCTCTTGGCCCGGGACTCTCCCCACCAGACAGCCCTCGCTGACGCACCCGCGGGGCACCCGCCGGAGACAGAGCCAGGAGCCTCCAGGCACGGGGCCGGCCCCTTACCCTCGGGACGCTTCACGACCGGCAGGCCAACCTGGGCCGGGGGGGACCTAGCGAGCATCACGAGACGCCTGCAACGAGACACCTGAAAAACAAAAATCCCAAGCAATATTTCCGCATGTGAAAAAAATAGCACAGCAGCGAGTAGAGGAATTCAGTCAGAGCAAGGGAGGGGAGAGCAGTTGAGCTCAAGGAGGATTCGAGGTAAGCAGGTCAGCTCAAAACACAAGACGTCCTTTAAAAGCTAGAGCGACCTGAACGCTTCCAATCAGCATGAAGACTAACCGGTACGATTCCAAACACGTTCTTCGCGTAAAAGTACGCGCTCTTGCCGGCGTTGGAAAACGTCTCACCCCTTCCTTACGGCACGGCTGCAGGGAGACAACCCTGCGAGGCTGCAGGACAAGGGCGTACCGCAATCAGAATCTACGCTTACAGATCCGCCGCAACAGCTACGGCCCTCGCGCTCCTGCGCATCTTGCTGGCTCGGTCGATAAAGCTGGAAGCGAAGCGTAACGCTTTCGAGGGTAAAAGGAAAACCAGAGGACAAATCGCAGCAATTCGCTTCCTACTAAAAAAGCTGTGCGTGTGCTTACAGACATCCAATAAAAATACTTCTACTGGAGAAGGGCTGGATTTTCCTTTTGCGTTAATTTAACTTGCACAGCTGTGAATCGATACCAGCAGATTATCTGTCTCCAAGATACGCAGTTATCATTTGACCAGGGGTTTTTTGCGCCTTACGTCATTAGGAGCGACATCTGGCCAGCCGCGCTGCCCGAGAGAGATGCTACTGAACTGCCAGGGAAACGCACCCTTGAAAGCCAGACAGAAAGAAAGTACTTCAGAGCACTCCGTCAAACGAGCCGGGGGGGTGGGGAAACCCGTAACATTCAGTTGCGTCTCCTGGTCAACGTTTAGAACAAATACCTAACGGCTCAAATACACCTAAGCAATTGTACGCCACAGCTAGTTGGCAGTTAAAGTGGAAACAACGCCACAGCTAGTTGGCAGCTGCAGGTGAAACAATGCAAGGCAGTTTGTATAGACAATTTTAACTTTTTTTTTTTTTCCTAAAGTTACATCTAGGGTAGAAAAATCAGTGAGAGAAGAGATCCCCCATACGGTTTTACTTTGCGGGCGGAATCCAATCCCCGGGGCTGCAATGCCTAAGGCTACCAAAAAGGACCGGCAGATTTGCTAACGCTTTTGGCTGCACCGAAGCACGCAGAGGAACGCGTGTTGATGACATCTCGGCTGTTGCAACTGAGAACCAGCGATGCCATCGACTTCCAGAAGACGTGCTGTGCTCGGGTCTTTGGAAGCAAACGGACTTTTCTTTCTTTTTTTTTTTTTTTTCTTTTTTTTTTTAAGAGAGCGGAAAGTCTCGCTGCTGCTGACTTCTACTGCCAAGCGCATCATCTCTGAAGATCCCCACTCTGATGGGGAGTTCATAAAACACAACTTCTTTGAATGAGAAAGACTTCCATTCTGGAAAATCTCTTTCCAACTGAAGTAAGAAACCACACGCTGTAGGTTAAGGAAAAAGGACGCTGCCGAAGCAGTAACTCACCGAAACCACGTCAGGACTCGCTGTCGCTACTTACAAGGCTGGCAATGCTTCTCGGGAAAGCGACGCCGATTCCTCCTCTTTTGTCCACGTCTCTCCTTGGACCTGGATCGCTTTTAGTATGGGTGCCAGTATCTCAGTAAGCTTTTCAAGTACTACTGTAAGATATTTTCAAAACTTACTGACTGAAAAAGCACACAACAGACGATCCCTCAGAAACATCTGTAACGCGACGCTTCCCGGACACGTCCGCGCTTTAAGCTACGACGGCAAGATAAGCAGGGCGCAAGAAACGCCATGCCGATGAGGCGACACGTTCGAGACCCTCGGGAGGCTTACCGAGGGGCCCCATGATCACCAAGAGCTACGGAAACATCAAGACCCGAGAAAGCCAGGGTACGAGACACAGAAGACAGACTACGCAAAAGCAGAACACACAGACACAGGATGGAACCGCCCTGCCCAGCCAACGTCAGCAGCGTGCTAAGAACAGTAACCCGGTCCTTTTCCCTTCCCAAAGGAGACTGCTCCTGGACAGGCCTCTCCCCGACACCAACTTTATAACCCCTCCCTGCAATTCCTATCCTTGATACCTCCTCAGCCCTCACCCCGCAACTGAGCTTTCAGAGGGCCAGGGATCTGAATCCACCCTCAAAAAAGAAAAAAGAAAACCACCACACACCTAACTAGAACATTCCTGCACTCACTCAGTTCCTCTTCATCATCTCAAAAAAAACCAAAAAACAAAAACCAAAAAAACCCAAAACCTCCCAACCCAAAAACCCACAGCACACTAACAAACTAAAACACAGTGCTGGTATTCAGCATCGGTCTGGTTACTGCCAACCGCTTCTGCGACACCCTCCTCCTCAAAAGCACCGCACCGCTCTGCTCCCCTGCTCCACGCCTGTTCTCAAGAAAGATGCTGCGGCTGTCGCTCGGTGCGCCTAGGATGCCAGGAGACACAAAGTTCCCGTGGCGCTCGGGTGAAATAGCCAGCCCCGTGTGCCTCCCCTCTACCACCCAGCTCACCTCAACTTCTCGGCCGATTCTCAAGGCAGCCAGCACAGCTCCCACAAAACCAAACGGGAAATGATTAACCAACATGCCATTTCATACTTTACCATTAAATGACGACCCGGCTGACAACCACCTCGCCTCCTCCAGCCGCTCCTCAGCGGGAAGCTACGCCCTCCGAGGCTGTTAAAAGGAAGGACCCTAAGGAAAGAGAACAACTCCTTGAAAACTAAAGACAGGGAACGGGATAAAAGCAAAAACTTCAATAATGACAGGAATTAGGGCAACAAAGAGAAAAAAATGAAAACCGGGGACAGTGAACTAAAAGAGAGACGTAGGAAGACAATTGAAAAAGCAAAGGTACTAATAGAGACAAGGAAGAATTAAAAAAGGGAAACGGCAAACGGAATACAAGTAGACAGAAGCTTTTGTCGTGGTTTAACCCCAGCCAGCAGCTAAGCACCACAGAGCCGCTACGGGGGAGAAAATTGGAAGGGTGGAAGTCAGAACACTCGTGGGTTAAAGGAAGAACAGTTTAACAATTGAAGGAAAAGACAACAGAATAGTAGTAATAGTACTAGTAGTAATAATAATAAACCAATAACAGTATACAAAGCAAGCGATTCACTCTACAGGTGCTCACCACTCGCCGACCGATGCCAAGCACGTCCCCGAGCAGCGATCGCTGACTCCTGGCCAACGACCCCCCGTTTCCCTACCGAGCGTGACGTCACACGGGAGGGAATAGCGCTTCGGCCGGTGCGGGTCAGCTGAGCTGGCTGTGGCGCCTCCCAGCTTCTGGCGCACCGGGCAGAGCACGGGAAGCTGAAAGGGCCTTGAGCGGTGTAAGCGCTACTTAGCGACAAACAAAAACGTCAGTGCGTTACCAACATTGTTCTCATCCTAAATCCAAACCGCAGCACTGTGCCAGCTACTAGGAAGAACCTTAACTCTCTGCCAGCCGAAAGCAGGAGGCTTTGAACAGCAAGGGCGATGGAAGAAATAAGGAAAAACTTAATCAATAGCGACAGGGAGCTCCGTCGGAGAAGGAAAATTTAGAAAGCGAGGGCACTAAGGGAAGAGAAGAAACAATTAAACCCAACTAAACCCCAAGGGGAAAAGTCAACATAGAACACTGAAAAAGCAACAGGGATTAGGGAAATAAATGGGAAAATTAAAAAACAGGACAGCGAACTAAAGGGACGGAGAAGGAAAATTCAAAAAACGAGGGCCCTAAGGAAAGACAAGAAAGAATTAAAACATAAATACAGGGGAATAAAGGCAGCAAAGAGGACAAAAGGAGACAGGAGAGTGCTTAAAGGAAGCGGCGATTAAGAACATCAGGAAGTGATTTAAAAACCCGCATCGGTGAACTAAAACGGAGACGGAAAAAACGGAAAAAGACAGAAAATTATTTTTGAATCATTTATATAATACAGCAGATATAGGTTTGCATTTGGAAATCCTTCTTTTTATATACATATATGAATTCTGTATATATACATATGAATATTATTTTTATATATATATATATATATATAAAGGCAAGAGATTTTTCTCTACTGCAATGCCTCGCACCCGTATTTCCAGTTTTGAACGTTTTTGATCACACACATGAATTTTCGAGGCCGATTCCTCCTCTTTTGTCCACGTCTCTCCTTGGACCTGGATCGCTTTTAGTACGGACGCTAGTATCTCAGTAAGCTTTTCAAGTACTACTCTAAGATATTTTCAAAACTTATTGACTGAAAAAGCACACAGCTTCTATGACAAAAACAAAGCCTGTTTCTTCTGAACGCCTGAACTCTTACAAACGGCGTCTTTCCTCTTTTAGGACGCAACTATTTTCCCCGATATCATTTCCTAGTAAGTGCACAGAAACAGAAGATTGCGCTTTCAGGAAGGCAAAATAAACGGAGGGAAGTCGGCTTTGCACAGGCAGAACACGCTCCAGCGCAGACCTTCTTCTCCTTTTAGGATCTGCGTTAAAATAGTTCCTAGAAAAACTACAGAAGGAAGGAGAGCTGGTGCATTCTTGACGTTAACTTTGAAGTCCATGCTACAAGCGCCTTAGGAAAAACGCGGACATGCATCGCGGACGTACCTTGTACTCGCAGACCGCTACGCAGCCTTTCCGTCCGTCTTGCGCTTTCACGGCAGAAGAAAGGGCGACCACGGTGAAACGGCGGCAGCTGACACTCTGCTGAGAGAGGAAAAAAACCTGTAGCATAAAGCTGGGGAGGAGTCCCAAGCTGCCCGGTTTTGTGAAGTCTTGCGAAGGCTACAGCCGAGCAAAGGAAAAAATAGCCGTTTGGAACATAGTGCCAAACAACATTCGGCAATAAAACTCGGAGGCGTTTGACATGCGCCCATTTTTTGGTAACTTGCTATTTGCTTCCTGTTATCGTTGTTCTTCCTTCAGAACCTCTACTTGGAGCCAACTTCTTTGCTATCCGTTCAAGCGTTTCCCTTCCTGGTATTACTAGCACACGGGCCCAGGCAAGTCCCTGAACTGCTCTTCCGAACTTCTCCAAACGACAATTACAGCCACGAAAGAGGACTTCAAGAGAGGAAAAGGAGAGGTCGGGCAGCCAAAGAGGTCTGCAGGCTGCCACCAGTCAACATTCCACTCTTTTTTTTTTTTCTTTTAAATACACCCCCCCACCCCCAAATACAAACAAAAAAACCCCCATGACCTTGTATTTTTTTCCTTTGGGAGCTCACCCCTGTCTCAGCACAGTGTCCTCCACAGAGCAGGAAGCGCAGACGATCTATATCCCGATTTGCACGCGACAAACCCGTGTTCAGAAGAAATAGGCCAGATCTGTAAGACCGGTGTTATTTTGGGGGTTTTAACAATCACAACGCAATTGCATCGACCGACGCGTTTGTGAGAAAACTCCTTAACTTCTAAACGTAGCACCTCCTTGGGTAAAAAAACGTGTGCGAGACTGAAAAAAAGGGATGATTCAGAGCTCCCGCTCACAATGGAGTAGTGGCGAAAGGAATGAAAGTGAAGACAAACAGCAGCAACACGAAGTGAAATTCGGCTTTAATTCTGAGCACGTGCTTAAGAGACTCTCCAAGCCCACACCTCAATCCTAGGAGCGACTAGCCCTTTTCTGGAAGGACAAACTTTGTTACTTCAAAGTCCTAGACCGAAGGCTCCACGGAACAGAACGTGCACCGAGCCACAGGCCACCGTGCCATCAACGCTCTGATGGCAAAGAAAAACCAAGGAAAACTAAAGTTTAAAGATCGGTTTCCATCGCGTTTCATTCCTTACGTTTCCACTGGCACCTAGGTGCTCCAAAATGAACTCTACTGACCCCGCATGTTACTAACAATTTAGTTCTGCGTATCAAAACAACAGGCTATTTCCAGCTCGCCCATCAAAGTAGCACGACCGACCAGAAGAGAAACACCGGACCCTAAAGAAGGGAACAGGCAGCTCTTCATTTCTCCTAGAGGAAAGTCTGTTCTTTTGCCCGGAAGGCAAACAGCCGAAACTGCCAAGGGAGCACTGCAGGAACGCGGCGCGCTCTCTCAGCTGCAATTTGTCATCGGCTTTTCGGCACGGGCAGCGGCTTTGCCTTTCCTCTGGCTTTGATGTGGCGCCCCTGGAGCGTCCTTGACCCGGCAAGGGTTTCTCCCCGCTCCCGCAGCCCCAGACACGCGATTACCTGAGCGCCGAGCGGAATCACCCACGCGGGATTTTCTTCCCGGGACGCAGAAGGTGACGCTGGGAAAGGAGGAGGCAAAAAGGAAGCGGTTTGTCTGGCAGCCACGGCCCTAGAAACTACACCTCCCGGCATGCCCCGGGCAACCAACGTGGCCGACCAAAAGCCCCGGATGCCAGGGGACGCAGCCCTCCGTGCTTTGGGATCCTGCGGGGACACCGTTCACCGCGCCACCGCCGCACGTGGAAGCCCCGCCGAGCCCCCAGCGCGGCTCCCCTGCCGCCCGGCCCCAGAGCGGAGCGGAGCGGCGCGGCTCGGCACGGCGCCCCCGCCCCCGCACCGGCGCGGCGCCCGCCCAACTCCGGGCTCACCTCGCCACCGGCCCCGACCCGACGCGCCCCCCCCTCGCCCGGCTCCGGGAAGCCCCGCCCGCCCGGCTCCCACACGGCACCGAACCCTCCCCGCTCCGTGCCTCCCGCCCGCCCGCCGCTCCCCCGCAGGCAAGGGAAAGGAGGAGGCAAAAAAGGAAGCGGTTTGCCCGGCAGCCACGGCCCTAGAAACTACACCTCCCGGCATGCCCAGGGGAACCAACGTGGCCGACCAAAAGCCCCGGATGCCGCGAGACGCAACCCTCCGTGCTTTGGGACCCTGCGGGGACACCGTTCCCCCCGCCGACGCCGCACGTGGAAGCCCCGCCGAGCCCCCAGCGCGGCTCCGGGCAGCCCCCGCCAACACCTCCGGCTGCCCGCCCCCGCCCGGCCCCTGACCGGCGCGGCTCGGCGCGGCAACCCCCCCGCCGCCCGGCCCCGGACCGACGCGGCTCGGCGCCCCCCCGCCGCCCGGCCCCGGACCGACGCGGCTCGGCGCCCCCCCGCCGCCCGGCCCCGGACCGACGCGGCTCGGCGCCCCGCCGCCCGGCCCCGGACCGACGCGGCTCGGCGCCGCCCCCGCCGCCCGGCCCCGGACCGACGCGGCTCGGCGCGGCGCTCCCCGCCGCCCGGCCCCGGCGGGGCTCTCGGTGCGGCGCCTCTCCGCCGCCCGGCCCGCACCGGCGCGGCGCCCGCCCAGCATCGAACCAGCGCGGCTCAGCTCGGCGCGGCGCCCCCCCCGCCGCCCGGCCCCGGGAAGCCCCACCCGCCCGGCTCCCACACGGCACCGCACCCTCCCCGCTCCGTGCCTCCCGCCGGCCCCGCCCCTCCCCCCAGGCACCGCCACCCTTCTCGGGACTTTCCCCGCTCACCTCCTCCCTGCCTGCAGCCGCAGCCGGGCTCCCGCTGGCCCCTCCGCGGGGGGAAGCTCCACCCACGGCGCGATGCCCGCCCCCGATGCACCTCGCATGCGCTGGCGAAGCTCCGCCCTCCCAGCGGAAAACCCCGCCCTCTGCAGCCAAGCTCTGCCCTGCACACAGCACGCATGCGCCGGTGAAGCTCCACACCCTCGGCAAAGCTCCACCCTCCCATGGAAAAGCTCCGCCCCCCGCAGCAAAGCTCCGCCCCTGAGACAGCGCGCATGCGCAGACAAAGCTCCGCCCTTCACAGCAAACCTCCGCCCTCCCACGGCAAAGCTCCGCCCCCCGCAGCAAAGCTCCGCCCCTGACGCACCACGCATGTGCCGATGAAGCTCCGCCCCCACCCGGCAAAGCTCCGCCCTCCCGCGGCAAAGCTCCGCCCCCGAGGCAGCACGCATGCACGGCAAAGCTCCGCCTTTCACATCAAAGCTCCGCCCCCACGGCAAAACTCCGCCCCAAGACAGCGCACATGCGCTGGGTAAGCTCCGCCCTCACACGGGAAGCTCCGCCCACCCGCGACAAAGCCCCGCCCTTCAGAGCAAAGCGCCGCCCCCCCGGCAAGGCTCCGCCCCCGAGACAGCACGCATGTGCCAGTGAACCTCCGCCCTCACACGGCAAAGCTCCGCCTTACCACCGCTAGGCTCCGCCCCCGCGGCTAAGCTCCACCCCAACACAGTGCGCAGGCGTGGTGTCCAGGGGCGGGGCCTGTCGCTAGGGGTGGTGCCCTTCCCCTGCCCGGGGGCATCCAGGGGCGGGGCCCGGCGCTAGGGGCGGGGCCGCTCCACACCAGGACCGGGGATTTCGGCGGGGCGGGGCTGCAGCAGAGGCGGACGCCGCGGGGCAGGGCTGCAGCGGAGGCGGACGCGGCAGTGCTAGCAGCGGCAAGCGCCTCCCGTGCGGCGAGAGCGGCGCTTCCTTACCGGGAGGCAGCAACGGCTGCGGCGGCAGCACCCCGCGGGCACTGCGCTGTCGCATGCCCGTTACCGGCCACCGGCACCGGCGCCCACGGGGACGCCACCGCCCCTGCGCGGCTCCCGCCCTGCAGTACCCGCTTTTGGCCGCCAGGCGGCAGCACCACACCAAGCCCGGCGCTCCGACCGCGCCCCGCGGGGAGAAGGGACTCGCCCCCCGGCCCGCCTGGGGCCGCCCGCAGCCGCCGCCGCCTTACGGGGGGGGGTGTCACAAGCCTCGCCCTTCTCTGCCCCTGCTCCCGCTCACAGCCCACGCAGCCACAGCCATCGCCTCGCCAACAAAAAGCACCCAAGCGGCTCGAGCATTTCAGTCCTCTGCACTTGACAGCTTGCAGCGGCTGCTGGCCCTTTCTCTCCGCGCCCCCACCCCAGCACCCAGCCGGGGGACGCAGCACAGGGAACCTGGTCAATACCTTTGCCTTGCCTCGGCTTTTTTGCCCCCAGAGTAAGCCCCCGGGAGTGCTGGATTCATCTGCATGTGGCATCAGGGGTGGGAGAGTGACACCAGCGAGTCAACAGACCCTGGAGAGATTTTAGTAAAAAAAAAAAAAAAGAAAAAAAAAGAAAATAAAAGCGACACCGATGGCATCCTCAAGGCACTGAAAGCTGCTTTGCGTCAGAGGGGCAGCTACCTACGATTATCAGGAAGCGGTGCATGCGAGCAGACCACGGGCAAGCGCGCGATCCGCGAGCAAGCGATACGCTGGCGCCCCTCGGGCTCTGCTGCGGTGCCCTCTGCTCATCCTGCACACGCACCGGGCTTCCCGCGCAGGGCTTGCCGCTTAAATAAGACGCTGCGCCATGTTACTTACCGCCCTGCCCTGCGGCGTGCAAAGGAATGAGACGTGAAACAGGGAAAGCAAAGGGGCATGGCGGCCCCTCAGCTGGCCGCACCAGACGGCCGTAGAGCCCTGCCAGTTCCCTCGCTGCTCTGGACGGCAGCGCAGCTCCGCGCTCCCTGCCGCTCCCGCCAGCACGCGCGGCGCCCGCGCTTGGCCGCCTGCAGCGCGCGAGACTCGGGAGGCTGGAGGGGCCGGTCCGCCGAGGGGGCAGCTGAGCTGCTCGCCTCCTTCGGCTGCCTCATTTGCCGCCTTAAAACAATCGCTTCCACGCTCCCTTTCTTCATTTCAGACCCCTCTCCACATCTCCTGGCCTGCAAGCCATTTGCAGCAAGCAACACGGCTGAAATCCTGTGCTGCTAGACACCTAGCTGTCATCTTGCTCCCACGCCCAAAGGCTTTGGGAACCTGAACCCCCTGCTTGGTTGGGCATCGAGACTGCGAGGCGAGAAACACGCCTGGACTCCACCAAGCCAGGCGCCTGCCACATCGCTCAGCACGGTGCTACGCGGCTGCCTGACCGACACCTTCTGCCGCTAAAACCAGAGCGCGGTTCCCTTCTGAAGAGTCACCGGCAGCGCGGAGAGTCCCTCGCCTTTCCCTGCGCCAGGTCCCCCGGGAACAGCGTCTCAGTCGGACTGGAGCGTGCAGCAGCCTCCGGTCGTCCCAGCCCCTCGCCCGTCCAGAAAGCGCCTGCCTGTAGCAGCGGCAGAACCGCTGCTGCCCAGAGGGGAAAGGAATGGCTCGGGGCAAAGCTCCCCAGGCTGCCCGTGTCCCGTGCGGAGCTGGGGGTCCAGAAGCAAAGGAGCTATGGGAGGGGGGAGCAGGGGAGCGGGGGCACGAGACTGGAGGGCAGGGGACGCGGGGGGCACGTCACGGGGAAAAAAAAAACCCGCACGGGGGGAAAAACCTTGTGTGGGGGGACGTTTGGGTGGAGAGCACTTGGGAGGGCGCAGAGACAGGCAAAGGAGGACGGGCGGCGGAGACGGACACGGACGGACAGCGGCTGTGTGTGGGTAGAAAGGTGCACGGGGGGACACGGGTGGGGATGACCTACACCAGGGGGTCCGCCCGGCATAATCCACAGCAGATAACTCACCTGGGATAAGCCGCAACGGATAGTCCGCTCCGGAGAAGGAATCCACGCCAGATAATCCCCAGCAATGCCCCTCAAACTGCCAGCGGTTCACCCCAAATTTGGCCCAAATTGGTGCGGGTTTTGCGTTTGGGTTTTTTGGTTTGTTGGCTTGGTTTTTTGTTGTTGTTCTGTTTTGTTTTTTCTTTTACATCATACAAAACTTGGGGGTTTCTGCTTTTCCAGAATATTCAGTTCTGGGGTTTTCCGGCGCTTTTCCACATCATAACAACAGGTCATTTTTGGTTTTCTGCGTTAAAATGCGGGGGGGGGGGGGGGGGGGGGGGGGCGCACGCGCTTGCTTTCCAGCTGCACAAATCCAGGCAGATTCGGCTTTCCTGGGAGCCCCAAACCGTGTTGCTCTTGGCTATTTTGCTCTTGGACTTGGATATTTTGACACTTTGGTATCTTAGACTTCGGTATCTACTTACAATTCTGTCTATTTAGACTTAGTTATCTGTTTACACTTCCATAGAACCTTTACTTCCATTACACAGACGACCTACTTTGGCTTACTCGGTGACACACGGTAAGCGTAGATACCTCTACCTATCCAGACTTTCTTCTGTTTTAAATTCCTTCATCTACATCATCTCTTTTTGCGTTTTAAACTCCTTTATTTCTTCACATATAGACAAGTTCTTTTTTATGTTAAACCCTATCTATCTCCATTTAGATTTTTTAATAATTTCTATAACGTAGCAGGTACAGGTTTGTATTTTGAAATCCTTTTCTCTCTATATATATATAGAAATGAATATTATTTTTCAATATATATATATATAAAGGCGAGAGATTTTCCTCTACTGCAATGCCTCGCACCCGTATTTCCAGTTTTTAACATTTTTAATCACACACACACACGAGTTTTCAGGCATTTTGGGGCTGTGACCCCCCCTCCTCTGGGGGGGAACCTCCCCGTGACACCTTCATCCCCCACTCACCTGCTCCTCTGTTTCATCATCACGCCCCCGCCCCCAGGGACGTTGGGGTGCCCCAAATGACATCATCACCCCCCAGGCCCCTCCAACACTTTTTCATCACCCCCCCAAAAAAGGCACAAAACAAGGAACACAGCCCCGACCGGCAGCTCGCTACTTTAATAATGCCGTTTACATATGTAGGCGCCCCCCGAAAAGGGGAGCTCCGCCAGAGAAATAAAATGGGGGCAGCCCCCCCAAACGGTTGCAGCCCCCCCCAGCCCCTGTCCCGCAAGCCGGCGGCTGCCCCACGCCGCGGGGGGAGCCTGCCAGGGGACGGTGACGCACCTCTCGCTCAGGCTCTGCTCTGCCGTGCTCCCCCTCCGTTCCCGCGCTGGGACGGGCTCCCCGGGGCAGCGAACCTCCCCGCTCCCTCTTGGCCCGGGACTCTCCCCACCAGACAGCCCTCGCTGACGCACCCGCGGGGCACCCGCCGGAGACAGAGCCAGGAGCCTCCAGGCACGGGGCCGGCCCCTTACCCTCGGGACGCTTCACGACCGGCAGGCCAACCTGGGCCGGGGGGGACCTAGCGAGCATCACGAGACGCCTGCAACGAGACACCTGAAAAACAAAAATCCCAAGCAATATTTCCGCATGTGAAAAAAATAGCACAGCAGCGAGTAGAGGAATTCAGTCAGAGCAAGGGAGGGGAGAGCAGTTGAGCTCAAGGAGGATTCGAGGTAAGCAGGTCAGCTCAAAACACAAGACGTCCTTTAAAAGCTAGAGCGACCTGAACGCTTCCAATCAGCATGAAGACTAACCGGTACGATTCCAAACACGTTCTTCGCGTAAAAGTACGCGCTCTTGCCGGCGTTGGAAAACGTCTCACCCCTTCCTTACGGCACGGCTGCAGGGAGACAACCCTGCGAGGCTGCAGGACAAGGGCGTACCGCAATCAGAATCTACGCTTACAGATCCGCCGCAACAGCTACGGCCCTCGCGCTCCTGCGCATCTTGCTGGCTCGGTCGATAAAGCTGGAAGCGAAGCGTAACGCTTTCGAGGGTAAAAGGAAAACCAGAGGACAAATCGCAGCAATTCGCTTCCTACTAAAAAAGCTGTGCGTGTGCTTACAGACATCCAATAAAAATACTTCTACTGGAGAAGGGCTGGATTTTCCTTTTGCGTTAATTTAACTTGCACAGCTGTGAATCGATACCAGCAGATTATCTGTCTCCAAGATACGCAGTTATCATTTGACCAGGGGTTTTTTGCGCCTTACGTCATTAGGAGCGACATCTGGCCAGCCGCGCTGCCCGAGAGAGATGCTACTGAACTGCCAGGGAAACGCACCCTTGAAAGCCAGACAGAAAGAAAGTACTTCAGAGCACTCCGTCAAACGAGCCGGGGGGGTGGGGAAACCCGTAACATTCAGTTGCGTCTCCTGGTCAACGTTTAGAACAAATACCTAACGGCTCAAATACACCTAAGCAATTGTACGCCACAGCTAGTTGGCAGTTAAAGTGGAAACAACGCCACAGCTAGTTGGCAGCTGCAGGTGAAACAATGCAAGGCAGTTTGTATAGACAATTTTAACTTTTTTTTTTTCCTAAAGTTACATCTAGGGTAGAAAAATCAGTGAGAGAAGAGATCCCCCATACGGTTTTACTTTGCGGGCGGAATCCAATCCCCGGGGCTGCAATGCCTAAGGCTACCAAAAAGGACCGGCAGATTTGCTAACGCTTTTGGCTGCACCGAAGCACGCAGAGGAACGCGTGTTGATGACATCTCGGCTGTTGCAACTGAGAACCAGCGATGCCATCGACTTCCAGAAGACGTGCTGTGCTCGGGTCTTTGGAAGCAAACGGACTTTTCTTTCTTTTTTTTTTTTTTTCTTTTTTTTTTTTTAAGAGAGCGGAAAGTCTCGCTGCTGCTGACTTCTACTGCCAAGCGCATCATCTCTGAAGATCCCCACTCTGATGGGGAGTTCATAAAACACAACTTCTTTGAATGAGAAAGACTTCCATTCTGGAAAATCTCTTTCCAACTGAAGTAAGAAACCACACGCTGTAGGTTAAGGAAAAAGGACGCTGCCGAAGCAGTAACTCACCGAAACCACGTCAGGACTCGCTGTCGCTACTTACAAGGCTGGCAATGCTTCTCGGGAAAGCGACGCCGATTCCTCCTCTTTTGTCCACGTCTCTCCTTGGACCTGGATCGCTTTTAGTATGGGTGCCAGTATCTCAGTAAGCTTTTCAAGTACTACTGTAAGATATTTTCAAAACTTACTGACTGAAAAAGCACACAACAGACGATCCCTCAGAAACATCTGTAACGCGACGCTTCCCGGACACGTCCGCGCTTTAAGCTACGACGGCAAGATAAGCAGGGCGCAAGAAACGCCATGCCGATGAGGCGACACGTTCGAGACCCTCGGGAGGCTTACCGAGGGGCCCCATGATCACCAAGAGCTACGGAAACATCAAGACCCGAGAAAGCCAGGGTACGAGACACAGAAGACAGACTACGCAAAAGCAGAACACACAGACACAGGATGGAACCGCCCTGCCCAGCCAACGTCAGCAGCGTGCTAAGAACAGTAACCCGGTCCTTTTCCCTTCCCAAAGGAGACTGCTCCTGGACAGGCCTCTCCCCGACACCAACTTTATAACCCCTCCCTGCAATTCCTATCCTTGATACCTCCTCAGCCCTCACCCCGCAACTGAGCTTTCAGAGGGCCAGGGATCTGAATCCACCCTCAAAAAAGAAAAAAAGAAAACCACCACACACCTAACTAGAACATTCCTGCACTCACTCAGTTCCTCTTCATCATCTCAAAAAAAACCAAAAAACAAAAACCAAAAAAACCCAAAACCTCCCAACCCAAAAACCCACAGCACACTAACAAACTAAAACACAGTGCTGGTATTCAGCATCGGTCTGGTTACTGCCAACCGCTTCTGCGACACCCTCCTCCTCAAAAGCACCGCACCGCTCTGCTCCCCTGCTCCACGCCTGTTCTCAAGAAAGATGCTGCGGCTGTCGCTCGGTGCGCCTAGGATGCCAGGAGACACAAAGTTCCCGTGGCGCTCGGGTGAAATAGCCAGCCCCGTGTGCCTCCCCTCTACCACCCAGCTCACCTCAACTTCTCGGCCGATTCTCAAGGCAGCCAGCACAGCTCCCACAAAACCAAACGGGAAATGATTAACCAACATGCCATTTCATACTTTACCATTAAATGACGACCCGGCTGACAACCACCTCGCCTCCTCCAGCCGCTCCTCAGCGGGAAGCTACGCCCCTCCGAGGCTGTTAAAAGGAAGGACCCTAAGGAAAGAGAACAACTCCTTGAAAACTAAAGACAGGGAACGGGATAAAAGCAAAAAACTTCAATAATGACAGGAATTAGGGCAACAAAGAGAAAAAAATGAAAACCGGGGACAGTGAACTAAAAGAGAGACGTAGGAAGACAATTGAAAAAGCAAAGGTACTAATAGAGACAAGGAAGAATTAAAAAAGGGAAACGGCAAACGGAATACAAGTAGACAGAAGCTTTTGTCGTGGTTTAACCCCAGCCAGCAGCTAAGCACCACAGAGCCGCTACGGGGGAGAAAATTGGAAGGGTGGAAGTCAGAACACTCGTGGGTTAAAGGAAGAACAGTTTAACAATTGAAGGAAAAGACAACAGAATAGTAGTAATAGTACTAGTAGTAATAATAATAAACCAATAACAGTATACAAAGCAAGCGATTCACTCTACAGGTGCTCACCACTCGCCGACCGATGCCAAGCACGTCCCCGAGCAGCGATCGCTGACTCCTGGCCAACGACCCCCCGTTTCCCTACCGAGCGTGACGTCACACGGGAGGGAATAGCGCTTCGGCCGGTGCGGGTCAGCTGAGCTGGCTGTGGCGCCTCCCAGCTTCTGGCGCACCGGGCAGAGCACGGGAAGCTGAAAGGGCCTTGAGCGGTGTAAGCGCTACTTAGCGACAAACAAAAACGTCAGTGCGTTACCAACATTGTTCTCATCCTAAATCCAAACCGCAGCACTGTGCCAGCTACTAGGAAGAACCTTAACTCTCTGCCAGCCGAAAGCAGGAGGCTTTGAACAGCAAGGGCGATGGAAGAAATAAGGAAAAACTTAATCAATAGCGACAGGGAGCTCCGTCGGAGAAGGAAAATTTAGAAAGCGAGGGCACTAAGGGAAGAGAAGAAACAATTAAACCCAACTAAACCCCAAGGGGAAAAGTCAACATAGAACACTGAAAAAGCAACAGGGATTAGGGAAATAAATGGGAAAATTAAAAAACAGGACAGCGAACTAAAGGGACGGAGAAGGAAAATTCAAAAAACGAGGGCCCTAAGGAAAGACAAGAAAGAATTAAAACATAAATACAGGGGAATAAAGGCAGCAAAGAGGACAAAAGGAGACAGGAGAGTGCTTAAAGGAAGCGGCGATTAAGAACATCAGGAAGTGATTTAAAAACCCGCATCGGTGAACTAAAACGGAGACGGAAAAAACGGAAAAAGACAGAAAATTATTTTTGAATCATTTATATAATACAGCAGATATAGGTTTGCATTTG
This sequence comes from Nipponia nippon, assembly GCF_047370975.1. NCBI lineage: Eukaryota > Metazoa > Chordata > Aves > Pelecaniformes > Threskiornithidae > Nipponia > Nipponia nippon. Next base: position 3,204,009 of record NW_028262355.1, on the reverse strand, counting down.
GAAATCCTTCTTTTTATATACATATATGAATTCTGTATATATACATATGAATATTATTTTTATATATATATATATATATATAAAGGCAAGAGATTTTTCTCTACTGCAATGCCTCGCACCCGTATTTCCAGTTTTGAACGTTTTTGATCACACACATGAATTTTCGAGGCCGATTCCTCCTCTTTTGTCCACGTCTCTCCTTGGACCTGGATCGCTTTTAGTACGGACGCTAGTATCTCAGTAAGCTTTTCAAGTACTACTCTAAGATATTTTCAAAACTTATTGACTGAAAAAGCACACAGCTTCTATGACAAAAACAAAGCCTGTTTCTTCTGAACGCCTGAACTCTTACAAACGGCGTCTTTCCTCTTTTAGGACGCAACTGTTTTCCCCGATATCATTTCCTAGTAAGTGCACAGAAACAGAAGATTGCGCTTTCAGGAAGGCAAAATAAACGGAGGGAAGTCGGCTTTGCACAGGCAGAACACGCTCCAGCGCAGACCTTCTTCTCCTTTTAGGATCTGCGTTAAAATAGTTCCTAGAAAAACTACAGAAGGAAGGAGAGCTGGTGCATTCTTGACGTTAACTTTGAAGTCCATGCTACAAGCGCCTTAGGAAAAACGCGGACATGCATCGCGGACGTACCTTGTACTCGCAGACCGCTACGCAGCCTTTCCGTCCGTCTTGCGCTTTCACGGCAGAAGAAAGGGCGACCACGGTGAAACGGCGGCAGCTGACACTCTGCTGAGAGAGGAAAAAAAACCTGTAGCATAAAGCTGGGGAGGAGTCCCAAGCTGCCCGGTTTTGTGAAGTCTTGCGAAGGCTACAGCCGAGCAAAGGAAAAAATAGCCGTTTGGAACATAGTGCCAAACAACATTCGGCAATAAAACTCGGAGGCGTTTGACATGCGCCCATTTTTTGGTAACTTGCTATTTGCTTCCTGTTATCGTTGTTCTTCCTTCAGAACCTCTACTTGGAGCCAACTTCTTTGCTATCCGTTCAAGCGTTTCCCTTCCTGGTATTACTAGCACACGGGCCCAGGCAAGTCCCTGAACTGCTCTTCCGAACTTCTCCAAACGACAATTACAGCCACGAAAGAGGACTTCAAGAGAGGAAAAGGAGAGGTCGGGCAGCCAAAGAGGTCTGCAGGCTGCCACCAGTCAACATTCCACTCTTTTTTTTTTTTTTCTTTTAAATACACCCCCCCCCACCCCCAAATACAAACAAAAAAACCCCCATGACCTTGTATTTTTTTCCTTTGGGAGCTCACCCCTGTCTCAGCACAGTGTCCTCCACAGAGCAGGAAGCGCAGACGATCTATATCCCGATTTGCACGCGACAAACCCGTGTTCAGAAGAAATAGGCCAGATCTGTAAGACCGGTGTTATTTTGGGGGTTTTAACAATCACAACGCAATTGCATCGACCAACGCGTTTGTGAGAAAACTCCTTAACTTCTAAACGTAGCACCTCCTTGGGTAAAAAAACGTGTGCGAGACTGAAAAAAAGGGATGATTCAGAGCTCCCGCTCACAATGGAGTAGTGGCGAAAGGAATGAAAGTGAAGACAAACAGCAGCAACACGAAGTGAAATTCGGCTTTAATTCTGAGCACGTGCTTAAGAGACTCTCCAAGCCCACACCTCAATCCTAGGAGCGACTAGCCCTTTTCTGGAAGGACAAACTTTGTTACTTCAAAGTCCTAGACCGAAGGCTCCACGGAACAGAACGTGCACCGAGCCACAGGCCACCGTGCCATCAACGCTCTGATGGCAAAGAAAAACCAAGGAAAACTAAAGTTTAAAGATCGGTTTCCATCGCGTTTCATTCCTTACGTTTCCACTGGCACCTAGGTGCTCCAAAATGAACTCTACTGACCCCGCATGTTACTAACAATTTAGTTCTGCGTATCAAAACAACAGGCTATTTCCAGCTCGCCCATCAAAGTAGCACGACCGACCAGAAGAGAAACACCGGACCCTAAAGAAGGGAACAGGCAGCTCTTCATTTCTCCTAGAGGAAAGTCTGTTCTTTTGCCCGGAAGGCAAACAGCCGAAACTGCCAAGGGAGCACTGCAGGAACGCGGCGCGCTCTCTCAGCTGCAATTTGTCATCGGCTTTTCGGCACGGGCAGCGGCTTTGCCTTTCCTCTGGCTTTGATGTGGCGCCCCTGGAGCGTCCTTGACCCGGCAAGGGTTTCTCCCCGCTCCCGCAGCCCCAGACACGCGATTACCTGAGCGCCGAGCGGAATCACCCACGCGGGATTTTCTTCCCGGGACGCAGAAGGTGACGCTGGGAAAGGAGGAGGCAAAAAAGGAAGCGGTTTGTCTGGCAGCCACGGCCCTAGAAACTACACCTCCCGGCATGCCCCGGGCAACCAACGTGGCCGACCAAAAGCCCCGGATGCCAGGGGACGCAGCCCTCCGTGCTTTGGGATCCTGCGGGGACACCGTTCACCGCGCCACCGCCGCACGTGGAAGCCCCGCCGAGCCCCCAGCGCGGCTCCCCCCTGCCGCCCGGCCCCAGAGCGGAGCGGAGCGGCTCGGCACGGCGCCCCCCCCCCCGCCCCGGCGCGGCGCCCGCCCAACTCCGGGCTCACCTCGCCACCGGCCCCGACCCGACGCGCCCCCTCGCCCGGCTCCGGGAAGCCCCGCCCGCCCGGCTCCCACACGGCACCGAACCCTCCCCGCTCCGTGCCTCCCGCCCGCCCGCCGCTCCCCCGCAGGCAAGGGAAAGGAGGAGGCAAAAAAGGAAGCGGTTTGCCCGGCAGCCACGGCCCTAGAAACTACACCTCCCGGCATGCCCAGGGGAACCAACGTGACCGACCAAAAGCCCTGGATGCCGCGAGACGCAACCCTCCGTGCTTTGGGACCCTGCGGGGACACCGTTCCCCCCGCCGACGCCGCACGTGGAAGCCCCGCCGAGCCCCCAGCGCGGCTCCGGGCAGCCCCCGCCAACACCTCCGGCTGCCCGCCCCCGCCCGGCCCCTGACCGGCGCGGCTCGGCGCGGCAACCCCCCCGCCGCCCGGCCCCGGACCGACGCGGCTCGGCGCCGCCCGCCGCCCGGCCCCGGACCGACGCGGCTCGGCGCCGCCCCGCCGCCCGGCCCCGGACCGACGCGGCTCGGCGCCGCCCCGCCGCCCGGCCCCGGACCGACGCGGCTCGGCGCCCCCCCGCCGCCCGGCCCCGGACCGACGCGGCTCGGCGCCCCCCGCCGCCCGGCCCCGGACCGACGCGGCTCGGCGCCCCCCGCCGCCCGGCCCCGGACCGACGCGGCTCGGCGCCGCCCCGCCGCCCGGCCCCGGACCGACGCGGCTCGGCGCGGCGCTCCCCGCCGCCCGGCCCCGGCGGGGCTCGGTGCGGCGCCTCTCCGCCGCCCGGCCCGCACCGGCGCGGCGCCCGCCCAGCATCGAACCAGCGCGGCTCAGCTCGGCGCGGCGCCCCCCCCGCCGCCCGGCCCCGGGAAGCCCCACCCGCCCGGCTCCCACACGGCACCGCACCCTCCCCGCTCCGTGCCTCCCGCCGGCCCGGCCGCTCCCCCCAGGCACCGCCACCCTTCTCGGGACTTTCCCCGCTCACCTCCTCCCTGCCTGCAGCCGCAGCCGGGCTCCCGCTGGCCCCTCCGCGGGGGGAAGCTCCACCCACGGCGCGATGCCCGCCCCCGATGCACCTCGCATGCGCTGGCGAAGCTCCGCCCTCCCAGCGGAAAACCCCGCCCTCTGCAGCCAAGCTCTGCCCTGCACACAGCACGCATGCGCCGGTGAAGCTCCACACCCTCGGCAAAGCTCCACCCTCCCATGGAAAAGCTCCGCCCCCCGCAGCAAAGCTCCGCCCCTGAGACAGCGCGCATGCGCAGACAAAGCTCCGCCCTTCACAGCAAACCTCCGCCCTCCCACGGCAAAGCTCCGCCCCCCCGCAGCAAAGCTCCGCCCCTGACGCACCACGCATGTGCCGATGAAGCTCCGCCCCCACCCGGCAAAGCTCCGCCCTCCCGCGGCAAAGCTCCGCCCCCGAGGCAGCACGCATGCACGGCAAAGCTCCGCCTTTCACATCAAAGCTCCGCCCCCACGGCAAAACTCCGCCCCAAGACAGCGCACATGCGCTGGGTAAGCTCCGCCCTCACACGGGAAGCTCCGCCCACCCGCGACAAAGCCCCGCCCTTCAGAGCAAAGCGCCGCCCCCCCTCGGCAAGGCTCCGCCCCCGAGACAGCACGCATGTGCCAGTGAAGCTCCGCCCTCACACGGCAAAGCTCCGCCTTACCACCGCTAGGCTCCGCCCCCCGCGGCTAAGCTCCACCCCAACACAGTGCGCAGGCGTGGTGTCCAGGGGCGGGGCCTGTCGCTAGGGGTGGTGCCCTTCCCCTGCCCGGGGGCATCCAGGGGCGGGGCCCGGCGCTAGGGGCGGGGCCGCTCCACACCAGGACCGGGGATTTCGGCGGGGCGGGGCTGCAGCAGAGGCGGACGCCGCGGGGCAGGGCTGCAGCGGAGGCGGACGCGGCAGTGCTAGCAGCGGCAAGCGCCTCCCGTGCGGCGAGAGCGGCGCTTCCTTACCGGGAGGCAGCAACGGCTGCGGCGGCAGCACCCCGCGGGCACTGCGCTGTCGCATGCCCGTTACCGGCCACCGGCACCGGCGCCCACGGGGACGCCACCGCCCCTGCGCGGCTCCCGCCCTGCAGTACCCGCTTTTGGCCGCCAGGCGGCAGCACCACACCAAGCCCGGCGCTCCGACCGCGCCCCGCGGGGAGAAGGGACTCGCCCCCCGGCCCGCCTGGGGCCGCCCGCAGCCGCCGCCGCCGCCGCCTTACGGGGGGGGGTGTCACAAGCCTCGCCCTTCTCTGCCCCTGCTCCCGCTCACAGCCCACGCAGCCACAGCCATCGCCTCGCCAACAAAAAGCACCCAAGCGGCTCGAGCATTTCAGTCCTCTGCACTTGACAGCTTGCAGCGGCTGCTGGCCCTTTCTCTCCGCGCCCCCCACCCCAGCACCCAGCCGGGGGACGCAGCACAGGGAACCTGGTCAATACCTTTGCCTTGCCTCGGCTTTTTTGCCCCCAGAGTAAGCCCCCGGGAGTGCTGGATTCATCTGCATGTGGCATCAGGGGTGGGAGAGTGACACCAGCGAGTCAACAGACCCTGGAGAGATTTTAGTAAAAAAAAAAAAAAGAAAAAAAAAGAAAATAAAAGCGACACCGATGGCATCCTCAAGGTACTGAAAGCTGCTTTGCGTCAGAGGGGCAGCTACCTACGATTATCAGGAAGCGGTGCATGCGAGCAGACCACGGGCAAGCGCGCGATCCGCGAGCAAGCGATACGCTGGCGCCCCTCGGGCTCTGCTGCGGTGCCCTCTGCTCATCCTGCACACGCACCGGGCTTCCCGCGCAGGGCTTGCCGCTTAAATAAGACGCTGCGCCATGTTACTTACCGCCCTGCCCTGCGGCGTGCAAAGGAATGAGACGTGAAACAGGGAAAGCAAAGGGGCATGGCGGCCCCTCAGCTGGCCGCACCAGACGGCCGTAGAGCCCTGCCAGTTCCCTCGCTGCTCTGGACGGCAGCGCAGCTCCGCGCTCCCTGCCGCTCCCGCCAGCACGCGCGGCGCCCGCGCTTGGCCGCCTGCAGCGCGCGAGACTCGGGAGGCTGGAGGGGCCGGTCCGCCGAGGGGGCAGCTGAGCTGCTCGCCTCCTTCGGCTGCCTCATTTGCCGCCTTAAAACAATCGCTTCCACGCTCCCTTTCTTCATTTCAGACCCCTCTCCACATCTCCTGGCCTGCAAGCCATTTGCAGCAAGCAACACGGCTGAAATCCTGTGCTGCTAGACACCTAGCTGTCATCTTGCTCCCACGCCCAAAGGCTTTGGGAACCTGAACCCCCTGCTTGGTTGGGCATCGAGACTGCGAGGCGAGAAACACGCCTGGACTCCACCAAGCCAGGCGCCTGCCACATCGCTCAGCACGGTGCTACGCGGCTGCCTGACCGACACCTTCTGCCGCTAAAACCAGAGCGCGGTTCCCTTCTGAAGAGTCACCGGCAGCGCGGAGAGTCCCTCGCCTTTCCCTGCGCCAGGTCCCCCGGGAACAGCGTCTCAGTCGGACTGGAGCGTGCAGCAGCCTCCGGTCGTCCCAGCCCCTCGCCCGTCCAGAAAGCGCCTGCCTGTAGCAGCGGCAGAACCGCTGCTGCCCAGAGGGGAAAGGAATGGCTCGGGGCAAAGCTCCCCAGGCTGCCCGTGTCCCGTGCGGAGCTGGGGGTCCAGAAGCAAAGGAGCTATGGGAGGGGGAGCGGGGGCGCGGGGGCGGGAGACGGGAGGGCAGGGGACGCGGGGGGCACGTCACGGGGAAAAAAAAACCCGCACGGGGGGGAAAACCTTGTGTGGGGGGACGTTTGGGTGGAGGGCACTTCGGAGGGCGCAGAGACAGGCAAAGGAGGACGGGGGGCGGAGACGGACACGGACGGACAGCGGCTGTGTGTGGGTAGAAAGGTGCACGGGGGGACACGGGTGGGGATGACCTACACCAGGGGGTCCGCCCGGCATAATCCACAGCAGATAACTCACCTGGGATAAGCCGCAACGGATAGTCCGCTCCGGAGAAGGAATCCACGCCAGATAATCCCCAGCAATGCCCCTCAAACTGCCAGCGGTTCACCCCAAATTTGGCCCAAATTGGTGCGGGTTTTGCGTTTGGGTTTTTTGGTTTGTTGGCTTGGTTTTTTGTTGTTGTTCTGTTTTGTTTTTTCTTTTACATCATACAAAACTTGGGGGTTTCTGCTTTTCCAGAATATTCAGTTCTGGGGTTTTCCGGCGCTTTTCCACATCATAACAACAGGTCATTTTTGGTTTTCTGCGTTAAAATGCGGGGGGGGGGTGCGCACGCGCTTGCTTTCCAGCTGCACAAATCCAGGCAGATTCGGCTTTCCTGGGAGCCCCAAACCGTGTTGCTCTTGGCTATTTTGCTCTTGGACTTGGATATTTTGACACTTTGGTATCTTAGACTTCGGTATCTACTTACAATTCTGTCTATTTAGACTTAGTTATCTGTTTACACTTCCATAGAACCTTTACTTCCATTACACAGACGACCTACTTTGGCTTACTCGGTGACACACGGTAAGCGTAGATACCTCTACCTATCCAGACTTTCTTCTGTTTTAAATTCCTTCATCTACATCATCTCTTTTTGCGTTTTAAACTCCTTTATTTCTTCACATATAGACAAGTTCTTTTTTATGTTAAACCCTATCTATCTCCATTTAGATTTTTTAATAATTTCTATAACGTAGCAGGTACAGGTTTGTATTTTGAAATCCTTTTCTCTCTATATATATATAGAAATGAATATTATTTTTCAATATATATATATATAAAGGCGAGAGATTTTCCTCTACTGCAATGCCTCGCACCCGTATTTCCAGTTTTTAACATTTTTAATCACACACACACACGAGTTTTCAGGCATTTTGGGGCTGTGACCCCCCCTCCTCTGGGGGGAACCTCCCCGTGACACCTTCATCCCCCACTCACCTGCTCCTCTGTTTCATCATCACGCCCCCGCCCCCAGGGACGTTGGGGTGCCCCAAATGACATCATCACCCCCCAGGCCCCTCCAACACTTTTTCATCACCCCCCAAAAAAGGCACAAAACAAGGAACACAGCCCCGACCGGCAGCTCGCTACTTTAATAATGCCGTTTACATATGTAGGCGCCCCCCGAAAAGGGGAGCTCCGCCAGAGAAATAAAATGGGGGCAGCCCCCCCAAACGGTTGCAGCCCCCCAGCCCCTGTCCCGCAAGCCGGCGGCTGCCCCACGCCGCGGGGGAGCCTGCCAGGGGACGGTGACGCACCTCTCGCTCAGGCTCTGCTCTGCCGTGCTCCCCCTCCGTTCCCGCGCTGGGACGGGCTCCCCGGGGCAGCGAACCTCCCCGCTCCCTCTTGGCCCGGGACTCTCCCCACCAGACAGCCCTCGCTGACGCACCCGCGGGGCACCCGCCGGAGACAGAGCCAGGAGCCTCCAGGCACGGGGCCGGCCCCTTACCCTCGGGACGCTTCACGACCGGCAGGCCAACCTGGGCCGGGGGGACCTAGCGAGCATCACGAGACGCCTGCAACGAGACACCTGAAAAACAAAAATCCCAAGCAATATTTCCGCATGTGAAAAAAATAGCACAGCAGCGAGTAGAGGAATTCAGTCAGAGCAAGGGAGGGGAGAGCAGTTGAGCTCAAGGAGGATTCGAGGTAAGCAGGTCAGCTCAAAACACAAGACGTCCTTTAAAAGCTAGAGCGACCTGAACGCTTCCAATCAGCATGAAGACTAACCGGTACGATTCCAAACACGTTCTTCGCGTAAAAGTACGCGCTCTTGCCGGCGTTGGAAAACGTCTCACCCCTTCCTTACGGCACGGCTGCAGGGAGACAACCCTGCGAGGCTGCAGGACAAGGGCGTACCGCAATCAGAATCTACGCTTACAGATCCGCCGCAACAGCTACGGCCCTCGCGCTCCTGCGCATCTTGCTGGCTCGGTCGATAAAGCTGGAAGCGAAGCGTAACGCTTTCGAGGGTAAAAGGAAAACCAGAGGACAAATCGCAGCAATTCGCTTCCTACTAAAAAAGCTGTGCGTGTGCTTACAGACATCCAATAAAAATACTTCTACTGGAGAAGGGCTGGATTTTCCTTTTGCGTTAATTTAACTTGCACAGCTGTGAATCGATACCAGCAGATTATCTGTCTCCAAGATACGCAGTTATCATTTGACCAGGGGTTTTTTGCGCCTTACGTCATTAGGAGCGACATCTGGCCAGCCGCGCTGCCCGAGAGAGATGCTACTGAACTGCCAGGGAAACGCACCCTTGAAAGCCAGACAGAAAGAAAGTACTTCAGAGCACTCCGTCAAACGAGCCGGGGGGGTGGGGAAACCCGTAACATTCAGTTGCGTCTCCTGGTCAACGTTTAGAACAAATACCTAACGGCTCAAATACACCTAAGCAATTGTACGCCACAGCTAGTTGGCAGTTAAAGTGGAAACAACGCCACAGCTAGTTGGCAGCTGCAGGTGAAACAATGCAAGGCAGTTTGTATAGACAATTTTAACTTTTTTTTTTCCTAAAGTTACATCTAGGGTAGAAAAATCAGTGAGAGAAGAGATCCCCCATACGGTTTTACTTTGCGGGCGGAATCCAATCCCCGGGGCTGCAATGCCTAAGGCTACCAAAAAGGACCGGCAGATTTGCTAACGCTTTTGGCTGCACCGAAGCACGCAGAGGAACGCGTGTTGATGACATCTCGGCTGTTGCAACTGAGAACCAGCGATGCCATCGACTTCCAGAAGACGTGCTGTGCTCGGGTCTTTGGAAGCAAACGGACTTTTCTTTCTTTTTTTTTTTTTCTTTTTTTTTTTTTTAAGAGAGCGGAAAGTCTCGCTGCTGCTGACTTCTACTGCCAAGCGCATCATCTCTGAAGATCCCCACTCTGATGGGGAGTTCATAAAACACAACTTCTTTGAATGAGAAAGACTTCCATTCTGGAAAATCTCTTTCCAACTGAAGTAAGAAACCACACGCTGTAGGTTAAGGAAAAAGGACGCTGCCGAAGCAGTAACTCACCGAAACCACGTCAGGACTCGCTGTCGCTACTTACAAGGCTGGCAATGCTTCTCGGGAAAGCGACGCCGATTCCTCCTCTTTTGTCCACGTCTCTCCTTGGACCTGGATCGCTTTTAGTATGGGTGCCAGTATCTCAGTAAGCTTTTCAAGTACTACTGTAAGATATTTTCAAAACTTACTGACTGAAAAAGCACACAACAGACGATCCCTCAGAAACATCTGTAACGCGACGCTTCCCGGACACGTCCGCGCTTTAAGCTACGACGGCAAGATAAGCAGGGCGCAAGAAACGCCATGCCGATGAGGCGACACGTTCGAGACCCTCGGGAGGCTTACCGAGGGGCCCCATGATCACCAAGAGCTACGGAAACATCAAGACCCGAGAAAGCCAGGGTACGAGACACAGAAGACAGACTACGCAAAAGCAGAACACACAGACACAGGATGGAACCGCCCTGCCCAGCCAACGTCAGCAGCGTGCTAAGAACAGTAACCCGGTCCTTTTCCCTTCCCAAAGGAGACTGCTCCTGGACAGGCCTCTCCCCGACACCAACTTTATAACCCCTCCCTGCAATTCCTATCCTTGATACCTCCTCAGCCCTCACCCCGCAACTGAGCTTTCAGAGGGCCAGGGATCTGAATCCACCCTCAAAAAAGAAAAAAAGAAAACCACCACACACCTAACTAGAACATTCCTGCACTCACTCAGTTCCTCTTCATCATCTCAAAAAAAACCAAAAAACAAAAACCAAAAAAACCCAAAACCTCCCAACCCAAAAACCCACAGCACACTAACAAACTAAAACACAGTGCTGGTATTCAGCATCGGTCTGGTTACTGCCAACCGCTTCTGCGACACCCTCCTCCTCAAAAGCACCGCACCGCTCTGCTCCCCTGCTCCACGCCTGTTCTCAAGAAAGATGCTGCGGCTGTCGCTCGGTGCGCCTAGGATGCCAGGAGACACAAAGTTCCCGTGGCGCTCGGGTGAAATAGCCAGCCCCGTGTGCCTCCCCTCTACCACCCAGCTCACCTCAACTTCTCGGCCGATTCTCAAGGCAGCCAGCACAGCTCCCACAAAACCAAACGGGAAATGATTAACCAACATGCCATTTCATACTTTACCATTAAATGACGACCCGGCTGACAACCACCTCGCCTCCTCCAGCCGCTCCTCAGCGGGAAGCTACGCCCCCTCCGAGGCTGTTAAAAGGAAGGACCCTAAGGAAAGAGAACAACTCCTTGAAAACTAAAGACAGGGAACGGGATAAAAGCAAAAAACTTCAATAATGACAGGAATTAGGGCAACAAAGAGAAAAAAATGAAAACCGGGGACAGTGAACTAAAAGAGAGACGTAGGAAGACAATTGAAAAAGCAAAGGTACTAATAGAGACAAGGAAGAATTAAAAAAGGGAAACGGCAAACGGAATACAAGTAGACAGAAGCTTTTGTCGTGGTTTAACCCCAGCCAGCAGCTAAGCACCACAGAGCCGCTACGGGGGAGAAAATTGGAAGGGTGGAAGTCAGAACACTCGTGGGTTAAAGGAAGAACAGTTTAACAATTGAAGGAAAAGACAACAGAATAGTAGTAATAGTACTAGTAGTAATAATAATAAACCAATAACAGTATACAAAGCAAGCGATTCACTCTACAGGTGCTCACCACTCGCCGACCGATGCCAAGCACGTCCCCGAGCAGCGATCGCTGACTCCTGGCCAACGACCCCCCGTTTCCCTACCGAGCGTGACGTCACACGGGAGGGAATAGCGCTTCGGCCGGTGCGGGTCAGCTGAGCTGGCTGTGGCGCCTCCCAGCTTCTGGCGCACTGGGCAGAGCACGGGAAGCTGAAAGGGCCTTGAGCGGTGTAAGCGCTACTTAGCGACAAACAAAAACGTCAGTGCGTTACCAACATTGTTCTCATCCTAAATCCAAACCGCAGCACTGTGCCAGCTACTAGGAAGAACCTTAACTCTCTGCCAGCCGAAAGCAGGAGGCTTTGAACAGCAAGGGCGATGGAAGAAATAAGGAAAAACTTAATCAATAGCGACAGGGAGCTCCGTCGGAGAAGGAAAATTTAGAAAGCGAGGGCACTAAGGGAAGAGAAGAAACAATTAAACCCAACTAAACCCCAAGGGGAAAAGTCAACATAGAACACTGAAAAAGCAACAGGGATTAGGGAAATAAATGGGAAAATTAAAAAACAGGACAGCGAACTAAAGGGACGGAGAAGGAAAATTCAAAAAACGAGGGCCCTAAGGAAAGACAAGAAAGAATTAAAACATAAATACAGGGGAATAAAGGCAGCAAAGAGGACAAAAGGAGACAGGAGAGTGCTTAAAGGAAGCGGCGATTAAGAACATCAGGAAGTGATTTAAAAACCCGCATCGGTGAACTAAAACGGAGACGGAAAAAACGGAAAAAGACAGAAAATTATTTTTGAATCATTTATATAATACAGCAGATATAGGTTTGCATTTGGAAATCCTTCTTTTTATATACATATATGAATTCTGTATATATACATATGAATATTATTTTTATATATATATATATATATATAAAGGCAAGAGATTTTTCTCTACTGCAATGCCTCGCACCCGTATTTCCAGTTTTGAACGTTTTTGATCACACACATGAATTTTCGAGGCCGATTCCTCCTCTTTTGTCCACGTCTCTCCTTGGACCTGGATCGCTTTTAGTACGGACGCTAGTATCTCAGTAAGCTTTTCAAGTACTACTCTAAGATATTTTCAAAACTTATTGACTGAAAAAGCACACAGCTTCTATGACAAAAACAAAGCCTGTTTCTTCTGAACGCCTGAACTCTTACAAACGGCGTCTTTCCTCTTTTAGGACGCAACTATTTTCCCCGATATCATTTCCTAGTAAGTGCACAGAAACAGAAGATTGCGCTTTCAGGAAGGCAAAATAAACGGAGGGAAGTCGGCTTTGCACAGGCAGAACACGCTCCAGCGCAGACCTTCTTCTCCTTTTAGGATCTGCGTTAAAATAGTTCCTAGAAAAACTACAGAAGGAAGGAGAGCTGGTGCATTCTTGACGTTAACTTTGAAGTCCATGCTACAAGCGCCTTAGGAAAAACGCGGACATGCATCGCGGACGTACCTTGTACTCGCAGACCGCTACGCAGCCTTTCCGTCCGTCTTGCGCTTTCACGGCAGAAGAAAGGGCGACCACGGTGAAACGGCGGCAGCTGACACTCTGCTGAGAGAGGAAAAAAAACCTGTAGCATAAAGCTGGGGAGGAGTCCCAAGCTGCCCGGTTTTGTGAAGTCTTGCGAAGGCTACAGCCGAGCAAAGGAAAAAATAGCCGTTTGGAACATAGTGCCAAACAACATTCGGCAATAAAACTCGGAGGCGTTTGACATGCGCCCATTTTTTGGTAACTTGCTATTTGCTTCCTGTTATCGTTGTTCTTCCTTCAGAACCTCTACTTGGAGCCAACTTCTTTGCTATCCGTTCAAGCGTTTCCCTTCCTGGTATTACTAGCACACGGGCCCAGGCAAGTCCCTGAACTGCTCTTCCGAACTTCTCCAAACGACAATTACAGCCACGAAAGAGGACTTCAAGAGAGGAAAAGGAGAGGTCGGGCAGCCAAAGAGGTCTGCAGGCTGCCACCAGTCAACATTCCACTCTTTTTTTTTTTTTCTTTTAAATACACCCCCCCCACCCCCAAATACAAACAAAAAAACCCCCATGACCTTGTATTTTTTTCCTTTGGGAGCTCACCCCTGTCTCAGCACAGTGTCCTCCACAGAGCAGGAAGCGCAGACGATCTATATCCCGATTTGCACGCGACAAACCCGTGTTCAGAAGAAATAGGCCAGATCTGTAAGACCGGTGTTATTTTGGGGGTTTTAACAATCACAACGCAATTGCATCGACCGACGCGTTTGTGAGAAAACTCCTTAACTTCTAAACGTAGCACCTCCTTGGGTAAAAAAACGTGTGCGAGACTGAAAAAAAGGGATGATTCAGAGCTCCCGCTCACAATGGAGTAGTGGCGAAAGGAATGAAAGTGAAGACAAACAGCAGCAACACGAAGTGAAATTCGGCTTTAATTCTGAGCACGTGCTTAAGAGACTCTCCAAGCCCACACCTCAATCCTAGGAGCGACTAGCCCTTTTCTGGAAGGACAAACTTTGTTACTTCAAAGTCCTAGACCGAAGGCTCCACGGAACAGAACGTGCACCGAGCCACAGGCCACCGTGCCATCAACGCTCTGATGGCAAAGAAAAACCAAGGAAAACTAAAGTTTAAAGATCGGTTTCCATCGCGTTTCATTCCTTACGTTTCCACTGGCACCTAGGTGCTCCAAAATGAACTCTACTGACCCCGCATGTTACTAACAATTTAGTTCTGCGTATCAAAACAACAGGCTATTTCCAGCTCGCCCATCAAAGTAGCACGACCGACCAGAAGAGAAACACCGGACCCTAAAGAAGGGAACAGGCAGCTCTTCATTTCTCCTAGAGGAAAGTCTGTTCTTTTGCCCGGAAGGCAAACAGCCGAAACTGCCAAGGGAGCACTGCAGGAACGCGGCGCGCTCTCTCAGCTGCAATTTGTCATCGGCTTTTCGGCACGGGCAGCGGCTTTGCCTTTCCTCTGGCTTTGATGTGGCGCCCCTGGAGCGTCCTTGACCCGGCAAGGGTTTCTCCCCGCTCCCGCAGCCCCAGACACGCGATTACCTGAGCGCCGAGCGGAATCACCCACGCGGGATTTTCTTCCCGGGACGCAGAAGGTGACGCTGGGAAAGGAGGAGGCAAAAAAGGAAGCGGTTTGTCTGGCAGCCACGGCCCTAGAAACTACACCTCCCGGCATGCCCCGGGCAACCAACGTGGCCGACCAAAAGCCCCGGATGCCAGGGGACGCAGCCCTCCGTGCTTTGGGATCCTGCGGGGACACCGTTCACCGCGCCACCGCCGCACGTGGAAGCCCCGCCGAGCCCCCAGCGCGGCTCCCCCCTGCCGCCCGGCCCCAGAGCGGAGCGGAGCGGCGCGGCTCGGCACGGCGCCCCCCCGCCCCGCACCGGCGCGGCGCCCGCCCAACTCCGGGCTCACCTCGCCACCGGCCCCGACCCGACGCGCCCCCCCCTCGCCCGGCTCCGGGAAGCCCCGCCCGCCCGGCTCCCACACGGCACCGAACCCTCCCCGCTCCGTGCCTCCCGCCCGCCCGCCGCTCCCCCGCAGGCAAGGGAAAGGAGGAGGCAAAAAAGGAAGCGGTTTGCCCGGCAGCCACGGCCCTAGAAACTACACCTCCCGGCATGCCCAGGGGAACCAACGTGGCCGACCAAAAGCCCCGGATGCCGCGAGACGCAACCCTCCGTGCTTTGGGACCCTGCGGGGACACCGTTCCCCCCGCCGACGCCGCACGTGGAAGCCCCGCCGAGCCCCCAGCGCGGCTCCGGGCAGCCCCCGCCAACACCTCCGGCTGCCCGCCCCCGCCCGGCCCCTGACCGGCGCGGCTCGGCGCGGCAACCCCCCCGCCGCCCGGCCCCGGACCGACGCGGCTCGGCGCCGCCCCGCCGCCCGGCCCCGGACCGACGCGGCTCGGCGCCGCCCCGCCGCCCGGCCCCGGACCGACGCGGCTCGGCGCCGCCCCGCCGCCCGGCCCCGGACCGACGCGGCTCGGCGCCCCCCGCCGCCCGGCCCCGGAGCGGCGCGGCTCCCCCCCCCGCCCGGCCCCGGAGCGGCGCGGCTCGGCGCCCCCCCGCCGCTCCGGGGCCGGACCGACGCGGCTCGGCGCGGCGCTCCCCCGCCGCCCGGCCCCGGCGGGGCTCGGTGCGGCGCCTCTCCGCCGCCCGGCCCGCACCGGCGCGGCGCCCGCCCAGCATCGAACCAGCGCGGCTCAGCTCGGCGCGGCGCCCCCCCCGCCGCCCGGCCCCGGGAAGCCCCACCCGCCCGGCTCCCACACGGCACCGCACCCTCCCCGCTCCGTGCCTCCCGCCGGCCCGGCCGCTCCCCCCCCAGGCACCGCCACCCTTCTCGGGACTTTCCCCGCTCACCTCCTCCCTGCCTGCAGCCGCAGCCGGGCTCCCGCTGGCCCCTCCGCGGGGGGAAGCTCCACCCACGGCGCGATGCCCGCCCCCGATGCACCTCGCATGCGCTGGCGAAGCTCCGCCCTCCCAGCGGAAAACCCCGCCCTCTGCAGCCAAGCTCTGCCCTGCACACAGCACGCATGCGCCGGTGAAGCTCCACACCCTCGGCAAAGCTCCACCCTCCCATGGAAAAGCTCCGCCCCCCGCAGCAAAGCTCCGCCCCTGAGACAGCGCGCATGCGCAGACAAAGCTCCGCCCTTCACAGCAAACCTCCGCCCTCCCACGGCAAAGCTCCGCCCCCCGCAGCAAAGCTCCGCCCCTGACGCACCACGCATGTGCCGATGAAGCTCCGCCCCCACCCGGCAAAGCTCCGCCCTCCCGCGGCAAAGCTCCGCCCCCGAGGCAGCACGCATGCACGGCAAAGCTCCGCCTTTCACATCAAAGCTCCGCCCCCACGGCAAAACTCCGCCCCAAGACAGCGCACATGCGCTGGGTAAGCTCCGCCCTCACACGGGAAGCTCCGCCCACCCGCGACAAAGCCCCGCCCTTCAGAGCAAAGCGCCGCCCCCTCGGCAAGGCTCCGCCCCGAGACAGCACGCATGTGCCAGTGAAGCTCCGCCCTCACACGGCAAAGCTCCGCCTTACCACCGCTAGGCTCCGCCCCCCGCGGCTAAGCTCCACCCCAACACAGTGCGCAGGCGTGGTGTCCAGGGGCGGGGCCTGTCGCTAGGGGTGGTGCCCTTCCCCTGCCCGGGGGCATCCAGGGGCGGGGCCCGGCGCTAGGGGCGGGGCCGCTCCACACCAGGACCGGGGATTTCGGCGGGGCGGGGCTGCAGCAGAGGCGGACGCCGCGGGGCAGGGCTGCAGCGGAGGCGGACGCGGCAGTGCTAGCAGCGGCAAGCGCCTCCCGTGCGGCGAGAGCGGCGCTTCCTTACCGGGAGGCAGCAACGGCTGCGGCGGCAGCACCCCGCGGGCACTGCGCTGTCGCATGCCCGTTACCGGCCACCGGCACCGGCGCCCACGGGGACGCCACCGCCCCTGCGCGGCTCCCGCCCTGCAGTACCCGCTTTTGGCCGCCAGGCGGCAGCACCACACCAAGCCCGGCGCTCCGACCGCGCCCCGCGGGGAGAAGGGACTCGCCCCCCGGCCCGCCTGGGGCCGCCCGCAGCCGCCGCCGCCGCCGCCTTACGGGGGGGGGGGGTGTCACAAGCCTCGCCCTTCTCTGCCCCTGCTCCCGCTCACAGCCCACGCAGCCACAGCCATCGCCTCGCCAACAAAAAGCACCCAAGCGGCTCGAGCATTTCAGTCCTCTGCACTTGACAGCTTGCAGCGGCTGCTGGCCCTTTCTCTCCGCGCCCCCCACCCCAGCACCCAGCCGGGGGACGCAGCACAGGGAACCTGGTCAATACCTTTGCCTTGCCTCGGCTTTTTTGCCCCCAGAGTAAGCCCCCGGGAGTGCTGGATTCATCTGCATGTGGCATCAGGGGTGGGAGAGTGACACCAGCGAGTCAACAGACCCTGGAGAGATTTTAGTAAAAAAAAAAAAAAAGAAAAAAAAAGAAAATAAAAGCGACACCGATGGCATCCTCAAGGCACTGAAAGCTGCTTTGCGTCAGAGGGGCAGCTACCTACGATTATCAGGAAGCGGTGCATGCGAGCAGACCACGGGCAAGCGCGCGATCCGCGAGCAAGCGATACGCTGGCGCCCCTCGGGCTCTGCTGCGGTGCCCTCTGCTCATCCTGCACACGCACCGGGCTTCCCGCGCAGGGCTTGCCGCTTAAATAAGACGCTGCGCCATGTTACTTACCGCCCTGCCCTGCGGCGTGCAAAGGAATGAGACGTGAAACAGGGAAAGCAAAGGGGCATGGCGGCCCCTCAGCTGGCCGCACCAGACGGCCGTAGAGCCCTGCCAGTTCCCTCGCTGCTCTGGACGGCAGCGCAGCTCCGCGCTCCCTGCCGCTCCCGCCAGCACGCGCGGCGCCCGCGCTTGGCCGCCTGCAGCGCGCGAGACTCGGGAGGCTGGAGGGGCCGGTCCGCCGAGGGGGCAGCTGAGCTGCTCGCCTCCTTCGGCTGCCTCATTTGCCGCCTTAAAACAATCGCTTCCACGCTCCCTTTCTTCATTTCAGACCCCTCTCCACATCTCCTGGCCTGCAAGCCATTTGCAGCAAGCAACACGGCTGAAATCCTGTGCTGCTAGACACCTAGCTGTCATCTTGCTCCCACGCCCAAAGGCTTTGGGAACCTGAACCCCCTGCTTGGTTGGGCATCGAGACTGCGAGGCGAGAAACACGCCTGGACTCCACCAAGCCAGGCGCCTGCCACATCGCTCAGCACGGTGCTACGCGGCTGCCTGACCGACACCTTCTGCCGCTAAAACCAGAGCGCGGTTCCCTTCTGAAGAGTCACCGGCAGCGCGGAGAGTCCCTCGCCTTTCCCTGCGCCAGGTCCCCCGGGAACAGCGTCTCAGTCGGACTGGAGCGTGCAGCAGCCTCCGGTCGTCCCAGCCCCTCGCCCGTCCAGAAAGCGCCTGCCTGTAGCAGCGGCAGAACCGCTGCTGCCCAGAGGGGAAAGGAATGGCTCGGGGCAAAGCTCCCCAGGCTGCCCGTGTCCCGTGCGGAGCTGGGGGTCCAGAAGCAAAGGAGCTATGGGAGGGGGAGCAGGGGAGCGGGGGCACGAGACTGGAGGGCAGGGGACGCGGGGGGCACGTCACGGGGAAAAAAAAACCCGCACGGGGGGAAAAACCTTGTGTGGGGGGACGTTTGGGTGGAGAGCACTTGGGAGGGCGCAGAGACAGGCAAAGGAGGACGGGGGGCGGAGACGGACACGGACGGACAGCGGCTGTGTGTGGGTAGAAAGGTGCACGGGGGGACACGGGTGGGGATGACCTACACCAGGGGGTCCGCCCGGCATAATCCACAGCAGATAACTCACCTGGGATAAGCCGCAACGGATAGTCCGCTCCGGGAGAAGGAATCCACGCCAGATAATCCCCAGCAATGCCCCTCAAACTGCCAGCGGTTCACCCCAAATTTGGCCCAAATTGGTGCGGGTTTTGCGTTTGGGTTTTTGGTTTGTTGGCTTGGTTTTTTGTTGTTGTTCTGTTTTGTTTTTTCTTTTACATCATACAAAACTTGGGGGTTTCTGCTTTTCCAGAATATTCAGTTCTGGGGTTTTCCGGCGCTTTTCCACATCATAACAACAGGTCATTTTTGGTTTTCTGCGTTAAAATGCGGGGGGGGGGGGGGGGGGTGCGCACGCGCTTGCTTTCCAGCTGCACAAATCCAGGCAGATTCGGCTTTCCTGGGAGCCCCAAACCGTGTTGCTCTTGGCTATTTTGCTCTTGGACTTGGATATTTTGACACTTTGGTATCTTAGACTTCGGTATCTACTTACAATTCTGTCTATTTAGACTTAGTTATCTGTTTACACTTCCATAGAACCTTTACTTCCATTACACAGACGACCTACTTTGGCTTACTCGGTGACACACGGTAAGCGTAGATACCTCTACCTATCCAGACTTTCTTCTGTTTTAAATTCCTTCATCTACATCATCTCTTTTTGCGTTTTAAACTCCTTTATTTCTTCACATATAGACAAGTTCTTTTTTATGTTAAACCCTATCTATCTCCATTTAGATTTTTTAATAATTTCTATAACGTAGCAGGTACAGGTTTGTATTTTGAAATCCTTTTCTCTCTATATATATATAGAAATGAATATTATTTTTCAATATATATATATATAAAGGCGAGAGATTTTCCTCTACTGCAATGCCTCGCACCCGTATTTCCAGTTTTTAACATTTTTAATCACACACACACACGAGTTTTCAGGCATTTTGGGGCTGTGACCCCCCCTCCTCTGGGGGGAACCTCCCCGTGACACCTTCATCCCCCACTCACCTGCTCCTCTGTTTCATCATCACGCCCCCGCCCCCAGGGACGTTGGGGTGCCCCAAATGACATCATCACCCCCAGGCCCCTCCAACACTTTTTCATCACCCCCCAAAAAAGGCACAAAACAAGGAACACAGCCCCGACCGGCAGCTCGCTACTTTAATAATGCCGTTTACATATGTAGGCGCCCCCGAAAAGGGGAGCTCCGCCAGAGAAATAAAATGGGGGCAGCCCCCAAACGGTTGCAGCCCCCCCAGCCCCTGTCCCGCAAGCCGGCGGCTGCCCCACGCCGCGGGGGAGCCTGCCAGGGGACGGTGACGCACCTCTCGCTCAGGCTCTGCTCTGCCGTGCTCCCCCTCCGTTCCCGCGCTGGGACGGGCTCCCCGGGGCAGCGAACCTCCCCGCTCCCTCTTGGCCCGGGACTCTCCCCACCAGACAGCCCTCGCTGACGCACCCGCGGGGCACCCGCCGGAGACAGAGCCAGGAGCCTCCAGGCACGGGGCCGGCCCCTTACCCTCGGGACGCTTCACGACCGGCAGGCCAACCTGGGCCGGGGGGACCTAGCGAGCATCACGAGACGCCTGCAACGAGACACCTGAAAAACAAAAATCCCAAGCAATATTTCCGCATGTGAAAAAAATAGCACAGCAGCGAGTAGAGGAATTCAGTCAGAGCAAGGGAGGGGAGAGCAGTTGAGCTCAAGGAGGATTCGAGGTAAGCAGGTCAGCTCAAAACACAAGACGTCCTTTAAAAGCTAGAGCGACCTGAACGCTTCCAATCAGCATGAAGACTAACCGGTACGATTCCAAACACGTTCTTCGCGTAAAAGTACGCGCTCTTGCCGGCGTTGGAAAACGTCTCACCCCTTCCTTACGGCACGGCTGCAGGGAGACAACCCTGCGAGGCTGCAGGACAAGGGCGTACCGCAATCAGAATCTACGCTTACAGATCCGCCGCAACAGCTACGGCCCTCGCGCTCCTGCGCATCTTGCTGGCTCGGTCGATAAAGCTGGAAGCGAAGCGTAACGCTTTCGAGGGTAAAAGGAAAACCAGAGGACAAATCGCAGCAATTCGCTTCCTACTAAAAAAGCTGTGCGTGTGCTTACAGACATCCAATAAAAATACTTCTACTGGAGAAGGGCTGGATTTTCCTTTTGCGTTAATTTAACTTGCACAGCTGTGAATCGATACCAGCAGATTATCTGTCTCCAAGATACGCAGTTATCATTTGACCAGGGGTTTTTTGCGCCTTACGTCATTAGGAGCGACATCTGGCCAGCCGCGCTGCCCGAGAGAGATGCTACTGAACTGCCAGGGAAACGCACCCTTGAAAGCCAGACAGAAAGAAAGTACTTCAGAGCACTCCGTCAAACGAGCCGGGGGGGTGGGGAAACCCGTAACATTCAGTTGCGTCTCCTGGTCAACGTTTAGAACAAATACCTAACGGCTCAAATACACCTAAGCAATTGTACGCCACAGCTAGTTGGCAGTTAAAGTGGAAACAACGCCACAGCTAGTTGGCAGCTGCAGGTGAAACAATGCAAGGCAGTTTGTATAGACAATTTTAACTTTTTTTTTTTTCCTAAAGTTACATCTAGGGTAGAAAAATCAGTGAGAGAAGAGATCCCCCATACGGTTTTACTTTGCGGGCGGAATCCAATCCCCGGGGCTGCAATGCCTAAGGCTACCAAAAAGGACCGGCAGATTTGCTAACGCTTTTGGCTGCACCGAAGCACGCAGAGGAACGCGTGTTGATGACATCTCGGCTGTTGCAACTGAGAACCAGCGATGCCATCGACTTCCAGAAGACGTGCTGTGCTCGGGTCTTTGGAAGCAAACGGACTTTTCTTTCTTTTTTTTTTTTTTCTTTTTTTTTTTTTAAGAGAGCGGAAAGTCTCGCTGCTGCTGACTTCTACTGCCAAGCGCATCATCTCTGAAGATCCCCACTCTGATGGGGAGTTCATAAAACACAACTTCTTTGAATGAGAAAGACTTCCATTCTGGAAAATCTCTTTCCAACTGAAGTAAGAAACCACACGCTGTAGGTTAAGGAAAAAGGACGCTGCCGAAGCAGTAACTCACCGAAACCACGTCAGGACTCGCTGTCGCTACTTACAAGGCTGGCAATGCTTCTCGGGAAAGCGACGCCGATTCCTCCTCTTTTGTCCACGTCTCTCCTTGGACCTGGATCGCTTTTAGTATGGGTGCCAGTATCTCAGTAAGCTTTTCAAGTACTACTGTAAGATATTTTCAAAACTTACTGACTGAAAAAGCACACAACAGACGATCCCTCAGAAACATCTGTAACGCGACGCTTCCCGGACACGTCCGCGCTTTAAGCTACGACGGCAAGATAAGCAGGGCGCAAGAAACGCCATGCCGATGAGGCGACACGTTCGAGACCCTCGGGAGGCTTACCGAGGGGCCCCATGATCACCAAGAGCTACGGAAACATCAAGACCCGAGAAAGCCAGGGTACGAGACACAGAAGACAGACTACGCAAAAGCAGAACACACAGACACAGGATGGAACCGCCCTGCCCAGCCAACGTCAGCAGCGTGCTAAGAACAGTAACCCGGTCCTTTTCCCTTCCCAAAGGAGACTGCTCCTGGACAGGCCTCTCCCCGACACCAACTTTATAACCCCTCCCTGCAATTCCTATCCTTGATACCTCCTCAGCCCTCACCCCGCAACTGAGCTTTCAGAGGGCCAGGGATCTGAATCCACCCTCAAAAAAGAAAAAAGAAAACCACCACACACCTAACTAGAACATTCCTGCACTCACTCAGTTCCTCTTCATCATCTCCAAAAAAAAAAACCAAAAAAACCCAAAACCTCCCAACCCAAAAACCCACAGCACACTAACAAACTAAAACACAGTGCTGGTATTCAGCATCGGTCTGGTTACTGCCAACCGCTTCTGCGACACCCTCCTCCTCAAAAGCACCGCACCGCTCTGCTCCCCTGCTCCACGCCTGTTCTCAAGAAAGATGCTGCGGCTGTCGCTCGGTGCGCCTAGGATGCCAGGAGACACAAAGTTCCCGTGGCGCTCGGGTGAAATAGCCAGCCCCGTGTGCCTCCCCTCTACCACCCAGCTCACCTCAACTTCTCGGCCGATTCTCAAGGCAGCCAGCACAGCTCCCACAAAACCAAACGGGAAATGATTAACCAACATGCCATTTCATACTTTACCATTAAATGACGACCCGGCTGACAACCACCTCGCCTCCTCCAGCCGCTCCTCAGCGGGAAGCTACGCCCCCTCCGAGGCTGTTAAAAGGAAGGACCCTAAGGAAAGAGAACAACTCCTTGAAAACTAAAGACAGGGAACGGGATAAAAGCAAAAAACTTCAATAATGACAGGAATTAGGGCAACAAAGAGAAAAAAATGAAAACCGGGGACAGTGAACTAAAAGAGAGACGTAGGAAGACAATTGAAAAAGCAAAGGTACTAATAGAGACAAGGAAGAATTAAAAAAGGGAAACGGCAAACGGAATACAAGTAGACAGAAGCTTTTGTCGTGGTTTAACCCCAGCCAGCAGCTAAGCACCACAGAGCCGCTACGGGGGAGAAAATTGGAAGGGTGGAAGTCAGAACACTCGTGGGTTAAAGGAAGAACAGTTTAACAATTGAAGGAAAAGACAACAGAATAGTAGTAATAGTACTAGTAGTAATAATAATAAACCAATAACAGTATACAAAGCAAGCGATTCACTCTACAGGTGCTCACCACTCGCCGACCGATGCCAAGCACGTCCCCGAGCAGCGATCGCTGACTCCTGGCCAACGACCCCCCGTTTCCCTACCGAGCGTGACGTCACACGGGAGGGAATAGCGCTTCGGCCGGTGCGGGTCAGCTGAGCTGGCTGTGGCGCCTCCCAGCTTCTGGCGCACCGGGCAGAGCACGGGAAGCTGAAAGGGCCTTGAGCGGTGTAAGCGCTACTTAGCGACAAACAAAAACGTCAGTGCGTTACCAACATTGTTCTCATCCTAAATCCAAACCGCAGCACTGTGCCAGCTACTAGGAAGAACCTTAACTCTCTGCCAGCCGAAAGCAGGAGGCTTTGAACAGCAAGGGCGATGGAAGAAATAAGGAAAAACTTAATCAATAGCGACAGGGAGCTCCGTCGGAGAAGGAAAATTTAGAAAGCGAGGGCACTAAGGGAAGAGAAGAAACAATTAAACCCAACTAAACCCCAAGGGGAAAAGTCAACATAGAACACTGAAAAAGCAACAGGGATTAGGGAAATAAATGGGAAAATTAAAAAACAGGACAGCGAACTAAAGGGACGGAGAAGGAAAATTCAAAAAACGAGGGCCCTAAGGAAAGACAAGAAAGAATTAAAACATAAATACAGGGGAATAAAGGCAGCAAAGAGGACAAAAGGAGACAGGAGAGTGCTTAAAGGAAGCGGCGATTAAGAACATCAGGAAGTGATTTAAAAACCCGCATCGGTGAACTAAAACGGAGACGGAAAAAACGGAAAAAGACAGAAAATTATTTTTGAATCATTTATATAATACAGCAGATATAGGTTTGCATTTGGAAATCCTTCTTTTTATATATACATATATGAATTCTGTATATATACATATGAATATTATTTTTATATATATATATATATATATAAAGGCAAGAGATTTTTCTCTACTGCAATGCCTCGCACCCGTATTTCCAGTTTTGAACGTTTTTGATCACACACATGAATTTTCGAGGCCGATTCCTCCTCTTTTGTCCACGTCTCTCCTTGGACCTGGATCGCTTTTAGTACGGACGCTAGTATCTCAGTAAGCTTTTCAAGTACTACTCTAAGATATTTTCAAAACTTATTGACTGAAAAAGCACACAGCTTCTATGACAAAAACAAAGCCTGTTTCTTCTGAACGCCTGAACTCTTACAAACGGCGTCTTTCCTCTTTTAGGACGCAACTGTTTTCCCCGATATCATTTCCTAGTAAGTGCACAGAAACAGAAGATTGCGCTTTCAGGAAGGCAAAATAAACGGAGGGAAGTCGGCTTTGCACAGGCAGAACACGCTCCAGCGCAGACCTTCTTCTCCTTTTAGGATCTGCGTTAAAATAGTTCCTAGAAAAACTACAGAAGGAAGGAGAGCTGGTGCATTCTTGACGTTAACTTTGAAGTCCATGCTACAAGCGCCTTAGGAAAAACGCGGACATGCATCGCGGACGTACCTTGTACTCGCAGACCGCTACGCAGCCTTTCCGTCCGTCTTGCGCTTTCACGGCAGAAGAAAGGGCGACCACGGTGAAACGGCGGCAGCTGACACTCTGCTGAGAGAGGAAAAAAAAACCTGTAGCATAAAGCTGGGGAGGAGTCCCAAGCTGCCCGGTTTTGTGAAGTCTTGCGAAGGCTACAGCCGAGCAAAGGAAAAAATAGCCGTTTGGAACATAGCGCCAAACAACATTCGGCAATAAAACTCGGAGGCGTTTGACATGCGCCCATTTTTTGGTAACTTGCTATTTGCTTCCTGTTATCGTTGTTCTTCCTTCAGAACCTCTACTTGGAGCCAACTTCTTTGCTATCCGTTCAAGCGTTTCCCTTCCTGGTATTACTAGCACACGGGCCCAGGCAAGTCCCTGAACTGCTCTTCCGAACTTCTCCAAACGACAATTACAGCCACGAAAGAGGACTTCAAGAGAGGAAAAGGAGAGGTCGGGCAGCCAAAGAGGTCTGCAGGCTGCCACCAGTCAACATTCCACTCTTTTTTTTTTTTTTTCTTTTAAATACACCCCCCCCCACCCCCAAATACAAACAAAAAAACCCCCATGACCTTGTATTTTTTTCCTTTGGGAGCTCACCCCTGTCTCAGCACAGTGTCCTCCACAGAGCAGGAAGCGCAGACGATCTATATCCCGATTTGCACGCGACAAACCCGTGTTCAGAAGAAATAGGCCAGATCTGTAAGACCGGTGTTATTTTGGGGGTTTTAACAATCACAACGCAATTGCATCGACCAACGCGTTTGTGAGAAAACTCCTTAACTTCTAAACGTAGCACCTCCTTGGGTAAAAAAACGTGTGCGAGACTGAAAAAAAGGGATGATTCAGAGCTCCCGCTCACAATGGAGTAGTGGCGAAAGGAATGAAAGTGAAGACAAACAGCAGCAACACGAAGTGAAATTCGGCTTTAATTCTGAGCACGTGCTTAAGAGACTCTCCAAGCCCACACCTCAATCCTAGGAGCGACTAGCCCTTTTCTGGAAGGACAAACTTTGTTACTTCAAAGTCCTAGACCGAAGGCTCCACGGAACAGAACGTGCACCGAGCCACAGGCCACCGTGCCATCAACGCTCTGATGGCAAAGAAAAACCAAGGAAAACTAAAGTTTAAAGATCGGTTTCCATCGCGTTTCATTCCTTACGTTTCCACTAGCACCTAGGTGCTCCAAAATGAACTCTACTGACCCCGCATGTTACTAACAATTTAGTTCTGCGTATCAAAACAACAGGCTATTTCCAGCTCGCCCATCAAAGTAGCACGACCGACCAGAAGAGAAACACCGGACCCTAAAGAAGGGAACAGGCAGCTCTTCATTTCTCCTAGAGGAAAGTCTGTTCTTTTGCCCGGAAGGCAAACAGCCGAAACTGCCAAGGGAGCACTGCAGGAACGCGGCGCGCTCTCTCAGCTGCAATTTGTCATCGGCTTTTCGGCACGGGCAGCGGCTTTGCCTTTCCTCTGACTTTGATGTGGCGCCCCTGGAGCGTCCTTGACCCGGCAAGGGTTTCTCCCCGCTCCCGCAGCCCCAGACACGCGATTACCTGAGCGCCGAGCGGAATCACCCACGCGGGATTTTCTTCCCGGGACGCAGAAGGTGACGCTGGGAAAGGAGGAGGCAAAAAAGGAAGCGGTTTGTCTGGCAGCCACGGCCCTAGAAACTACACCTCCCGGCATGCCCCGGGCAACCAACGTGGCCGACCAAAAGCCCCGGATGCCAGGGGACGCAGCCCTCCGTGCTTTGGGATCCTGCGGGGACACCGTTCACCGCGCCACCGCCGCACGTGGAAGCCCCGCCGAGCCCCCAGCGCGGCTCCCCCCCGCCGCCCGGCCCCAGAGCGGAGCGGAGCGGCTCGGCACGGCGCCCCCCCGCCCCGCACCGGCGCGGCGCCCGCCCAACTCCGGGCTCACCTCGCCACCGGCCCCGACCCGACGCGCCCCCCCCTCGCCCGGCTCCGGGAAGCCCCGCCCGCCCGGCTCCCACACGGCACCGAACCCTCCCCGCTCCGTGCCTCCCGCCCGCCCGCCGCTCCCCCGCAGGCAAGGGAAAGGAGGAGGCAAAAAAGGAAGCGGTTTGCCCGGCAGCCACGGCCCTAGAAACTACACCTCCCGGCATGCCCAGGGGAACCAACGTGACCGACCAAAAGCCCCGGATGCCGCGAGACGCAACCCTCCGTGCTTTGGGACCCTGCGGGGACACCGTTCCCCCCGCCGACGCCGCACGTGGAAGCCCCGCCGAGCCCCCAGCGCGGCTCCGGGCAGCCCCCGCCAACACCTCCGGCTGCCCGCCCCCGCCCGGCCCCTGACCGGCGCGGCTCGGCGCGGCAACCCCCCCGCCGCCCGGCCCCGGACCGACGCGGCTCGGCGCCGCCCCGCCGCCCGGCCCCGGACCGACGCGGCTCGGCGCCGCCCCGCCGCCCGGCCCCGGACCGACGCGGCTCGGCGCCGCCCCGCCGCCCGGCCCCGGACCGACGCGGCTCGGCGCCGCCCCGCCGCCCGGCCCCGGACCGACGCGGCTCGGCGCCCCCGCCGCCCGGCCCCGGACCGACGCGGCTCGGCGCCCCCCGCCGCCCGGCCCCGGACCGACGCGGCTCGGCGCCCCCCGCCGCCCGGCCCCGGACCGACGCGGCTCGGCGCCCCCCGCCGCCCGGCCCCGGACCGACGCGGCTCGGCGCCGCCCCGCCGCCCGGCCCCGGACCGACGCGGCTCGGCGCGGCGCTCCCCGCCGCCCGGCCCCGGCGGGGCTCGGTGCGGCGCCTCTCCGCCGCCCGGCCCGCACCGGCGCGGCGCCCGCCCAGCATCGAACCAGCGCGGCTCAGCTCGGCGCGGCGCCCCCCCGCCGCCCGGCCCCGCACCGGCGCGGCGCGGCGCCCCCCTGCCGTCCGGCCCCGGACCGGCGCCGCGCGGCGCGGTGCTGCGCCCCCCGCCGCCCGGCCCCGCACCGGCGCGGCGCCCGTACGGCTCCGGGCTGACCTCCCCTCCGGCCCCGACCCGGCGCGCCCCCCCTCGCCCGGCTCCGGGAAGCCCCGCCCGCCGGGCTCCCACACGGCCCCGCCCCCTCCCCGCTCCGTGCCCCCCGCGGGCCCGGCCGCACCCCCCCAGGCACCGCCACCCTTCTCGGGACTTTCCCCGCTCACCTCCTCCCTGCCTGCAGCCGCAGCCCAACGACCGCTCCGCTCCGCCCCGGGCTCCCGCTGGCCCCTCCGCGGGGGGAAGCTCCACCCACGGCGCGATGCCCGCCCCCGATGCACCTCGCATGCGCTGGCGAAGCTCCGCCCTCCCAGCGGAAAACCCCGCCCTCTGCAGCCAAGCTCTGCCCTGCACACAGCACGCATGCGCCGGTGAAGCTCCACACCCTCGGCAAAGCTCCACCCTCCCATGGAAAAGCTCCGCCCCCCGCAGCAAAGCTCCGCCCCTGAGACAGCGCGCATGCGCAGACAAAGCTCCGCCCTTCACAGCAAACCTCCGCCCTCCCACGGCAAAGCTCCGCCCCCCCGCAGCAAAGCTCCGCCCCTGACGCACCACGCATGTGCCGATGAAGCTCCGCCCTCACCCGGCAAAGCTCCGCCCCCCGGGGCAAGGCTCCGCCCCGACGCATCGCGCATGCGCTGGTCAAGCTCCGCCCTCACCCAGCAAAGCTCCGCCCTCCCGCGGCAAAGCTCCGCCCCCGAGGCAGCACGCATGCACGGCAAAGCTCCGCCTTTCACATCAAAGCTCCGCCCCCACGGCAAAACTCCGCCCCAAGACAGCGCACATGCGCTGGGTAAGCTCCGCCCTCACACGGGAAGCTCCGCCCACCCGCGACAAAGCCCCGCCCTTCAGAGGAAAGCGCCGCCCCCTCGGCAAGGCTCCGCCCCCGAGACAGCACGCATGTGCCAGTGAAGCTCCGCCCTCACACGGCAAAGCTCCGCCTTACCACCGCTAGGCTCCGCCCCCCGCGGCTAAGCTCCACCCCAACACAGTGCGCAGGCGTGGTGTCCAGGGGCGGGGCCTGTCGCTAGGGGTGGTGCCCTTCCCCTGCCCGGGGGCATCCAGGGGCGGGGCCCGGCGCTAGGGGCGGGGCCGCTCCACACCAGGACCGGGGATTTCGGCGGGGCGGGGCTGCAGCAGAGGCGGACGCCGCGGGGCAGGGCTGCAGCGGAGGCGGACGCGGCAGTGCTAGCAGCGGCAAGCGCCTCCCGTGCGGCGAGAGCGGCGCTTCCTTACCGGGAGGCAGCAACGGCTGCGGCGGCAGCACCCCGCGGGCACTGCGCTGTCGCATGCCCGTTACCGGCCACCGGCACCGGCGCCCACGGGGACGCCACCGCCCCTGCGCGGCTCCCGCCCTGCAGTACCCGCTTTTGGCCGCCAGGCGGCAGCACCACACCAAGCCCGGCGCTCCGACCGCGCCCCGCGGGGAGAAAGGACTCGCCCCCCGCCCGCCTGGGGCCGCCCGCCGCCGCCGCCGCCTTACGGGGGGGAGGGGGGAAGGTGTCACAAGCCTCGCCCTTCTCTGCCCCTGCTCCCGCTCACAGCCCACGCAGCCACAGCCATCGCCTCGCCAACAAAAAGCACCCAAGCGGCTCGAGCATTTCAGTCCTCTGCACTTGACAGCTTGCAGCGGCTGCTGGCCCTTTCTCTCCGCGCCCCCCACCCCAGCACCCAGCCGGGGGACGCAGCACAGGGAACCTGGTCAATACCTTTGCCTTGCCTCGGCTTTTTTGCCCCCAGAGTAAGCCCCCGGGAGTGCTGGATTCATCTGCATGTGGCATCAGGGGTGGGAGAGTGACACCAGCGAGTCAACAGACCCTGGAGAGATTTTAGTAAAAAAAAAAAAAAGAAAAAAAAAGAAAATAAAAGCGACACCGATGGCATCCTCAAGGCACTGAAAGCTGCTTTGCGTCAGAGGGGCAGCTACCTACGATTATCAGGAAGCGGTGCATGCGAGCAGACCACGGGCAAGCGCGCGATCCGCGAGCAAGCGATACGCTGGCGCCCCTCGGGCTCTGCTGCGGTGCCCTCTGCTCATCCTGCACACGCACCGGGCTTCCCGCGCAGGGCTTGCCGCTTAAATAAGACGCTGCGCCATGTTACTTACCGCCCTGCCCTGCGGCGTGCAAAGGAATGAGACGTGAAACAGGGAAAGCAAAGGGGCATGGCGGCCCCTCAGCTGGCCGCACCAGACGGCCGTAGAGCCCTGCCAGTTCCCTCGCTGCTCTGGACGGCAGCGCAGCTCCGCGCTCCCTGCCGCTCCCGCCAGCACGCGCGGCGCCCGCGCTTGGCCGCCTGCAGCGCGCGAGACTCGGGAGGCTGGAGGGGCCGGTCCGCCGAGGGGGCAGCTGAGCTGCTCGCCTCCTTCGGCTGCCTCATTTGCCGCCTTAAAACAATCGCTTCCACGCTCCCTTTCTTCATTTCAGACCCCTCTCCACATCTCCTGGCCTGCAAGCCATTTGCAGCAAGCAACACGGCTGAAATCCTGTGCTGCTAGACACCTAGCTGTCATCTTGCTCCCACGCCCAAAGGCTTTGGGAACCTGAACCCCCTGCTTGGTTGGGCATCGAGACTGCGAGGCGAGAAACACGCCTGGACTCCACCAAGCCAGGCGCCTGCCACATCGCTCAGCACGGTGCTACGCGGCTGCCTGACCGACACCTTCTGCCGCTAAAACCAGAGCGCGGTTCCCTTCTGAAGAGTCACCGGCAGCGCGGAGAGTCCCTCGCCTTTCCCTGCGCCAGGTCCCCCGGGAACAGCGTCTCAGTCGGACTGGAGCGTGCAGCAGCCTCCGGTCGTCCCAGCCCCTCGCCCGTCCAGAAAGCGCCTGCCTGTAGCAGCGGCAGAACCGCTGCTGCCCAGAGGGGAAAGGAATGGCTCGGGGCAAAGCTCCCCAGGCTGCCCGTGTCCCGTGCGGAGCTGGGGGTCCAGAAGCAAAGGAGCTATGGGAGGGGGGAGCAGGGGAGCGGGGGCCCGAGACGGGAGGGCAGGGGACGCGGGGGGCACGTCACGGGGAAAAAAAACCCGCACGGGGGGAAAAACCTTGTGTGGGGGGACGTTTGGGTGGAGAGCACTTGGGAGGGCGCAGAGACAGGCAAAGGAGGACGGGGGGCGGAGACGGACACGGACGGACAGCGGCTGTGTGTGGGTAGAAAGGTGCACGGGGGGACACGGGTGGGGATGACCTACACCAGGGGGTCCGCCCGGCATAATCCACAGCAGATAACTCACCTGGGATAAGCCGCAACGGATAGTCCGCTCCGGAGAAGGAATCCACGCCAGATAATCCCCAGCAATGCCCCTCAAACTGCCAGCGGTTCACCCCAAATTTGGCCCAAATTGGTGCGGGTTTTGCGTTTGGGTTTTTTGGTTTGTTGGCTTGGTTTTTTGTTGTTGTTCTGTTTTGTTTTTTCTTTTACATCATACAAAACTTGGGGGTTTCTGCTTTTCCAGAATATTCAGTTCTGGGGTTTTCCGGCGCTTTTCCACATCATAACAACAGGTCATTTTTGGTTTTCTGCGTTAAAATGCGGGGGGGGGGGGGGGGGTGCGCACGCGCTTGCTTTCCAGCTGCACAAATCCAGGCGGATTCGGCTTTCCTGGGAGCCCCAAACCGTGTTGCTCTTGGCTATTTTGCTCTTGGACTTGGATATTTTGACACTTTGGTATCTTAGACTTCGGTATCTACTTACAATTCTGTCTATTTAGACTTAGTTATCTGTTTACACTTCCATAGAACCTTTACTTCCATTACACAGACGACCTACTTTGGCTTACTCGGTGACACACGGTAAGCGTAGATACCTCTACCTATCCAGACTTTCTTCTGTTTTAAATTCCTTCATCTACATCATCTCTTTTTGCGTTTTAAACTCCTTTATTTCTTCACATATAGACAAGTTCTTTTTTATGTTAAACCCTATCTATCTCCATTTAGATTTTTTAATAATTTCTATAACGTAGCAGGTACAGGTTTGTATTTTGAAATCCTTTTCTCTCTATATATATATAGAAATGAATATTATTTTTCAATATATATATATATAAAGGCGAGAGATTTTCCTCTACTGCAATGCCTCGCACCCGTATTTCCAGTTTTTAACATTTTTAATCACACACACACACGAGTTTTCAGGCATTTTGGGGCTGTGACCCCCCCTCCTCTGGGGGGGAACCTCCCCGTGACACCTTCATCCCCCACTCACCTGCTCCTCTGTTTCATCATCACGCCCCCGCCCCCAGGGACGTTGGGGTGCCCCAAATGACATCATCACCCCCAAGGCCCCTCCAACACTTTTTCATCACCCCCCAAAAAAGGCACAAAACAAGGAACACAGCCCCGACCGGCAGCTCGCTACTTTAATAATGCCGTTTACATATGTAGGCGCCCCCGAAAAGGGGAGCTCCGCCAGAGAAATAAAATGGGGGCAGCCCCCCAAACGGTTGCAGCCCCCCAGCCCCTGTCCCGCAAGCCGGCGGCTGCCCCACGCCGCGGGGGGAGCCTGCCAGGGGACGGTGACGCACCTCTCGCTCAGGCTCTGCTCTGCCGTGCTCCCCCTCCGTTCCCGCGCTGGGACGGGCTCCCCGGGGCAGCGAACCTCCCCGCTCCCTCTTGGCCCGGCACTCTCCCCACCAGACAGCCCTCGCTGACGCACCCGCGGGGCACCCGCCGGAGACAGAGCCAGGAGCCTCCAGGCACGGGGCCGGCCCCTTACCCTCGGGACGCTTCACGACCGGCAGGCCAACCTGGGCCGGGGGGGACCTAGCGAGCATCACGAGACGCCTGCAACGAGACACCTGAAAAACAAAAATCCCAAGCAATATTTCCGCATGTGAAAAAAATAGCACAGCAGCGAGTAGAGGAATTCAGTCAGAGCAAGGGAGGGGAGAGCAGTTGAGCTCAAGGAGGATTCGAGGTAAGCAGGTCAGCTCAAAACACAAGACGTCCTTTAAAAGCTAGAGCGACCTGAACGCTTCCAATCAGCATGAAGACTAACCGGTACGATTCCAAACACGTTCTTCGCGTAAAAGTACGCGCTCTTGCCGGCGTTGGAAAACGTCTCACCCCTTCCTTACGGCACGGCTGCAGGGAGACAACCCTGCGAGGCTGCAGGACAAGGGCGTACCGCAATCAGAATCTATGCTTACAGATCCGCCGCAACAGCTACGGCCCTCGCGCTCCTGCGCATCTTGCTGGCTCGGTCGATAAAGCTGGAAGCGAAGCGTAACGCTTTCGAGGGTAAAAGGAAAACCAGAGGACAAATCGCAGCAATTCGCTTCCTACTAAAAAAGCTGTGCGTGTGCTTACAGACATCCAATAAAAATACTTCTACTGGAGAAGGGCTGGATTTTCCTTTTGCGTTAATTTAACTTGCACAGCTGTGAATCGATACCAGCAGATTATCTGTCTCCAAGATACGCAGTTATCATTTGACCAGGGGTTTTTTGCGCCTTACGTCATTAGGAGCGACATCTGGCCAGCCGCGCTGCCCGAGAGAGATGCTACTGAACTGCCAGGGAAACGCACCCTTGAAAGCCAGACAGAAAGAAAGTACTTCAGAGCACTCCGTCAAACGAGCCGGGGGGGTGGGGAAACCCGTAACATTCAGTTGCGTCTCCTGGTCAACGTTTAGAACAAATACCTAACGGCTCAAATACACCTAAGCAATTGTACGCCACAGCTAGTTGGCAGTTAAAGTGGAAACAACGCCACAGCTAGTTGGCAGCTGCAGGTGAAACAATGCAAGGCAGTTTGTATAGACAATTTTAACTTTTTTTTTTTTCCTAAAGTTACATCTAGGGTAGAAAAATCAGTGAGAGAAGAGATCCCCCATACGGTTTTACTTTGCGGGCGGAATCCAATCCCCGGGGCTGCAATGCCTAAGGCTACCAAAAAGGACCGGCAGATTTGCTAACGCTTTTGGCTGCACCGAAGCACGCAGAGGAACGCGTGTTGATGACATCTCGGCTGTTGCAACTGAGAACCAGCGATGCCATCGACTTCCAGAAGACGTGCTGTGCTCGGGTCTTTGGAAGCAAACGGACTTGTCTGTCTTTTTTTTTTTTCTTTTTTTTTTTTTTAAGAGAGCGGAAAGTCTCGCTGCTGCTGACTTCTACTGCCAAGCGCATCATCTCTGAAGATCCCCACTCTGATGGGGAGTTCATAAAACACAACTTCTTTGAATGAGAAAGACTTCCATTCTGGAAAATCTCTTTCCAACTGAAGTAAGAAACCACACGCTGTAGGTTAAGGAAAAAGGACGCTGCCGAAGCAGTAACTCACCGAAACCACGTCAGGACTCGCTGTCGCTACTTACAAGGCTGGCAATGCTTCTCGGGAAAGCGACGCCGATTCCTCCTCTTTTGTCCACGTCTCTCCTTGGACCTGGATCGCTTTTAGTATGGGTGCCAGTATCTCAGTAAGCTTTTCAAGTACTACTGTAAGATATTTTCAAAACTTACTGACTGAAAAAGCACACAACAGACGATCCCTCAGAAACATCTGTAACGCGACGCTTCCCGGACACGTCCGCGCTTTAAGCTACGACGGCAAGATAAGCAGGGCGCAAGAAACGCCATGCCGATGAGGCGACACGTTCGAGACCCTCGGGAGGCTTACCGAGGGGCCCCATGATCACCAAGAGCTACGGAAACATCAAGACCCGAGAAAGCCAGGGTACGAGACACAGAAGACAGACTACGCAAAAGCAGAACACACAGACACAGGATGGAACCGCCCTGCCCAGCCAACGTCAGCAGCGTGCTAAGAACAGTAACCCGGTCCTTTTCCCTTCCCAAAGGAGACTGCTCCTGGACAGGCCTCTCCCCGACACCAACTTTATAACCCCTCCCTGCAATTCCTATCCTTGATACCTCCTCAGCCCTCACCCCGCAACTGAGCTTTCAGAGGGCCAGGGATCTGAATCCACCCTCAAAAAAGAAAAAAAGAAAACCACCACACACCTACCTAGAACATTCCTGCACTCACTCAGTTCCTCTTCATCATCTCAAAAAAAAACCAAAAAACAAAAAACAAAAAAACCCAAAACCTCCCAACCCAAAAACCCACAGCACACTAACAAACTAAAACACAGTGCGGACCCAACCGCAGCCGCTCACCCAGAGGCCAGGGGCTGGAAACACATCTGGGGTCACAAAGGAGGCAGCAAATGTTTGTTCCTTCACGCCCATCAGAAATCCCAGCAATGAGCTGGTTACGAGGCTTGGTGCCCAAAGGCAGCGGGACAGAGGGAAAAGAGGGACGAGGAAAGCAGAAGGAAGGATGGAGGGAGGTAGAGAAGAGGTGTAGGACAGGGAGCCAGAAAACGGGATACTGGGAACAAGAGAGGGACGGGGAACCGCACAAGGGTGTTGAGAGAGAGAGAAATGGAGTGCAGCGAGGAGGAGGATGGGGAGATCCCACAGGAACAGGGAGCAACAGGGGGCAGGGGAGAGAGACAGAAGGGACCGAGCGGGACAACAGGAACAGCAGAGAGGGACAGAGAGAATAAGAGACACGCAGGCAGCGGCGGGGCGGATAGAGGGAAGTACAAAAGGGGGAAAAAGCAAAAAGAATTAAAAAAAAGTGACAGGAAGCTGGATAGAGGCAGTCATAGAAATAGAAATTAAAAAGCAACAAACATAGGCAAGAATTAAAAATTAGAGAATGTAAGACAGAGCAAGAAATAGAAAGGTAACAGGACAGAGAGGCAGGAAATGTAAAAAATTGTTAAAGGGAGCTATGTAGAGGGAGATTTGAAAGGGAAAATAAAAAACAATGGACTACAGGAAACACAGGAAAGAAAAATGGGACAGGGAACTAGATAAATGGAGACATAGAAATAAGACGTTAAAAGCAACATGGTACGTGACAGGAAAGTATTAAGAATAAGGGAAAGGGAACTAGATAAATGGAGACATAAAAAGAAAATTTTAAAAGCGACAGGGTAAGGAAAACCAGAAAAAATTAAAAACAGGGAGAGCAAACTGCATAAAAGATGAGAGAGAGAAAAATTCAAAAAGGATGGGACAGGAAAGAATTAAAAAACAGGGATAGGGACCTTGATAAAAGTAGACCTAGAAGGAAACTTGAAAATGCCAAGAGGTACAGCACAGTCAGCAAAGAACTAAAAACAGGGACAGCAAACCAGATTACATATGGAAACAAAATTTTAAAAGCCGAGGGATAAAGAGAGGGGAACATGAAAAAAATAGAGATGGCAATCTAAATAGAGACATACGAAGAAAAGAGATGAAGTGAAGCACAGGCTGGAGGACAGACAGGAAAGCATTAACAAATAAGCGCATTGGATGGGATAAAATTAGACATCGGAAAAATAAAAGCCACGTCTCTTAGGAAAGACAAGAAAAAACTACCAAATAAAGAAAGGGGGACAAAGAGAGAGACGCATACAAAGTAAATTTTAAAAGCAACGGGGTACACAACAGACCGAAAACTATTAAAAAGTAAGGATAGGGAGCTTGATCAAAGTAGATATAGAAAGAAAATTTCAAAAGCAACTGGGTAGAGGACAAACAGAAAGAAAATTAAACACAGAGGCAGCAAACTAGATAAAAGTAGACATAGAAACAAAAATTTTAAAGCCGAGGTACTAAGACAGGAAAGAATTAAAAAAATAGCAACAGCGAACCAAACAAATGCAGAGAGACAGAAATTGTAAAAAGCGACCGCGCTAAGGAAAGATGAGAAATAATTAAAAAAAAATGACAGTGAACGGAATAAAGGTAGAAAATTTTTAAAGCAACAGAGTTTAGGGAAATAGAGGAAAAAAATTAAAAGTAGGGGCACTGAACTGAAACGGGGACATAGGAAGAAAATTGAAAATCAAAGGCACTAAGGAAATAATTAAAAATAAAGACATCGAAGGGAAAAATGTAGACAGGGAAAGAACGTTTTAAAAGTGATGGGTATGAGGGAAATAAAGGGAAAAATTAAAAGATAGGGACAGCGAACTAAAACAGATGTGGAAAGAAAATTTGAAAAGCAACGGCACGAATGAAAGAAAAAGAAATAATTTTTTAAACAACAGCAAAGGGAATAAAAGTGGGCATAGAAAGAACATTTAATAAGCAGAGGGGAGCTAGGGGAATAAAGGGGAAAAATTGAAAAATAGGGACAGCAAACTCAGAGATGGAGAAAGAACATGGAAAAAGCGAGGGCACTAAGGACAGACAAGAAATTATGAAAAGACAGCAAAATAAAGACTGCAAAGGGAATAAACGTAGACAATTTTAAAAGCGACAGGGATTAGGGAAATAAAGGGAAAATTATGAGATAAGGAGAGCAAACTAAAACAGAGATGTAAAAATAAAATTTTTAAAGTGACGGCACTAAGACAAGAAATTATTAAAAAAATTCAAAGGTAATAAAAGTAGGCATAGAAAGAAGATTTAATAAGCAGAGGGGAATTAGGGAAACAAAGGAAAAAATTAGGAAATAGGGACAGTGAACTAAAATAAATGCAGAAAGAAACTCTAAAAAGCAAGGGCACTAACAAAAGACAAGAAATTATTAAAAGACAAGACAGCAACATAAAGACAGGGAACGAGGTAAAAGTAGAAAAATCTGAAAAGCAAGGGGGATTAGGGAAATAAAATAGAAAAATTTAAAAATAGGGACTGAACTAAAACAGAGATGTAGAAAGAAAAGAAATAATTAAAAAATAAAGGCATCAAAAGTAAGAAAAGTAAGCATAGAAAGAACATTTTAAAAGGGGGCGATAAGGGAAAAATTAAAACATAGAGACAGCAGGCTAGAACAGATTAAAATAGAACATCTAAAAAGCAAAGGAATTAAAGAAAGGCAAGAAGTAATTAAAAGAACAGCATAATAAAGACTGGGAACGGCATAAAAGAAAATTTTAAAAAGTAACAGGGATTAGAGAAATAAATGGAAAAATTAAAAAATAGTGGCAGTGAACTTAAAGAGATGGAGAAGGAAAATTTAAAAAGTGAGGGCACTATGGAAAGACAAGAAATAATTAAAACATAAATACAGGGAAATAATGACAGCTACTGGAACAAAAGGAGACAGAAAACTTTAAAAGAAACTCTGATTAAGGAAATAAGGATAACATTCAAAAATAGCATCACTGAACTAAAATGGAGATGATGAAAGAAAATCTAAAAAGCGGTAGCACTAAGGAAAGACAAGAAAGGACAATCAAAAACTAACAGCAGCAAACGGGATAAAAGTAGAACATTTTAAAAGCCAAAGGACGGCGAAAGGCAAGAACTAAAAAATAGCAGCAGTGAACTACAATGCAGAAATAAAAAAAAAAAAATGCACTAAGGAAATACAAGAAATCATTCAAAACTACAGATGGTGAACAGGAGAAAAGTGGGCAGGGAAAGAAAATTTGCAAAGCCATGAGCATTAGGGAAAAGAAGGGGAGGGAACTAAAAACTAGGGACAGCAAACTAAAGGCAGAGCAAGAAAATTTAAAACGGGAGGGCCCTAAGGAAAGACAAGAAATAATTAACTAGAGCACAATAAAGACAGCAAAGGGGATAAAAGGAGACAGAAAATTTAAAAGCAATGGAGATTAAAGCCATATTGAGCAAATGAAAAAACGGCGATGGCAAACTATAAGGAAAATAAGGAAAAAATTAATCGAAACTGTGAACTAAAAGAGAGATGTAGAATTAAAAAATTGTAAAAGCAATGGCAGTAATGAAAAACAAGAAAAAATAATTAACATCTCATGACAGCAAAGGAGATAAAAGTAGAAAATTTTAAAAACCAATGATGGAGATTAAGAAAGGAAAAAAGGAAAACCCAAATATTAAGATTAAGAAAGGAAATCGCTAAAAAATAGTGACAGCTAACTACAACACAGACATAAATAGAAATTTTAAAAAGCAAAGGCACTAAGGAAAGACAAGAAATCATTAAATAATAAAGACAGTGAACAGGATAAAAGTAGGCATAGAAAGAAAACTAAAAGAAAAAGAAAACAAACTAAGAGAGAGCTGTGGAAAGAAAATTTTAAAAGGCAGGGCACTAAGGAAAGACAAAAAAATAATTAAAGGTAAATACATCAAAATAAAGACAGGAAATGGTATAAAAACAGACAAACTTTTAAAAGCAATGGTGATTAAGGAAATAAGGAAAAAATTTTAAAATCCCATTGGTGAACTACAATGGAGATGGAAAAGAAGATTTAAAAAGTGATGGCACTAAGGAAAAACAAGAAAGAATAATTAAAAATTAATGACAGCAAACAAGATGCAAGTAGAAATTTTAAAAGCCAAAGGATTAAGAGAGGAAAGCAGTGCAAAGTAGCAACATTGAACTACAATGCAGACATAGACAGAAATTTTTAAAAGCGACAGTGCTAAGGAAAGACAAGAAATCATTAAAAATAAAGACAGTGAACGGAATAAAAGGAGGCATAGAAAGAAAACTTAAAAAGCAATCAGCATTAGGGACAGTGCACTAAAACAGAGATGCAGAATCAAAATTTTAAAAAGCAAGGGCACTAAGGAAAGACAAGAAATAATTAAATATAAAGACAGCAATTGGAATAAAAGCAGACAGAAAAATTTAGAAGCAATGGTGATTAAGGAAATAAGGAAAGGTTAATAAACAGTGACGGCAAACTAAAACAGAGATGTAGAAATACAATTTTAAAAGTGAGGGCACTGAGGAAAGAGAAGAAATAATTAAAAGTAAAGACATCAAAGGGAAAAAAGTAGGCATAGAAAGAACATTTTTAAAGCAATGAGGATTAGGGAAATGAAGGGAAAAATTAAAAAATAGGGACAGCAAATTAAGAGAGATGAAGAAAGAAAATTTGAAATTTTTTTAAAGTTAAAATACACCTGGAAATGTAACTTTAAAAGTGACAGGGTACACAACACAGGAATAAATTAAAAAATATGGATCGGGATCTTTGTAAAATAGACATAGAATAAAAATTAAAAAAACAACAGGGTTCAGGACAGACAGGGAAAAATTTAAAAATAAAGACAGTAAAATGGTTAAAGTAGACACAAAGAAAATTATAAAAGCAACTGGGTAAAGGACAAGCAGGAAAAAATTAAAAATGGGTAAAAAAAGCTGGTTAAAAGTTGACATAGAAAGAAAATTTTAAAAGCAAAGGCATTAAGATGTGAAAAAAAATTAAAATAAGGGTAGGGTGAGAGAGAGAGAGAGAGACATAGGAAGAAGATTATAAAAGCGGAGGCATTAAGGAAAGACAAGGGAAAAGTTACAAAATAAAAATAGGGAGAAAAATACAGAGAGACATAGGAAGAAAATTTCAAAAGCAATTAGGTGCAAACAGACGAGAAACAAATAAAAAAGACAGTGGATTGGTTAAAGGAGACATAGAAAGAAAATTTTAAAAGCTACAGGTACAGGATAGACAGCAAACCATAAAAAATAGGGACAGCAAAGTAGATAAACTTTGACGTAGAAAGAAAATGTAAAATGTGATGGCTTTAAGGAAAGACAGGAATAAATCAAAAACTAAGAATGGGAAAAAAATAGAGACACACATAAAAGTAAATTTTAAAGTCAACAGGGTACACAACACAGGAAAGAATTAAAAACTGTGGATAGGGAGCTTGATAAAAGCAGACATAAGAAGAAAATCAAAGAAGCAACAGGGTACAGGACAGACAGGAGAGAATTAGAAAATAAAGACAGTGAACTGGCTAAAAGTAGCCATAGAAACAAAATTTTAAATTGACGGAGGATAGTATCGACAGAAAAAAAATAAAAAGAAGAACAGGAAACTAAATAAATGGAGACATAGAAAGAAATTTTTTACAGCAACTGGGTACAGGACAGAGAGGGAGGAATTAAAAAATAGGGACAAGGAATCGGATAGCGGGAGACATAGAAAGAAATTTTTAAAAGCAACAGGCTACAAGAAATACAGGAAAGAATTAAAAAATAGGAACGGGGATGACAATAGAAGGAAATATTGAAAGGAAATTTTAAAAGCGAGGAGGTATGCAGATGAAAGGGAGGACTTAAAATTCAGGGAAAGGGAGCCAGGTAACAGGAATTCTTGAAAGAGACATCAAATAGCAATGGGGTACAAGAAATAGAGGGAAGAATTTTAAAAATCAAGAAAGGAAGCCTGATAGAGAGAGACCTAGAAGGAGTTTTAAAAAGCAACTAAGTACAAGAAACATAGACAAGAATTAAAACATTGGGACAGGGAGATGGATAGAGGACAACATAGAAAGAAAATTTAAACAGTGATCAGGCACAAGAAATGGGAATATTAGAAAAGCAGGGACAGGGAGATGGATAGGAGGAACCATAGAAAGAAAATGTTAAAAGCTATAGAGTGCAGGACAGAGGGAGGAATTAAAAAATAGGAACAAGGCACTGCAGAGACGGAAATGTAGAAAGAGAAATTAAAATGCAATGGGGTACAAAAAATACAGGAAAGCATGAAAAAATAGGGAGAGGGAGCCGCAAAGAGGGAAACAGAAAAAAATGACTAGGTGAAGTGGTACAGGGCAGAGTTCACAGAAGAATAACAAGCTTTGGGGAGCCAGACAGGTAGGTGGGCCAGCAGAGAGGGAGACAGAAGCAGAGACAGGCAGGGAGGCAGGCAGGCAGAGATCCGGGGAAGGGCAGCAGAGGTGGACCAGGATTCACACGAGAGAACGCGCGACTCGACGCAGCTCCTGGCACCGGCAAGAGACCTTCGCTGCCCTAATGCTTTTCTGTCTGCCTCGGCA
This sequence comes from Nipponia nippon, assembly GCF_047370975.1. NCBI lineage: Eukaryota > Metazoa > Chordata > Aves > Pelecaniformes > Threskiornithidae > Nipponia > Nipponia nippon. Next base: position 3,162,541 of record NW_028262355.1, on the reverse strand, counting down.
GCAGGTGCCTCAACGCTCCTCCACCACCAAGCTTCCCGGCGGCTCTCCCGTGCAGCCGGTGGAGGCGCTGAGCTCCCAGCACTGTGTGCTGGTAATGCGCTCTGTCAGGGACACTCAGAGGGATGCTTCCTCGCTGCAGGCACTGGTCATTCATTGCTGGAGGCAACTGCCTGCAGGACTCCCTTGGATTCCTTCCTTGGACAGTTCCCCTTCATCAGCTCCCTCAGGCAGGCATGCCTGGACAGACCCTTCCCCAACCAAAGGGACGGATTAAAAAAATAGGGACAGTAAGCCGCATAGTGGGAGACATAGAAGTAAAACTTAAAAAGCAATGGGGTACAGGACAAATAGGACAAATAGGAAAACATTAAGAAATAATGACAGGGAGACAAATAATGGGATACACAGAAAGAGCAAGTGGCGGGGTACAGGAAACACAGGAAAGAATTTTAAAATAGGGACAGGGTGGAAGATAGAGGGACAAATAGAAAGAAAATTCAAAAAGCGATGGGGTACAAATCGCACAGGCGAGAATTAAAAGATAAGGCCAGGGAGCTGGCGAGAGAGATACGTACATATAAAGGAATTTTAAAACAAACAGGGTGAAGGAAAGAGTGAGCAGAAATAAAAAATAGGAAAATGGAGCCAAATAGAGGGAGGCATAGAAAGAAAGTTTGAAAAGCAATGGGGTACAGAGCAGAGGGAGATATTAAAAAAACATAGGGTCAGGGAGCTGGATAGGGAGGAGATATAGAAATGAAAATTTAAAAGTAATAGGCCACAAGGCAGTGCAGAAAAACTGAAAAATAGGGAGAGGGAGCTGGCTAGAGAGACACATAGAAAAAATTTAAAATGCAACGGCGTATTCTCCAGAGTTGGCAGAAGAATAACAAGTTTTGGGGAGCCATGCAGGTAGGTGGGCAGAGAGGCAGACGGAGGGAGGGAGGCAGGCAGACAGACATCTGGAGAAGGGTGGCAGAGATGGGCCAGGATACAGAGGAGAGGACGCGTGACTCACCACAGCTCCTGGTGCCGGCAGGAGACCTTCACCGCTTCGACGCTTCTCTCTCTGCCTCTGCCCCTTCCTCCTCTGCAGTGCTGCACGCCGGACCCTCGCCCATTCAGCAGCATGCAGCGGGCACCTCCATGCTCCTCCTCCGCAAGGCTTCCTCAATACCTGGTGGCTCACCCACGTAGCCAACAGAGGCACTGAGCTCCTAGCACTGCGTGCTGGTGTCTGCCCTGTTGGGGACGGCTCGGAGGGATCCTTCCTTGCCACACAGACTGGCCATTCCTTGCAGGAGGCACCTGCCTGCAGGACTCCCTCCTCAGCCCATTCCCCTTCATCAGCTTTCTCAAGCAGGCATGCCCAGGCAGCCCCCTTTACAGCTAGAGCCCCTTCACACAGCAGGGCCAGCCCCATCCTCAGCCTCACTGGCCACACCTGGGGCTGCCCCAGCTGGAGCCCATCAGCAATAGGGGCCATTGCCAAAGCCCCACAGCACATCACCCCCTCCCCTGCACCTCTCCACAGCCACAGGCTCTGCACCCAGGGGCTGCAAACACATCCAGGGGCACAGACGAGGCAGGAAAAGTTTATTCATTAATGCACGTAAGAAATCTTGGCAGCGAGTTGGCTGCAAGGCTCAGTGCCCAAATGCAGCAGGACAGAGGGAGAAAAGAGAAAAGCAGGCGGAAGGACAGAGGGACATAGAGGTGTGGGACAGAAAACGGGATGCTGCGAACAAGAGAGGGACAGGGAGCAGGACAACTGTGTAGAGAGAGGAGAGCAGAAGAAAGACTGCGGGGGTGAACAGGGACAGAGAGATGGAGGAATAAATAAGAGAGACAGGGAGCAGGAGAGAGGCAGAAGGGACCAGCAGGACAACAAGACAGACAAGACAAGGGACAGGGAAAATTCTGAAGTGACAGGGGAAAGGAAACATAGCCAAGAAATAAAAAAATAGAAACAGCGGGATAGAGGTAGATGTAGAAAGAAAATTTTGTAAAAGCAACAGGGTACAAGAAACATAGGGAAGAACTAACACATAGGGACAGGGAGCTAGAAAGAGGGAGATGTAGAAAGTGTGAAAAGTGACAGCGTAGAGGACAGAGAGGGAAGAATTATCAAGACAGGAAGATGGATAGAGGGAGACATAAATAGATTTTACAAGCAACAGTATACAAGAATCCTACACGAGAATTAAAAAAACAGGTACACAGAGCTGCAGAGAGGGAGAAGTAGGAAGAAAATCTGAAAAGTGACGGGGTACAAGAAACACTGGCAAAAAATTAAAATTAGGTCAGGGAGACAGAAAGGTAGCAAGAAAATTTAAAAAGCAACTGGGTTTGAGAAACCTATGCAAGAATTTAAAAACTAAGGATGGAGAAGTAGAAAGAAAGTTTCAAAAGCGATGCGGTACAATAAACATAGGCAAGAATTGAAAAATAGGGACAGGGAGCCTGACAGAAGGGAACTGGGGTGGGTTGACCTCGGCTGGCCACTGGGTGCTCACCAAGCCACTCTGTGGCTCCCCCTCCTCAATAAGACAGGGGGACAAAATACAACAAAAAAACTTGTAGGTCGACAAAAGGACAGAGGGTCACTCACCAATTACTGTCACAGGCAAAACAGACTCAGCTTGGGGAAATTAATTCCATTTATTGTCAATCAAAATCAAGAGTAGGACAAGATTTGTTCTTATCTTATTTTGTTTTATTTGTTCTTATCAACAGATAAGAACAAATCTAAAAACCGCCTTGCTCTTTTTTCCTGGGCTCATCTTCATGACTCCTGACTTTCCCACATCCCACCCCTGAGCAATGCAGGGGGACAGGGAGCAGGGGTCGCACTCAGTTCATCACACATCATCTCTGCCGCTCCTTCCTCCTCATGCTCTTCCTCTGCTCCAGTGTGGGCTCCTCTCCACAGGGCCACAGGTGCTGCCAGCAGCCTGCTCCAGCGCAAGCTCTCCATAGGGTCACAGCTTCCTTCAGGCACATCCACCTGTTGCGGCACGGGGTCCTCCATGGGCTGCGAGTGCATGTCTGCTCCACCGCGGACCTCCACGGGCTCCAGGAGGATGACCTGCCTCACCATGGCCTTCACCACAGCCTGCAGGGGAATCTCTGCTCCGGTGCCTGGAGCACCTCCTCCCCTTCCTTCTTCACCAACCTTAGTGTCTGCAGGGCTGTTTCACACTCACGTTTTCTCTATCGCAGCATCTGCGCAGCATTTTTTACCCCCTCTTAAATGTCCGTTCCAGAAGCACAACCAGCATTGCCGATGGGCTCAGCTTGGACCGGCTGCAGATCCATCTTGGAGCTGGAAGTGGCTGTGCCTGACATGGGGGCAACTCCTGGTGTCTTCTCGCAGAACCCACCCCTGCAGCCCCTGCCCTGCCCCACCTAACAAAACCTTGCCACGTAAACCCAAGCCAACAGCGATCGCCTGCAGGACAGAGAAGGGGGACTGAAAAATAGGGAAAGGGAGCCACAGAGGGAGAGGTACGGGGGGGGGGGGGGAAATAGCGATGGGCTACAGGCCAGAAAGGAGGAAGTGACAGGGAATCAGCCTGAAGAGATGGAGAAAAACAAAGAATAGCGATGGGCCACAGGGCAGAGAGGGAGGATTTTAAGAAGGGGACAGTGAGGTGGACAGAGATAAACTGAGAAATGCCAAAAAACCTTGATGAGCTGAAGGGGAAAGACTGAAGCTGAAGGGGAATTAAAGAATAGGGACATGGAGCCAGACAAAGAGAGAACGATAAAGACAAAAAGCAGCTATGGGACAGAGAGGGAAGAAGTTAAAAGACAGGGACGGGGACCTGGAACGAGAGAATTTAAGAAAGAAAAAGTCTATCTAGAATACAGAGCAGGGACAGAGGAATTAAAAAATAGGGACATGAAGACAGAGAGGTGAGAGGTGGGAATTGTGAAGGGCTAAAGGGCAGGCGAGGAAAAATTTAAAAAGTTGGGATAGGAAGACAGACATAGATGAAGAAAGACAAAAAGAGTTATGGGCTGCAGGACACAGACAGAGGATGAAAAAAGGACAGGGAACAGGACAGAAGCGCAAAGAGAGAAAGAAAACATAGGGGTAGAACAACAGATAAAGAGGGGGACTTGGAGAATGAGGGAGGGAGAGGTGCGGGGAAGTGGAAAAAAATGACAGCAGCAAGAGAAAGAGAAGGCGGGGCAGGGAAGGACCAGGATGCAGAATAGGGACGACACGGCCCCAAGGGTCCAGGACTCCCTGCAGCTCCCGCTCTCCAAGCCGCTTGGAGAACTGGACACCTCGGACGTGTCTTTCTCTCTCTCTCTCTCTCCTGGCCCCGTAGCTCCGGTTGCTTGACTGTCATCCACCTAAGAGAACAGACTGGTGTCTTACAGCTCTTACAATACAAGGCCTCCCAGATACATAGCCTCGCACGTGCACGTGTTACCTGGCTGTACTGTGCTTCCAGCTACGCATATGGACCCTGCAATGCACGTTGGCAATTGGATCTGCTGAGGGCTATGCTAAGAGGGATCCTTCCTCACACTGAGAGGCAGGCTGTCTCCTGTCTGCAGCTGGAGGCAGCTGCCGGCTGGCTCCTCTTTATTTTATTCTTCAGCTGCTTTACCTTTCTCCGACTTCTCCAGCTTCAGCTGCGGCAGCTCCTGTCCACAGCCAGGAAGCGTCCAGCTGTCCATTTTTGCCCATGCCGCTAGGAAAATGAGGCCAAAGGCAAGCCACACAAACCTGAGCCAGATGCAATCACCAGCATCCCTGGAGAGGAACCGCCAACCGAGTCCTCAGTGCTGCCTCTGGGAGAGGGAAAGAACAAGCAACCAACCATTATCCACAGGGACGACTGCAGCTCTCCTCAGGCAGGAACCCCTCCTTCTGCAGGAGCTGCTGGAGACGCCGCTCTTTCCCTGAACTGAAGCTAATAGCACCTGCATTTAAGGAGAATAAATCATATTCAAGGGCCAGCTTGCTGCCACGAGGACAGGGTTTGGGGGCGGTCCATGCCTACAGGACAGGCTTCAGGGGAGGTGCTGGAGCTGGGGGCAGCTGCCTGGGGCGAGCAGGGCTGGAGGAGTTTTGCTGAGTTGGAGAGGCACCCAGCGCCTTTTCCAGAGGGTGGGCACCCAGAGGGGTGGGGGCAGCCATCTCCTGCCCCTCTTCCTGCATCCTCTCCACCAGCTCTCAGAATATCCCTGGACCTGCCCTGATGGGGCCTGACTCCAACTGACTTCAGCCTGTTGCACTGGTGGGTTGGAAACATCCTCGCGACTTGTCGGCATTCTCCAGCAGGCATGCCCCAGCAGCACCATCCCCTGGGGCTGCAGCCCTTTTACACAGAGGGGCCATCACCATCAGCCTCACCGGGCCCCCTGGGGCTCCTCCGGCCGCAGCCCACAGCTGCGGCCATGGCCCCTGACACCCACCGTGTAACCTGCTCCCCTGGACTCTCTGACAGCCACTCACCAAGTACAAAGGAGTACAACCACAGCCGTGAGTGCAAAGGAGACAGCAAGTGCTTATTCGTTAATGCATATAAGTCCCGGGAGTGAGTCTGCTATGGGGTTCGCTGCCTGTACACTCATCCTTCCCCTGGGACAAGTTGGCAGTTGTTACTGGAGCAGCAGATACAAAAAATGAAAATACAGCGATAGGGAGCGGGACAGAAGAACAGAAAGAGGAAAAGTAAAATGAGGGAGGACTGAGGAGCAGAGAAAGAAAGGTACAGGGAAAAGGACAGGGAGATAGATAAGTCGATAAAAAAGGGGATGAGGAGCCCTGCAGGGACATGGCAGAAGAAAAACAGGGTCAGGGAGCAGGACAGAGGAAAAGAGAGAGAAAATGATGAGCAAGGAGCCAAACAGACAGATCAAGAGAGAAATCAAATGAGAGGAATAAGGGAGGGAGGGAGACAAAAAGACAGGGAACAAGCCAGAGGAATTGAAGAGAAAGAGAGAGAGATTGGGACAAAGAGAGGGAGAAAGAAAAACCATCGCTGGGCTGCAGGATGAGAAAAAAGGGAGCAGAACAGAGGGGAATAATGGGACAGCGAGCCGGGCAGGGGCTGTATAGTGAGAAACAATGGGAGAACAAGTGCTATGGAGATATACAGACAAAGAGTTACAGGGAAGATGGAGGACAGAGAGAAAAGAGAAAAGGGGCATGGAGCAGGGAAGAGATGGTGAAAGAAACATTAGAGACAGAGAGAGGAGGAGAGTGACAGCAGCAAGGCAGAAAGACGACGAAAGAACAAACCAGTGACAGGTAGCAGGCCAGAGGGACGAGGAAAGACTGGAGGAAGGACAGAGCAATCTAGGAAACAGGTGAGGGACAGAAAGTGGGATACTGCAAGAGAGAGAGGGACAGGGAGCAGGATGCTGTGATGGAGAACAAACGAGAACAACAGAAAGAACAACAGAGAGGTGGACCATGAGAACAAACAGGAACAGAGAGGGGAAGCAATAAAAAATAGGGACAGGGAGCAGCACAAAGGGTCAGAAAGAGTAAGAGATGAACAGGAAGGAGGACAGGGACAGTGAGATATGGAATACAAAAAAAACAGCAACAGTGAGCAAGACAAGGGGATAGAGAAAGGAAGGGAAGAAGGGAGGGAGGGACACAGAGCGGCATGTACAGGTGCAAAGAGAAAAAGAACATCAGGGAACAGGACAGAGAAAGAGATGGATTCAGATCAGGACAAAAAGATGGAAAAGGGAAAAACAACAGGGGTGACGCACCTCTCGCTCAGGCTCTGCTTTGCCGTGCTCCCCCTCCGTTCCCGCGCTGGGACGGGCTCCCCGGGGCAGCGAACCTCCCCGCTCCCTCTTGGCCCGGGACTCTCCCCACCAGACAGCCCTCGCTGACGCACCCGCGGGGCACCCGCCGGAGACAGAGCCAGGAGCCTCCAGGCACGGGGCCGGCCCCTTACCCTCGGGACGCTTCACGACCGGCAGGCCAACCTGGGCCGGGGGGGACCTAGCGAGCATCACGAGACGCTTGCAACGAGACACCTGAAAAACAAAAATCCCAAGCGATATTTCCGCATGTGAAAAAAATAGCACAGCAGCGAGTAGAGGAATTCAGTCAGAGCAAGGGAGAGGAGAGCAGTTGAGCTCAAGGAGGATTCGAGGTAAGCAGGTCAGCTCAAAACACAAGACGTCCTTTAAAAGCTAGAGCGACCTGAACGCTTCCAATCAGCATGAAGACTAACCGGTACGATTCCAAACACGTTCTTCGCGTAAAAGTACGCGCTCTTGCCGGCGTTGGAAAACGTCTCACCCCTTCCTTACGGCACGGCTGCAGGGAGACAACCCTGCGAGGCTGCAGGACAAGGGCGTACCGCAATCAGAATCTACGCTTACAGATCCGCCGCAACAGCTACGGCCCTCGCGCTCCTGCGCATCTTGCTGGCTCGGTCGATAAAGCTGGAAGCGAAGCGTAACGCTTTCGAGGGTAAAAGGAAAACCAGAGGACAAATCGCAGCAATTCGCTTCCTACTAAAAAAGCTGTGCGTGTGCTTACAGACATCCAATAAAAATACTTCTACTGGAGAAGGGCTGGATTTTCCTTTTGCGTTAATTTAACTTGCACAGCTGTGAATCGATACCAGCAGATTATCTGTCTCCAAGATACGCAGTTATCATTTGACCAGGGGTTTTTTGCGCCTTACGTCATTAGGAGCGACATCTGGCCAGCCGCGCTGCCCGAGAGAGATGCTACTGAACTGCCAGGGAAACGCACCCTTGAAAGCCAGACAGAAAGAAAGTACTTCAGAGCACTCCGTCAAACGAGCGGGGGCGGGGGGGGGGGCGGAAAAACCCCGTAACGTTCAGTTGCCTCTCCTGGTCAACGTTTAGAACAAATACCTAACGGCTCAAATACACCTAAGCAATTGTACGCCACAGCTAGTTGGCAGTTAAAGTGGAAACAACGCCACAGCTAGTTGGCAGCTGCAGGTGAAACAATGCAAGGCAGTTTGTATAGACAATTTTAACTTTTTTTTTCTTCCTAAAGTTACATCTAGGGTAGAAAAATCAGTGAGAGAAGAGATCCCCCATACGGTTTTACTTTGCGGGCGGAATCCAATCCCCGGGGCTGCAATGCCTAAGGCTACCAAAAAGGACCGGCAGATTTGCTAACGCTTTTGGCTGCACCGAAGCACGCAGAGGAACGCGTGTTGATGACATCTCGGCTGTTGCAACTGAGAACCAGCGATGCCATCGACTTCCAGAAGACGTGCTGTGCTCGGGTCTTTGGAAGCAAACGGACTTTTCTTTCTTTTTTTTTTTTGTTTTTTCTTCTTTTTTTTTTTTTTTAAGAGAGCGGAAAGTCTCGCTGCTGCTGACTTCTACTGCCAAGCGCATCATCTCTGAAGATCCCCACTCTGATGGGGAGTTCATAAAACACAACTTCTTTGAATGAGAAAGACTTCCATTCTGGAAAATCTCTTTCCAACTGAAGTAAGAAACCACACGCTGTAGGTTAAGGAAAAAGGACGCTGCCGAAGCAGTAACTCACCGAAACCACGTCAGGACTCGCTGTCGCTACTTACAAGGCTGGCAATGCTTCTCGGGAAAGCGACGCCGATTCCTCCTCTTTTGTCCACGTCTCTCCTTGGACCTGGATCGCTTTTAGTATGGGTGCCAGTATCTCAGTAAGCTTTTCAAGTACTACTGTAAGATATTTTCAAAACTTACTGACTGAAAAAGCACACAACAGACGATCCCTCAGAAACATCTGTAACGCGACGCTTCCCGGACACGTCCGCGCTTTAAGCTACGACGGCAAGATAAGCAGGGCGCAAGAAACGCCATGCCGATGAGGCGACACGTTCGAGACCCTCGGGAGGCTTACCGAGGGGCCCCATGATCACCAAGAGCTACGGAAACATCAAGACCCGAGAAAGCCAGGGTACGAGACACAGAAGACAGACTACGCAAAAGCAGAACACACAGACACAGGATGGAACCGCCCTGCCCAGCCAACGTCAGCAGCGTGCTAAGAACAGTAACCCGGTCCTTTTCCCTTCCCAAAGGAGACTGCTCCTGGACAGGCCTCTCCCCGACACCAACTTTATAACCCCTCCCTGCAATTCCTATCCTTGATACCTCCTCAGCCCTCACCCCGCAACTGAGCTTTCAGAGGGCCAGGGATCTGAATCCACCCTCAAAAAAGAAAAAAAGAAAACCACCACACACCTACCTAGAACGTTCCTGCACTCACTCAGTTCCTCTTCATCATCTCAAAAAAACCAAAAAACAAAAACCAAAAAAACCCAAAACCTCCCAACCCAAAAACCCACAGCACACTAACAAACTAAAACACAGTGCTGGTATTCAGCATCGGTCTGGTTACTGCCAACCGCTTCTGCGACACCCTCCTCCTCAAAAGCACCGCACCGCTCTGCTCCCCTGCTCCACGCCTGTTCTCAAGAAAGATGCTGCGGCTGTCGCTCGGTGCGCCTAGGATGCCAGGAGACACAAAGTTCCCGTGGCGCTCGGGTGAAATAGCCAGCCCCGTGTGCCTCCCCTCTACCACCCAGCTCGCCTCAACTTCTCGGCCGATTCTCAAGGCAGCCAGCACAGCTCCCACAAAACCAAACGGGAAATGATTAACCAACATGCCATTTCATACTTTACCATTAAATGACGACCCGGCTGACAACCACCTCGCCTCCTCCAGCCGCTCCTCAGCGGGAAGCTACGCCCCCTCCGAGGCTGTTAAAAGGAAGGACCCTAAGGAAAGAGAACAACTCCTTGAAAACTAAAGACAGGGAACGGGATAAAAGCAAAAAACTTCAATAATGACGGGAATTAGGGCAACAAAGAGAAAAAAATGAAAACCGGGGACAGTGAACTAAAAGAGAGATGTAGGAAGACAATTGAAAAAGCAAAGGTACTAATAGAGACGAGGAAGAATTAAAAAAGGGAAACGGCAAACGGAATACAAGTAGACAGAAGCTTTTGTCGTGGTTTAACCCCAGCCAGCAGCTAAGCACCACACAGCTGCTACGGGGGAGAAAATTGGAAGGGTGGAAGTCAGAACACTCGTGGGTTAAAGGAAGAACAGTTTAACAATTGAAGGAAAAGACAACAGAATAGTAGTAATAGTACTAGTAGTAATAATAATAAACCAATAACAGTATACAAAGCAAGCGATTCACTCTACAGGTGCTCACCACTCGCCGACCGATGCCAAGCACGTCCCCGAGCAGCGATCGCTGACTCCTGGCCAACGACCCCCCGTTTCCCTACCGAGCGTGACGTCACACGGGAGGGAATAGCGCTTCGGCCGGTGCGGGTCAGCTGAGCTGGCTGTGGCGCCTCCCAGCTTCTGGCGCACCAGGCAGAGCACGGGAAGCTGAAAGGGCCTTGAGCGGTCTAAGCGCTACTTAGCGACAAACAAAAACGTCAGTGCGTTACCAACATTGTTCTCATCCTAAATCCAAACCGCAGCACTGTGCCAGCTACTAGGAAGAACCTTAACTCTCTGCCAGCCGAAAGCAGGAGGCTTTGAACAGCAAGGGCGATGGAAGAAATAAGGAAAAACTTAATCAATAGCGACAGGGAGCTCCGTCGGAGAAGGAAAATTTAGAAAGCGAGGGCACTAAGGGAAGAGAAGAAACAATTAAACCCAACTAAACCCCAAGGGGAAAAGTCAACATAGAACACTGAAAAAGCAACAGGGATTAGGGAAATAAATGGGAAAATTAAAAAACAGGACAGCGAACTAAAGGGACGGAGAAGGAAAATTCAAAAAACGAGGGCCCTAAGGAAAGACAAGAAAGAATTAAAACATAAATACAGGGGAATAAAGGCAGCAAAGAGGACAAAAGGAGACAGGAGAGTGCTTAAAGGAAGCGGCGATTAAGAACATCAGGAAGTGATTTAAAAACCCGCATCGGTGAACTAAAACGGAGACGGAAAAAACGGAAAAAGACAGAAAATTATTTTTGAATCATTTATATAATACAGCAGATATAGGTTTGCATTTGGAAATCCTTCTTTTTATATACATATATGAATTCTGTATATATACATATGAATATTATTTTTATGTATATATATATATATAAAGGCAAGAGATTTTTCTCTACTGCAATGCCTCGCACCCGTATTTCCAGTTTTGAACGTTTTTGATCACACACACGAATTTTCGAGGCCGATTCCTCCTCTTTTGTCCACGTCTCTCCTTGGACCTGGATCGCTTTTAGTACGGACGCTAGTATCTCAGTAAGCTTTTCAAGTACTACTCTAAGATATTTTCAAAACTTACTGACTGAAAAAGCACACAGCTTCTATGACGAAAACAAAGCCTGTTTCTTCTGAACGCCTGAACTCTTACAAACGGCGTCTTTCCTCTTTTAGGACGCAATTATTGTCCCGATATCATTTCCCAGTAAGCGCACAGAAACAGAAGATTGCGCTTTCAGGAAGGCAAAATAAACGGAGGGAAGTCGGCTTTGCACAGGCAGAACACGCTCCAGCGCAGACCTTCTTCTCCTTTTAGGATCTGCGTTAAAATAGTTCCTAGAAAAACTACAGAAGGAAGGAGAGCTGGTGCATTCTTGACGTTAACTTTGAAGTCCATGCTACAAGCGCCTTAGGAAAAACGCGGACACGCATCGCGGACGCACCTTGTACTCGCAGACCGCTACGCAGCCTTTCCGTCCGTCTTGCGCTTTCACGGCAGAAGAAAGGGCGACCACGGTGAAACGGCGGCAGCTGACACTCTGCTGAGAGAGGAAAAAAAACCTGTAGCATAAAGCTGGGGAGGAGTCCCAAGCTGCCCGGTTTTGTGAAGTCTTGCGAAGGCTACAGCCGAGCAAAGGAAAAAATAGCCGTTTGGAACATAGTGCCAAACGGCATTCGGCAATAAAACTCAGAGGCGTTTGACACGCGCCCATTTTTTGGTAACTTGCTATTTGCTTCCTGTTATCGTTGTTCTTCCTTCAGAACCTCTACTTGGAGCCAACTTCTTTGCTACCGGTTCAAACGTTTCCCTTCCTGGTATTACTAGCACACGGGCCCAGGCAAGTCCCTGAACTGCTCTTCCGAACTTCTCCAAACGACAATTACAGCCACGAAAGAGGACTTCAAGAGAGGAAAAGGAGAGGCCGGGCAGCAAAAGAGCTCTGCAGGCTGCCACCAGTCAACATTCCACTCTTTTTTTTTCTTTTCTTTTAAATGCACCCCCCCCCCCGCCCCCAAATACAAACAAAAAAACCCCCATGACCTTGTATTTTTTTCCCTTTGGGAGCTCACCCCTGTCTCAGCACAGTGTCCTCCACAGAGCAGGAAGCGCAGACGATCTGTATCCCGATTTGCACGCGACGAACCCGTGTTCAGAAGAAATAGGCCAGATCTGTAAGACCGGTGTTATTTTGGGGGTTTTAACAATCACAACGCAATTGCATCGACCGATGCGTTTGTGAGAAAACTCCTTAACTTCTAAACGTAGCACCTCCTTGGGTAAAAAAACGTGTGCGAGACTGAAAAAAAGGGATGATTCAGAGCTCCCGCTCACGATGGAGCCGTGGCGAAAGGAATGAAAGTGAAGACAAACAGCAGCAACACGAAGTGAAATTCGGCTTTAATTCTGAGCACGTGCTTAAGAGACTCTCCAAGCCCACACCTCAATCCTAGGAGCGACTAGCCCTTTTCTGGAAGGACAAACTTTGTTACTTCAAAGTCCTAGACCGAAGGCTCCACGGAACAGAACGTGCACCGAGCCACAGGCCACCGTGCCATCAACGCTCTGATGGCAAAGAAAAACCAAGGAAAACTAAAGTTTAAAGATCGGTTTCCATCGCGTTTCATTCCTTACGTTTCCACTGGCACCTAGGTGCTCCAAAATGAACTCTACTGACCCCGCATGTTACTAACAATTTAGTTCTGCGTATCAAAACAACAGGCTATTTCCAGCTCGCCCATCAAAGTAGCACGACCGACCAGAAGAGAAACACCGGACCCTAAAGAAGGGAACAGGCAGCTCTTCATTTCTCCTAGAGGAAAGTCTGTTCTTTTGCCCGGAAGGCAAACAGCCGAAACTGCCAAGGGAGCACTGCAGGAACGCGGCGCGCTCTCTCAGCTGCAATTTGTCATCGGCTTTTCGGCACGGGCAGCGGCTTTGCCTTTCCTCTGACTTTGATGTGACGCCCCTGGAGCGTCCTTGACCCGGCAAGGGTTTCTCCCCGCTCGCGCAGCCCCAGACACGCGATTACCTGAGCGCCGAGCGGAATCACCCACGCGGGATTTTCTTCCCGGGACGCAGAAGGTGACGCTGGGAAAGGAGGAGGCAAAAAAGGAAGCGGTTTGTCCGGCAGCCACGGCCCTAGAAACTACACCTCCCGGCATGCCCCGGGCAACCAACGTGGCCGACCAAAAGCCCCGGATGCCAGGGGACGCAGCCCTCCGTGCTTTGGGACCCTGCGGGGACACCGTTCCCCCCGCCACCGCCGCACGTGGAAGCCCCGCCGAGCCCCCAGCGTGGCTCCGGGCAGCCCCTGCCACCGGCTGCAGCCGGCCTCCCACGACCGGCGCCGACCCGGCGCCCTCCCACTGCCCAGCCCCGACGCGGTGCCCCCCCGCCGCCCGGCCCCGGACCGGCGCGGCGCCCGCCCGGCCCCGGACCGGCGCGGCGCCCGCCCGGCCCCGGACCGGCGCCGCTCGGCACGGAAGCCCCCCGCCGCCCGGCTCCGGACCGGCACGGCGCCCCCCCCACCGCCCGGCTCCGGACCGGCGCGGCCCCCACCCGACTCCGGGCTGATCTCGCCACCGGCCCCGACCCGGCGCGCCCCCCCTCGCCCGGCTCCGGGAAGCCCCACCCGCCCGGCTCCCACACGGCACCGCACCCTCCCCGCTCCGTGCCTCCCGCCGGCCCGGCCGCTCCCCCCCCAGGCACCGCCGCCCTCCTCGGGGCTTCCCCGCTCACCTCCTCCCTGCCTGCAGCCGCAGCCCAACGACCGCTCCGCCCCACCCTGGGCTCCCGCTGGCCCCTCCGCAGGGGGAAGCTGCGCCCACCGCGCGATGCCCGCCCGCGACGCACCGCGCATGGTCTGGGAGGAATTCCAGTTTAATCTCTGTGGGCTGGACGACCTTCTGTATCATCCAGGGGACTTCTCGTTTCACCTCTATGCTCTGGAGGGCCTTCTCGATGGTCTGGGTGGACTTTCGGTGTCATCTCCATGGTCTGCGGAGCCGCCCTATACTCCGGGAGGACTTGCGCTTGCATCTCGATGGTCTGGAGGACAGTCTTTAGAATCTGGGAGGACTTTCTGTCTCCTCTCTATGGTCTGGAGGACCTTCTCGATGGTCTGGGTGGACTTTCGGTGTCATCTCCATGGTCTGCGGAGCCGCCCTATACTCCGGGAGGACTTCCTCTTGCATCTCTATCATCTGAAGGACAGTCTTTCGCATCTGGGATGACTTTCTGTCTCCTCTCTATGGTCTGGAGGACCTTCTCGATGGTCTGGGTGGACTTTCGGTGTCATCTCCATGGTCTGCGGAGCCGCCCTATACTCCGGGAGGACTTCCGCTTGCATCTCGATGGTCTGAAGGACAGTCTTTAGAATCTGGGACGACTTTCTGTCTTATCTCTATGGTCTGGACGACCTTCTCTGTGATCCGGGAGGACTGTATCGGCCATTTTGGTGGTTTGGACGAGTTATTTTTTTGCCGGGGGGAGTTTGGTTTTTTAAGCTTTTGTGTGCTCTGTGCAGCCGCAGCCCAACGACCGCTCCGCTCCGCCCCGGGCTCCCGCTGGCCCCTCCGCGGGGGGAAGCTCCACCCACGGCGCGATGCCCGCCCCCGATGCACCTCGCATGCGCTGGCGAAGCTCCGCCCCCCCAGCGGCAAACCCCGCCCTCTGCAGCAAAGCTCTGCCCTGCACACAGCACGCATGCGCCGGTGAAGCTACGCCCTCACACGACAAAGCTCCGCCTTACCACCGCTAGGCTCCGCCCCCCGCGGCTAAGCTCCACCCCAACACAGTGCGCAGGCGTGGTGTCCAGGGGCGGGGCCTGTCGCTAGGGGTGGTGCCCTTCCCCTGCCCGGGGGCATCCAGGGGCGGGGCCCGGCGCTAGGGGCGGGGCCGCTCCACACCAGGACCGGGGATTTCGGCGGGGCGGGGCTGCAGCGGAGGCGGACGCGGCAGTGCTAGCAGCAGCAAGCGCCTCCCGTGCGGCGAGAGCGGCGCTTCCTTACCGGGAGGCAGCAACGGCTGCGGCGGCAGCACCCCGCGGCCACCGCGCTGTCGCATGCCCGTTACCGGCCACCGGCACCGGCGCCCACGGGGACGCCACCGCCCCTGCGCGGCTCCCGCCCTGCAGTACCCGCTTTTGGCCGCCAGGCGGCAGCACCACACCAAGCCCGGCGCTCCGACCGCGCCCCGCGGGGAGAAAGGACTCGCCCCCCGGCCCGCCTGGGGCCGCCCGCAGCCGCCGCCGCCGCCGCCGCACGGGGGGGGGGTGGGGGGTGGGGGGGGGTGTGTCACAAGCCTCGCCCTTCTCTGCCCCTGCTCCCGCTCACAGCCCACGCAGCCACAGCCATCGCCTCGCCACCAAAAAGCACCCAAGCGGCTCGAGCATTTCAGTCCTCTGCACTTGACAGCTTGCAGCGGCTGCTGGCCCTTTCTCTCCGCGCCCCCCACCCCAGCACCCAGCCGGGGGACGCAGCACAGGGAACCTGGTCAATACCTTTGCCTTGCCTCGGCTTTTTTGCCCCCAGAGTAAGCCCCCGGGAGTGCTGGATTCATCTGCATGTGGCATCAGGGGTGGGAGAGTGACACCAGCGAGTCAACAGACCCTGGAGAGATTTTAGTAAAAAAAATAAAAAGATCAGAACCAGAAGGGTAAAACTGAGAAAATTCACGGATTGAGATAAAACCAGTTCAACAACCACAGCCACCATTACAGAAAAGAGGAAAACTAAAAATCTAAGAGAAAAACAAAAGCCAATGCAGACAAGCCATACAAATGAAAACAATTGCTCACCACCAAGCGACTGATGCTCCGCCAGTCCCTGAGCCGCAGCCCCCCGCCAGCCTCCCCCCTCATTTTATGGCTGGACGTGACGCACACGGTGCGGGATGTCCCCTTGGTCGGCCGGGGTCCGCTGCCCCAGCCCCCTCCCCTCCCAGCTTTCTGTGCCCCCGCCTGCTCGCCGGCGGGGCAGGGTGAGGAGCAGAAAGGGCCTTGACTCTGTGCAAGTGCTGCTCGGTGACTAAAACATCCCTGCGTGTGTTATCAACACTTTTTCCAGCACAAATCCAAAACACAGGGGCAGGGAGAGTGGGATGGGAGCAGGGTGCAGGTGGTGTCTTGCGGAAACAGTCATTTTCCAATTAGCAAAACTGCTAACTGCTTGTGCCTTGGGAACGGAATTTGGGAGGGAGCTCAAAGAGATGAAAGTGTTTGTGTAAGTAACAAACTGTGGACAACTAACGGCTCCAGCCTTGAGGAAGAGCTCACAGACCGATAAAAGGGAGCATCTTGGCACCAAAGACTGGACGGTGGCCAGAGAAGCGTGACGTTTGATCAAACTGCAGAAAGTGGGTGAAAGGTAAACGTGGTGAGGGGAGATCGCGACCGCCGACTCAACTCAGGACCAAAAAGACTTGCCCCCCCACCTGAAAGGAGCACACGTGCTAATTTACATAGCGAGCAAGGCTAATTTAAGTACAGCAAACCAATAGTGTATGAAATGTTAATCACCAGCCGATAAGTGTAAATTTAGGCAGGCTTATACCGATCTTGTAACCTGAGAAATACACTGCCGATTTGTGTGAGGGTGTGCCTGATTTGTGGGAAATCGCCAAGCACCCAGCTTTGCGCAGACCTGAAATAAGTGATCAATGTCTCTCCTGAGTGGGTGGTTATTGGGCCGTTGCACACCGGGCAAAGGATCCGCTTTTTGGACAACACAGGGAGCGGGTGGGGGGTGTTGGAGTTTGGGTGGGGGCAATGGGCAGATGGGGGGGTGCAGGCAGCGCCCCGGGGGTCCAGAAGCAAAGGAGCTATGGGAGGGGGGAGCAGGGGAGCGGGGGCACGAGACTGGAGGGCAGGGGACACGGGGGGCACGTCACGGGGAAAAAAACACCCCGCACGGGGGGAAAAACCTTGTGTGGGGGGACGTTTGGGTGGAGAGCACTTGGGAGGGCGCAGAGACAGGCAGAGGAGGACTGGGGGCAGGAGACGGACACGGACGGACAGCGGCTGTGTGTGGGTAGAAAGGTGCACGGGGGGACACGGGTGGGGATGACCTACACCAGGGGGTCCGCCCGGCATAATCCACAGCAGATAACTCACCTGGGATAAGCCGCAACGGATAGTCCGCTCCGGAGAAGGAATCCATGCCAGAGAACAAATCCACTCCAGATAATTCCCAGCAATGCTCCTCGAACTGCCAGCATTTCACCCCAATTTTTGCTAAAATTAGCAGTGTTTTTTGGTGGGGTTTGGTTTGTTTTTTGGTTGTTTTTTGTTTTGGTTGTTTGTGGTTTTTTTTTTTTTTGCTTTGACATCATACAAAACTTGGGGGTTTCTGCTTTCCAAAATATTCAGTTCTGGGGTTTTCCGGCGCTTTTCCACAACATAACAATGGGTCATTTTTGGTTTTGGTTTTCTGCATTAACATGGGGGGGGGCAGTGTTTGCTTTCCAGCTGCACAAATCCAGGTGGATTCGGCTTTCCTGGGAGCCCCAAACGTGTTGCTCCCCCCCTCCAAATTGTGTGGCCCCGCAGGGGAAAGTCCCCATTTGGGGGAAACTGGCCCCAAAGCGGGATGGGAAAAGGGGGAAGGGACAGCTTTGGAAAGTGCTTTTATACCTGCAAGAGAGATTCAAGGGGGAGGTCGAGTTTTTAAATCCTTTCTATAAACAGGGTTTCTTTGCATTTTATAAACCTTCTGTAGCATAGACATTTACACTTAGGTAGCTAGTTACACATACATATATTCAGGCAACAGATACCTTTGATGCATATTACCTGTTTACACTGTTATATCTATTGACATGTATGTGGCTATTTACACTTATTATATAGCACATCTATTTAGATTAGCTAGCTGTTTAGACTTGGATATTTTGACACTTTGATATCTTAGACTTCCCTCTTTAGACTTAGATACCTACTTACAATTCTGTCTATTTAGTCTTAGTTATCTGTTTACACTTCCATAGAACCTTTTACTCGGTGACACACGGTAAGCGTAGAGAGCTCTACCTATCCAGACTTTTCTCTGTTTTAAATTCCTTCATATCCATCATCTCTTTTTGCATTTTAAACTCCTTTATTTCTTAACATATAGACAAGTTCTTTTTTATTTTAAAACCCTATCTATCTCCATTTAGATTTTTTAATAGTCTAAAACCCTTTATATAATATAGCAGATACAGGTTTGTATTTTGAAATCCTTTTTTTATATATATATAAGTGAATATTATTTTTGTATATATATATATATATAAAGGCGAGAGATTTTTCTCTACTGCAATGCCTCACACCTGTATTTACAGTTTTTAATGTTTTTAATGAATTTTCAGGCATTTTGGGGCTGTGACCCACCTCCTCTGGGGGGAAACCTCCCCGTGACACCTTCATCCCCCACTCACCTGCTCTTCTGTTTCATCATCACGCCCCCGCCCCCAGGGACGTTGGGGTGCCCCAAATGACATCATCACCCCCAAGGCTCCTCCACCCCACCCCACCCTTTTAATTCACCCCAAAAAAAAGGCACAAAAACAAGGAAAACAGCCCCGACCGGCAGCTCGCTACTTTAATAATGCCGTTTACATATGTAGGCGCCCCCCCAAAAAGGGGAGCTCCGCCAGAGAAATAAAATGGGGGCAGCCCCCCCAAACGGTTGCAGCCCCCCCCAGCCCCTGTCCCGCAAGCCGGCGGCTGCCCCACGCCACGGGGGGAGCCTGCCAGGGGACGGTGACGCACCTCTCGCTCAGGCTCTGCTCTGCCGTGCTCCCCCTCCGTTCCCGTGCTGGCTTGGACTTATCCAGGGGCTGCAGTCCCTTAGGGGTTTACCTGCTCCAAGCGGAGCCTTATCTACGAGCCAGTCTCTCCAGGAGTATACCTGCTGCGGCACAGACTTCTCCACAGTCACTTAGAGGTGCACCTGTTCCAGCGTGGCCTTCTCCATGGGCCACAATGCCTTCCGAGATATACTGGCTCCAGCATGGCCTTACCCACAGCCACGTTCTCTTCAGAAGTAAACCTACTCCAGCATGGCCTTACCCATGCCCACACGCCTTGAGGTGCTCCAGCATGAGCTCATGCACAGCCACCAATGCTTCAAGGTGTACCTGCTGCAGCGCGGACTCATCCACAGCCACCAGTGCTTCGAGGGGTACTTTCTCCAGCATGGCCTTCTCCTTCAGCCACAATCCCTTCAGAAGTATACCTGCTGCAGCACAGACATAACCATGGCCACAGACGCTTCGCGACATACCTGCTCTGGCATGGGCTTACCACATCCACGGATGCTTCGGGGTGTCCTGCTCCCGCGTGGACTCATCCACAGGTCGCAGTCCCTCTGACTCAAGGTCAGCTGTCCTGGCCGTGCCCCCTCCCAGCTTCTTGTGCACCTGGCAGAGCATGGGAACCTGAAAAGTCCTTGACCAGTATAAACACTACTCAGCAACAAACAAGACATCACTGCGTTATCAACATTATTCTCATCCTAAATCCAAAACACAGCGCTATACCAGCTACTAAGAAGAAATTTCACTCTAACCCAGCTGAAATGAGTACAAGTCCTTGCACTGCTGCTGCACATCTTGCTGGCTCGGTCGATAAAGCTGGAAGCGAAGCGTAACGCTTTTGAGGGTAAAAGGAAAACCAGAGGACAAATCGCAGCAATTCGCTTCCTACTAAAAAAGCTGTGCGTGTGCTTACAGACATCCAATAAAAATACTTCTACTGGAGAAGGGCTGGATTTTCCTTTTGCGTTAATTTAACTTGCACAGCTGTGAATCGATACCAGCAGATTATCTGTCTCCAAGATACGCAGTTATCATTTGACCAGGGGTTTTTTGCGCCTTACGTCATTAGGAGCGACATCTGGCCAGCCGCGCTGCCCGAGAGAGATGCTACTGAACTGCCAGGGAAACGCACCCTTGAAAGCCAGACAGAAAGTACTTCAGAGCACTCCGTCAAACGAGCGGGGGGGGGGGGGGGGCGGAAAAACCCCGTAACGTTCAGTTGCCTCTCCTGGTCAACGTTTAGAACAAATACCTAACGGCTCAAATACACCTAAGCAATTGTACGCCACAGCTAGTTGGCAGTTAAAGTTGAAACAACGCCACAGCTAGTTGGCAGCTGCAGGTGAAACAACGCAAGGCAGTTTGCATAGACAATTTTAACTTTTTTTTTTTTCCTAAAGTTACATCTAGGGTAGAAAAATCAGTGAGAGAAGAGATCCCCCATACGGTTTTACTTTGCGGGCGGAATCCAATCCCCGGGGCTGCAATGCCTAAGGCTACCAAAAAGGACCGGCAGATTTGCTAACGCTTTTGGCTGCACCGAAGCACGCAGAGGAACGCGTGTTGATGACATCTCGGCTGTTGCAACTGAGAACCAGCGATGCCATCGACTTCCGGAAGACGTGCTGTGCTCGGGTCTTTGGAAGCAAACGGACTTTTCTTTCCTTTTTTTTTTTTTTTCTTTTTTTTTTTTTAAGAGAGCGGAAAGTCTCGCTGCTGCTGACTTCTACTGCCAAGCGCATCATCTCTGAAGATCCCCACTCTGATGGGGAGTTCATAAAACACAACTTCTTTGAATGAGAAAGACTTCCATTCTGGAAAATCTCTTTCCAACTGAAGTAAGAAACCACACGCTGTAGGTTAAGGAAAAAGGACGCTGCCGAAGCAGTAACTCACCGAAACCACGTCAGGACTCGCTGTCGCTACTTACAAGGCTGGCAATGCTTCCCGGGAAAGTGACGCCGATTCCTCCTCTTTTGTCCACGTCTCTCCTTGGACCTGGATCGCTTTTAGTACAGACGCTAGTATCTCAGTAAGCTTTTCAAGTACTGCTCTAAGATATTTTCAAAACTTATTGACTGAAAAAGCACACAGCTTCTATGACGAAAACAAAGCCTGTTTCATCTGAACGCCTGAACTCTTACAAACGGCGTCTTTCCTCTTTTAGGACGCAACTATTTTCCCGATATCATTTCCTAGTAAGCGCACAGAAACAGAAGATTGCGCTTTCAGGAAGGCAAAATAAACGGAGGGAAGTCGGCTTTGCACAGGCAGAACACGCTCCAGCGCAGACCTTCTTTTCCTTTTAGGATCTGCGTTAAAATAGTTCCTAGAAAAACTACAGAAGGAAGGAGAGCTGGTGCATTCTTGACGTTAACTTTGAAGTCCATATTACAAGTGCCCTAGGAAAAACGCGGACACACAACGCGGACGTACCTTGTACTCGCAGACCGCTACGGATCACAGCAGCGTGCAAAAGAGAGGGGGCCAGGGGAGCGGCAGGGAGGGCCTGGCACTCACCACAGCTCTCGCTCTCGGTGCTGCTGGGAGAATTGACCAGTTCAGACGCTTCTTTCTCCTTCTCTCCTCCCTTCCTCTTCTGTAACTCCGGTCGCTTGGCTGTCCTCTACCTAAGAGGAAATGTGGGTGTCTTTCAGCTCTTACGAGACAAGGCTTCCTAGGCACGTAACCTCTGTCTCTCATGCGCTACGCAGCTGTACCGCGCTGTGGGTTACGTGTATCAACCCCGCGGTGGATGTTGGTGGTCTTGATACCTGCGAATATAGATAGAAGCTATCAATTCAAGTCGTTAGAATCATTGCACAACAGATGTAACCAAACAAAAGTAAATCTTTGTGATTAGTTAGGACAGTTGTAAGATAAGAAGCCCCTGAATAATCCCCTTCAGACAGCTAGGCCTTGGGAGAGCAGATGTGCCAAACCATAAAGTAAGAAAGGTGCAAAATGACCATCAGATGAGAACAAACCGACCTTGAAGGACATCGTATACGTGATCCCAGAACTGAGTTTGCGCAGAAGTAAAGGTCAGTCAGCGAACACAGTGAAGACAACTACGAGCCTTCATCTGAAGACCCCAAAGATCACCTGAAGACCACTATGGAAGACAACTGCACATGCGGATTGGACATTTACATATGTTAATAAGTTCCAGGAAATCTCATGTTTATGTAAACAAATTCTCGGAAGTCCTATGAATGTGTATGATTTCATAGTATGTAATTACTGAAGGTTTATCAAGCTGTCGGAGCCCTCATGGTGGAATGATCCCCAGTGCTGCCCAGCACCGCGATAAAGAATGCCTGCTTTCTAAAACGCCAAAATTAAGTTTTAGAGAGTGAATTATTTCGCCACTTTCCGGTAACAGATTTTGGCACCCCAGGTGGGACCCTGCTCTTGAACATCGATGGATCCGAGGGACTGTGGGACCTCCCTCTGGCACTGAGGGATTCTCAGGGAGAACCTCCGATCCCCGGACTGAAGAGCTCTGAGCCAGGACCGGCAATAAGGTAAAGGCATTCTTTCAGCGTTGTTTTCTGTTGCCTGCCCGTCAGTCCTAGCGAAAGCTGCGCAGGGTTGGGCTGAATCCCTGGGGCAAAGGGAAAGGACCCTTGGATCCAAACTGAAGGATAGGTCTCCTTCCAGAAACCGAGGCTGGGGAGTTTGTCTGATCTGCGAATTTGAATGCTGAATAGGGTCGCGGCTGTAACTGGGTGCTTTTGTGTGTTTGTGGCCCTAAGCGTTTGTAATTGTGTGGTGGTGGTGTGAAAAGCTTGGTTTAAATTGTTTTGTGTCTTGCTTTTAAAATGGGAACTGCAACTTCTAAAAGGGAAACGACCTTAGAGAAATCTCCTCTCGGGTGCATTTTACACAATTGGGAGCAAACAGCAGGACCCCGGGAGGAGCTGCAAAGCAAGCTGATCTAACCAAACGTTGTAATCGGTGGTGGCCAGTGTATAACCTGGGGGATGGAGGAAAGTGGCCGGTTAGTGGAACTTTGAATTGCCGTTATACTTTGTTGCAATTGCTGTTATACTTTGTTGCAATTGCCCGTTATACATTGTTGCAATTGCCGTTATACATTGTTGCAATTGCCGGTATACATTGTTGCAATTGCCCGTTATACATTGTTGCAATTGCCGGTATACATTGTTGCAATTGCCCGTTATACATTGTTGCAATTGCCGGTATACATTGTTGCAATTGCCTGTTATACATTGTTGCAATTGCCGGTATACATTGTTGCAATTGCCCGTATACATTGTTGCAATTGCCCGTTATTTTTAGGACGGGAAGGAAAGTGAGATGAAGTCCTGCATGCGGATATGTTTTTCACTTTACCTTCACACCCTGCATGGCAGCAGAAGTGCGGGATAAATTTGGCTCCCTCAGATCCTTTGGTGCTAGCATTGGAAAGAGAGTAAGAGCAATGGAAAAGGGAAAGGTTTGAAAAGGTGTTGTTCTGCTGGTGGTATCGGACAGAGGTGTTTACAATGAGTTCAGGATGAGCCAGAGGATGACCCAGAAGCGTTGGTTGCTCCCGGGCCGAGGCAGAGATTGCAGAATGACAAACCTGAGCCCCCTGAAGCGGGCGACTGAGAGCAGAGAGAGAGGAGCGACGCCGGTGGCTGGGAGGACGCGTGGTCGGCAGGAGCAGCGCCGCGAGCACCATTGGGACGGCTGTTGGGAACGAAGGACCCCTGACTGTGAGGGAGCCCTTTTCGATTGCTGATTTAAATGATTGGAAGCAGGCGGCGGGCAATTATAGCGATAACCCTGAGAAGGTGGCTAAAGCCTTTGACACAATGATCAGAACTACAGACCCTGACTGGAAGGCTATCGATGCTCTTCTGTCGGTATTGTTTGATAGCGCAGAAAGAGAAATCATCTTTAGAAGGCAAGAACTCAAACAGAGGGACAAATTGCTACAGGACAATTGCAGGGTCGGTGGGAGCAACATTTACCTCCTACAGATCCAGACTGGGATCCTAATGACAGAACGGAAATTAATAAAACGATACCAGAAGCTGATTTTGTTTGGAATTAGGAATGCTGTTCCTAAAGCGGTGAATTGGTGGAAGTTGTATCAGATTAAGCGGAATAAGGAGGAGTCACCGACTGAATTTTTAGATAGACTAAAAGAAACTGCACAAAGATATACCACTATGGACCTGGAATCGGAACAAGGGAAAAATCAGTCAGTGTCCCTCTTTATAGGACAGTCAACAGATGGCATTCAGAGGAAATTACAAAAGTTGCAGGGCACAGATGTCAGGGACTTAGGGAAATTGTTGGAAGTCGCATGGATAGCTTTCAGAAACAGGGATCAGGTGAAAGAAAAATGTCATGCTTCGTTGATAGCAGCTTTAGAAGGATTGCAAGTAAGTAGAGGAGGATTTCAAGGAGGTAGGAATGGAGTTGGAGGAAGAGGACGAGTTAGAGGCGCTTATTGTAAAAAAGGAGGGACATTGGAAAGCGAACTGCCCCTCCCGACAGGGAACAGAAGGAGCCGATTCCGTGTTGACAACAACAACTGCAGTTAACACTGAGGAATGAAGGGGATGGAGGAGTCTTCCCCAGCAGAGCCTCTGGTTAAAATACAGCTGGGGGAAGATCCAACTGAAACAGAATTCCTGGTAGACACTGGAGCAGCTTAGTCAGTTTTGAATGGAAAAGGTTTTGAACTTTGTAATAAGAGAATCAAAGTTGTTGGCGTGACTAGTAACGCTGAAACTAGGCCATTCTTCAAGCCTTTAACATTCAAAACTGGAAAACAATGGGTAACACATCAATTCCTGTATTTACCAGGGGCTCCGAAACCTTTGCTAGGGCGAGATTTGTTAGAAAAATTGGAAGCGGAAATATGATTTAAAGACGGGGAGGTTGATGTGTTAATTCCTGAATCTAAACTTGTACTAGCAACTGCATTCCTATTGCAGGAAGATAAAACTTTAGGAATTGGCACCCCAGCAGAAGTGGAAAAATGCAGTGATGCCCCTCGTATGGGCTGGAGAAGTCCCTGGTAAAGCTAGGAACGCTGAACTGGTAAAAACTGAACTCAAAGCAGGAGCAAAGCCAGTAAGACAAAAGCAATACCCTTTGAAACTAGAAGCTAGAATCGGATTAATGCCAATTATTGAGAAATTTATAGAATACGGTCTGCTGAGGGAATGTGAATCAGAATACAACGCCCCCATCTTGCCAGTAAAAAAAGCAGATGGGAAAAGTTATTGATTGGTCCAAGGTTTAAGAGATATTAATCAAATTGTTCACGATATTCATCCAGTAGCTGCAAACCCATATACTTTACTGACAACAATAAGTGAAAACCAAGAATGGTTCACAGTTATAGATTTGAAAGATGCCTTTTTCTGCATACCTCTCGAGCGAGAAAGTCAAAATATATTTGCCTTTGAGTGGCAAAATCCAGAAACTGGTCATAAATCACAGTACACTTGGACAGCGCTGCCACAGGGATTCAAAAATGGTCCTACAATATTTGGAAATCAATTAGCCAAAGAACTGGAAACCTGGAAAAGAGGATACAAGACAGGGACTGTGTTGCAGTATGTCAATGATATTCTAATTGCAGCTGTAACCCAGGAAGAGTGCTTACAATTAATATTGCTCTTTTGAATTTTCTGGGAATGAATGGTTACTGAGTTTCAAAAGAAGAGGCACAAGTCATTTGAGAATCCGTCAGGTATCTGGGATTTGAACTTTTGAAAGGATGAAGACTGAGCACAGAAAGAAAGGAAGCCGTCTGCCAGTGTCCCGAGCCCCAGAATGCACGGGAGCTGCGGGCCTTCCCGGGAACGGTGGGGTGGTGCAGGCTGTGGATTGCAGGCTATGGACTCATTGTGAAAGCTTTGTATGAGCTACTGAAAACTTCACCGCCTGGATGTTTGGAATGGGACAGCAGCACCAGAAATGCTTTCAAACGAATAAAAAGAACTCTGATGAAGGCACCAGCTTTAGGACTCCCTGATCCAACTAAAACTTTTGAATTCGTTCACGAGTGACAAGCTACGGCTCTGGGAGCGCTCTCAGATGCCAGGAGGCAACAGACGCATGGTGGCCTATTTCTGCAAGCAATGGGGCCGTACCAGCAAAGGACGGCCAGGTGGTCCGGGGGCTGTCGCCGCTGCTGGGCTGTTAATCCAAGAAGCCCGGAAACTGACACTGGGACAGGAAATGACTGGGTTTGTACCACACATGGTACTCGCTGTCCTGGACCAAAGAGGTGGGCACTGGTTGTCTCCGAGCCCGATGTTGAAGTACCAGGTAGCACTTCTTGAACAAAATGATGCTGTTTTAAAATCAACGGCAATAGTAAACCCAGCAGTTTTCCTGTCATCTCAACAACTGGAAGAAGAGCCCACACACGATTGTTTACAGACCATCGAGGAGCTGTATTCCAGCCGACCTGACCTGAAAGACACCCCTCTGGAAAACCCAGACTGGAAGCTATATTCGGACAGGAGCAGCTTTGTGAAACAAGAGATCTGGATGTCGGGATATGCCGCGACCACAGTGGATACGGTTGTAGAAGCAGAAGCTCTGCAATCAAAAATGTCAGCCCAGAAAGCAGAACTGATTGCACTAACAAAAGCTTTAGAATTGAGTGAAGGAAAGCGAGTGAATGTATGGACCGATTCCAAATGTGCATTGGAGTATTACATGCACATGGAGCGATTTGGAAAGAAAGGGGACTATCGTCATCTCAAGGGACCAGAATTAAACATGCGGAGCAGATTCTAAAGTTACTCGAAAGTGTACAGAAACGAAAAGAAGTGGCTGTTATGCACTGCAAAGCTCACCAAACCAGCCGCACCCCACAAGAAAGAGGCAATCAATTGGCCGATTTGACCGCTCGTAAGGCTGCAGAAAAGGGTAAAGGAATATTGGCAATAATACCTGAAAAGAAAACAGAATTAGGAGAATCTCCTAACTATGATAGTCAGGGCAGAAACTTAATTGAAACATTAAGAGCTGAAATACAGAAAAATGGATGGGCTGTTACTCCTACGGGGCAGGTAATTCTAACCCCGATTTTGATGCATGAGATAGTAAAGAAAGAACATAATAGTGTTCATTGGGGAACTGAGAACTTACTGAAACATCTGCAAAAGTCAGTGGTGAGTCATAATATGGTAGAAATTATAAGGTCCGTAGTTGAAACATGTGAAACATGCCTTAGAAATAATCCAAAGACACAGAACAGAATTCAGTTTGGATCCACAAAACCAGGAGATACTCCAGGAGAGCGCTGGCAGATAGATTTCACTGAACTGCCAAGAAAAGGAGGGTTAAAATATCTGTTCGTATTGGTGGATACTTTTACAGGATGGCCTGAAGCCAACAGGCCAGGGAAGTTGTCAAAATCTTACTTAAAGAAAGAATACCCCGACTTGGTGTTCCTTTAGGGATTTCCTCTGATAGGGGGCCATGTTTTGTTGTAGACATTGTCCGACAAGCAGAGTATCACAAATAACATGGGAGCTGCATGCCCCCTATTGCCCGCAATCCAGTGGACGGGTAGAGCGCATGAATCAGACCTTAAAACTGCAATTGAGTAAAATTTGCCAAGAAACCTCAATGACTTGGATACAAGCACTTCCACTTGCGCTATTGATAATTAGAGTTCAGCCTAAAGGAAACCATCAGTTAAGCCCTTATGAGCTGTTGTATGGGAGACCGTACCAGATTCCTAAATTACCAGAAGAATTAAACATCAGTGGTGAAAGATTCACGAAAGTATCTAATACCTTAGGGACAGTGATACAAGAAATGAAAAATAATGTGATTGTAAATAAATCTCTGAATCTCGATTCCCCAGTACACCCGTTCCAGCCCAGACATTAGGTATACCTGAAGTCGTGGACCAGAGAACTCCTGCAAGAAAAGTGGAAAGGACCATTTCAGGTTTTACTGACAACATACACAGCCCTAAAACTAGATAAGAAAGGGCCCTGGATTCATTACTCAAGAGTCAAAAAGGCTCCAAAACCATGGACTTCCGAGGAGGCAGCTCCTCTCAAGCTCGTTTTCAAACAACAACTTTAGTTTCTGTGTTATTGATAAGTTCAGAAGTGTTTGGGCCGAAACTAGGAAGGTCCATGGCAAGAGAATGTTCATGTGCCATTAGTAGCAGAAGTGGCTTCAGCTATTAATGCAAGCAAATGTTGGATTTGTGCTAGATTCCCAAAGCATAGTACTTGGTCCGATGTAACACTAATTGGCCTACCAATTCCTTTCAATACCACTTGGAATAGCCTTTGGGACAGCCCAAAAGTTTAAAATTTTGGGAAGTGCCCAAAGGAATGGGATGGTATTGGCTGTGTGGAGACCAAGCCCTTAAAGTACTGCCTCCCTGGTGGACAGGTTCTTGTACGTTAGGGGTGGTGTCCCCAGACATTAAAGTAATAACACATCTCCATGGAATGGGGGGATTAAATCCCCAATTGGAAAACAAAAAAAAGAGCAATGGATAATCCATTGATTACTCGGTCTACTGCCTTTCACTCATTTGTCAGATGGTTAATCCCAGCGTTAGGAGTCAGTGAATTGGAAAAAGCAATAGTAAACATAGCAGGAGTCATGGAGAAAATCAGGAATGCCACATCCGATGCTATAAAAGCTTTACAAGAAGATACTACCAAACTTTTGAAAGTTGCATTACAAAACAGGATGGCTTTAGACATGATTTGGCTTCCCATGAAGGAGTGTGTGCGGTAGTAAATTCAAGCTGCTGTACACACATTGATGAAAGTGGAAGGACATCCAAAGATTTAAAAATCATACGCGGCCAAACAATAACCTTACATGAAGTAACTAAAGATAATACCTCTTTTGGGTTTGAAGAGATTTGGAATGCTCCCACTTCTTGGTTACCTAATTGGTTATGGCTGAAGAGATTATTTTTATTTGTGATTATTATCATAGCTTGCATTCTTGCCTGCATAATGATCCAATGTTGTAACTGCTGTACAAGATATAATAAGTTTGTACAGTGAGGACTGTAGCGTATAAGCCACAAGCCCTCAAAAGAAAAGGAGGGATTGATACTTGCGAATATAAATAAGAAGCTATCAATTCAAGTCGTTAGAATCATTGCACAACAGATGTAACCAAACAAAGGTAAATCTTTGTGAATAGTTGGGACACTTGTAAGATAAGAAGCCCCTGAATAATCCCCTTCAGACAGCTGGGCCTTGGGAGAGCAGATGTGCCAAACCATAAAGTAAGAAAGGTCTGGTCTAATGACCATTAGACCAGAACAAACCGACCTTGAAGGACATCGTATACATGATCCCAGAACTGAGTTTGCACAGAAGTAAAGGTCAGTCAGCGAACACAGTGAAGACGA
The DNA here is from genome assembly GCF_047370975.1 of Nipponia nippon. Classification (NCBI taxonomy): domain Eukaryota; kingdom Metazoa; phylum Chordata; class Aves; order Pelecaniformes; family Threskiornithidae; genus Nipponia; species Nipponia nippon. The sequence goes on along the minus strand of NW_028262355.1, from coordinate 3,133,154 downwards.
CTACGAGCTTTCATCTGAAGACCCCAAAGATCACCTGAAGACCACTATGGAAGACAACTGCGCATGCGGATTGGACATTTACATATGTTAATAAGTTCCAGGATATCTCATGCTTATGTAAACAAATTCTCAGAAATCCTATGAATGTGTATGATTTCATAGTATGCAATTACTGAAGGTTTATCAAGCTGTCGGAGCCCTCATGGTGGAATGATCCCCAGTGCTGCCCAGCTGCACAATAAAGAATGCCTGCTTTCTAAAATGCCAAAACTAAGTTTTAGAGAGTGAATTATTTTGCCGCTTTCTGGTAACAGGACGGGGGGAAATTCTGAAGCAATTGGGGAAAAGAAATATAGGCAAGAAATTAAAAAAAAAAAAATAGAAATGGGGAGCCGGATAGAGGTAGACATAGAAAGGAAACTTTCAAAAAGGAGCAGGGTACAAGAAACATAGGCAAGAACTAAGAAATAGGGACAGGGAGCTAGAAAGGGGGAGATGTAGAAAGAAAGTGTAAAAAGTGACAGGGTAGAGGACAGAGGGAAGAATAAGAACTAGAGACAGGGAGATGGATAGGGGGACATGTAGAACGACAATTTTACAAGAAACAGGATACAAGAATCATAGACAAGAATTCAAAAGTAGGTTCATGGAGCTGCAGAGAGGAAGAAGTAGGAAGAACATTTGAAAAACGATGGGGTACAAGAAACACTGGCAAGAAATTAAAATCAGGTCAGGGAGACAGAGAGAGGGAAAGGTAGCAAGAAAATTTTAAAAGCAACTGGGTTTGAGAAACCTATGCAAGAATTTGAAAAATAGGGATGGAGAGGTAGAAAGTTTCAGAAGCGATGGGGTACAAGAAACATAGGCAAGAACTGAAAAATAGGGACAGGGAGCCTCATAGAAGGCAACTGTGGTGGGCCAACCTCAGCTGGCCACCGGGTGCTCACCAAGGCACTCTATCCCTCCCCCTCCTCAACAAGACGGGGAGAAAATACAACAAAAAAGCTTGTAGGTCGAGATAAGGACAAAAGATATCACTCACCAAGTACTGTCACAGGCAAAACAGACTCAACTTGGGGAAATTAATTCAATTTATTGTCCATCACAATCAAGAGTAGGATAATAAGAACAAATCTAAAAAACAACCTGCCTCACCATGGCCTTCACCACAGCCTGCAGGGGAATCTCTGCTCCAGTGCCTAGAGTGCCTCCTCCCCCTCCTTCTTCACTAACCTTAGTGTCTGCAGGGCTGTTTCACACTCACGTTCTCTATCACAGCATCTGCGCAGCGTTTTTTACCCCTTCTTAAATGTCCATTCCAGAAGCACAACCAGCATTGCCGATGGGCTCGGCTTGGACCAGCTGCAGATCCATCTTGGAGCTGGAAGTGGCTGCGCCTGACATGGGGGCAACTCCTGGTGTCTTCTTGCAGAACCCACCCCTGCAGCCCCTGCCCTGCCCCACCTAACAAAACCTTGCCACGTAAACCCAATCCAACAGCGATCGCCTGCAGGACAGAGAAGGGGGACTGAAAAATAGGGAAAGGGAGCCACAGAGGGAGAGGTACAGGGGGGGGGGAAAATAGCGATGGGCTACAGGCCAGAGAGGAGGAAGTGACAGGGAATCAGCCTGAGAGAGATGGAGAAAAACAAAGAATAGCAATGGACCACAGGACAGAGAGGGAGGACTTTTAAAAAGGGGACAGTGAGGACTCACTGCAGCTCCTGCTCTCAGAGCTGCTGGGAGAATTTGACAGTTCAGACATGTCTTTGTCTCTCTCTCCCTCCACCCCATAGCTCCAGTTGCTTGACTGTCATCCACCTAAGAGAACAGACTGGTGTCTTACAGCTCTTACAATACAAGGCCTCCCAGATACATAGCCTCACACGTGCACGTGTTACCTGGCTGTACTGTGCTTCCAGTTACGCATACGGACCCTGCAATGCACATTGGCAATTGGATCTGCTGAGGGCTATGCTAAGAGGGATCCTTCCTCACACTGAGAGGCAGGCTGTCTCCTGTCTGCAGCTGGAGGCAGCTGCTGGCTGGCTCGTCTTTATTTTATTCTTCAGCTGCTTTACCTTTTTCTGGCTTCTCCAGCTTCAGCTGCGGCAGCTCCTGTCCACAGCCAGGAAGCGTCCAGCTGTCCATTTTTGCCCATGCCGCTAGGAAAATGAGGCCAAAGGCAACCCACACAAACCTGAGCCAGATGCAATCACCAGCATCCCTGGAGAGGAACCGCCAACCGAGTCCTCAGTGCTGCCTCTGGGAGAGGGAAAGAACAAGCAACCATTATCCACAGGGATGACTGTAGCTCTCCTCAGGCAGGAACCCCTCCTTCTGCAGGAGCTGCTGGAGACGCTGCTCTTTCCCTGAACTGATGCTAATGGCACCTGCATTTAAGGAGAATAAAGCATTTTCAAGGGCCAGCTTGCTGCCGTGAGGACAGGGTTTGGGGGCAGTCTATGATGGGGAGGGACAAGGAAAGAGAGGAGGAAGGGCAGAGCAATCTAGAAAAGAGGTGAGGAACAGGGAAGCAGAAAGCAGGATGGTGCAGAAGAGAGAGGGCCTGGGAGGGGGTGCCGGGATAGAGAGCCAACAAGAGCAAGAGAGAATATGCCAGAGAGGTGGAGCACGAGAGAAGACAGGGACAGAGCACAGGACAGAGGTGCAGCACTAAATAATAGGGAGAGGGAGCAGGACAGAGAGTGGGACAGGTAAAAGAAGAGATAATTGGAGAAAGAAAAGCAAGGGAAGAGCAGAGAGGGTCAGAGAAGAGAGGTATGGCTGAAAGAGAAAAATCAGATGAGGAAGAAGGAGTGAGGAGCAGAGAGAAAAAGGTCCGGGGAAAGGACAGAGATGGAGAAAGCAAAGACAGACTAGAGGGAGAATAAAGGGAAAGCCTGACAAGGCCAGGGAGCAGGAGAAAGGGACGGAGGAAGACCAACTAGTGATGGGCAGCAGGATCGAGGAAAAGAAAGGAAAAGAACGCTAAGAGCAAGAGAAGGAGAATGAGAGAAGGCTGTCTAGAGTGAAGACCGGGAGCCATAAAAGGAGGGGCTGTGGGACACACACATCAGAAGGGTAGAAAGCAAAAGAGAGGGATGAGGAGCAAGGGAGTGTGACAGAGAGATATGGAGGGAAGGAGGGGACGGGATGCGAGGATACAGAAAAGCAGAGGTAGAGGGAAGAGGAAAGAACAGTAGGCGGGGGTAATGGGGGGCAGGAGAGAGAGGTAGAGGACAAACAAATAGTGAGGGGCAGAAGATAAATACAGAGAATGAAAACAATACTTGTAGGGAGTGGGACAGAGGGATAGAGCAAGAGGAAGAAGTCAAGAGGGAGAAAGACGGGTAACACACAGCAGGAGTGTGTGTTACCAGGACAAGTGCAGGAGTGAGAGGGAGGGAACCCAGAGCAGGACAGAGGGATGAAGAGAGGGCGAAAATGGGGACAGGAAGCAAAGCAGAGTAGCCAAGGGAGGGGGAGAAAAAAAACAGAAAGGGAGCCAGACAGAGATGAGCAGCAGGACAGAGAGATGGAGAAAGTAAAAAGAGGGGCAAGGACAGGGACAGAGGGGTAGAGAGGCAAAGAGAGGGAAACGGACCAGGACAGTGGGGGGACACAAGATTGCAGAGAGAGAGGTCCAGGGAAGTGGAAAGGATGAGAGAGAGAAAAAGAACAGGGCAGGAAGCAGATCAGAGCTGGAGGAAAAAAAAAACCAAAACACTGCTGGGGAGCAGGACGGAAAGATAGAGTGGAAAGAGATGACTGGGAAGGAGGGCAGCGGGATGAAGAGAGCAAAACTCATGACGGGCAAGAGGACAGAGGGACTGACAAAGAAGTAAGGGACAGGAAGCAGGCCAGAGGAATGGAAGGAAAAAATACTGATGGACAACACGACAAAGGGATGCAGAGAAAAAGGAGGGAAAAGGAAGGAGGGCGAGAGAGAGAGAGAGAGAAAGAGGGGGATTGAGTGCAGGACATGGAGAGACAAAAGGCAGGAGAAGGAAGAGGACAGAGAGAGTGTCAGAAGTGGAGAAGGAAGAAAAAGGGTGATGGGCTGCTGGACAGAGACAGCAGAAGAAGAAGTAGGGCCAGACTAGGGAAGAGAAAAAGGAAAGAAGGGAGAGGTGGCTGGCCAGGCGGTTCCAACTAGAAGCAATGAGAGAGGCAGTGGGACAGAGGAATAAAGGCAGAATAAGCAGGGACAGGAAGCAGGAGAGATGGGCAGTGAGAGGAAAAAAGGGTCAGAGAGCAGGACTGAGATGGAGAAAGAAGCATTAGGGCCAGGGGGCTAGAGAGAGGGAAATACAGGTTGGAGGAAGGAGAGGGGGACAGAGAGAGAAAGTGGGTGACAGCCCAGGCAGAAAGTGGGAGAAAGAGAAACCGGTGACAAGCAGCAGGCCAGGGGCAGGGAGAAGGAAGGACAGGAGGAAGGAGAGAGGGCTAGAAAAAGCAAGTGAGGGAGAGGGAGCAAGAAAATGGGATGCAGAGAAAGAGAGGGATGGGGAGCACGATGCTGGGATACAGAGCAAGCAAGAGCAACGGGGAGAAAGAGAGGGAGGTGGAGCCACAGGAAAAGCAGGAACTGAAAGCAGGAGAGAGAAATGGAAAAGGGAAATTAGGAGTGGGAAGCAAGACAGAGGGGTGGAGAGAGAATGAGGGACATAAGGATAACGAGAGGGAGAGAGGGAGGGAGAGGGAAGGAAGGCCGGGGAGCACCACAGAGGGATGCAGAAAGCAAGAGAGAGCTGGGGAGCAGGGCAGAGAAATGGAGGAAGAAAACACAGTGATGGGGGGCAGGAGAGAGGAGCAGAAAGAAGAGTGGGGAGCAGAGAGAGAGAAAGGTGGCAAGAAAAGGTCAGAGACGTGGAGAAATCAAGAAGTTTAGGGAGGAGAAGCCCTGCAGAGAGATGGAGCATGAAAAGGTAGGGTTGGTGAGCAGGACCAAGGGATAGAGAGATGGGGGGTGGGGAAGGAGAGGAAGAAGAAAGGAGGGCCAAAGATGGTGAGAGGGCGCAGGACCTAGAGCCAAAGAGAGAGAAAGGAGAGAGAAGAGGAGAAAGGGACTGAGGAAGAAAGGGAGGGTCAGATCTGTACAAAGAGACCAAGAAGGAAAAAAGAAAGAGCAAGGGGCTAGAGGACGGAGAGAGAGGAGGGGGAGGGAGGGGGAGAAGGAGGAGGCAGGCCAAAGTGAAAGAGAGGCAAAACTAAGAGGCAGGCAGCAGGAGAGAGAGGGAGGGGGGAAAGCCTAGGATGGGCAGCAGGACAGAGAGATGGAAAAGAAGAAAGCAGCGCTGGGCTGCAGGACAGAGATGGAGCAAGAAAAAGCAGTGAGAGGGAGCGGGACAGAGTGAGAGAGAAGAAAGCAAAGAAGAAAAGAGAGCAAAGAGGGAACGGGGCAGAGCACCAAGAGGAAAGGTGAGGAGAAGGAGAGAGAAACCAAGATAGGGGCAGGGGGATAGGGGGCAGGAGAGAGAGAGAGATGGAGCGAGAAAGGAAAAAAGGCCAGGAGGCAGAAAAAAGGGAAAGAGACAAGGAGAAGGAGCAGCACAAAGGGATGGAAGAGGAGAAAACTAGCGATGGGCTGCAGGACAGAGATGGAGGAAGTAAAAACAAGAGATGGAGCATGGCAGAATGACTGAGAGAGAAAGGGGGGACAGAGAGCAGGAGAGCACTGGAGGAAAAAAGCAACTGGGATAGGCAGTGAGGGGGAGAGAGATGGAGAGAAAAAGAGTAATGAGGAAGAGAGAAAGGAAAGAAAGGAGAGCCATCTGGAGAGAGATATAGTTAGAAAGGATGGGAGAGGGACTGGGACTGAGAGAGAAAAGCAGACAAGATGGCAAGAGGAAGCAGGGCAGAGGGGGAAAAAGGGACAGGGATCTGGGCAGAGATAGAGAAAAAAGCAGCAGGGATGGGTTAAGAGACAGAAAGAGCAACGGGGAGCAGTGCAGAGAAGAAAAAAAAAACCACACAAACAGGGCAACAGCAGGATCACAACAGAGAAGAAAAACACCTGGGAGGGTCAAGAGGACAGAGAAGATGATGAATATGGGCAGGGAGCAGGGCAAAGGGATATAGCAAGAAAGGACAGGAAGCAAGGCAGAGCGACAGACAAGAATAATGCCAATGAGAGAGAGAAAGAGAGAGACCTTGAGAAGCACAGGGAGTGGGAGGGTGGAGAAAGAGAGAGAGGTCTTAGGAGCCCTGCAAAGAGATGGAGGGCAAAAAAAATGGGGCAGGGAGCAGCACAAAGTGTCCGAGAGAATAAGAGATGAAGAGGAAGGAGGACGGGGACAGTGAGATACGGAATGGGAAAAAACAGTGGCACTGAGCAAGGCAAGGGAGGGGGAGAGACAGAGAAGGAAGGTAAGCGAGAGGGAGAAGGCAGGGAGACAAAGCAGCACTTCCAGGTACAGAGAGGAAAAGAACGCCAGAAAAGGGGCCAGAGCAATTGTGGAGGAAGAGACGGATGCAGATGAGGACAAAGAGATGGAAAAGGAAAAAACAGCAACAGCTGCAGGACAGAGACGGAGGACGAAAAAAGGGCGTGAAGGAGCAGGACAGAAGACTAGAGAGAAGAGGTGCGGGGAAGCAAAAAATTAAAAAAACCCCAAACAAACAAACTCACAGCATCGTGCAATGGAGAGGGGGCCAGTGGAGAGGTATGGAGGGCCCAGCATGCAGCAGTGGGGCAACAGGGCCCTGAGGGCCTGGCACTCATCGCAGCTCTTGCTCTCGGCGCTGATGGGAGAACTGGCCAGTTCAGACGCTTCTTTCTCCTTCTCTCCTTCCTTTCTCTTTCGTAACTCCCGTCGCTTGGCTGTCCTCCACCTAAGAGAAGGTGTGGGTGTCTCACAGCTCTTATGAGACGAGGCTTCCTAGACATGCAGCCTCACTCTCATGTGCTACGCGGCCATACCGTGCTTTGGGTTACGTGTACCAACCCTGCAGTGGACATTAGTGGTCTGGCCTGCTACGGACTATGAAGAGCGATCCTTCCCCACCCGGAGAGGCAGGCTCTCTCTCGCCTGCAGCAGGAGGCGGCTGTTGGCCAGATGGCCTTCTATTTTTTACTCTTTACCTTTCTCCGGCCTCTCCGGCTTCAGCCGCGGCAGCTCCTGTCCACAGCCAGTAAGCGCTCCGCCTGTCCCTTTTCACCCCCGCACTGCAAGGAGAGTGAGGTCAGGCAGAGACAACCCACGCAAGCCTGAGGCAGGTGCTGTCAGCAGCATCCCCACGGGAGGAATGGACAACCGCGTCCTCAGCATGGCCTCTAGCACAGGGAAAGAAGAAGCGGCGACCGTTATTACCGTAGATCGCCCCTGGCCTAAGCCCTTCCTTCTGCAGGGGCTTCTGGAGACACTGCTCCTTCCCCGCACTGCTGGTAACGGCACCCGCGTTAAGGGAGAATCCAGCCCACTTGAGAGCCAGCTTGTGGTCTTCACAACAGGGCTTGGGGGCGATCTGGTGCTATGGGACAGGCTTCAGGGGAGGTGCTGGAGCAGGGGGCAGCTGCACGGGGTGAGCGGGGCCAGGAGAGGCTCAGGGGGAGCTCTGGTGAGTTGGGGAGGTGCCCTGCCTCTGCGCCTAGGGGATATCCGCCTCCTTCCCCTCTTCCCTTCTATCAGCTTTTAGGTAACTCCCTGGGGCTGCCCTGGCCCAGCTCGCCTCCAGCAGACCAAGAGCCTGCCGCAGCGGGCAGGTTGAAGCTTCCTGTCCCACCACCCCCGGGCAGCCAGCAGGCAGGAGACACCCCTGCACCCTCAGAGGAGCTCGCTCGCCTCAGGGGCGGCCCCGGCCCTCGCTCGCCGCACGCTGCCACCGCGCATGCGCCGGCCGCGGACGGCGCGCCGCAGGGGCCAGAGCCGGCGGGCGAGCGCCGGGCTGCATTTTCGCGTTTTGCGCGCCGAGCGCCCGCCGGCTCCGCGCCCGTGGGGCGAGAGCGGCGTTTCCTTACCGGGAGGCGGCAACGAGCGCGGCGGCATCGCCCCGCAGGCGCCGCAGCGTCGCATTGCCGTTAGCGGCGGACGGCAGCAGCGAGCGCGGTGCCCGCCCGGCAGCGCCCGACCTGCGGTGCCGCCTTTTGCTCGCCAGCGGGCAGCAGCGAGCGCCGTGCCCGAGGACCGCAGCTCCCGGCACGGCCTGCGGACCAGCGCGGCCGACCAGAAGCTGGTGACCTGGGACTGTGGCTCCCGGCGGGCCGCTGCCTCCCGTGAGGTCTAACCCTGCGGGGACTCGGTCCCCTGCGCCCTCCGCCCCCCACCGGCAGCCGCCAGACCCCGCTGTTCCTGCGCAGGCCGGCTGGCAGCGCTGGGATTCCCAGCGACGCCACCGGCTCCGGTTCAGGTCCGGCACTTCCCCAGCTGCCCGGCACCTCTCCAGCACCACCCGCACCTCCGCACGACCTGGAGGGCTCCAGCCTCCCCCCCGGACACGGGCAGACGCACCCCGGGGCCCCCGCCGGGACCGCCCTTTTGCAGGGCCCCGACCTGGCGTGGGTGCTTCCCCTGCACCACCCCTGCCCCACGGTGAGCCCCAGCCCCATGTCTGCGCACGGCCTCCCCGGAGCACCAGCTTTCCCCCGTCCCCTCGGGTTCTGGGCCACCCACGACCCCAGCACCGCACCCTCCCCTCCTTGGCCCTAGCGCGGGTCTCCCTGGACCCGGCTGCTGTGCGCCCCAGCACACCCCTTCGTGTCACCTTCCCTAGGATGCTCCTGGTTGCAGGGACCCCCCCAGCCCCGTTCACCTGTTCTGCAGCTGCAGCCTCAGTCCTGGTCCCAGCATGTGTTGGTCCGCGCTGGCTTTGTTGTCCCGGACCTACCCTGACGTGCTGATACAAACACCACACGGCAGTAGCCCAGCTCAGCATCCCCCAGCCCACAGCTGCAGCCTGTGGGACACAAGTGTCACTGCCATCAGCCCTTCTGGCCACTCCAGAGGCCTGTCATAGCCAGGGCCTTGACCCACAGCTGCATCCCCCAGAGAACATAGGCTATTGCCATCAGCCCCATGGGGACAGCTGTGACTGCTGGGACAGCAGAGGTGTGCCCCAGCTCCTGACAGTAGCTTGCCAAAAGCTAAAGGGAGAGTGCTGGAACGCACAGGAAGGGAAAAGCGGATGAGAACAAAGGGAGAGCTCTGGAGTGCAAGGGGAGGCGGGGGGCAGGAAAACATCAGCAGGTGACAAGGAAAACATAGGACTCTGGGGGCACAGAAAGCCAAAGGAGAGGATCCTGGGCCACACAAAGGAAAATGGATAACCTAGAGCACACCAAAAACAGCACTGGCAAAACTCCAGGATGGGAGGAAAGCTGAACAGGAAGCATTGTGGCATGCTGTGTGACAAACACGGGGCCTTGGGGCACACAGAAGGACTTGGGGGGAACCCAAAATATGAATTCAGGAGGTCAGAGGGCTCCAGGCCACAGCCAAGTACAAATTGGTGCACACCAAAGGGGCTATGCAGCATGCCGTGGGGCTCAGTGTGGCTGATGGGAAGCGGCCTGCAGCTACCACCATACCCTATGGAAACTCCCTCTCTCGGCACCACTTGTGCTGGCCCCAGCCCTTCTTTACCAGTATCTTGGGTACTGTGTGTTGGCACAGCTCCTCGCTCCCTTCCCACAGGCAGCAGCGAGCTCTCTCCACTCCCTGACACTTTAATCTAGAGGATGGGGAGGATGGGGAAGACAGGGGACCAGGCTGTAGAGAACAGCTAGGGCTATGTGCTCCCACAGGCAGAAGTGCCAGTTGTCCCATCAGACAGAGTGCCCAGCTTCATCAAACCCCATGGTATTTCTTGTGTTCTTCTGCTATGCAGCAGAGATCTGTCATCTCTTCTCAGACTCTTTGCTATGCCTGAGCGATACATTGCCCTAGAGCCTGCTGATACACTTCGGCCGTTTTTCTGGCCAGAGTAATGCAGAAAGAGATTCTGCCTGCTCACCGTTTTGCCCCATGGTTGCATGTGTCTCTTGGTTCTCCTTGTGCTGTTCTTCCAGTATCAGTGCTTTGTAACTCACCCTCCTGGCTTCTTCAGCCTCCCCTCTTACATGCCCCTTTTCCCGCTGTAAAAGTAACCTTTCAATGCTGTGAAGCCTTTCTTCTGTGTACGATTCCCTTTCGGCTTTCAAAGTCTCATTAGAGCAAAAGGGGGCACTGTCGCACCGCGGTCTCATCTGGATGGGCCATGTTAGTTTAACAAATACTCTGGAGTATAAGAGCTCTGACCGGTAATCGTTCATCAGCAGGTAGTTAACTCCCTGGTTTGCAACTGACTGCCTGTGTTAAGAATCTTTCTTGATAAATGGATGGCAAAGACGTGCTCCTCAGGTGTGTGTCCTTCCTTAAAGTTGCTTTAAACTGTCTCCTACTCAAGGAGAGACTAGCCTTTCCATCAATGGCTAAGACACGTTCAGCCCGTCTCATCCTTCTCTGCTGCTCTTTCTGCTTCCTCCTGCTCAGCGGTGACAGTAGATGGATGAGGGGGACAGTGCAATGAACTCCAACAGAGAACTTAAAATTAACCTGTCAATGAAGCGGGGTGTGGGGGCCGCTATTTTTAACCTAACTCATAGCCTAGTCCCACAACTGGTTTAATGCCACAAAGGTGGGAGCAAATGGCCGCTGTCAAGGAGCGTGCCACTGCTGCCAAACGCAGCGCATCTGCGCAATGAAGCACTGCCTGCGCTCTTCCCTCAAAGCGTGCCTGCTGTGGGCCACCAAGGACGGAGCCAGGCCAACCCTGCTGTGCTTTCTTCTCTCTTGGGCAGCACAAGCTTTCCCTGAGACCCCTGTGCCCAGCCCATCGCCTGAGAGCTCTGCTGGCCTTTTACCCTACGTACACCTTTCCCTCGTTTCTCTCCTTATATCTGCCCCATATACCCAGATTCTGCTGTTTCTTTTTGTTCCATACTCACTGAGGAATGAAAATGTGTTTGAACTGTCACTTCATTTGATACTTGTGGTTTTTTTGGTTGTGATTCTTGCTGCTCATACTTAGTGCTTCCTTTCACCTGCCTAAGCCTTCTGCCTGAGCATAGGCCCAGGCACACATCAGAGGTTACATCTGTGTGTCCTACAGTGTCTTCGGGCTGTGGCAAATAAGGCTTGGGATCAGCACTCAGACTAAGCCCAGTTTTTCACTGAGCTGCTATCTGGAGCCACTTAGTTTTACCCCTGGGTTCACCACGTACAACTTGCTCTTTTGGTGAGCAGGCTCCCTAGCTGCTCTCCATATCTGATACTCCCCAGAGTAGAAGGAGCAGAAACCGAGCTCTTTAGGTGACTCCTACAGCAAGGAGGTATCCTGCAGCAAGGACACTCACCTTGGAGAGAGGACTCCTGGTTCCTTGTCTCTGTTCCTAGTACTATATTATTTTATTAAATAATCATACAAGCATAAAATACAGTGACAGTTCTTGGAGCAGAGATCAAATGCAGCTCTAGGTCCCAGCCCGAGGGTCTTGTCTGCTCTCTCTGACTCGTTTTCTGCATAATGCCATATTGCAGAGAGAAAGAAGTGGATAGCAAGAACCATTCCTTCCCCTTTCTCCTAGAAAGACATGGTATGGTGATTTGAAATGTGCATACTTCCTGGAGGAGAGAACTGGACTGGCTATCTTGCTTCTTGAGCATATGCTTCTGTCACTGGACTAATAGGGACCTGGGGGAGAATGCTGCTGGATGTTAGGAGAAGCCCAGGTTTGACAGCGTATGTTACACTGAGAAAACTCCCTGGACGGAGGCCTTCCTGTGGCATAGAGAAACACTTAGTATCTGGATAATGATTGGACTTAAGTTAGCTCTTCATAAGCCAAACACACTGGTTTTAGACGACCTAGAACAGAAACAGGACTTTATGGCATGTTCTCACTGCAAATTAAGCCAAAGCCAGAGAGCTAGCTCAGTTTTTGGACCCCAGTCACTCACACTGCGTAACTGCTAGCACAGGTGCTAGCACAGTTTTGGCCCCTGCTAAGCAGCAATTTATGAGAGGGCTTTGGTGCACCACAGAGCAATAGCTCACGCTGGGGATCATTGACAACGGGCAGGACAGATGAGAGTGTATCAGAACTGGTTCCCTGAACCCTTTGCAGCCTCCTTCTTGCAGGTTTTATGCTTCAAACCACACTGTACACCCTAACACCACACTGCACAGCAGGCAATGCACACTCTTCAAGCTTACAGCGCTTGCTCTGTCTCAGGCACTCTGCTAGAAAAGGCCAAACAAGCTGGTGCCAAAGTGCTGCAAAGGGCGGCAGCATAGGGAAAGGTAACCTGAGAAAGGTAACCTGCATACTCTTATAATAAATTTATATAATAGAATTATATTGTATTATTTAAATACTATAATAAAATAATCATATAATAATTGTATAATATATTGTACAATTATCATATATAATATGCAATAAATATATCAAATATTTATAATAAATATAATATGCAATACATTACAATAAAGTTATAATTTATGTTATTTATAAAACATTATCATAACAAGTTATCCTATCATATTTAATGCTTGCACTGAAAATATAGCAATTTCCTTATAATTATGTAAGGAAAACGTCACTATGGAGGTGGGTAAACACTGGAACAGGGGCCCAGAGAGGTTGTGGGATCTCCATCCTTGGAGATGTTCAAAACCTAAAGGCTCTGGGCAACCAGACAAGGCTGTGAGCAAACTGATGTGACTGCCTGCTTTGAGCAGAGGGTTACACTAGAGCTCCCCAGAGGTCCTGTCCCCATGTATGTGACTCTGATTTTTGACCTCTGGTACCACTGCAGCCATACAATAAACTATAACATGCGCATGCCAAGCAGACTAGAGGTTCCTTAAGTCTTCTGACATGTGTGTTTCTCCAGTGCATCTCAGATATTTTGTGACATGAGTTACATGTAAATGGAAGGAGGGAGAAGAGAGAGAATTAATGATCAAGGATCAGATCTTAAATCCTGCCTGCTCAGTTGCTGGTATCAAAACAGTTTGTGCATTCACCATTAACAGCAGATATACTTCGTGCCACTGTACTCTGCAAGCAAATAATCAGCGTGGTCAACATGGCTATGCTCAAATAATCAGCGTGGTCAACGTGGCTATGGTGGTTTCTGTTTGACAACATTTAGAACTCAATAGCTCTTGCAAATGAAAGGCCTTATGCTACGAGCCACACATAGGCAAGTCTCCAGCTAGACTTCGCATGACTCTGAAGTACAGGATGAGACCCTATGCTAGCAGTACTAACCAAGCAATGAGGTCAGTATAGGATAATGGGGAAAAGTGAACTCTGCTACAACTAAATGTCATGTTGATAAACGCAACTTCACCGGTTTTTATAAACAAAATTAAACTTAATGTGCTTCACAGTAGCGAAGGTGCTGTTAATTCAAAACCCACAGAATAACTCACTGGACACAGTTAATAGTCAGCGGACCACATAGGCCAGGCTTTGAAAGCATTTAATATTCACTGAAGTGCTGCTTGTATCCAATTATAACTCACTACTTGCCATCTTAATAATTTAAATCTGTCCACTCTTTAGAGAGAAAAAAATGCACTAATCAAAGACATGAATGCACCTTTTGCTTTTGACAGCATTAAATTAAAACTAAATGGTAGATCTTGAATGAGTTACTCTGCAAGAATAAAGGCATTAATGAGGTAATTTCATTATAGAGGCTCATCCAAGCCTATGTGAAAACAAGGGAAGTAAATGGAGAGGAAAGCCGCTGAGGAAATTAGGGTTCCTTCCACACTAATTAATGTTTTGGGGCATTTAGTACAGGCACCAAATTAACTGCTCCAAAGAACTCCATTGGAAAAAAAAATACATTGTTGCCCTGCCATGTAATTAGAAGACAGTACAAGCAGAACACTTAATGAGTATAAAGCCAGCCTTTAACTTATTCTGCCCAGCTTCTGAAAACACGCCATTGTGGAGGCCTAAGTTTAAGGAAGCACTAGGCGTACAATATGGGATTGTTTAGGTCCTTCTGTTCGGTGAGCTGTAAACAGGTAGCTCTGAATGAGAGACTCTGAGACTCCTGGGAGGCCCGGCTTCCCAGAAAAAAAAAAAAAAAAAAAAAAAAAAAAAGAAAAAAAGAAAAAAAAGTCTTAAATGCATCCAGAGAGAAGAAAAAAAGGTGAATAGGCCCGGCACAGCCAGCACAGTGAATGCTCACCGCTGTCTTAAGTGATTACATGATGTTGTGCCACCCCCTCTCATTGAGTTATCTTTACACTGCTTTTGTCTCCTCTAATTGGAGCTGATGAGGTGCTAATTGGTTGCTTTTTTAAAAAAGCACTACTTAAGCACTGGCAAACAGAGTAAGACAGCGTGAGTGGAGTTAATGAGGGCTTAGCGGAAAAAAAAAAAAAAAAAGCCACACCAAAAAAAACCCCGCCAGCCAACCTCAAAATCCAAAACCAAACCTAAAACACCCCCCCATCCGAACGTGTACACAACCACATGCCTTCCTGTTAGTACAGGCAACAACGGGAAGGGAAATGACTGAATTCAGGTAAATGGCTGTGGGGATTGGAGTTTTGTGAGAAAAGGGGCAACGCCGGGAATAAATAAACGGCCACGCTTTGGCTGGCACCCGTGGCACCTCAGAGGTGTGCCAGAGCACACTGGCACCCGGCGGGACTGCTGGGGAGCCCCGTGCCGTGCCGCGCCGCACCGCGCCGCGGTCACCGCCCAGGCAGCGGCAGGCGCGGAGACCGGTGGCGGGGGCCCAGCGCGGGGCGCAGCGCTTGCGTGGCCAGATGCAGGCCCCTGTGGCTGCAAAGGCCCATCCAGTGAGGACTGCCCTGGAGGCGGTTTTTACCCTCTTGCAGAGGTTGCTGACGAGAGGTTTACATCTGCCTCAGGAAAACGCAGGCTGGTGGGCTGAGTTCGCCTGACCCCACCTTGCCGTTCCCCTGGCCCTGGCCCCCTTCATGGCTCAGGGAAATGCCAGCGTTTCCTGGGTGGGACAGCTGGGCCTCACTAAGCCGCCCGCCACACACGGGCAGCCCGGACGAGCTGCGGTGGATGTGGCATCACAGCCACGGGACGGGGGATGCGGAGGTGGCAGCAACGGGTGCCAGCTCTGCCCCTGCAGGCTGCACCCCGCGAAACCACAGCCTCGCAGATTGGACTAGGCTGGAAAGATTTCCAGTTCAAAGTAATTGAATATATCTGCTTTTAAATTGAGGTACAAGCAGGTTAGAAATAGCCCAAGCACCTGTGTCATGTTTAACAGCTATTACCTGCAGTCAGTGCCACCCCTTTAGCAGGAGAGATGCTCTTGCTTTGGGGCGAGTGTGCCTGCGGTGGCAGGTGTCTGCCCTGCCCTCCCAGAACTGCAGGGCAGGCTTCACTCTGCCTTTGCAGCTTCTCAAACCGCACGGAAATGGGCCTTGGAAGCAAGTTGGTTGGAGCACCCCGGCTGGAGCAGCATACCTCGCTCTGACAGGAGCTGTTGGCTGGATCACGAACCCACAGGAGAGGCTGGCACAGAGCGTTTCACTGGCCCCTCTACCCCTGTCTGCAATTAGCGCTGAAACCAGTATTCAGCCTTTTATCACTGAATTCCTGCCACCTTCCTCACTATAACATACAGCCATGATTTACGTGAAAGCAGTAACAAGTATTGGGGGACACTTCTGAATGACCTTATTTTCAACAAATGGGCTTGTATTAAAAAATAAATCTGTAAAGAGTTACCTGTAAAAATGTTTAAATGCTTAGTCTTTTGGTAGTTTTGTGGTTTGAAAATATCCTTAATATAGTTACTTAATTTGGGTATATAATTAATAACTTTGACAATGTTTTCAATAACAACTCAGATATGGAAACACCCTGAATATTTTGAACCCCATGAAGAAAAGAAAAAGAGGTGGGTTTTCTTTTTTTTACGTTTTGCTTGGTTTTAACTTTTTTTTTTTTTTTGCCAGCTTTATGCAAAGTATTGTGATTAGAGTATACAGTGTTAAACCTGTTGCTACTACAACTGGGTCCAGAGGTCCTAGCTTTGCCATACCCATATGCATTTCCTGGAAAAGGGTTTGAACAATATCAGGTACTCTGCATTTTACATGTATTCTGTAGGTGGGCTGATATTGCCTCCTGCATTTCTAGACCAATTCTGAAATTCCCTGCTACTGAAAGTAATCTGAGTCCTAAAGGAGAGTACAAAAAGTATCTGGTCTGATGTTGCCTGGCAATACACAAAAATAATTCTGCAAGCTTTATGAAAATGACACTGCAAATGCCTATGTTAAACACAGTCTTCCTCTGTTTCTGAATTTGTTTATATATAGTCTATACAGACATGTGCACAGAATGCTTTTTCAATAGCTGCAAGGCTGCATTTTTTACAAGTAAGTGATACCTTTGGGGCTCCAGGGAGAGGTTGCCCAATGATGACAAGTTTGTCCTCTCTGTCACAGGCTCAGTACCACCAGGCAATTCTTTAAATCTTTCAAAACTCCTCTGCTGAGCAGTTTCATATTGGACAAAAGGAGGAAAGTGGAGTTGAAACTATAAAACCTACAGTCAGCTTAAGAAGATAATGCACCTTTTATTAAGTCAACTCAGATGATCTATTTATGCTGAAGAGAAATAAACAGTCAGGGCTCCCCCTTTCCTAACCCCTGCTCTTTTTTTTCTTTTTTTTGCCTGTGCATAACCCCAGTTAGAAAAACCAATTAGTTTGCAAACAGCCAGTTACTTGGGTATGTGTTTATGCTTGGTAATTTGTACCCCCATTCACATTCTAAGCCGGATTCTTTTCACTCTAATGCATGGTCACTTGTTTTTCTTTCGGTTGTCATGAAAACGAGGGATTTCTTGCTGCCTGGTAGAAAGAAACTTCCTAGTGAACAAAGTTACAATTAATTCCTCTAAACATGTGTTCCTAGAGCCATCCATCTATAAAATAGGCAACAAAGCAGAGCTCCTTGCTTTAAGAAGTCCCAAAAGATGCAGAGCTGAAAAAAAAGCTTGGATCCCTTAAGGCTAATTGAGCAAATTTCTTTTTTTTTTTCGCTTTTGCAATTCATGCACTTGAAAATCTTCATGTGTTTTTCCAAGGCTGGTATGATTGTGCCCACAGAGATCTGCGCTCTCGTCACTGCTGCCTGCTGTGTTCTCACAGAATGCTTGCAGGAGGTAGTCCCTCGGGTTTCCTTTGTTTCCCATGGGATTAATAGCTTCTGGTTTACCACAAGCCAGTGTGACATGAGTTGTGAAATTGCATGCTGTGCATGCCAAGATGTAATCCTTAAACATGTTCTACCCTCTTTCTACTTCCTCCTCCAGTTTACTTTTTGCCTTGCTGCTGCTGGGAAAGATGCTTCCCAGGCCCCCTCCCTTCCTAATGAGCATGGCCAATTGTGCACCAATTTAAATAGGAATGACCTTCATTTTCTGAAGGTGAAGGTGATCCTATTCTTAAGGAACAAAGAGGCAGGAGGGCTGGGGTCCTTCCCCAGCTCCTAGTGTTCCCTGTCCTGCTGAGAGATGGCTTCATTGCTCGGGCTGCTGCTTCATCAGCTGCAGCTTGGGGGCACATGCAGAGGATGAATGCAGCCCGACCACACTTAAGGAGCAGGAAAGGTAGGAACTACTTAACCTGAGCCCATGGGATGGCATATTGCATCAGCTGCTGCTAATGAGGGGACTAAAGGTGCCTTAAACCACCTCCCCTTGTTGGTAGATTTGGATCTGGAAACCTTATCTTTTCCTGCAGAAGTGGCAAATAGTTTAGGGGTTGCAAAGCGCATGGAGTAGATGTCATGTGGCAAAGGCAAAATCACATTTCTAGTTAGTGTTGCACCTGCTAGAGCAGAAGCATCTTTTGATTCCTGCTGGGAATTGTTCCTGAATGCATGTTCAGGGCATCTCATCTGTGAGCCTGAGCCAGTGGCTCCTACCACTAATGGGCAATAAATCTCTCATCTTTGACCTCGGAGGGAATGTGGCAGCTACCCCTGCATGAGAGGTAGCAGATGGCAGTGTATGCTCAGCACAGTGGCACAGCACCTCGTGTGGAAAGTGGGAAGCATCAAAGCCACTTGCCCACCGCTGCTGCCATCAATAATGTCCCCAGAGAAAGCAAGCAGCAGAGGAGAGGCAGGTAAGTGAAACCTCCCTGCCTTTCCCTGTCCTCCTTCCTGCTGCTTTGTCCCACAGAGTCTGAAAATGGCTCTTCCTCGATATCGATCACTCCGGAAATGTTAGTTCAGCACAAATTCACTTGGGCTAATGTTTAATAGGTAAGTCCTCTCAAAAGAAAGTAAAGCCTGTTTACGAACTTCATGTGAAGGGAAAAGGCACAAGGGGAGACAGCAAAGGATTCTAACATATACGAGGCAATCTTTGAAAGTGAAAAATTGCTGTTTCCAAAGGAAATACCTTAAAAGTATCACAGAAGGCTCCAAAAATACACAAAGGTGAAAGGTGGGAAAGAATTCTTCCTAGGGAAGGGTGGACAGGTTTTTACTCCTGTCCTTTCAAACCCCTCCTCTGCGTAGGTTGCCCAGGACAGAGGCCGTTGATGAATTAGACCCACAAGCTGCGTGCAGTGTGCTGTGGCCTGAGACACCACAGGCACAGCGAGCAATGGGAAAAGCTACAGGACTGATGGCAATGGTAATACAGTGAGCTGGACTCCCTGGCTTTAAAGGCAGGCATATGAATTGGGCTACCTGACGTTGATGAGAGCAAAAGAAACGGCGTACTGTCAGCAAAGGGCACAAAGCAACAGACACCTGATTTTTAAGGCTCCATCTTCTGTTTGTACTTGTTGGCTGTGCCCACTGGGGCTGTATCTCACAAGCCGATGAAGTGCTCACGTATGTGCTACTACCTTTTCCAGAGTTATAGCATCAGGCAGGGTGCTGCTGTTAGAGCCTACTCCTATGGTTTGTGATGTCTGGAAACTAATGGGCGTACTAGTAATGCGGAATACACTTGACAGCTCAGGGATCTGATTCTCTGGGATACTGCATGCACCGCTAGTCACAAGCTCGGTGCTCTAGAAAAAGCAAGCAGTATCTCAGACAAAGGCGAGAAGTGGCTCCTGTGATGCAAGACCAGTTATCTTCGCTAAGATGATTCTAGCTAACAGAGAATAAAAGTACAATGCTGGGAAATGCACATGACCTCTTTTTTCTAATGCCAAAAGAACTAAGAAATCTGTCCATCCTATAGGTAATACTGGATGCTAAAAATATGAACTATGTGAAGTAAAACTGAAATAGTTGCCATGTAGGCTGAAACAGGCTTTGTAGCTTTCAGTGTGACTGAAGAAAGATGAGGGAGACACAGCCAAGGTCAGCAGGAATCAGCTGCAAATGGAAGATGTGGGCTTTGAATGCAATCAGGAAAAACACAGCCTCAGCCCGAATGGGCTCAGCTGAGCAGGGGTAGGGTGTACAAGCGTGGCTGGCCACGGACAGTTGGGAATGGGCTCTGGAATCCTCCCACGGGGACTCACGTGGCGACCCAGTGCAGTAACGGGAGGCCGGGGCAGCCCAGTCGGCTGTGCTGTGTGTTTCCTGGTGCTGGGAGCCCTGGCAGCCTTGGTCCTTGGGCCTGGCCAGTCGGTTGACCAGGATGCTGTGCGTGTTGTCTCTGTGTGTGAGTATCTGTTTTCCAGTGAATTCTGTGCATTTCTTCCTTCTATTTCAGAGAGCTATTCTCAATAAAAATAAATTGAATGGGTCTTTTGTCTGAGTAGTTATTCCTTTGGGTACCAAAATCACTGAGAACTCCTTCCCGCTCACATATAGAAATTAAAGGGGAAAAGTGTGCAGTGTGCATGCTTGCGTTGAAAACAATCTGGATGGGTCTCCGTCCACCAGCGGATCTTTAGGGATCATTCCTTCTATTGTCCTCCCCATTGAGACTGGCAGTTGTATTGCATCAGAGAAACAACGAAGTACCTGAAAACATGTCCAGCTGCTGAGGGAAGGCCTATTGTCAGGAGGCAGATAAATATACCGGAGAAAGCAGACAAGAAAGAGAAGGGAGGTGAGGTAAAACAAATGAGAGAACAGAAGTGTAGCAGAGGCGAGGCTCAAAGTCTGGGGTAGACATCTGACAAGGGAAAGGGACTCGTCACATAGAAGAGGGGTAGCAGTGGGAAAACGGGGCGGTTCAGGCCGCGCTGTGCTGAGGATCACATGAGCAGTTCCCCCAGATGCTGCACTCGAGAAGCCAAAGTTCAAAGCCAGGGATGCTTCCACGTTTTTCATGGTTCACTTCCAGGTCATTTGATTGAAAAGATTCTAAATTTGACAACTTCTAATGTTCAAAGAGGTGCGATGCTTTTAAATCTGTTCAGCCCATCCCTGCTTGAGATAAACATGAATGGCTCAATTGTTCATTTTAATGAAATTTGACTCAAAAATAGCCATTCAAAGCCCCTTCTGGGGCTGGGTGTGATAGGAGGGGGTCTCTCATTGACAAAGAAAGTAAGGATGTTCAATTTTTAAAATGCTCAATAAAAGCAGAGAAGAACTGACTGAATGTTGTCACTCTGCAGCCCTAGAGCTGAGTAAAGGATAAAAGGAGGTAAATATGAGAGAGAGGATGAATCGTAGAATCATAGAATATCTCAAGTTGGAAGGGACCCATAAGGATCATTGAGTCCAACTCCCTGCTCCTTGCAGGACTACCTAATACTAAACCATATGACTAAGAGCATTGTCCAGACGCTCCTTGAACTCTGACAGGCTTGGTGCCCTGACCACTTCCCTGGGGAGTCTGTTCAGCGACCGACCACCCTCCCAGTGAAGAACCTCTTCCTAATGTCCAATCTGAACTTCCCCTGACACAGCTTCATTCATTTGCATTTCCCACCACTTAATTTGTGGGGTGTCTGAATTAATCCCAGGGTTCATTTGTTACCCTGGGTAAAATTTTAGCTGGCACATCTGCCAGATCAAATGCTGAATTGAATCAGGTTAAGCTAAATGCTTTCTTTATATCTAAATTTTCCAGGGTGTTGGGATTCTGAGACTGCCTAAATACAATAATATGACTTAAAGAAGATAGGCACCAAAATTACTTTCCAGCCCAAGCTCTGTTAAGTCAGGCAGGTTAATTTTATTTGTTCCATACCAAAATTCTATGATTCTATGATTCTATGATAAGATAGATTTATACCAGAGGACCTCCAAGTGATTTTTGTCACAGCTGAAAGCTTTACTTGGGCTTGCTGAGCTGTCATCTGCAATAGAGTAACAGACACCACAACAAGGTGCGGAAGACAACTCGCAGCCAAGAGGTATGCCACAGAACATTTTCTGCAACAAAACAGCCTCATTGTACTATTTGAATCAGGATACTTTATTCTAGAAACTTTGGTGTTAGTCTAGACTGGGGGAACCACAGACCTAGCATGATTGTTGGGTTTTCCAAACTGCAGATGAACTTTTTGTTGATTTACTTAAGACTTTTACAGTTACTTTTGATTCTTTGCAATCAAAATAACCAGGAAAATGCTGTTCTTTGTCCCTATCTGTACTCCATTTTCACATGCAGACAAATTATTACTCCCAACACTGCTCAAGTCCTTTAACTGTAGTGGTAAAAACAGTTGAGGAATTAAATACTACTGTGACTTCTTTAGCCTGTCAGTGTGAAATATGAAGAATAAAGCAGAGCAATGGCTATCACGGGAAGCAGGTGGGAAGGAAAGAAGAAATTCTGAGAGATGATCCGTCCTGCCCAGCACCAGGCAGACACAGCAGCACAGAAGCTGCTCCTAAAAAACCTTGTGCAGAGATGCTACGGCCTTCTCGGCACACTCTCCAGGTACTCAGCAGTTGGAACAAATGCAAAATAGCCACTAATATTTCGCATAAATTCTTCTTGCCACTGTTTAAACCCATTACTTATTTAAGGCCATTACATTTTTTTTCCAGCTACCTGTGGACACAGTCAATTCCCTTCTGGGTTTTTTTTGTTGTTGTTGTTTTTTGGGGGGTTAACAATAAGTTTTAGGTTGGAATTGCCGTGCTGTGCTTTCCTTCATCTATCCTCTGCCGATGTAAAAAGTCTGCGTTTCCTGACAGGTTGTGTTTTCCAGATCTCTCCCCATTCCAGTGTTCTCCCTTGGGCACACTTTTCTGTGAGCAGCAGTATATGTAACACTCGTTGGGGACTCCTTTTGGGCCAGCTGCTGCCTCAAACTGTCCCAAACAGCTGTTGTCACAGGTTGTCAGCTCACCTTCAGCACAGTCTTATTTTTACTGAAAGTTCTACAGTGCGTGTTTGAGAGAGCAGAGTGTCTGAATTCCCTCAGTGCAAGCAGAGGCGGTCCAACACAAAATGGGTGGCTTTAATGCCAAGGCTGCACATCATAAAAAACCAGAGATAAGGTGGCATCAAAAGTTGTCCTAATTCATGTATCCACAATGGATACACATTTCCAAAAAGCCTGGCACAAAGTTAGAGGTACTTGTATTCCAGACACAAGAATGACCCAACTGTTACAGTATATTGTATGACATTAATGTCATCTGATTGTAGCAAAAAGCTTGCTTGTTTTAAAGAAAGCTTTGAAAAATGCTTGTGCAATTCTTTCTCTCACAGATCACGAGGGATAGCTATGGTACAAGTGAACTGAGAGAGCGTTTAATATCTAATGGGTCATTCCTACTCTTTGTACTCTATAATATTTCTGTTGTGCTGCTTTATAGCACAATAATCTGATTCCCAAATGTTTGTTACATTATGCAATGCCTGCGTATTAACAGAAAATGTTAACTGATTTGCTTGTTAAAAAGCCTCTTCCACTGGAAATTTTGTATATTTTTATAGGAATAAAAGCTGGTGAGAAAAGGAATTTCTGAAATTATGGGGGTTAATGTTAAATTATACAGAAATCTGAAAATTTCTCTGGAATTAAAAGGAAAAACATTACTTTGTTTTCATGAGGTTAAAAATACTGAATTTCTATAATGTTCCCTTGGTTAATAAATGACATTAAAATCCTATACATATAGATACTTTTGTATCAAAATGAAACATATAAAAGTCAAAATATCCTATTTCAAAATGTTACAGTGCTAAGATAAAAGAAGATGTTTTGCCATCTGGTGAAATAAGTCAGAATATTCTTCCCATCGTCCAAATTATAGCTGAAACAAATTACCTTAAAAAATACTCAGTTTTGACAACACAACATTTTTTTTCCACAGAAATCCTGTTTTGAAATGCTTCGATTACCTCCAGTTGAAAACATTTTGCTTCCCCTAAGTCTATTGCCGTGTTTGTACATAGGGTCATTGCTCCCTTGGCTTAGCTATCTTCAGAGACAGATTAGTCATAAGTATTGAAAACAATTTAAAAATTTACATCCAACTCTGCAAGCTGCACAGGCTTACAGGTAGCCAGACATCTTAGAGATAAATTCAAGTCCCTGAAAAGTCAGGTATGACTTCTGGATAAGTCAATGAGAGCTGCACCTCCTTCGATTAGCTCTGAACCTTGTTACTGTAGACCCCAGTCTGGAGGTGTCCATCTGGGAGTTTTTCAACACAGCAGGAAGAAAAGCACAGAAGTTCTTCCTGCTGCCAGCAATATGTCATCATGGAGTTACAGGAGCACAACCTGTATTGTCAAAGCCTGCTGATTATCAGGAAGAGTGGATGGACACTGTTCATAAAGTGTCAAAATTAAGGTTATGAGATTTGCAGCAAAAAAAAACCCATGTAAGATTCCATTTTTAAAATAGTAACATGTTTTAATAAATCAGCTTATGTTTGCTATGTAGGAGCTGCTTGGACATTTTAGCCGTGTCCATGATGTCTGTGTGTTTGCCCTGTCAAATCTTCCATGAGATTAGTTCCCCCAGCCTACAGCCCTCCGAGAGGGTGTGTTACATCCTGAGCTCTTGGAAGCCTGGTGTCTTGTTTTTCAGTGTGCTAAATCCATCAGGCCGATTTCATTCTGACAGCGTTACACAGGTAGTAACCTCCATCAGGACTAACCTCGGGAAGAAATGAACGTCCAGCACGGAGTGCATGTGTTAGCAGCGGCAGCTTACGCAAACATTGACAGCTTCACACTGAGCAGCTGTGAAATCCATGAATGATGACTAAAGTCATTTTAGCTTAAAAAAAAAATGAGGTTTGTCAAGCGTCATTGTTTTGGACTTCTCGTGACCTCACTTAGCAGAACGCTCCCACTGCCTGTAACCTTTGTCTGCAGTATTTTCAGTGATAACTAGCTTTGTAGGCATTTGTTTTCTATCATCAAATCATTAAATGGTAATGCAATTGTTAGTTTCATTTCCCCGGTTCTAATACGTTTTGCGGCCAGTAACCATTCCCAGTTCATTAACTGACTGACCTCAGCATTAACACCCCCTCTGCTAGGGTTGCCTTGGAAACAAAGCTTCCTGTGCGTAATCCAAGCTTATCTAGCTCTTTATCCTACATGTGACCCTTAATTACTTGCTAAATTAGAATGGTTTTCTGAAAATCACAAGAGGAGGTTAATATGTTCTTCCAGAGCTGGTCAAGCTAAGATGACACTAAATTCACAGGGAATTCAAATTACATGATCCCTGAAGGCGTCTCTTTCAGAAGGAAGATGAACTTTCCCAATGGGAGGCAGTGTGCCATGATAATGCTCCTGTCACTCACTTTCCTTGCCCTGCTTGTCCAGCTACAGCTTAATCCAGTATGAACAATGTAGTAAGTAAATATCAGGTTGATTAATTATGGTGCAAGATTCAGTAACCACTTGTCTTCTGTAATTAACATTGTAATTGAAATTAAGTAATACACTTCATGCACGGATTTCTGGGCTAGGAGGAAGAACAAGGGAGAATCCTCAAGACTGCAACAAGGAAGTTAAGAAAATAATAACGGGTCAAAATATTAATTGTATCTTTAAAATTGTGGTACATTTTAAGAAATTCTTTGGTCAAAAAGAAAAATTACTTTATTACTTCCAGATGTCTTGGAGTAGAGATGATATGGAGCTGGTTTGTCAAAATATTGCTTAAAATTTCTGAAAATACAGCTTTCCTTCACCGATTTGATGAACGGAAATCATAAGAAAAAGGTGATGCTCTCTAGGACAACTAGCGGTTTTCCTCTCCGTTGTTTCCAGTGGCACATTACTTAAAGGAGAGTGAGTCTTTTGCTTATGTGAGCGGCTTTATAAAGCTGTGCTAGGGCTAAAATGCTATCGCATGGTCTCAGAAAAAAAACCAAACCCAAACCCCCTTGTGTCCCAGCTGGAGAACATAGGCCAGGCTGAAGCATGTCCTCAGCAGAGCCAAAAATGGGACTAGTGCAATTTACCTCCCCTCGCTGCCTGCGGCTGGCCCAGCCCTCAATGCCTCTGCCTCAGCCCAAGCTGGACTTAACCACACAATCTTGTTTGTAGAGGTGCTCTGAGGGTGAGTTTCCCAGGGGAGGCACTCTGGTGTTACATACACGGTTGACAGGGCATATATCTGTCTTGACAGATCAACACTGAGTTGTTCAAAAGCAGCACGTACAAGTTACTTACGTGTCCTCCATCTTTTATTGACATAACATGAGGTAAATTTTGCATTGGTTTTATACTGTTATGTAAATCCATAATCGCTCTCTTTATTACCTTACATGTGGGGCACTGTCATATTTCTGGAAATAAATAGTCTACAGATGTGTCAGTACTTTATCTCTCACCTCTCAACGTGCTCTGGGAAATGCTCTGGATCTCGGTCTGCTCTGAAGGTGCGGTACTGTTTACTTTGCTGCTTTTAAGATAGCCTGTGTTAAGCTTGCAACCTGTGTAGGAAAACTCATCGGTCCTGCAGGCAAGAGCCCAGTGGAGAAGGATCCTTAATCACCATCGGATGATAACAGAAATGTGTCCTTTGGACAAATGCAGTCTGTGCCGTCTATCTGTGCCTATCTTTGTGGTTCCTCTTCATGCTGTGGCTTTGGGTGAAATGTGCCAGCTCAGCTGTTTACCACAGTTGCCTTCTGGAAATGCCCTTTCTGGTGCAGATCTCCGGGGAACAGCACTCCGTATCAGTAAGCTAGTGGAATGCCTCAGTTTCACAAAACTCACTGGAACAACATGATTCAATGGGTCTTTTCCATCTGACATACATACTGCCTCTCTGCTGAGCAGTAGCACGCTTGGGGCCTTGCAGATCTATTTTCCCAAATAGAGGTCGCAGAAAAGGAGGAGAAAAGCAGATTGAGGTTGGCAAAAAAACCAGTCCTGGAACAAGCAGCCATCTTCTTTAGGCCCTCCAAAAGTTCACGCTTCTGAACATTGCCGTTAGTGATAAGAATCCCTGGGTTCTGTGTTGTGGAGAGGTCAACATCTATATCACCACTGATGTAGCATTTTCACCAGGAATCTAATGTCTGCTTTAGCAATTACAGCTTTCTCCTAACTAAGTCAGTTTCTTTCCACACGGCATTTCATTCACTACACATAAATTTAAGCACAGCCAATGCAAAAACCACAGTCTGTTTCAGCATGCCCCTATCTATTGTGAAACATAAAACAATTTGTGTCTGTGTACAAATGCTTGCTTTCATGGATATACATAAAACTCATGGACTAATCGTTAAGATGGGAAAGGTAAGACAGGTAAGTGCAGTCTACCAGTTGTACGGCAGACTTATCTTGGTATAAGATATATTCGTATTTTACACTTTAGTTACAGATACAGTCACCTGCACTTCTGCTCAGAATTCCTAAGTTCAACACAAGATGCCTCAGAAGTTTATTAGCATGATAAGCAACGGTTTCCCCAACACTTTTTAGAAAGACTTCATTGTGGCCTCATTTGTTTTCTCCCTTTTCTTTCCTCTGCCCCCTTCCAATGTGGTCTCTTTAGCATGTCCAAATGCTCACAACACTGGAGGCTGAAGGATAGATTCATAGGTACTGTATATCCACAGGGTCTTTGACTTCCCTGCTGAGACCTCTGGAAAATATGATGGCATTTTTCTAAGAATAGTGACAGAGAAAGGGTACCATCTATTTCTTGGCAGGATCTGAGACAGTTAAGGTATTTCATTCATTACGATTATACAGAATTTATCATCCTGCCAATGGATGCCCGCCCAAGGAAGTGTCTTACGAAGATGCATTCTAGATGTGCGAGAGAGATTAGCAAGCACTAAGCAAGAACATACTCACACGTTCTTTGGTGTTTCTGCTGAAACTTCCAGCACATACGATTATGCTTTTCTGAGTGAGCACCTATCCATTGGTAACTGGACTGATGGTGGCAAACATTTTCTTGAATAAACAAAGCTGTCGGTCCCTGCTAATCCAAGTAGGTTTCAGGCCAGTAAACAGTTTTCTGTTCTCTCTTTGCTGAACCATCATTTCCCTGTTACTGCATTTGAATTCAAATCTAATTTTCAGGACAGAATTCAAGAAAGTTCTTACAGAGAGGAAACATTTTTTGTTTCCTATAGTGATCTCATGTAGTAAAAACAACTTGAAGGGACAGTTCCCTGTCTCAACTGCTAATTTCTATAATTTGTGAGTCTCTGGATGTTCTCCTGTGTGGCTTGTAGGGCAGCTTTCCGTGCCTGGAAAGAAGACTTTTAAAGGACTGAGTTTCCATTTTCAAATGAGGTTTTAAAAATCCTCCATGCACAATTGCTAATACAGCCTAGTAATCATGATAAAATCTTTGGATGCCATCCAGATTCTTGAAAGCCACCTAGGTTTTCATGAGAGCACACACACAAATATGCATACACCCTTTCTCCCTCCTTTAGAGTATGAGACTTATACATTTCATCCTCAATGAAAAAAATGCCTTATTATCAGGACTGGTGAGCCCTATGACATTTGGGGGTGGGAGGGGGCTTTCCAAGCATTTTGAATATTTTTTTGAACAGTCTTGGTTTTCATAACAACGTAGAAAATGCTTTAAGACATCGACCCCAGATATCCACCCTTCCCTTACTTCATTCTCTACATTCAAGGTATGGGGAATTACAGGGATGGAAAACGGGATTACTGATGTTCAGTCACCTGCCCCCTCCCTTCCAGCACCCTATAACACTAGGAACAAAGAAATGAGCTTCCTTCTTCCAAAGGGTACACTTTGGAGAAGGGTTACTTCAGAAATGTGGGCCTGATCTTCATATTCATTGTGGGAACCTCATGACTACCATAAGAAATCAGACAAAAAAAAAAAATTAGAAGGGTGCTGCAAAGACAAAGAGAAATGGAGATCATGGTGTCTGGCGGCCAGAGAGAGGCCTGACGCAGATTGCCCTGGGGACAAAGGAAAGAGACAATTATCTTTCTCTCTCCATCTAGTGATGTGTCCTCTACTCTTCCTTCGTGTAGGTAAGAGGAGAGGAGGAGTAGAAAGAGAAAATATTCTACCATCTAAAAGAATGCTAAGCTACTAGGTTGCAGCAAGCTGTGATTGGTTTCTCTCCTAGCAAAACCAACAGGGGAATGAAGGTATCTGAATGAGAGACCTCTTTCTAAAAAAACCTGACTTTGTTGTACCATGAGATTGCCATTGTTACATGGAATTAAGATAAACAGTTTGAAAACAAATTCTGGAGATCCTAAACACTTGAGATTTGTCTCCAGCTGCTCTTGAGCTATTTCATCTTTGTCCCGGGTTTATTTCTTTGGTTTATATCCTTTTGATCTCTATCTTGGAACAAGGAAAAAAAATAGTTGTACATAATGCCTTATAGTCTATGGCATATTCCATTTCAGGATCCTAACAAAAGGTAAATAATAAGATATATGGGAGTAGTTTCAGCTCTGGGTTGCAACGGAAAAACTTTTCAGTTTCCTGTGGCAAAACTGAACAGAGTAGTTCAGAAAAGAAAGAATAACAAAACAAACATAGAGTGCTTGAGGGATCTGCGTAGGCAGTCAGCAAGAGCCTTCAGTTACCCCAGTCTGCCATGTAACTCACCTACAGAAAGAGGTTTAGGGGCTTTATAGCAACCAATAGACTCTCTACCAATGTGGTGTCCCAGACTGCAAGGTATGGCAGATGAGCTCTGGGGAACCTTGCTGTGCTGTTTCAACCCACAGCCATTTCACAGAGTTTCTCTAGATCTTCTGCAATCACCGCTGCTCCAGCAGGGAATGGCAAGGGCTGCATCCTGGCTCTTCAGCTGCTCCAGTTCTTAGCCCAGCACATAATTTTGAATGTGTCTTTGTCAGCAGTTTCCACTAAGAAACTTATCTGAAGCTTGAGCACACCTTCCTTTTGGTCAGCTCCACTACAGCCATTATGACACCTGCAAGCACCAGAGCAAGCTTGCCCAGAGGTTTGAGGCATTGCTTTGTGTCAAGGCTGAAACAGATCACATAGCTGATCCTGCCTGCGAAGGTCCTGCTTGACCTAATCTCCTTCTATGACAAGATGACCCACTTCGTGGACGAGGGAAAGGCTGTGGACGTTGTTTCCCTGGACTTTAGTAAAGCCTTTGACACCATTTCCCACAGCATTCTCCTGGAGAAACCAGCTGCTCATGGCTTGGACGGGCAAACTCTTCGCTGGGTAAAAAACTGACCAGATGGCTGGACTCATAGAGTTGTGGTGAATGGAGTTAAATCCAGTTGGTGACTGGTCAAAAGCGGTGTTCCCCAGGGCTCAGTATTGGGCCCAGTTTTGTTTAATATCTTTATCAATGATCTGGACGAGGGGATCGAGTGCACCCTCAGTAAGTTTGCAGATGACACCAAGTTGGGTGGAAGTGTTGATCTGCTTGGGGACAGAAAAGCTCCACAGAGGGATCTGGACAGGCTGGATCGATGGGCTGAGGCCAACTGCATGAGGTTCAACAAGGCTCAGTGCCGGGTCCTGCACTTGGGGCAAAACAACCCCAGGCACCGCTACAGGCGTGGGGAGGAGTGGCTGGGAGCTGCCCGGCGGAAAAGGACCTGGGGGTGTTGGTTGACAGCCGCCTGAACATGAGCCAGCAGTGTGCCCAGGTGGCCAAGGCCAATGGCATCCTGGCCTGTATCAGGAATAGTGTGGCCAGCAGGACTAGGGAGGTGATCAGCCCCTGTACTGGGCACTGGTGAGGTCGCACCTTGAATCCTGTGTTCGGTTTTGGGCCCCTCACTACAAGAAGGATATGGAGGGGCTGGAGCGTGGCCAGAGAAGAGCAACAAAGCTGGTGAAGGGTCTGGAGCACAAGTCTTATGAGGAGCGGCTGAGGGAGCTGGGGGTGCTCAGCCTGGAGAAGAGGAAGCTGAGGGGAGCCCTCATCGCTCTCTGCAACTGCCTGAAAGGAGGCTGGAGCCAGGGGGGGTCGGTCTCCTCTCCCAAGGAACAAGCGATGGGATGAGAGGGAACGGCCTCAAGCTGCGCCAGGGGAGGTTTAGGTTGGATATTAGGAAAAACTTCACCGAAAGGGTTGTCAAGCATTGCAACAGGCTGTCCAGGGAACTGGATGAGTCCCCATCCCTGGAGGTATTCAAAAGCCGGGTAGATGTGGTGCTTAGGGACATGGTTTAGTGGTGGACTTGGCAGTGCTAGGTTTATGGTTGGACTCAATGATCTTAAGGGTCTTTTCCAACGTAGAAGAGTCTATGATGATTCTATGATGGAGTATTTCTGTTTTGTAAAACATGCAACTACAGTTCACCACTGGCTTCAAGTTAATAGCAAAAATTCCACGGATTTTAGTGGAAGTGTGCTCTGATCCATGGTAATTTTTTATGCTGCTGCTAAGTATTGATGTTGGAAAGTTGTTGGGAGCTTTCCATCCAAAAGTAAGTTAATCCTGTAATTAATGTTAAGAACTACATTTTGCCAGTTGATAATCATAAGAACTCTTTTCCTCTGAGTTTTAAGGAGTCTGCTAGTGCTCTAACTAAAGCATAGGGTGCAAGGTCCTGTACATGGGTCGGGGCAATCCCAAGCACAAATACCAGCTGGGCGGAGAATGGATTGAGAGCAGCCCTGAGGAGAAGTGCCACAGAGGTACACTAAAACCAACCCAAACAGAAGACAAGCTCAAACAACTTTATTTCACAAACAGCCAAGACCACATGGCAGAAACCAATGAGAAACAGGGGTAAACTGAAATCAGTCAGCACTCTGATAAGATTTAACACGTAACAGGCTTGAGGTGTTAGTCAGGGTATTGTTACTACATGTCAGTACACACAGGAACGATGATCCAAACTGCACACACACTCACAAGGGGGGGAAACTCTCTCTGTCTCTCTCGTGGGTACCAGAAGATATAACCTACCCAGAAGATAGAATCGCTCATCCAGGGCGGGGGTGTGTGTGTGTGTGTGTGTATGTGATGGCTCACTCAAGGATGTATCCAGAAGAAATCACTCACCAGAAGGAGGTGAGGGCACTCAATCCCGGGAAGTTTCCCCAGGCGGCATCCCAACCCGAGGACAGAGGTTTCAAACACAGACCCACTGCTCTGAGAAGACCACTCAAAAGGGTCCCTGGTGGCGCGCCATTTATACCCTGGGTTGGATCTGAGCTTTGGTCATAATTGGTAATGATCAAGAAGCTTCCCTGAAGTGCACCTCCAAATTAAAAATTCCCTTTTGGAAAGCTGGTACATGATTAAAGCCTGGCTGTTGCAGTGTCCGTGACTGCCTGGAAGTGAACTGAGGGCTCGTCTCATGGATAAAACAAATTCTTTCTGTGTTTGAACAAATACAGATAATGCTGACAAATATTTTCCTTACCATGGGTCTAGACTGCAACAAGCAGGAAACTCTGCAGAAGGAGAAACAGGTGATGTTGCTGAAGGATGGTGAGAAAAGGAGAGGAGGGTGATCAACTACCAAGCCATTCGGTGCAAGATTAATCTTAAATGAAGGTATGTGTGATAGAGATGTCTGCTTCAGATCTAGCTTGCTCTACCACTGATATGAGGAACCCAGTACTTCTATGGTAGTTTGTTCGATGTCTTTTAGGCATCCACTTAAGATGAGCTGGCCCTTGCCCTCTGTAGTACTCACTTCTCTGTCCTAGCTATACAAGGAGCCCAGGATGGTCATAGCAGAGGTACATGCCTATCCTGCAGATGTAGCTGTCTAAAAAGTGAGGTGAGATTAATCTACTGTGTAACCATAGACAAGGCACTTACTACCTACCTTAGGTAGGTACTACCTACCTACTTACTTACTACCTACCTTAGGTAGGTACTACCTACCGACCACACTCCAAAACTGTGACACGTGATGGGGTCATGGCCTCAGCTAACAGTTATACTGGCCCACCTTCCCCTGTATGTGCAATTTTAACCTGCAAAAAACTCTTTTACTGTTTACTGATAGTTTATGCTGTTGAAGAAGGCTTACATGCATTGGTAAGAGTCCTTTGTGCTGGTATAAATTGTGCATAGTATTGTGCATTCTATAGAAAAATTGGGTCCACGTTAACAGAACATTATACAAACTGCAATATATGCTCGTAGAACTAGCCTGCTGAGAGAGATCGTATTTTCTGAGACAGAAGTTATCTCAGTGAGATCACAGTGGTCTCGACAGTAGGGACTGCAACCAACATGGGCTTTAACGAAGACTTTTCATGCAGTTTGCACTGCTGGGAGGGCTTCCCAGAATAGCTACACGGTTACACACATGTTCACATGTATGGGTCATACTTCCTTGGCATTAATCAAACCTCCTTCGCACCAAGGAGGGATGACAGTTTAACAGTGGAAGCGCAAGGGCCACAAAGGGAAGAGATGAAGAAAACTGGTCATTCGCTGGCTTTTTAAATCAAATAATTTAAAGTTTGATATCCCTAGATTTTCTGCCGCTTAGCCAATGTATGCTTAAAATATACATTTATACATGCGCAAGTTTGTATGTGTGGATATGCATACGCACATACAGTTTGATTACTTCATTTTCTTCTTCAACTGAGGGAACGAGTAGCTGAAATGAGATAGTTATTGCAGCGCAGAAGAGCCATTCAGTACAAAGTGATTATACAAACTAAGTGGAGTTTTCCTTTTTGACAGCATGGTAATTAAGAAATAACCATATGGTGATCTGGGAAATCCTGTTCCTTGGCTATGGACCGCTGTCAAGTACTCTGGAGTTTTGCATGCTCTGTGACAATTATGAAACAACTATGAATTATTATATAAAACAAAGGGGCACATTCAGTCAAAAGTAACTGCATAATGTCCTATTTTACCTACTAATAAGTTGAGACAACATAACATCATAAAGTTATGCAGTACAGCGTCTGTTCTCTTAAATCATGTATTGCTTCTATGCTAGTGCCTCTAAGTGGCAGAATTTCAGACCTGCTTATGTGTGTGCGTGAGTGGGTAAGAGAGACTTGTTTCAAGGTTAGTGCTTTTGGTTTTCTACTCTCTTTCAGTGTGGTTCAGTTACTTTATTGGCATAGTAAGTTCCAAGATTACTGCCAAATGTATGAAGTAGACAGGATAGGGCTTCGTGCCGTTCTGTTTCGATCTCTGATGAATACACCATTTTATCCTCCTGAAGTAATTGCAGCATACTGTATTGCTCCAGTGTTGTAGAATTTTACCTGAAAAATTACTTTCTAGATCTTTAAAGAACAGAAAAACAGCTGAGTTTTCTGTGTCTAGTTAGCTGCCAAGAAGAGACTCCCAATTCCCTTAACATCTCCCACAGATGTACTCTAAAAAAACAAAATGTATTCTTAAATTTAGAGATATTTTAGAATGTAGCTGGATAGAAGACACCATACAAAACATCAAGTACTTCTTTCTCTATATTAACAAGTATTAACTTATCAAGAATACTCAAGATACTTATATAAGTTCTTCTAAAATTTATCTCAGAAATATTTTGCTTCCATGTGTCATCCGATCAATGTATTTGCTTAATCCTTTGTGTAACTGAGAACGTACCTTTCCCAGTGAATATGGAAGGTTTTACTTTCATCCACGCTGAAGTAGATGTGTGCCATTTTACAAAAAGAATTTAATCTCTCCTGAATGACTCCAAGATCATCCTCTTCTTTAGCCGGCTCTGAACCTACTTACCAACTCCTAAATTGCTCGTACTCACAGATTAGGTAAGAGGAAAAGAAGGGATGTCAGAAACAAATGGATATGAAAAAGAACAAAACACAAGGGTGGAAAGAGACTGAAAAAAAACACCCCGATAATTATTTTTTTCTGGAATGAGGCTGCAAGAGCGATAGATGGTATTTAGGCATGATAAAGGAAGTTCTAACTGTTGGTTCAGTCACCGATTTAACAGGGGCACACTCTGGTGAGGTGGACTGCGGCCTCGGCGACACAACGCTGACACCCGCCGCTGCCCTGTGATGCTGGGCGCTGGCAAACACACGCCCGTATTTCTCACCTTTATAAATTTGACCCTCTGCGAAGCAGCGGCCGCATCGCTAACAACTTTCGCCACTGCCAGCTCGCACACTCGCGGGCGTGAGTGCCACCAGAAGTTTGCTCTGCTCGCTTCCACAGAAGGTTGGTCTCCTATGTTGCGAGAAACGGGATCATTTTTTCCTGCAGGGTCCCCGACTACTCTAAAAACGCCCAGATAGAGCCTGTGTAAGTGGGATCTTTGCTAAGGAAGCCATATCGAGGGAAAAGAACAGATTATTTACCCTCCAACCCCCTGCAGACTGTTAATCGCACGCGGCCGCGCAAAAGGCCGCAGCACAGGAGCGACCGCGGGGCCGCGCGCGGGCCCCCTCAGCCCCCGCCGCCGGTGGACGCCGCCGCCCGCGGCCGCTCCCGCAGCCGCTCCCACCGCCGCGGCCCCGCGGGCACCCTGAGGGGACGGGGAGCGGCCCGGGCAGCGCCGCTCCCCCGGCGGCTGGCACGGCCCCGCCAGCAGCCCGACCCCCAGCAGTCCGGGGCTCTGCGGGACCCCTCCGCTCCCACCCAAGGGCCGTCCCGCGGGGCCGCGGCAGCGTGGGCCCCCCGGGCTGGAGAGCGGAGGCCCCCGCCCCCCCCCGGCGCGGGAGGAGGCGGAGGCCCGGCCCCGCCCGCCGCACGCAGCAGCGGCGCCCGCCCACTGCCCCTCAGAAGCGCCACGGCCCCCCCCGCCGCCCCGCCGGCGCCCCCGCGGGCGGTGGGCTGGGGGCGAGGCCCAGCTGCCGGCGTCGCAGGGCCGCCCCCGTCCGCCGCGGCCCGGCCCGGCTGCGGCACCGCCCCGCCCTTCGCCCGCCCCCGCGCTCGGCCAATCGGGCGGCGCCCTGTTGGCTGTGTCCGGCGCCCGGCGGCACGGTGCAAGATGGCGGCGCGCGCGCAGCGGGGTGGCCCGGCGGCGGCCCTCCTTGCCGCTGCCCTGCTCGCCCTCGGCCGCCTGCCGCTCGCCCTCGGGCAGGCGGCGGCGGCGGCGGCGGACGGCTCGGCGGCGGCTCTGCCGCACCGCCGCTTTGAGTACAAGTACAGCTTCAAGGGGCCGCACCTGGTGCAGGCGGATGGGACGGTGCCGTTCTGGGTGCACACGGGCAGTAAGTGCGGGCGGGGGGCGGCGGCGGCGTGCGAGGGGGGCCGGGCCGGGCCGGGCCGCGCCATGGTCCTGCCGTGTGGGCAGCTGCGGCCGGCCCCGCGGGGGGCGCGTAATCCTTGTTACTGGAGCAAAAGGTGCGGGAAGGGGCCGCCACAGGCCGGGGCCGGGGCCGGCGGGACCGGTCAGCCTCGGCTGGGTGCCGGGGGCCGTCAAGGCACCGGGTGAAAGCGGCGGGAGCGCTTGCGGCCGGCAGCGGCCGAAAGGGAGAGGAGCCGGAGCGGCCGCCCCCCCCGCCCCGGCCCCCCGCGGCGGCCGCCCCCCTCGGCGGAGCCCTGCGGCGGGCGGGGCGGGCCGGGAGCGCCCCCGGGGCCCTGCCCGCCGGCTTCTACGTGGCTCCACGGGGAGAGAGGAGAGGGACCGGCGGCGGAGCGTGTGCGGGTCCTCCCCCGGCTCTGTGGCACCCGCTCCGAGTTCCCCGCGGCCTTGCGTGCGCTGCGGTAGCGCTGTTGCCGCGAGGAGGGGACTGCGGGCGGCACGGAGCCCCGCGCTGTGGTGCCGTGTGCCTCGGCCGGAGCGAGCGTCGGCCTCGCGCCTCTGCGGCGCGGCTGCGGCGGGCCCTGTGCCCCTGTGCGGCGAGGAGTCCCCGGGCGTTGCACATTACAGGAGCTTGAGGTGGAAACTGTGCCTTGGCAAATGCGACTTTATTGAACGTAGCGTATGCAGTTCATGTATCTTCTGCAGTACGGGTTAAGGGTTTGATCGTAGGCATCTAGTCTGCTGTAAGTCCCCCCGCCTCGAGAGATGTGTGGGTATTTACTGTACGTAAGGGTCTGCCTTAATATAGTTCCTCTGCAGTAGCTTCTGCTGTGTTTTTATTTTTTGGCAGACTTTAATTTGGTTTATTTTGGTTAATTCATGAGTGTTAATTTTTGACTCTTATTTGACATTATGCTACAAGTGACATGAAGGAAACTATCTGTAGATGAGCTTTTTTTACACAGATAATCACAAAAATAAATGTTTATTATTTAATACAAGTGAATGAATCTGTCTTTCTAAATATATGCCTATTCTTTTCAACTACTAAGCCAGAAAATCAGAACATCTGTTTTTAAAAAGCAGAACAGAAATCTGTGATTTGTGAAAAGTCATGTGGGATACAGCAGAAACCTAAACCTGATTTTTAATTAATTTAGTACTTGCCTTAACAGCAAGACCAGGGTTCTATTTTAGTTGTGTGTTGTGGTCCCAAATGGAAGGTGATTCAGTCTTCTGTAACGCACTAGTAATCAAGTTGTTGAAAGTAGAGGTGTGGGGGTTTGGTTTGTTTCTTCCCCTCTCAAGAGGTTGAGTACTCCGCTAAAAAGTTATCTTGAAAACTGTTCTCTAGTTGAGGAGACCAGAAAATTTTGTGAATTCAGAGGATTTGTTAATTGGCTGGTTAAGCACTTGCAATACTTTTTCTTCCATATACTCAGTGTTGGTTCCTTTCCCTTCTAGATGCCATACCAAGTGCAGATCAGATTCGTATAACAACATCTTTGAAAAGCCAAAGAGGATCAGTGTGGACAAAAAACAAGTCAGTATTTGAATATTGGGAAGTTGAAGTGACCTTTCGAGTTACAGGAAGAGGCCGCATTGGAGCTGATGGATTGGTATTAAGAATTTGATCTAACTGGAAAAAAAAATAGTTGTGCTTTAAATGGTGAATCTTGACTTATGACTCTTATGTGCTTCCTGTAATAGGCCATCTGGTTTACAGAAGAGCAAGGCTTGGAAGGTCCTGTTTTTGGGGCAGCTGATAAATGGAATGGTGTTGGAATTTTCTTTGATTCGTTTGACAATGATGGAAAGGTTAGTCAGAAGCAAACTCTTCTAGCAAAGATTATTAATTAATTTCCTGCCTGTTTTGTACATATAACTTTGTGGAAAAAAATAGAATGTTATTTTCCTACTCTCTCCCCCTTCACTTCAAAGGAATAAATTAAAATAGTCAAGTTCCCCTTATAGATTTTTTTACTAGACTTTCACGCATTTTTTTTTTCTTTTTAAGCTTGAAATTTGAAGCATAACACACAATGAATCTCCACTGAACATTGGTTCATGTGTTAGGTTTGGAGGGAAAATGCCATGTACATATGTACAAGCTAAAATTTGGAATGTCCATGCACAATTTGAAATGTTGATATATCTCAAGATGTGTGCTTTGGAAGAGGCATATTGTACCACAGTATGATACTGTGGAAACACAAATTTCTATGTCTCCCTTCAGAGGTGCTCTTTTTCTTGCAACAAATCTGCCTTGAGCAGTTTGGCAGCAAGAATTCTGTAGCAGATGCGGGTGACAGTTGCTGTTTTGAATTTCCCGTTTTCCAGTCCAGAATGATCCTGGGAAACTTTAACAATGCATAGTGGGTCTGCTTTGCTTTTTTTGCTTTTCCTGCACTACTTTGGCTTGCTTTTAGATGTTTTAGATATATTTTTGTAGGTGTACAAGGTTTTTTTTTCCTACAGATGGCTTTTGATACACAGCAAAGTTCATCATGTATAAAAGTTGAAAGACTGAAGGTGACGTTTATGTTTCTGATCTTCAAAGACAAGGCATAGAATTAGAGTATTGCTCAACTTCTTAAGAACTTTTAAATCCTTTTTTTTCCCCCCCTTTTTTTTCTGACTTCTGGCATGAATATGGACACTGGTGTAGTTTAGCTGGCTGAAGATGCCATCTATCAAAAATTGCACGTGCACAACACTGTTTGCCAGAACTTTGTGGTGTGAAACCCTTTTTTTAGAAAGTGATGATGTGTCACTTCTAGTCAAAACAAAAGTCTTCGTCATGCCTTTATTGGTCTGACATGTCTTAAATACTGGAGTTTGTAAGACTTTTTTTAATGACAACCTGTTACTTTCTTCAGTCCTAGTATGGAGAAATTCTTCTTGGTGCTGTTTTAGTGTGTTCACTGGAAGATGTTGTGCTGTAACTGTTCCTCAGCCTAATATGCTAGCATCCAGAAGTCGACTTCATCTAGTACTGCCAACTCAAAAGCACCTTGATTTAAAAACTGCAAAGCCTTTTTTCTCCTCCTTCTAAGGCTGTAGGTTATAATAGAGTTGAATTTTTATTTCTCTGTGGAAGTAGTGACGAGCTTTTTAAAAAGAGAAATAAATTTCATGGCCCTGAACACCTGAACCACACCAAATGTCGCAAGAGCTTACAGCACATCTTCCTCCTGACCTTTGGAGACAAAAAATTGAGAAGTTATTCCCCACTATCTTTCAAGTTTTTGAGTGTGCTTGCATCCAGACAAGATCCCCAGCAGAAATTGGACTGCCCATCGACCATTAACATTGAATACTTTTGTTAGTAGCTGTCTACTGTACTCTAAAATAGATTAGACTTGGGTTGCATTCACGTGTGCTTTGAAATTTAACTGTTTGTACACGCTTTGTGCAGAATATATGCAAGTATGCTATGAACTAATTCAATATTGCTGTTGTTAAAGTGAAATAAACAGTAAGAAGATGACATTAAAGTATTCCAGTGGTACTGAGCTGGTAATACTGATGTTGAAGCAATTAAGCTGACCAAACTCCATTGCTGAGAAGTAGAAACACTGGTGTATTTCTGTATACCAGTGGACTGTTTTGTTGTTGCAAGCTGTGTGATGAAGGAAAGGAAACAGATAGTTTGGTTTTAGTGTTGTTTGTTTTTTTTTTTAAGACAAAGGACCACCCTACCCCACCACTGTGAATTGAGAAGGACATTATTTTGTGAATTCTTGAAATTTGAGTCTTGTTTTCTTTTCTTAAGAGCTGGTAATCTGTCTAGTGGGACAGCATATTCCTTTATGTTATGGTTTAATCCCAGTAGGCAGCTAAGCATCACACAGTCGCTTGCTCACTCCCCCATGTTGGGGTGGGGGAGAGAATCGGAAGGGTAAAAGTGAGAAAACTCATGGGTTGACATAAAGACAGTTTAATAGGTAAACCAAAAGCTGCGTGCTCAAGCAAAGCAAACCAAGGAATTAATTCACTCCTTCCCATCAGCAGGCAGGTGTTCAGCCATCTGCAGGCAAGCAGGGCTCCATCATGCACAGCGATGACTTGGGAAGACAAATGCCATAACTCTGAATGCCCCCCATTCCTCCTTGCCCCAGCTTTTGTTGCTGAGCGTGATGCCATATGATCTGGGGTATCCTTGGGTCAGTTGGGGTCAGCTGTCCCAGAACTCCTTGTGCCCTCCAGCCTGCTCACTGGTGGGTGACTGTGAGAAGCAGAAAAGGCCTTGAGGCTGTGTAAGCAATAACTAAAACATCCCTGAGTTATCAACACTGTTCTCATCATAAATCAAAAACATAGCCCCATACAAGCTACTACGAAGAAATTTAACTCTATCCCAGCCAAAACCAGTACACTTTAGGAGATGGTGCATTGAAATGTTGAAGGGGGAGGGAAGATTAACTCTGAAATCTTGTGCTTTTGTAAAAACTGGAGTTCACTTCATAAACTCCTGGAGGCAACCGGAATAGCACTGTAGATCTGTTCTGCCATTATCGTTTTAGCTTGTTCTCGTCCCCTAGCAATTTAAATAACTGGGGATGTGTTCAGTAGACTTTGTTTAGTCTCTGACAGATAGCTCCTGAGGTTTTTCTAATGACTGTGACAAGAGTAGTAGGATGTCAACGTAGTGTCTGTTTGGATGTTTTTCCCAGTGTTATGTAGCCAAAGTTGGATGTACTAAGTCATCTGTTAGTTTTAAAATCTCTGTCTTCACTACATATGAATTTGTCGTATCTGTGGCTTTTATATTTCTGTGTATGTGAAAAGATGGTAATTGGTAGTATATCCAGGAACTTAATTTGTGTGGGGTTTTTTTACCCCTAACTATGCAAAGAATGTAGCAGTCTCTTGCAAAGCATGCAGCATGACACAGTGCTACTCAGTCATTTTGCTTAGGTAATCCTGAAGTACAGAAAGAATAAAACCACCTGTGGTGTATCTGTAGTGTAATGACTCTAGGTGCTTTATTGCAGAAAAGTAACATCACTGATAGCCTATGTTTCACTTCGAATTAAACTATTCTGTTTGTTTGCTATTTCTTTTTCTAGAAAAACAATCCTGGAGTGATTGTTGTAGGCAACAATGGAAAACTTCTGTATGACCATCAGAAGTAAGTTTATTTTCAGCGTTAATGACAAATGTTTGCTTTTGAATGATGAAATGTTGCGCGAAACTCTTTGAGAAACATAAAGGTTTCTTTCATATGAAACTTTGTTGTTTCCTTTACATTTGAGGTTTTCTGTTTGTTAAAACACTGTTTTGGCAGTAACAACACAGAAATTGGCAACTGACTGATATTTAAATGGAATATGTCCTTTGGGATGGGTGAACTCAGATACGGAGGTACAGACTTTTTTACCTCTTCATTGCTGATGGATATCGTCCACACACAGCTAATAACTGACAAAAGTGACTAACTGAAAGCTAATTGCCTGCTATTAAATTAATTGGTTTAATTTTGATTTCTGATTGTTTATTGTCAACAGCACAATCGACATCTTTTTGGATTCTCTGACAAGAGAGGTGTCTAGCTTAGTTGGTGCAGTCCCGACTATAGCTTATTTCCATCTCGGTTCACAGCTGCAGGAGTATATCTTAGAAGCAGATGGATTTCCCCATTACTGCATTCTGTCTATGTTGTGTCCTGTGTAAAGCACCTAGTACTGTTGATCCCAGACTTCAGAAAAGCTCAGTACAGTTGTGTGGCAGCTTTTGAAAAACTTGCATATTGAAAAACTATCATGATGTTGCTTAGTGATACATTGATGCTTTTTTGTCTTAACTGATAAATCATAAGATATAGTTTGATGCAAGTTGTCTTCTTGCATAGTGATGGTTCCACGCAAGCATTGGCGTCCTGTCAGAGGGACTTTCGTAACAAGCCCTACCCTGTTCGAGTAAAGATAACATACTACCAAAAAACATTGACTGTAAGTACTCTGAAATAACATAATTACTCACATTTCTTAGCTTTTTAAGTGTGAGATTGTTGCAACTATTTGAACACCCAAAGACCCCATATGTTAATTCCAGTATTCTTGAAAATGTTGATCTTGGTAGCAGAAGTTGAAAGGAGGTGCAGTATGTTCAAGCGCTAGACAAGTTTTTAGCTACATTAGTGCATCTGTAGTCTCCTGAGCTGACTCAGCAGGTACTGCTGATTTTTCTGTTATTACTTAGGAGTTAGTCATGCTAACGTACTCTTATGTGCTCAGACCCTTCTGTTGTCTTTGACTTGCCTGTAGAGGTGTCCCAAAGCCACCATCTGTTCCTCAGCTTCCAAGTGCTTGAGCAGCTCCTTAATTTGAACAGTATTTCTCAAGCTGATCTGAGAGCTGCAGAGGGTTTTGTAGCTGATTGTAAGAGGTTCTTGAAATGTCACTAAAAAACCGAAGCTCGCTCTTTGACAGTAGATTTCAATTTGCTACTTCAGGCTTCCCACCTCCAAGAAATAGTGAGGCTTTGAAGATTAAAGGCAATAGAAAACTACTGGTATAAGGGAGTCTTCAAGACTTCTTAAATACTATTCAGATGACTGTGAATTCCTTATCAAGCAGGAGAGAAAGATACTAATGTGGTGTCAGGTTGCAACAGCTATGAGTGTGTGTTTCTTGGCTTCTGATTTCTTCTGAAAAGGTGCTACTCGTCGGTATTAGCCATAAAACACACAGCTGTCATTTTGTAGTAAAAGTTTCTCTAAAAGTAAACATGAATGCACCTAAAAGGGGGTGGACCTTGTACTGTGTTGTAATAGTAAAAGCTGTCTGTAACTCTTGAATGAAAATTAAATTTCAGACTCCAAGGCTGCTCTCTTTTTTAATGCGCCTGGTCCCTGATGCCTTATCTAGGAACTCTTCTGGCCCAAATGTTGCTGCTAATCTTAGAAGTTCTGCAAATGCATCTGTGGAGGAAGAGAGAATCTCTCTAAGCTTAGAATCAACCTAAGAACAGTAAGGGATGACCCTTCTAGATCAGACCAGAAATTTGTGTTGCCCAGAACCTTATCGGGATGTGTACTTTTGATAGACTGTCCTTTAATGATCCCTGAGTCAGAGATTTCTTGAACCAGAGGTGATATTATTACGCCATGATCAGTTTTATAATAGACTAGAATAATTCCATTTGGAAGGGACCTACAACGATCATCTAGTCCAACCGCTTGGCCACTTCAGGCCTGACCAAATGTTAAAACATACTATTAAAGGCATT
Organism: Nipponia nippon; assembly: GCF_047370975.1. NCBI lineage: Eukaryota > Metazoa > Chordata > Aves > Pelecaniformes > Threskiornithidae > Nipponia > Nipponia nippon. Next base: position 3,090,439 of record NW_028262355.1, on the reverse strand, counting down.
GTCCAAATGCCTCTTAAACACTGACAGCCATGGGGCATCGACCACCTCTCTAGGAAGCCTCTTCCAGTGTTTGACCACACTCTTGGTAAAGAAATGCTTCATGTCCAGTCTAAACCTCCCCTGGTGCAGCTTTGAACCATTCCCCCACGTCCTATCACTGAATCCCAGGAAGAAGAGATCAGCACTTCCCTCCCCACGTCCCCTCCTCAGGAAGCTGCAGAGAGCCATGAGGTCACCCCTCAGCCTCCTTTTCTCCAAATGAAACAAACCGGGAGTCCTCAGCTGCTCCTCAGAGGACATGCCTTCCAGCCCTGTCACCAGCTTTGTTGCCCTTCTTGGCATTCGAGTACCTTAACATCCTTTTTAAAATTGTGGGGCCCACAGTACTCAGGGTGAGGCTGCACCAACACTAAATACAGTGGGATAATCACCTCTCTTGACTGGCTGGTTATACTATGTTTAATGCACCCCAGGATGCGGTTTGCCCTCTGGGCTGCCAGGGCACAGTGCTGACTCATATCGAGCCTACCATCAACCAGCACCCCCAGATCCCTTTCTGCAGGGCTGCTTTCCAGCCACTCCTTTCCCAATTTATACTTGTGTCCAGCATTACTTCGTCCCAGGTGCAGAATCCAACATTTGTTCTTGTCTAATTTCATGCTGTTGATGATTGCCCAATGCTCCAGTCTATCTAGGTCCCTCTGCAAGGCCTCTTGTCCCTTGGGTCAACGGCACCTCATGGTTTAGCATCGTCAGCAAACTTACTAAGGGTGCGTTCAACTGCTGCATGCAGATCATTGATAAAAGTGGTGAATGGCACTGGCCTTAGGATTGAGCCCTGAGGAACGCCACTGGTGACCGGTCGCCAGCCAGATGTAGCCGCGTTCACTGCAGCCCTTTGAGCCCTGCCATTCAGGCAGTTCTTCACCCAGTGCGCTGTGAACCTGCTCATCTCACAGTTGGACAGCTTGTTCAGGAGGATGCTGTGAGGGACAGTATCAAAAGCCTTACTGAAATCCAGAAGAACTACGTCCACCATCTTCCCTTCATCCACTAGGTGGATGACCTTATGGTAGGATATCAAATTAGTTAGACAGGGCTTTCCCTTTGTGAACCCATGTTGACTGTGTGTGATGATTGCATTGTTCTTTAGATGCCTTTCAGGAGCACCCAGTATGATCTTCTCCATCATTTTTCCAGGCACTGAGGTTAGACTAACAGGTCCATAGTTTCCTGGATCTTCCCTCATGCTCTTCTTGTAAATTGGAATAATGTTGGCTAGCTTCCAGTCAGTGGGGACCTCCCCAGACTCCCAAGACCTTTGGTAGATGATTGAGAGGGGTCCTGCTGTAATGTCCACTAGCTCCTTCAGTACTCTGGGATGAATCCCATCCGGGCCCATGGGCTTGTGAACATTCAGCTGATAGAGCTGGTCCCTTAAAACTTCAGTGTCCACAAATGGGAAGTCACTGCTCCCACAGCCGTGGTCTTCCAGCTCAGACAACTGGGCAGCCCAAGGTCTATCAGTATTAGTACAGACTAAGGCAAGAAAAGAGTTGAATGCCTCTGTCTTTTCTTCATCCCTATTTGTCAGGTGACCATCTTCAACAAGTGTTGGTCCAATGTTTTCCTTGGACCTCCTCTTGCTATTAACATACTTAAAAAAAGTATGTTAATACTTTTTGTTGTCGGACACAACACTGGCTGGTTTCAGCTCTTGTTGAGCTTTGGCCTTTTGTGTCTTCTCCCTGCATATGTGAACCACAGCTCTGTAATCTTCCTGCGAAGCCTGACCTTGCTTCCAGAGATCACACAGTTCTTTTTCCTCTTGAGTTCCAAGAGGAGTTCCCTGTTCAGCCAAGCTGGTTGTCTGCCCTGCTTGCTTGACTTTTGACACAATGAGGTTGCCTGCTCCTATGCAAGGTTCTCCTAAAAAAGTGGTTCTTAAAAACTGACCAACACTCGTGGACCCCTAAGCCCTCAAAAGCAGTTTCTCGGGGAACACTGGTAACTAGCTTAAAGTTTGCTTTCTTGAAATCCAGGGTAGCAACTCTGCTGACCTTTTTTTTCCTCATTACACCAAGAATTTTTAAATCTACCATTTTGTGATCACTGTGGCCAAAACAACCACCTACCATCACACCTCCCACAAGTCCTCCTCTATTCACAAACACGTTTAGGAGGAAATCTTTCCTAAGTTGGCTCACTGAGTACTTGTGCTGAGAAATTATCTTCATCTTCAGAAATTTCCCAGACTTGCTTGTCACAGCAGTATGGTATTCCCAGTTGATGTCTGGAAAGTTGAAATCTCCCATAAAGACAAGGACTACTGATCCAGAGATAATAACTCATCCAGAGAGAATAACTCATCAGTGCTGTCATCCTGGCTGGGTGATCAATAGTGGATGCCCACAACGACATCTGCTTTGTTTTCCATCCCCCTAATCCTCACCCAGAGGCTCTCAACGACATCATCTCTAACTGTAAGGGCTGTACAGTCAAACCTTTCCATTACATACAGTGCGATGCCTCCACCTTGCCTGCCCTGCCTATTCCTCCTCAACAGCCTATAGCCCTCCATCCCAGCACTCCAATTGTGGGACTCATTTGACCAAGTCTCACTGATACCAGTGACGACATAGCTCTGGGAACGGACCAATGCTTCCAGTTCATCCTGTTTTGTTTCTTTTACTGTGTGTGTTGGTGTACAAGCATTTCAGATGTGCTCCTAAACCCTCAGTGCTCCCTGGAGCAGCGTAAATGCTCCCATTAGCATCCTCAGGTGGTGCCGTGCCATCCCTTGGCTTACCTTGATCTCTCCTGATGGTATCTCTTCCCCCCATGTGTTCCTTTCCATGCACTAATTTGTCTGGCTGCTTCTTATAACTGAAATGAATACATTTTTATGTGTGTCTGAATTCTATGTGGTATGTCCTCTTAGGTGATGAATAGAAAATGTTGAATTTTGTTCATGCTGAACTTTGAATCAGGCCTTTTCTTCCTTTTTAAAATAGAAAGCTTATGCATTTTCTTTGTAAAAAGTGTCTTTCAGAAAAGAAATAGGTTTTCGTTTCTAGTATCAGCTGCTGAATTACCTGCTAAGTTGTATTTGTTACTATTGCTGTAAACTGACAAAGCAATTAACACAAATAGCTTTATGTGGTAAAAATTGCAAGTGTTTATCCTTTTAGGTATTAATTAACAATGGCTTCACTCCGGATAAAGAAGACTATGAATTTTGTGTGAAAGTGGAAGATATGGTGTTGCCATCACAAGGATATTTTGGAATATCTGCAGCAACAGGGGGTCTTGCAGGTAGCAAATGTTAGAAATTGTGACAAATTGTGTGGGGCCTTGCAGGGTTTGCAAGAGTGTGTGGTGTTTTTTTGTTTTGTTTTGTTTTTTACTGATAGTGTTGATCCATTATACCACTTTTTGACCATGATAATGTAATTAGTCCTCTCCTATTCCCAAATTACTTTATATGCTTAGGCCTTTTCCTGGCTAGAGCAGAAGGACTTTCAGTTTGTCCTGACAAAGACAATGTGCAGTCTCATTTCCTACTGCCTAAACTCTTGGGAGGACTTCGGGAGGATGCTGTTGCCTGAAGATCCTTTGCAAGTGCAAGGTTGACTTGGGAAATACCAGGATTTGTAATGTGTAGCAGTAGCAATTAACAGTGGTTTTTTGTTTTGTTTGTTGAATACAGATGATCACGATGTCCTGTCTTTTCTGACCTTCCAGTTGACTGAGCCTGGGAAGGAACTAGTAAGCATCTTTATGCATAATTAGTAAAGTATGTTATTGTATATGTATTATATGTAGCACCAGATTATGGCATTTCCTCTGAAATCGTATTTGGCATCCCTGTTTCAGGGTTTTGGCAGGTAGCTGTACTGTCATCTGTTTTAGAAAAATTAGACTAATACTGTAATGTTTCGGTAATATTTTAATTAACATTTTCAAGACCAGAATTCTTGAAGCAACACTGAATCAACAAACATCCTGATGTTAGATCAAAACATGCAGAGAAAACAAACTAAAAAGTACACTTTGTTTGGAAAGTGGACAAATAATCTGTTCTTGCTTTCAACTTCCCATACCTCTAGAACACTAGAAGTAACAGCATCTATCCTTGTAAAACTTGATTTCTTTTTAATCACAGAAAGTACGCATGTATCGGGAGAAAGCTGTGGGTCTCCATAGGAATGTCGGGTTTCTCACTTCAACTTAATATATTAATGTGCTCCACTAATTGTGATATGTCTTCAAATCTGAAATCTGAACAGCCTTGCTGGCGATTAAGTTGTATAGGAGTGGTAGAGAACATGAAAAAAACCTCTCTCCCCCTGTGTGTGTGTCGTCTCCCCCCCATGCTTTGATAATGTTTTAAAGCCAACACCAGATGCAGAAATTCCTCAAAAAGATAAAGAGAAGTATCAAGAAGAGTTTGAACACTTTCAACAAGAATTGGATAAAAAGAAAGAAGAATTTCAAAAGGAACATCCTGATGTGCAAGGACAGCCAGGCAAGTTATTTAAGCAATTTTTTGGTTGTCAAGGAAAACGTTTGCTTTCTGGCATATTCAGAACTAGGGCCTGATACTCTGACTGATCTTACTAAGCTCCTACTGATGTTATTTACTTTATTTAAGAATCTTCCATCTTTTGTTTGTAAAGTGTTTTCTGAAATATAAAGTCCCTTATAAAGTCCCTTTTGTGATGCCTGGCTTGAGAACAAAATGAACGGAAACATGATGGGAACGATGAGAATCTGTATGGAACAGTAGAAGGGAGAGAAGGTCATGGATCCCTCTGTAAAGTGATGATTAAGGAAGCATGGCCTTTTTGGTTATTTGAAAATATATTTGAAAGGTCATCTTCTTGGTCTGTTTCTGCACATTCATAACAAACATTTTTTTTTTTCCCCCCATCTTGTTTTATGGATGGTTATTAAAGATGGGCTAGTGGATGTGCTGGAACATGTGCTTACTTGGAAAAGCTTTTTAATGCTTGGCTAATACTGGATGTGTGTGGAGTTCTGTCAATTTCGGCACCACAGCATTAGCAGGCATTCAGCGTTGGTATTTGGGTTGACTAATAACCAAATTTCCAGCTTGATGTTGTTAACAACTGTGGCCTTTATTTACATTTTAAGTTATTGATAAGAAATTTGACTGGGTAAGGCAGAATTGCCCTTTCCACTATCGATACCACTCATCTGCAGCTCTCAGCAAGCATTGGTTTAAAGATATTTCAGACTGAACAGCATTTTCCCACTGATTTCAAATGATAGTTAATTTAGGAAAATTATAATAATGACTCTTGCCCACTTTTTTGAGTGTTTAGCCAAAGTGCTTTGACTTTGATTGTTCTGCTATGGAACATGGTGGGGGTTTTGTTTGTTCGCTGGGTTGAGTTTTTAAAAAATTTTTTTTTAGAGCTGAACAAAAAAGAATCTGCTTATTTGAAAATATAATGGAAGCCAGTCTATTTCTTAGTTTTGTGGATTGAATTAGCTGTATTTGAACGCACACGTATCAGGAATGTACTGTAGGCATCTAGACCTGAAATTTCAGGTTGTCATCTTTTTTTGCACAGTGATAAGTTACGACTGTTCTAAAGGTCCTACACCATTTTAACTTCATCTGTGTTTTTGAAATATTGTCCAGCCTTCCACTGATAAGAAATAATCTTTTTGCCACAGAGTCTTTTGGACTTTCTTCTTTCTGATGTTGTCGAAGCTGCAGAGGAACTCACTCAAAATGTGCAGTCACTTCTCTATTTCAAGCTACTTTTTAAAGCTTACTTTTTCTAAAAAGTAGCTGTTATTTAATACCTGCAAATATCTTCTGAAGGCTCGTTGGTAATACAATGCTAGCTTATGCAAACATAGCTGCCTCCTAATAACAACAGCGTCCTGTTTCTATTTTATGTTGTACATTACCCAAGTATTGAAATAGGAAGTCTAAGATGGAGTCTCGGTTTGAACGTGTGGTTGTCTCTGTTCAGTTGTTCTGATCCCATTTGGGTAGCCTTTGCCGTGGCAATGGTGATAAATAAATGCCAAATGTATAAAATTATGGGAGAAAAGTATATCCAGTAGAAACTTTAAGGGTGCAAGGGAAGTGATACAATGCAACTTACAAGGAATGCTTCTATGTAAGAACTACCTGTGCTTTTTCCTTATCAGCGGATGATCTCTTTGAAACTGTAAGTGATCGTGAACTGAGGCAAATCTTTGAGGGGCAGAATCGAATTCATCTTGAAATCAAACAGCTTAATAGACAATTGGACATGATTCTGGATGAGCAGAGGAGATACGTCTCTGCAGTCACAGATGAGATTGCTAAAAGAGGAGCTGGTTTTCCAGGTCAACAAGGACAGGTAAATAAAAAAAACCCCACCAAATCCACCGTGATTGGTAGCTCAGCCTAATTTCAGCAGCATGATCGATTTGCTTTTTCCAAGATATGTTGATCTTTTTCTCTCCCTCCCCCACTCCCCGCCAGGTTTCCCAGCAAGAGATTGAGACAGTTGTGAAAACTCAAGAAGAGGTTGTTAGACAAATAAATGAAATAAGGTAAATGCTTCCTAAATGTTAAGGCTGTGTTTTGAATTTTATATTATTTTCCACCTTTTAAATCCTGTTTATTATTTCAGTAGGAGAATATTGAGAAACTTGAACTTTCTCTGTGTCAGTTCCTTAGTGATGACTCTCTACATACATTTAATTTCTATAATAAAGTAAGTTCATGTCCCTAGGGTGGCGAAGCCCCCTAATTTGCCTCTTTTTTTATCATGAGATTCCACTTCAGCAGGTCAGTCCAGTCCCTCTAAAACCAATCAATTTCTCCTAATGTGATAACCTGCCACCTCATGGAAATTTGTTGCTCTGATTTTGGAGTATTGATAACAACATGAGCTTTCGATTTATAGCTAGTGAACCTAAAAAAAAAAGCTGTATTGGAGTATCTTGTCCATATACTCAGTCTACTCCTGATATAATGATTATATGAGCTTATTATATGTTATTATGAATAAAATCTATAATATTATATTTAGATCATAGAATTGTTTAGGTTAAAAAAGACCTTCAAGATCATCAAGTCCAACTGTTAACCCAGCACTGCCAAGTCCACCACTAAACCATGTCCCTAAGCACCACATCTCCCCGGCTTTTAAATACTCCCAGGGGTGGGGACTCAACCCCTGCCCTGGGCAGCCTGGGCCAGGGCCTGACAGCCCTTTCAGTGAAGAAATTTTTCCTGATATCCAACCTAAACCTTCCCTGTCTCAACTTGAGGGCATTTCCTCTAGTCCTATCGCTTGTTCCTGGGGAGAAGAGACCAACTCCCCCCCTGGCCTCCTTTCAGGCCGTTGCAGAGAGCGATGAGGGCTCCCCTCAGCCTCCTCTTCTCCAGGCTGAGCACCCCCAGCTCCCCCAGCCGCTCCTCCCCAGCCTTGTGCTCCAGCCCCTGCCCCAGCCTCGCTGCCCTGCTCTGGCCACGCTCCAGCCCCTCCATGGCCTTCTTGGGGTGAGGGGCCCAGCGCTGAGCACAGCATTCAAGGGGCGGCTTCCCCAGTGCCCAGCACAGGGGGACGATCCCTGCCCTGCTCCTGCTGGCCACACTATTCCTGATACAAGCCAGGGTACTATTGGCCTTGGCCACCTGGGCACACTGTTGGCTCACGTTCAGGCGGCTGTCAACCGACACCCCGAAGCCTATAGCGTTGGATAATATTACATGAGATACGTTTGAGGTTTTGTTTAGTGTAAAGGACCTATAAATTCTGAGTAGTTCTCTACAAATGAAAATGGATGTGCACGTAATAAGAGTTGTTGAGATTTATTGTGTAGTCTTCTAATTATTATTTTTGTTTTTTTAAATTAGCTCACTTCTTTCTTCAATATAGACATATATTTTATCTTTGGTTTTTTTCCTTAATTTTGCTATGACTGCCTAAAGCTCATATATTGATTATTGCTCCATAGTGGTCTGTTAGTGTTACTGATTCGTATATCACAAAAAGTATTTACAGTTTTATGTCAAGTCTTTCAGAATTCCAGTGTGTACAAGCCTTGGAGAGACTTTTTTCTTTTCCATTGTAGATAAACCTTTTTTATCAGTAGGGGTAGTGTTAGGCCTTGAGAGAGCATTGCTTCTCGATGGCAGTTGAAACAACGGCCAGATCTGGAAAATAGTTAATGTCCTCTTTTGTCCTGAACTTTGAAAAATAAGGGGACAAAAAGTGCAGTTTCCACAGCCCTGCACCTGCGAAGGAGTAACTCCATCCATCAGTACAGCCAGGGGACTGATCAGCTGGAGAGCAGTTTTGCAGAAAAGAACTTGGGAATCCTGGTGGACGGAAGTTGGACATTGGACAGCAATGCACCCTTGCAGGAAAGACATCATACAGCAGCATCCCAGGCTGTGTTATGCAGAGCATTGCCAGTGGGTCAAGGGAGATGATTATCCCTCTCTATTCAGCACTGGTGATACGACACCTGGAGTCCTGTGTCCAGTCCTGGGCACCCCAGTACGAGAGAGATAGGGACATACTGGAGGGAGTCAAGTGAAGGATCATGAACGTGATTAAAGGGTTGGAGCATTTGTTGTGCAAGGAGAGGCTGAGGGAGCTAGGATTGTATAGCCTGGAGAAAAGGCTTGGGGGTATCTTATCAATGGGTATAAATACCTGATTTTGGAGGTGGTGAGGGCAGTGGCGACAGAGCCAGACTCTTCTCACTGGTACCCAGTGACAGGATGAAGGGCAACAGGCACAAACTGAAATACAGGAAATTCTGTGTAGACATAAGAAAAGAAACTTATGAGGGTGGTTGAACACTGGAATAGGTTGGTTGCTCAGGAAGGTTTTGCAGTCTCCATCCTTGGAGATACTGGAAACCCAATTGTGACTAAAAATTCCTTGGTTTGTTAGGTGGTAAGACATACTGTCTGACGGCACTTGGGGGGGGGAGCACTCTAATATTAAATTACTGTCACTTGTGTAGTGAAGACAGAAATGTGTTGGTTTTTTTTCACGTGCCAATGTATTGTGTAGACTGTTTTAGTAATCTTGTCCCTATTTCTTGTAGGTTAGAGAAAAATGGGAAAACATTTTTAGAATCTCCTGTGATAGGAGTGCCTGTTTGTTCTTTACGCATGGGCCACGTGTTCTTACTTAAAAAATACTTTTGTTATTCTAAGGGTGTGAATATTTTATGGTCCAATTTTTATTTACTGTGTGAAAACCAGTCCTATCAACTGATATATCAATGTCTTTTGTAGCAAAAGATAGTCACATTCAAGGAGACTTTGACAGTTACAGACCTGTTTTCTTGCCTGGTTGTGTTGTGTGGGAATCTTGGATAACTTTTTGGAATCTTAACTGTGCTACATTAAGACTCCTGGGAGTGTTTTTTTGTTTGGTTGGTTTGGGTTTTTTTGTCAGAGAACTTTCTGCCAGTTAACTTTCCCAGGGAACTTCTGTGTCTGCAGGGACACTTGCAAGTTCCCAAGTGATTAATAATTTCGCTTTTTAAGATGCAGTTTTTAAAATCGATTGAGAGGTACTTTTTCAAACTATGTTACCAAATGAAGTAAAAATCTTATCTTGGAGACGCTATACTGCTAAAATGGATTTGAGAAAATTCCTGTGTTTGATAGGGATGTCTGTGTACTGCTTCTAAGATGTTTTACAATTTCTGTCTTTAGCAAGACTGTCTTTAAGTTCGTTTAACCCTTCATTTATAGTAGTTAATACATTCCTTACCTTGGGCTTAAAAAAAGGAGAAAAACAATTCCTACAATTTGATGTTGTAGCGTATGAGCAGTTGTGGTTTTTTTCCTGTATTAGTTCAAGGGCAGCTCTTGTGATTTATCTAAGTAGGTCAGTTTTTTGTAGAATGAAGATTAGAGTGCTTCCATTTTTGCACTTGTTCTTCCACGAAAGCTTTTATGTTAATATTCTTGACAAATCTTTATACCTTGCAAGTCAATTAGATTTTCTTGTTAACGTTGGCAGCCTGCCCTTTTAGTGACTACTTATTAGGTATGAGTTTGCGTAACATCATCTTAATATTTTTCTTAGATTAAAGAAATGCTTTATTTATAGATAGAAATGAACAGCCCGCTGTTGCATTGCTGGTCATCCCGGAGGAAAAGGACTTACTGTCTAAGTAATTTTCTTGTCAAGATTTGTGGATTTCTTAATCGTCTGATTACGGAAGAATCTTGCATGTTCATACAATAGAAAATGTCAGCATGGTATTGTTCATGCAAAAGTAAATGTACAATAAATTTGATGCAGACCATGTCCATTTAGGGAAGTTATTTTGCTTTTAACAAACCGTGGATCAGTCTGGGGGATGGTGGGCGTGCAGATTTCTGTTAATTATGTAGGGATGGTGGTACTAGGAGGGAGAGGAACAGAATGAGTGTCACACATGTTCTAGCACTGAAAGTAGTGGGGCAAGGTAAACAATGTGATGGATGTGGATAGACAGAATTACTATCAGCATTTATTAGGCCGTGGTCATGATGGTGGTTGCATGGGTTTGCATGGGTTATTTAAGAAAAAAATCTTCCGGTGAAAAGTTTACTTCTAAAATAGGTTATTATAACATTAATTCAAAGTACAGGTAAATATTAATCAATTTACTTTAAATAATCTATACAATGACAATACAAAAATAGAAAATAATTTCTGGATAATGTATATGCTAATTTAAGTTAGGACAGATGAGGGTTTTTTTGCATTCATTTTGTATGTATAAGTTCCAAACCAGAAATGTAGAATGAGAGAAGGTGAGAGCTTCTTTGATTAGTTTTGTTTGCAGTGGCTGGCTTTTGGTAACTCCTTTTGATAACTTTGCAATATTAAAAATGAGTTTATTGAGGTAAGCATTGAGAGTTTTGCAGAAGTCCATGGCTAACTTCATCTGGCCTAGAGTGTAGTACGTTACCTGGAATAACTGGAAATGTAGCTGTGGAAAGTGATGGATCTTCTAACATGTGCTGGAAGTGGGATTGAGCTTTTACAAAGACGACAGGAAAGGGTGAATTCTTGGATCTTTTTGTTACTGGAAGTGAAAAGAATTTTTTTGGGTTATGTGGAAAGTATGCAGAATACTGGTAGTCTAGTACGTTAAGTTGACTTTTGTGTTAAAGTGATATTTTTAAGAAAAACAGGTAGTCTTCAGTTTGAAGAAAAGTATATTGTTAATCCAGCATTTAGTAGGGGCTGTAATTACTAAATGGCTCTTTGATCAAGTGGCGTATCTGCAATTTGATATAATTGTGTAGATTAATTTAGTGTGTGGCTTTGACTTAGTAGCTGCTTCAAGTAGTTTAAACATGCTGCATAGTTCTTATAATGGAGTGAAAGCTGCTGTAACGCTAATATAGCATACCTATGCTTGCAATTTTTACTCCTGGAGAGTTGTCATAGTGCCTTTGAATAGATATGTACCTTACTAGTTTTTTCTTTTCTCCTGTTTTATTTTATTTTTAGTTCTGTGGGTTTTGAGTTTTAATGGCAGGAAGAACAACTGATGCAAAGCTAAAAGATAGGCAACATCTTCATGAAGACTATTCGTAAACATTTAAGTTTTGATGCTTAACTTGCCATTTTCACAATGAATATGAGCCATTTAAAAATCAGTAATATAATTTTGTATAACACTCTAGAAATACGGTTATACATTGTTGTTGCCAGTTTACTCAATGGATAGTATTCAAGCCAGTTCTGTTTTTTGTTTTTTGTTTTTTTTTTTTTTTTTCTTATGTGAAAGTTACAATTGAAAGTGTTCAAGGCCAGGTTGGATGGGGCTTTGAGCAACTTGATCTAGTGAAAGATGTCCCTGCCCATGGCAGGGGGGTTGAACCAGATGATCTTCAAAGGTCCCTTCCAACCCAAACCATTCTATGATACTATGATAAATTGCTGACCACTGTACAAAGAGTTAGGATTTTACCTTGAAGGCATCAAAGTAAGCTCTCATCTGAACAAAATGTAAAGTTTTAAGTAAATTAAAAAGAAATCCAAAGACATACATTTTGATTGTTTATTCTGTTAATAATGAAGAGATTAACATTCACATGATAAATATTTTAGCTGCAGAATAATCCTCTTTGCAACTGAAAAGAGACATCACAGTAGGGGAAAATTATATAAACATATTGATTAGAGATTAAATATTTTTCTCTCATTGACTAGTTTACCTCAAACAGAATTAGTTATGGAACCTCAACTTTTTACGGATTTAATTTGATTTGTTGTAGAAGCAAAATGAATTCACATGAAGACAATATTAAGTATTATGACAATGCATATGGGAAATGAGTTCCTCGTATAAATGATAATCATGAAACAAGGATGTATCTAAATCTTTTCTTATCCCTAAAGCCTCTTCTTTATTTTTATTTCTTACATGACTGCTTTTATTTATTTATTTTTCAAACAGCTTTTGGTTTTCTTCAAAGATTGCATTAAACTCTGCTTATCCTAAAGCCTTGGCAAGAGCCTCAGATAAAACATTTGTTTTAGGCTTCATCAGTCAGGCAAAGCAGATGTCTAGCAATAGAATATTTGCCAGATCTTGTTTTCAGCATGACTTTGGGAGATGGTGCACTGCACAAATTGAAACTGTCTGTGGAATTCAATATTTAAAAAAAAAAAAAAAAATCATAGTTTGATCAAGGAATTATTTCTTGATAGGTATTCTTGGAAGCTAGAAAAAATATTTTCTGCCTTTTGGGGCAACTGTGTATTTCAAATTAATTTTAATGGACTAAAAGGTGTCCAGAATTTGCTGTTGTAGAAAAGCTGTTCTGTGCTGAAAGATGTTTTCTTGTTTGTCTTGTTACAGAAATTCCATGGCTGATACTCTGAGGTTGATCAGTGGAGCTCAACATCCTGGCTCTGCCGCAGGAGTCTATGAAACAACTCAGCACTTCAATGACATCAAAGAACACCTTCATGTAGTAAAGAGGGACATTGAGCATTTAGTACAACGAAATATGGTAATTTATGTGCTGGTAGTGTAAAGCATGACTGTAGTGCTTCTTTATTTGGCTGTTAGTGAAAAGCTAGGATGAGCCAGCATGCAATTTACAGAGCAATTAATCCTTCATTAAGCTGCTTCGCTAAAACTGCACTGCCTTGACCTAACTGCATGATCTGTGTCTTGATGAGAAGTTTTGCACAAAGAGCATGATTTTTAGTCTAATTTCCTGTGGAAACAAGGTCAAGCACTTAGGTTTTCTTGGTGCTTTTTTTGTGTTTGTCCCCCTACTTAACAGTTCTATACAGAGGAGATTCTCTACTGCTTCTGCACAGAAGGGAGAGCTTTCATCAGGGGAAACTTGGGCAGGCTCCGCTCAAGGTCTCTACATGTGAAAGATGACTGTGTTCACATTCAGGAGCACCTTAGTTTAGCCTAGGGAGCAATTAAGCTGAATTAGCTTATGATCCTATAGAAGGTTCTTGATTTCTGGGTTAATTTACCAAAGATTTATTCTTTCCCCTATAACTCTCAAATTAACATCAGTCAGTTTATCTGAGAAACATAAAGGTGAAAGGGGAAAGTGAGACGGGGAGTAAGGTTATGATTTTTCAGAGTGGTGTCACTTCTGTTTTCTGCTTGTGTTTGATTTTTAGATCATGTTGCAAAGACCTTGTTTTGTTTCTGACATATAACAGTCTTTTGATGGCATGTCTTGTTTGCTCTTTTCTCAAGTATTGTTTTTCTTGGTTTTTAGCCATCTAGTGAGAAATCAAAGTGTCCAGACTTGCCACCGTTTCCATCATGCTTATCTACAATGCACTTCTTCATATTTGTAGCGGTGCAAACAGTGTTATTCATTGGTTATATCATGTATAGGTAAGTATGTTTAAAGACAACAGGGAAAATGATTTTAGAACTTCTGACTGGAAATGCAATTGCAGTGGTATGATTATGTTAATCTTCTTTAAAACAAGCAATCATTCAGATTGGAAGAGACCTTGGGAGGTCTCTAGTTCAATCTTCTGCCCAAAGCAGGGTCGACACTGAATTCAGACCAGGTTGCTTAGTGTTTAGACTGGTCAGGTCTTAACCTCTAAGAATGGAAAATTTACCACTGTTATGGACCCCATTGGAAATGTTTAATTATCATAATCAAGTTTGTTTTATTCTCCCCCCACCTGCACAGTATATCTACTGGGAACCTGCCCTGTTGTGTCTCTTTTTTATAATGTTAATCTCTGTAAAACTGTCCCTGTCTCCTCAATGACATCTGGTGGGTATTAGAAAGCTGCTGTTAGACCCTTTGAAGCCTTCTTTTGTCCGGGAGGAACAAGCCCAGTTCCCTCCCTCTCTTCTCTTGAAGCATGTGCTTCAGCTCTTGACCACCATCCTTGTGGTCCTCTGTTGGATTTACTGAAATTTATTAATACCTTAACAAAATCTGATGTGTTTTTTTTTTTTCTATGTGTACCTACAAGCTACTTATCCCATCTTACAAATTCCTCAGTGAACTTTTTTTACAATACATATCCCTTCATCCCTCTCCTACATATGATATTGATAGTGTACGGAATTCTTCCCCACCTGCCCCCGCCCCGCCCCTCCCTAAACGAGTTGGGATGTTTTCTCTCTTCTCTTCCTCCTCTTTGTAATCTCATCATGATCAAATTAAATTTGCGTTGTTGGAAAGGAAAACCTATTGAGAGTAAGGACTCATTTGCTTCTCACGTACACTAATCAGGATAAGGAGTAGGGACCAAAATAGCTGCATTGCCCTTCAAAGAGGAAATGCTGTTTGCTACCTGTGTGGAAGGATAACTAGTATTAATACAAGACCAGTGCTGCTGATAGCACTAACTTTTATTGTGTGTCTGCTTCTCTACAAAGTGGAGAGAGTGCATTTTTTATGTATGTCATGTTATGCCATCAGCTGGAAAGATGGCTTCCAAGACAAATGTGGAGCTGGTCCCCTCCAGTTCTTTTTGATGCCCTTGTAATTCTAGTATCTGTTTGTGGTTGACCCACAGTATCTGTATCCACTAAGAAAATAAGTATGTTCTGTGCCAGAGAAAAGGAAATCCCATTTCAAGTAAATTCTTTCACTGCTTAGTTGCATGTGTTTCCTTTTCTATGCTGATCTTTAGGCCAATCAGATACTGAGAAGCTTTAGAAAATTTTAGTTAAAGTATTTTAAAAATCAGTTCATATGTTCTTTCACAGTTTCTGGCTGCTGTCCAGAATGTTTTGTTTCCTTCTGTATCTGATGCAAAATTGGAACTATAGTGGTGCTACCAATGTCTTTGTAAATAGAAAAAATTATATCCTATTTTTGTGATATGACTTATGTTTGATTTCCCTAAGTCTCTGTTGACATGGAACGGAATCTTTTAATCCTCAAATAATTGAAATATTTATTTATTTATTTATTTATTTAAACCCGTTAGCTAGTTTTATAGTATAAGTATTTAATGAATTCTCTTCTGCTTTTTCTTTCAGGAGTCAACAAGAAGCAGCAGCCAAAAAGTTCTTTTGATGACCTGTTCCTTTTGTGTGTACATGACAGCAGTATGTATGCACAGAAAATTATACACTTCTGTAAATGAGGGAAATTTTAGTATTTGATATACTTCAATATTGTAAATTATTGAATTTTGTTAAACAAAATGGGTTCTCATTTGAACTGTTAATGCTGAAGTTAAAAACAGACTGGGGAGCAGTGGAGCAAATGCTAGATAGGGGAAGACTGCGGACCCTATCCAAGGCTATGCTTTCCGCTAACTTTCTCGTAAATGCTGGAAGGCAAATGTTGTATTCCTCCTCTTTTGTTAAGATTCCAGGGGAGGGAATTGAAACACCCAGGTTTGGTGGTTGTTCATAGTGAGAACTGCAGATGGATGATTTGTACAGAAAGCTTGCCACTAAGTGTCCTGACATATCAGTTCAAAAAAACAAAAGCAAGCAAACAAAACAAACAAACAAAACCCAAACAACTGCTCTTCTATTTTTTTGGAGGGGGTGAAAATTTGTTATAAACATTTCATTTCTTTACCACTTGGATTTAACAGTTTAAGAATTATTTAGTTAATTCTAACTCTTCATGAAATACAGATTTAAGCACTTTTTAATATGTGGACACAAAGACAGGCCTTTAACAGTTTGACTGTTGATACCTGATATGGAAAACAAACGATACAGAACCAGCAAATAAAGGCTTATCTCCTTATTTTGAGTTTTGGTTTTAGGCAGTGAGAGAAAACATGATAAAGTAGTTTCTTCAAGTTTCAAGTCTGTCTGTAATTTTGTTTGGAGATTTGTGGAACATTTTTCAGCAAAGATATCATTGCTTTATACCTCTTCAAATCTGATTTTATTAAGGATGTGTTTAGCGTAGGAATATGTCTTTACCTTTATAAAGCTGTCTTGTCTTTCATGTATCAAATACAGATACTTTGATTTAAATCTTGACATGGCAGGTATTCTAGACTACAGATATTGAGTATTAACCCATTTCTTCACAAGCTGTTGCTTCAGACATGTTTGTTAATCCAGCAGCTATTGTAGAACCAATTCTGTGTGTCAATTCCTGCTTTAATATCAAAAGCATAAGACTGAACATGTGTTTTTGATACTGCTTATCAGGTGAACATTTGCTTCAGGAAAGAAACAAAGCAGGTAGCCCAAATTAGGAATGTGAAATGAAGTCATTTTGCCTTGTTTACATATCTGTGGTAACTTTTGTCCTTGAGTTCATTGTGTGTAGAATTAGAATAGCGGGGTTTGGTTTTTTGGTTTGGGTTTTTTTTTTTTAATTCTATAAAATACACAAATGCATTAGGATATTTGACTTTTAATTGTTAATCTGTTTGTTGGATTCTGCAAAAATTATCTGGAATCTAGCATACTACTACTGCATTCCTACAGTCTGCTCCCTTGGAGTGCAACACATACTGCCAAATTCGCTGTAATGAAGAACACTTCAGTATTGTGCCTGTCAGTCTGGAGAAATGATAAATCTATGCAATATATTTTGCTACTTAAAATACAGTGTCCAAAAAGTGGACTACACTACACTGTGCTACACCAATAAAACGGTACTACCTACACACCTATTTACATAGCTACAGTATGTCATATACTGTAAGTGGTATAGCTTTATAGATTAATTTCTAAATTTGAGAAGATTTTGCTGTACTAATTGGAGAAACTTCTATCTCAAGCTAATCTTGCTGGATAAATATGGTAAATCAATGAAAAAAACTTTTCAGATAAGACAGAATAACACATAGGAATTCATCCATTCAGTTCTTTCAACACCAGCAAATATTTACAGGTGCCTTGAGTCTAAGCTGTTACAACCGTGACTCTTCTAACTAAACAATATATTTTCTTAAATTGTTCTGAAAAGGTACAGTTGTTCCTTTCAGTTGCAAGCCTTCCTGCATCAGTGCAACACCTAAACAGAGCTCCCTCTCTCACAGCAGGCTTTGCAAGACCCTTTATACAGAAAGGCTAGCAATTGTATTTTGATAGGTAGGTGCATGTATCTGGCATAATGAGGAACAGCTCTAATGTATCAGTTGGAGGAAGCCTGTATTTTTTGATACTGTGAATATTTATCCAACCATAACTTTGTTTTAAAGCTGGAGCAGCCCATACTTTTGTGTCTTTTGTTAGAAAGAAGAGAAGGCTGGGGATGGTGTCAAGGGGAAAACTTGAACGTACAATTGTATCTTCAGTATGAGGCTCAGCTTGTGTGTTTATGTTGCTAATAGATCTGACATACCTCCCATGTGCAACTAGGAAACTTTTGTATTAGGGAGCAGAAGGTCTAAAGCGTACCATCCAAAAAGTGATAACTTTGCTTCATGCTTCATTTCACAGTCGTTTCTCCTTGGAACTTCCATAATTGCCTCGTCACTCACTGGATCAAAGGAAAGCTCCCAATTGCCCAGCTCAAATTTTGCCCTGTCTGTTCTTGAAGTGATAGCAACAAATTTGGACTTTAAGAATATTTGTCAGTTGATGTAGCCTCCTATTATGGCTGGCTACTAGAAGTTTCTTTCAGCACTGACAACCTATTTGGTTCTTATCAAGTAAGATTTCAGGACTAGGAGGAGAAGACACCTTGGAATCTGGTTTGACAATATGGGGGAGAAAAGTCTAATGTGATTGTATTTGAAGTGTGGATGATAAGTAGCAAATATTTGGCAGGGACAAGAGAATCTCATTGTACTGGTCAGGGTATATTAAATACATGGTCACACCTGAATTTTTCAAAAGTAAAATTCACAATATGGTTTGTAAATTACCTAAATTCCTGTTTGAGGAAAATTTGACATTTATCAATGCATCAATTACTGTAACACCGAAGACTGTCTACTGTTGTTTTTTTTTCAAATTCAAACAGCTGACATTTTCATATGTTTGTTTCTGACTAATGTGAATTGACACTTGGAGTTCAGAGATAACCTTATTTGAATAAAGATGCATATTTTTAGTAAGCTTTTTTCTTTTAATTTGGTACATGTCAATGAAACCCAAGCAAGTTTATTTGATGCATTCTTTACCCTCTGTTGCTCAGAGAGTTTGAACGGTTTGAGATCTGGGTTCAGTCCTACCTGATACTGGAGAGTTAACGGCATTCAGAGGCTGAGGTTCCACCTGTATTGAAGAGGCCAATGACTGCCATCGGTTAGAAAGATATGCTGAATCCAGCCTCAGTTCATTCTATGCGAAGGGATTATATCCTCTGTGTTGCAGTCTAATGCAAGAGTAACTCTAACCTCAAAGTAAGAGATGCACTCAAAAGCTTGTGTTAAAGAGTATCAGACTTGCCTTGAGTATCAGACACTTAGGGTCAAATGTAAAGTTGTATGTCAACTTCTAAGTCTCTTAACAGCAAATAGAGTTGCTTGCTGGCTGCTTTGAGTATACAAAGTACCTTTTTTGAGCTGAAGATTGGCTATAGCTCTGAAGATCTTTCTCCAGATTCCCCAAACAGCTGTCACCTGGGTGCTCTGCTCCTGTTTGTTGGAATATAACGTACCTACCCAAAACAAGTAAGTCCATGTCTCCTTGGGGTTGGTTGGTTGGTTTGTTTGTTTGTTTTTTACTGTTCTGTCCAGTAAACTGTGTTTGTCTGTGGTAGCCTCCCACAGGAAGAGTAAGAGTTTCCTCGTTGACCATCATTTTCCCCCAGCCAAGAGCAATTTCTCTAATAGGTGGAGGAGAAGAATCTTCCAATTAAATCTATTCAAGCTGAGAAAGCCCTAAAATATTTATTTCTCTCTTTCTGTGCAAGTGATCTAATGTTCTGACTTATATAAAAGGCAACATCCTCTTCCAGATGGATGAAGCGGGGGGAGAGTCTTGGTCCTTTCAAAGAACACTTAGATACTTTTGAATTATGTGGTTGGAGTTGTCTGCTGTGACTGTGTTTTGGGAACATAGTCTCTAGAAAAGGCTGGGAGTTTGGATGCTTGCCTGCCTATAGCATTTTTGTGCTGGCCTCTCTGTGAGGCTTTTAGATTTTGCTCTTTGTGATTTGCTTGTTTCAAGACTGAATTCTATTCTGGGGTTAGAGGTGCAGGCGTTCTTTGGGTATGGAACACGGGCTTTTTTCATGTCGCCCAGTTCCATCAGATAAAACAGGAATTAATTTAATTTTGATTTCACTTAAGCTAGAGGGAAAGGATGTTGATTTAAAGCAAAAGAAGTGGTAACATGAGTACTTAATTAGCAGCTGTCTGTATGTTTTCATTAAGCCTCTGATCCCTATAATCAACAAAAAGCAGTTAAGTGGTTTGTAACTTCAATATATAGGCAGTAGTTAAAGCATCTGTCAGGAACGGGAATTATTCTGGAGGTGCTGTTCCTTGTTGACACCCAAGGTAGGTGCTCAAAACTTGATGTTTAGGTACTCTCTAAGCAGTTGGTTCCTTATCAGTCTGAGTGTTGATTCATTATTTGTATACACAGATTTGTGATAAATACCTAAACCCACAATGAAGTGAGCAATTCACTAGCTAGCTATGTAGGGTCTTCCAGAGTTTTGTCACTAGTCTCTTTTGTGTTTCTCAGCAGTTTCCAGTGCTAATAAGGCCAGTAACTTTTAAGGCACTTTTTGTTATCTTCAATTTTGAATCTAACGTTGGAAAGCCTTTTGCTGTTAGGAAGGTTCATGAGACCTCTCTCAAGACCTGGAGGGCAAGATCTCTCAGGTTCTCAGCAATCCCTTCCCAAGCCAGTTTTCAGCTTTCTTGCTGCCTTGGTCAATTCTGTGAAAGCATCTCTTTTAGGCAGAAGGTGATGTTAGCAACATTTCTGTAAGGATCAAAGTCTACAGCCAAGACTTGTGCCCGAAGTTAGGGAAGCTTCTCTTCAGTGAAGACCGATAGCACAAAGTTTAACAGATACACTTCCCATACACTTGGAGAAGACTATGAGACCTGATGCTGGAAAAATCAGTGCTGCGTGTTGTATTTTCAAAGTGCACAGTACAGGAAAATACGACAAAAACTGGTCAGTTTTTGGGAACCAGGAAAAAACTGGTGCTCCCTGTTCCAGTTAGGAGAATTTTAACTAAAGATGAGCCAACCACTGCAAGTGAACTCGAGGGGCGTTTGGCACTAAATAGAGATGTTGTGGGACAGCATTCTAACATTTAATCAGGTGGCTGTCAAAGCACAGAGAAGATGCTAACAACCAAAAGTTCTGTTTATCTGATCTTAAACTTCTCTTGTAAGATGCTTTTCTGTAATGCCTACTGTACTGTTAACTGAACTCACGGGCATTTTAAGATCAGTGCATAAACAGTGCCAGTATATTACTTTAACATGTTCAATGGTTTTTGCAAGCTGCTGAAAACCTCTTTGTGATCTGTACATGGTTCATGCAGTATTTCTTGGCCCTGTTCGTGCCATGGACTTGTGTAAGATACAGCTTGGCTATGGAGATGAAGCAGATTGAGAAGATGCTCTTCCAACTTCTGATGTCCACCTTGCCAGTTTCTGTTGTTAGCGTTGTGTTGTAAGCAGTGGATACGAAGGTCAGCAAGACCAAAACTTTTATCCAAAGTCGTGATGCCCTCTTTCTGTAGCCACCATCTATTTCTGGACTGAATTGACCAAGCACCTTCACCCCTCACTTAAGATTTTCTGTCTCCCGCTCTTGAGATCCACTGTGTTCTGAGGAGTGTGGGGCAAGTCACGTATGTGAGTCAGGCTGTAGTTCAGGAACTAGGGACTGTCTGTGGGTTTTTTTTTTTGTTTGTTTGGTTTGGTTTTTGTTTTTTTTTTTTCCAGAGGCTTGTTCTTGGAGCAGTATTTAACTTAAATAATTTTCTAGAAATAACCCTTTATTTTAATTTCTTCCTTTTAAAGTTGACTGCATAAAAGAGAGGGGCTCTTGTGGTCTTGTTCTGGGTCATGGGGTTGCCACTACTGCTCATCCAAAGACTCTCCTCCTGAAAGAGATGCTAGATTAGGCCTGTTAGCAGGACTTTTCAAATACCAGCAAAATGAGCAAGGTCTTTCTCGGTTTAAGCAGGAGGCAAAAGGGTTGCAGGTTAGAACCATCTCTGCTTGTCCGTATTGTCCCCAGGCTGGGAAAACGGTATAAAAGCATCATTGAGCAGAGTTGGACAGCACTTAGCAGGTGATACCTACACAATGATACAGCAATGGCACGGGTCATGCCTGCACAGCTACAGCTGACCTGCAGCGGGCCCACAGCCCTAGCGAGGTGTCAGCTCTTCTGAGCAAACACAGCCCTCTCTAAAATGCAGAAGGGTGGGAAATAAGGGACGCCGGCAGCAGTTCTGCCCTTTGAATGCCTCAGAGGGGCAGCAAACTGAACCAGGGAAGTCTTTGGGCATAACAGAAAGTCAGACTGACTTTGCCAAGCCTATTTTGAAGTAGCTCTCTGAGATAGGAGCAGTGATACCTTATGTATAAACTTAATTCTGGATTTTTAGTTTTTAAATAACAAATTTTATTTAATTTTATTCATTCAACTTCAGACTAATGCATGCTCAAGTTTAGCATTCTCTGCTTAAATTGGGATTAGCTATCTAATGTCTATGATCTCAGTTGTGTTAGTCATTTGGGCAAGTACAATAGAGTTTTGGTAATCAAGGTCAGAGTTGGTCAGATGTAAAAAGTTGATTCTTCCCACAAATTCTTTCAATTTACGCATAGTTCTGAAAGTGCACAGTGATTATAAAAATCAATTTTTATTTAAGAAAAATGCTTTCTAGGTATTTGTAGTATATCAAAGTAGTTTTGTTGTGATTTGGAGTTCTTGCTTCTGACTGATACTCTATTTTAAAAGGAAATTTAAAGTTTCTTGTTTAATCACTAATAATCCAGGATTACAGAATGTTTTGCTTTTTTTTTTTTTTTTTGTAATAGTAACAGGTCTGCTTTAATTAGAAAGGCTGTGATACAGATTAAGGTATTAGGCAGACTGGAATCCTCCCATCTCTCAGTGAAATTATGAGAGTGCTGGGAGAACCATTTAGATAATCAAAATTACAGAATGTTTCATTAAGGCATGCGCAGTCATAGTAGGATAAATGCTCAAAACCCAAAATGATGAACTTTTGCGACCTAGCAGATGGTTTTCTGTCCCAAAATAGTATATGATCTAGGTAGCAGATCCTGCAAATCTTCACCTGAATAGACCTGGTGAGGCTAATGATGCGAATAAAAGTTTGAAAGATGAGGATCTACACAAGCAGTCCACAAACAAATGATATCAAGGCTGCATTATACGAAACAAAATATATCAAGGCTATATTATAGCATATAGAATCAGTCAGATTCATTTCTCCTTTACTGACAGTTAGGATTAAAAACACGAGGTGTTCTGTGCAGCACCAGTCAAAGTGGTGATCTAGATGGAGACAGCCTGGGGAAGAGTTGAAACAAACCCTAAGGAATGAAAAGCGGGAAGATGTGATTTGCTTTTTTTGTGATTACTTCCTTGAAAAAAAAGTAATGATAGCCATAATGCCCCATTCATCTGTGAGACAAACCAACCATATGAAAAGTGGATGAAGAAAAATCATTCAATGTATTTTCTGTCCAATGTGATAAAATATTAATGGATAAAAAGGATTAGGTTTTTTGCTTAATGAAGGATTCTAGTTTTCAAATCTCATTTGATTGTGTAAATCCAAAAGGGTTTTCTGCTCAGTAGCCCGAATTTTATGATTTTACTATGGCCATTTAGTCAACCAGATTTTTAATTCAGATCCGTTGTGTTCCAGAGAACGTTTTCATCTCTGTGAAAGTGAGAGTTTCAAGACTGAAGAAGTCAAAATGCTGTTGCACACTGTAACTGATTCTTGTGTGTGTGCAATTAGCTTAAGGTTTTAATATAAAAAATAGGTAGCTGCATCTAATGATTTTTTTTGGAGTAATCTGAACCATCTGCCTCTAGATATTAAGGAGTTCACTGTTTAATCCAGATTATGGCTGACAAACTGGTTTTGGCATTCACGTTTCACTAGCATTGTGCCCTTGAAGAGCTGGTGTGGCTGTAGAAACTCTCTTGCTTACAATTGCTGGTTTCGAAAACGTTTTTGGTTTGGTTTGTCTTTCTTGTAGTTGTTTGTTTATAGCTCCTTTTTTCTTGAGAAGATGGCCTTTCTAATGAAAAGTATGTTGAGCAACCAGGTAAAGAATTTGGGACTTGGAGGTGGAGGGGAAGAAAGCAAAGAAGAAAGCACTCCTTCTGATCCAGCAGCAGCTGCAGGAATGACCAGAGAGGAGTATGAGGAATATCAAAAGCAAGTGGTTGAGGAGAAGTGAGTACTTGTTCCCTTATTATCAGTATGGGGCTGATTCTTGGTAACTTTGTGCAGATAAAAATAACCCAAGAAAAAGCCAAACATTCACCTCTTTTCCCTTTTCTTAAAGCATAAAAATCTTTGCTAAAGGGAATTTCCAAAATAAAAGTTCACCAACTGGAAATGATAAACTATTATGTTCCCCCTTCCCCCCGCCCCTCCATCCTGCAACTCTCTCCTACACTTTCCTGCTGTCTCCACACCCTGATGTGCTGCATTCATTCCTAGTTGATGTTACTTTATAAAACTTTTCCATAGGTACAATGCCGTTTGTATTGCAGGAGTTAATTCTAAAACATGTATGATTTGTTCTCCTAGAGCTCCATGTGGAGTACACTTTCAATACATAATCTTTTCTTGGTCCACATTTATTATGGCAGACATGAAAAAGTACTGAGTGCTATGTTAAATGGATTATATTTATCTAGAGAAAAGTTTTAACATGGTTATTTTTTGTAGTTGCATTTTCAGTTATTTTTTCTAAAATCTACTAAATAAAGCAGAACTTTTCAACTGATTAAATCTCAATTTTACTTTGTCTGTAATTATAATCTTTACCACTTGCTGTGTTTAAATATCAAAACAGAAGTAAAATAAAGGACTTAACATGTAGGAGTTCACATCATGCATAATTATAAACAAAACAATTGACTTCTAAATCTCAAATGCATCTGTTCCTGTAATGGTCAATTACGTAATGGTTGTGTAAATCCTTCATGTAAGATGATTATAGGTGAAAGGTTAATGACTGATGGAATTTGAGGTATCCGAGTCTGTATTTAGCAGCAGCCATTTCTATCATAAAACCTTGAATAGGTATAATTTGGTTTGGAACAAAATACGGAATGTTCTGCTATGCATTTTGTCAAGGGATATTTAAAAGAGAAATAACCACTTGGCAGCAGGAAGATGCTTTATTGAGAGTGAGAAGCAAAATAGGATTCCTGGGATAGGGAAAACACTTGGAAAAAGAATTATTTCTATAATGTTTTCAAGTGTGGCATGTGTCCGTTACATGCTGGGCTGTATTGAGGAATCAGTGCAGGAGTACTTCTGAAAATACAGTTTGGAACTATAATAGGAACATTTGAAGTGTTTTCAAAGAGAAAAAATTAGCTGAGTACACTGGTGTGGTTATGTAAATGTGTGTCAGAAATCTTTGCCACGGGCAGAGCGTCTGCTTCAGGGCTCTCTGGATTTGACCCAGTTTTCAGCTGTACAAGAGTGGAGATCAGAAAAGTAGAAGTGCCTTGCTGGAATCATACTCGGGCAGAGTTTGGCCTTTGATGCGTGACCATCCTGACTTTGGGTTCTTCTCAGGTTTGGGTTTTTTTTTTTTTTGGTGATTAAACATGCAAAAATGCAGAGATTGCTGTTTCTTGGGAAAATGCGTAATACAGTTACAGGGCAGTTTTGATACAGAATGTTAATCCTCTTAAAGTGTCCTCTGCTGTTGGGGATGGGACTCTAGGATAGGTAAACTTCCGGTCTGACCCAGAAAGACCATTCCGCCATTGTGCGTGTGTGGTGTTACACTATGAGAATGTCATGTTTGTAGAACGGGAGCATTGGCAGGCAGCCGCGTCTCTGTAAGTGCCCCGGTGGAATAAGCAAGGAACAAGCGTAGCTTTTCTGTTCTGCTTATTGGAATTGCTCATTGTTATAGTAAGCAATAACAGCTAGTACAGGTACAAACTCCAGACAAGTAGTATTGGCTTATCCTTCATTCTTCTCGAGACTCAAGGGAACTGTTCTGAGAACAAGCCTGGGGTGCCGGAGGTCTGGGCCCTTAGCATCACTTTATTGATATCACTCCTTGTGTGCCTTTGGACCAGTTACATAACTTTGGGAATAACTCCTGTGTGTAGCTTTCAGCAGCCAAGCAACTGGTTCCATGTAAAAGACCGTATTTTATTAATATCGTGAAGAAATGTTTTTTTCTGATTCCCAGGATGGAAAGAGACGCAGCGTTTGCACAGAAAAAAGCAGAGCGGGCCTGTCTTAGGGTTCATCTGAGAGAAAAGTACAGACTCCCTAAGGTAAGCCTGTAGTTTGTGATCTCCTCTAGTTCAGTGGCCAGTTTTAGAACAAACTGACTACCAACACAGAGTTCTGAAAATGGCAGATTGCCTTCATTAGTGGGATCCCCACTGCAGCCCAGTATGGAAATGGAGGAGGCTGGAGCCATGGGTTTCCCTAGTGACTGCTGCTTTTAGACCCTTTTTTCTCTCTTCAGTAGATGAATCTAATGGAAAGATTCTTGTAATCCCTCTCTATACCGTCAGATCTGAAAGAGGTGACTAGGCAAGTTGAGTACTGGTCTGATTGTGTCTCTCAGTTAGTATGTGTTCTTAGCAACATGCAACAGTTTTAAAAAAAAAAAAAAAGCTATAAGCAAATAAGCAAAGTCCCTGAAAACTCCTCTGCAAGCTGTACATTTGAGTTCTTCTAAACTTCTGAAGGCTTATTTTTACTAGAAGTGCAAGCAAACTGTCCATTCTTTTTTCTTTAGTGCTCCTGACACTGTTTGTCAAATATTCCCAGGAAAACCAAAATATAGACAACAGAAGCTTCAAGCAAGAGAGAAATCTGGAAGTTTGTTAAAAGCAGGCAGCAGCTGCGATAGCTTCTGGGTCATGACAGAAAGCATAGTGAGCATTTAGGCTGATAGTATTTTCCTGACATAAAACCACATGGGTACAAACAAGGGTAGTTCTCTACTGTATTTAAAGTGTTTTCCTGGTTTAGAGGGAAGACTTGCTCCCTTTTTTATTTTCTGATCGTCTTCCATGTTTTCAGGGATTTAACTGCAGAACTCTTGTCTATCAAAGTACAGGCTTTAGCACTAAGCCTATACTAAACATTCACAGATCTTTTCTATTAAAAAAATAAAAAAGGTAAGAAAAAAAGTTTTGAAACTTGAATATTCTGGAGATGATTTCCTGTTGCAAGATGGTGATGCTTCTATAATGAAGAAAGCTGGTATCTCATCTAGGACCATGGGCTGGAATTGAAGTGAGCTAGGGGAGTGAGAGCCAGAGAAAGATTCTGCAAAAGAATCAGGGAAGATTAGCCCGTAGCAGAAACGTTAAGTGAATTCCCAGGAATAACTCATCTTGGAACAGTGGTGTTTTAAATTCTATTAAACTGCTCTTAGCCTGGTTCCTCCTTCATTACTTATAAAAAATTTCTAAAGAGATTTATTTTTCCAGCTTCATTAAGATGTCCTCCACGTACAGTTATGTCAAATATGACTTCAGTGACTTGCTGAAAATTTATCATTTGAGCAATTGCCTCCTGGAAATAATGGCTGTTATCTGGAGTTCTCCCGTTGCTTTTCCCTTTGCAGACAGTGTTATGACTGCCTGATCTGTGCTCTCTCTCTGTTTTTTCGTTCCATCTCCTGTAGTCAGCAGAGCTTGGGACTTGCTGGTTCGTTGCTCACATGAAGATACGGACTTCTTTGTATTTTGGTGCCCTTTTTCGTATCACCCAGCTTCCAGATAGGATGGACTGAGATATGTTTAACTAAAGGCCTGGGTCCCTGCTCTGTGGCACAGAACTACAAAGGTGTTCAGGTGCTGGTCTGCAAGGGATTTCAAGGAAATTAAGAGCCTATGTGCCCCTGTGAGTGTGAGCCCAGGTAGACAGAAGTCTGGTTATTATATCAGTGTAATTAGAATATTCTAGCAGCATATGGCTCGCATTTCCCAGCCCCTTCTGTCCTGGGATGATGGCCGTAGTCAAGGTTGAGAACTATCCATGCCACTTTTTAGTCTATATTAATTAAGCAGCAGTAATGAAATTAACTATCAACAGGGAGTTCAACACATTCAAAATATGCTCAGCTAACAAATTAATAATGCCCCAGGGTACTTCATTCATAATTGCTCAGGGTTACTGTCACAGAGATTACTTAACAGCAGGGAACCAAGAGTCAACCTGAGGCCTGCAGGCACCTACCTTGTTAGGACCCACCTCAAAGAAAAGTCGAGAGAAACGTCTTCCCAGGAGCTGCCAGGTCTTGTGATTTTAGCTTTGTAAAAGCACAAGCATTGTGAAGGGATTGTCCGAGTCTGAAATACCTATCACATCTTCTAGCACCTACAGGAGGAATGTGTTATATACTGAAGGGAGAAAGGAAAATGCAAGGTTGCACAGCTGTACGGATAGGCCGTGTCATCTGAAGGCTGCCGTTATCCCGATTTAGGCTATGTCCTTCACTGGCCGTCAATCACCTGAAAACTTTCGGCAGTTTTTATCTGCTCAGCATTCACCTGAATACTGGTTCTACTTGGATGAAATAAGTTGTGCTATAAAAGCCGGTCCATAGCCCAAAGTTATCAGTGGAGTAGATGATGAGGAAAAGAGCTTTGCAAACATTTATTTTTATTGTACTATTTTGCAGGGTTTAAAAGGAGCCACTTTTTCTCTTGGATTTTTTTGGGAAGTTATTCATAATATTTTAAACAAAAAGTTTATAACAAGTCATAGCCACTTCTACACACATCATCTCTGCTACCTTCTCCCACAATGCTGAACCTTTTCAGATAGCTCCTCCAGTTAACACTTCATTCTCCTCAAAGTAAATTAATGAATTAATACGGGGTTCATTCAATAACTTCTGTCTACATCCAGATCTGTGGGGACGCTTATGTTGTTTGGCTGTTTGTGAGCAGTGGGCTTAATGGTTCCACTTGTTCCCTGTCCTGTCAGGGGCTTTTGGTGGTGCTTCTGGCCCTAGGTTAGTACAATCCTCCAGCTTGACAGGAGGAACCAGATGTGAAGGGCTCCTTGTGGAGGACGCCTTTTAGGAAGGTCTACTTTTTGCCAGTGAAGGGGTTTTTGTACAGTTTCCTCAGTGCTCTGTGAATCCAGTGCTAAATCTAAACTCCTAAAAGAGTCAGTGCTGGGGCATGCTCTCCAGTGCTGGAGTGCCGTGGCTCCTGTCGTTAAACTACTTGACAGTCCCTAACACAGTTTTGGTCTGAGCCAACTAGCCCCTTAGATTCCATTACCTGGCATGACTTGGGAGCACAGGCTCTGAGGAATTTTAAAACCTATCTCAGAACCTGCAAGCAATAGAATTGAATACTTAAGCATTTTCTGTGGCAAGCACAACTAAACACTAAAACATTTGCAACCATCTCTGCTGAACTGTTTAAAGAATTTCTCGCTGAAACATCAGAAATGCCAGAAGGAAAGGACCCAGCAGTCAAGCAGTTAAAGATTAACAAAGTCACCTAGGCTCAGAAAGTGATTATATAATGTAAATACAAATTGTAAATCATGTATTTTTTTCTACAGTGTTAGTTTGATGCTGTTTCTAACCCTGAGCCGTCAAAGGCCCTCTAGTGCCATGTTCATAAAATTGCACCACTCTTAAAACAATGCTTTGCTTGAACCCTAAAGGCAAATTACAATTTGGATGAAAAGTGAGTCAGCCTTGTGACTTAGATAACATTATACCATCTGTATTTAACCAGTCTGGCAGGCCTCATTCACGATTAAAAAATGTATTTTTCTCTAACTTTGAAAACATGTGTTTTGCAACCAAAACCTTGCTAACTGACTTTCCAAGAAAGATAAGTGCTGTCTTAAAAGGGTATGGCAGAGTGTTTTGAGACAGGTACTGGGGGTAAAAAAAGGAAAGGGAAAAAATGATGCGGAGAAACCTCAATTAAACTACCTCTACTTGCCCTTCAAATGTGTCAGTGTTGAACAAAGCTTTTGTAAGCAAATTTGAAGTGAATACAGTTCTATGTAACAACTCATTTCAGATCAACAAACTCTCTGTAAGGGCATTTGACTTTTAAAATTATCTGAATGCACAGTTTGTCATCTTCAAAAGTGAAGGCATATTGCTACACACCTACAGCTTATTCAAATGACCCCTTTAAATGGAAGTAGTATTAGCCTGTGAGTCTTTCCCAGATGGTTATCAAGGTCACACGCTTACTTGTACTTGAACTTTGATCTCTTTTTCACTCCCTAGAGGTGTTGCTGTTATGGCTGCAGGTCCCTCTATAGAAACACACGTGTCTGCACTGTGTAATCTAACATTTCCAGGCATTACCAAACCTGTGGATCTCCTAGAAACAGCACAGGTCGTCTGCAATGCATCCTGCTCGTCTGGGATGAATCAAAGGCGCTGAGCTCTTGCAGCTCAACAGCGCAGTCCCCCGTGAAGCAGACTGTGCGTATTGCCTGCGCGCAGCGTGAGGCCCGTGTGATCGCAGGACCTGCTGTAAGCACAGGATCCGCTCCGTGTGTGTAAGGTTGATATCTGTTCCTGCGGTAGATATGTTAGGGAACTGTTGGGACTCACTCACAGCTATAGCCTGGCATCAAAAGGACTAGAGAAATGCACCATGTCTTCAGGTTCCCTCCAGGCAGACTATCCACCTGGAAGACACAGGGATATGCCTGGAGAAACACGGATATATGTTGGCTCTGTGCCTGACCAGTGTCATATATCGGGGTAGAAGGAGCAAGGGCAGATTATCCCCTATGCTCTTCTGCATTCATCAGTTGCAATATACTGTTTGTTCTGGGCTGTGGGTGCTCAGCATTGTGAAAAGGAAGAGGAAAGCATATCCTGAGGGCAAGTTTAATTACAGAAAGATTAATTATGCGAAAAAATGAAGTACAAGATTTTAAGTGGTTGATTGGATTGTAGGCCTAAATCTCTAAACACCAGCATTTTAATTAGCAGCTGAGTAGTAAAATATCATTAGGCTTTGTTTTCCTTTTGGAGGCATCTGCTGAGCCAGCTACTGAACAGCATTTCCCCACGGCCTCACCACACTCTGCGAGGCTTGGGCTCTAAATCCCAAGAAGGGCTAATTTCAAAGGCCTCAGGACACTTATGTGCCCAGCTCTCAACTAAAGGTCAGTGGAGCTGGGTGTGTCTCTGTGATTTTGAAAGTCTCCCATCCGTAGTGCTTTTTTCAGTTCTGAGATGGTGTTCAAGTCTGCACAGTCGCCCTTGGCTGACCTCCGGCGGGCGCACTGCCGCCTCATAGCACCCAAGAGCATGCAGGGGTGATCTGCCCCATCTCCAGCAGGATCTTGACTTTGGTATACACTACGTGGTCTTTGGGGCCAAATTTCAGTCATAACAGTAGAAGACTTGCCTCCAAGGTATGACAGGATCTCTAAGCCAGAAAAGAAGGTACTAAACATATGCTTAGCTTTGCTGATTTGTGGCAGTTGCAAGTAAATTTTGCAGGATATGCTTTTCTGCATTTGTGTCTACCTATATAGCATTTCTTAGTTGAAGGTCTGCTTTCTTTTCATCAGCCTTTATGAAAACATATGTCACATCAGGAAGAAAATGAAATTATTACATGCATGCTATATTTCCCTGAAAAATATTCAGCTCTGTGATACAACATTATGGCAGCAAAGTGCTCTCAGACCTGTGATAATGCATTAACTATTTCGAAAAATGAAAGTCATTTCAGGTAGCCTAGTATGGGATAGAAACCCTGAATATTGGCAGTATCAATCACTAGCACACATTGTAAATGGAAGCATGAAATTCAGGACTAAGCAGGGCCCCCTTTTCAGTGCAAAATCTAAAGCTCCATGGTATCTGGGCCAGATTTATAAGAGAAAGCAGTCCCTTAATGAACCTAATCCTATTAACGGAATTGTCAACTTAGGTTTGTCATCAGAAAGATGTTTTTAGCCATGAGACATTTGATCTATGGACAACTTTTTCATCTTTGGAGTATTCAATGCGTCACCTCCATACAAAACATTTTCAAAAAAATATATAAATACATAAATAAATACTTTAATTAAAAAAAACCAAACAAATACCAAACTCTCTTATTCACTTACTGCCTTTTTCCTGAACTGGGATCCAGTAATCAATTAACTTCCACAAGGTCTAAACACAGGGGTTTGAGGTGATGGTGCCTGTGATGCAGGAGAGGAACATCTGACCACAGGTCTGTCCAGCCTGTCCAAAGACCTCATCTGCAGCACAGCAGCCTCTCCCCATGGGCCCCACCACCCCTTTCGCGTCACTGGTCTGCACATAAATCCGCCACGTCACCTCGAATGCTGCTGCTCTCTGTCAGAGTATTGTCACATCAGTGCCGTTCTTCTGTCCAATATTGGGGGTTGTGTTGTGATACGTGCATTTCTGCCACCTCAGGAAGGGACTACGTCATCTGCTCCAAGCAGGTGGATCCCTTCCCCTAGTCAAAGCACTTCTGTGGGCGCTGCTCTACAAGATTCTCAGTTACTGAACAGCAGGATGTTTTTCGTTCACTGATACTTAGAGGGAAAGAGTATTCAGATGCAATCAGGTGTCTTTTCAATAGCAAGTGCTGCTAAAGACATTAAAAAGGAAAGCTTCTCGCCATGAAAGGGAGATGTAGTCATGTAATCTCAAGCAGCTCTTGCTCTATTGCACTGTGATGGGAATATTGTTAAGACTTGATTTAATGAATAGCACCATTCCAGAATTAAAGGGTTTTTTACTTGCATGCAGCCATTACATAAGCTCTAGCTGTGCCACGGGGATGCATATTGACCGGGCGAAAGAGAAACTTGTCTCAGGAGAAGCTCTTCAGTGCATACAGGCTTTAGATAAGTATCTGAAAACAAGTATTTGCTAAGCTTGAAGAATTCTTTTGCTGATCTAAATGTTATCTTAATAGGCCAGAGTGAAACAGCTCTGGATCCACTGTGGAAAAATGGAGTCACAATGTGGATGTCAGGGGGCAGTGGGATCAGGATTGCTCCCTGAGAAGGTCCAGGCCAGGGCGATGGGGGACCCCAGGACCAGCAGTGCCCTCGCCCACAGGCTCTGAACGCAGTGGGCAGAGCTGGGGCTGGCAGCAGGGTCCAGCGGCTGCCCAGTGATCGTCAGGGAAGGCAAAGCATGGTCCTTCCTGGAAAACCAGTCAACAAGCCAGGCTCAGCAGGGGACCACCTCGGCACAGGCACAGCTGTGATGTAGCTTAGGGCAGGGCTGGGGGCCTGACCTGAGCTGAAATGGGGTTTCTGGGCCCCAGGGGTAAGGGGGCTCTTTCTCATTGAAGCCAGTTTGGGCGATGACGTGACGGTGCCTACGAGGCCCTGACAGCTGGGGTGTCAGGCAGCTTCTGTGCACCTTCCCTGTGCTCCAAACTGTGAGCCCGGTGTAGGGATGGCACGAGAGGGTGTTTGCCGGGGAGAAGGCTGGTGGTTCCAGCCTGTGGCTCCTCGTACCTACCTGTGAGGTACCTGCAGCCCTCGGATGGCGTAGGTCAGTATGGGCTGCTGTATTGCTTACCAAAAACCCCACTTGCAGGTCAAGGCAAGATGAACTCTGATTTTATATGTAACTGGTACATTATAGGTGATGAATCACAGGATCAGGTCTGGATTCACCTACCTAAGGATCTCTGCGCATAGGCATATTTTATGACAAGATAAGTTAAACTTAAGGAAAGCAGTACATCACATAGTGATGCTGGAAAACAGTTTGGCTCTCCTGTGGATTAGTCTGTGAGCTTTGATCTCTTTTGTTTACAATCAGACTTCATATAAACAGATGTTTAGACTGTCTGTTGTCTCTTTATACCTGTGTATCATGTAGGTATAAAGAACTCTATATTGCACCTATAACAAAACGGGTCTGAGTCTGACTACATCAGATGCGTAATCAGGGTCAAAGAATATTACCAGGCCCTAGGACTCTATCGCCTGTGCTGTTCAATTGTCAGAATAGTGTCTGACCCAGTTTTGGCCTGGGCGCTCTCCCAAGCAGTTCCCAGGGCCAGTTGGGGAGTTAGGACAGGCATTCCCAATAGGCAGTTAGATGGGACCACACTGTTTGGTAGGGTGAGAGAGTTCAATAGCATCGCAGTGGGTTGTTCCAGGCCAGCTGGCCTTGGGGCAAGAGACTGGTGCCAGGCATATTTAATTTACTAGAATAGATGTTGCTTCTGTGTTCTCAGAGATCCTAAAAGGGTGGCTGAACACTTGCAGAGACCTGGAGACTCTGGAGATTAAAGTCATCAGGAGAGAGGCCATCCAGTCCAGTGCAGGTTTGCCAGGGTCCAGAGGGGCTTTCTGTACGGGTTTGTTAAAGCCCGTGGCCTGAGCTGTCCTGTCCACGAGGTCTGCCTATTTTGGGTGCTCTCCATAGTCCAAGCTGAGTGTATTCCGATGCAGGGTAGTGCCTCTATCGCTGTCAAAGCCATGTCTGGCCTTGGGCAAGTGACAGTCCCCACACGTGTGCATGCTGGGACAGCAGGGATCTGCACACCCTGCTTGCACTCTGGTTGCAAGCTGCTGTCGGGAACTAACAGACACGATGCATTTCCAGCAACACATTTCTGATCCTGACTTTCAGAAGTGAGTGCTTGGAGCTGCAGGCTCACTGTGTATTTGGACACTTGCAGCATTAGCCTGACTTTAAGAACATCCAGTGGGAAAATCTTCTGGTCTCTACTTGTGAGAGCTCTAACTTATTTCCAACAGACTTAAAGAAAAACAAAACAACAGGTAGAATCAGAAACTTAATGCTACATTTCCATTTCAAATCAAAGTAACAGAACTGGATCTGTCTGTCAAATTTTAGAAGGAAGAGAAGAGGCCATACACGTCTTCTGTACTTCTTGGCTTGTTGAGCGACCCTACCCTGTTGAAGCTCAGGCTAGGTCTGTTCAAGGACAGGCTAAATGCCAAGTGAGCAGAGGCAGGTGACTCGGGCAGAATTGTACTGCTTTAGCCTACATCTGAATACGTTATTCTTTGGTCAGAGAACACTTTAAACCCCCAAATTGTGTTGTGCATCACATTTCAGATTTCAGGAGGACAGGGGGCTTTGGTGCAAGAACGTGACACAATTGTTCACATCTGTATGGGCATCTTTCCACATAATATACAGTAGTGTGCAGTGACGATGTCTTAAATTATAAATAGTTCTAAAGAGAAGAACATGTGTGATTGTCTGCTTAGGGGGACTTTTTCAGTAATTAACCCAGTATCTGTCGTATCGTCCTCCACTGCTACTTGGGAGAACTTCCAAAGGACTAACTCCTCCGATAGCCAGCACTTGCTGATTAAAAGCTTAACACATTTTTTCCTGCTACACAATCAATAAAGCATACCTCTGCCGCTTGGGATATTGTTTCTAGCTCCCACAGATCTGATAGCAGTGACCCTTACCCAACAGGGTTAAGAGATGTCCTCACCCATTTTGGCCACATAGTAGTAACGATCATGATACACCTCTCCCTATTTTCGTAAGAGATATGGGGAGAAATCAGGTTAAAGGGAAGTACAGTTATTGCAAACATAAAGCTGTGCAAATATATCTAACAGTAAATAGTGGCCATGCAGTCAAGCATCCCAGTCTGCCTGTCCTTGCTAAGGCCTGGAACTACACAGACATTGCTCATACATGTCCTTCCAGTCATTCTTGCATTCATTCATTCATGCAAACCCAAGACCCCGCTCACTCCCAAAAACACCTCTTGCTGACAGCATTGATGCTTATTCTTATCAGGCCTTTGCTGCTGTCATGCTTCATTTTGGAGATGTAATGAGGCATTAATACTTATCTTTGATGTGTGAACTGTGTCAAAATATCCTGTTCTTCTGAGCTCTCCATCCATCAGAATCCACCACAAAATGTGAACAAAATCGCCATTGTTTGAAAAATTGACGTAGCCCCACTGACAGAGCGTTTCAGCGGGCAGGCAGGAAGCAAGCGTGTGTAGTGCTTACTGCATCTCAGCCCTTTTAATTGCTTAATCAGTTCCTTCTCCTGTCTCCTTTTGCTTTCTCAGACTCACACCCAACCTCCATCCTCTCTTTTGTTGTCTAAGTCCTCCTATTACCCCACTTACCAGCACTGCAGCGCTGCTCTGACTATGTGCCAGGCAGCCCTGGCCCTTCATCACAACTCAGAGATGCAGACCAAAGACCTAGATATAGTTTAGACATGATTTGGGGAAGATGGAGACCTTTTTTCCAGTAATTCTTTCCTGAGTTTAATGCATCTTTCTTCAGGAAGGCTTCAGTTTAGTGCTGATATCTAAAAATACCCACCACCAAATGAATAGGGGAATGGTAGCCACAGTTTTTCTAAAGCCATTGCTTCATCAGCCAAATTGCAGAACAGACGACAGCCCAGGCAGTATATTGCAGCATGTCTTTGGTGGATACAAATAACTTGTGGTGGATTTCCTGCAGGATCGGCATGTTACCACAGTTAACGCATACGGCACAGATTTCTAAAATGGCAAGTGACACTGCTGAAATCCTTCAAAGGAATACAGTTGACATTCTCTGAAAAATCTTAGCACTTGTATGGGGCTGACTGAGCCCCTTGAATTCACAAGTTGCATCTAAAGACTTTGACTGAAAAACCTGTGCGTATGCTTCAGTTCTCCCTAAAACAAACAAACAAACAAACGAACGAACAAAAAAGAGACTCATCGGTAGATCCTGGGATAGCAGAAATACTCTCATGTACTGTTTTTATTTTCTGCTTTTTGTATCAGAGTGAATTGGATGAGAATCAAATACAGATGGCTGGAGATGATGTGGGTTTGCCAGAAGACCTTCAGAAGATGGTGGCAGAAGATCAGGTGGAGGAAGAGGACAAGGACTCTATCCTGGGACAGCTGCAGAACATCCAGAATATGGACATGGATGCGATCAAAGAAAAGGCACAAGCCACCTTCACCGAAATGAAACAGGCTGCTGAGCAGAAATGTTCTGTGATGTAGAAGAGACACCACTATCCAAGGGTTGTGAATTCAGTCTGGTCTCACAGGGGCTGCAGAGTGATGGCAGGCAGAGGAATGCACTTAGCTCTATAGCATTAAATGTAAATATAGAAAAGTGAGAGAGAGAGACTTTAAAACCCCAAGGCGTGTTAAAATTTACGTGCTGTGACTGCTTAGTGCAAAGCTAGAATAGATCCTTGTTTTTTTAACAGAACATTTTTCCTCATGGAAAAAAATGGCTTTAAAAAAGCTAATATTGGGGAAAAAATGTGCCTTTTTCCATTTTTTCAAAGTGATCAAAATGCTATTAAATGTGTATTTTTTTAGCAAAATTCTTCTGATGCATAACATATAGGTAACCACTCATTTAATACTGCTTTCAGAAATAAATACGTATATTTCTAATAAAAACATGCCTGTTTCAAACATTTTGAAACAAACCCAGTATTAAAATGTTGACATTTTCTGCAAAAATTTTAAAAAAATGGTTTTGACCATCTCTGTACTAAATATAGCAAAAGGCAAAAAGTGAAGTATATAACTTTACAGCTTGGAACAAAAATGTTATCGTATGTAGAACTGAGTGAGGACTTGCAGGAAACCAAGGTTTGGTAGCTATTGGCGAACCATGGTCAGTGAGCTTTCATTTCACAGCCTCTCCGTCTTCAAATGCAGTTCAAACCTCAAGTGACAGCAGTGTCCCTCTGCTTGGCTGCTATGTGTGCCAAATTCTGGGGCTTGGGGTACTAGCAAATTACTTGTATAGGCTAAAATGAGCCCACCACATTTATTCTAAGAGTTAACTCCGTACAAGGCTAAACCTTGTATCTGGCCCACCTGGAAGATTACACAGGGTAGGGCACCTAAACCCTGAGAAAAGGCATGGCTTTCACTAGTGCTAAATCTGAGCCTGTGGGACACGCAGGATCCAGTTCAATGGTTTTAGATTCAGGACCAAGCAAGATTTTCTTTGCTGTTGTTTGTAGAGTTTTTTTCTGGGGAAGACCTAAGTAGGTGCTGGCCTGATTGCCTCCTACTCCCCAACAAGTGGAGCTGATGCTGGCTAAGAGTTGGAGGAGCGCGGCCCCGTACAGAGCAGCTGGCTGGTTGTTACGGGATGGCTGCTCGCTGCAGCCTGCAGTGCTGCCAGGGACCCAGCCCGGGGGCCCTAAGCAGCCTGGGCAGGCAATGATGGGCCAGCACAGGTCATCTCCACCAGCGCTGTGGAGCAGGGTCCTGTGGTTAAGGCACAGTGGAGCATCAGTCTGTCTCTGCACTTGCATAACCATAATAGTTATCATACATGGTAACTCACACAAAAGCTCTACGGCCCTTGCACGGGGATGATGTATACAATACTACTCCCGAGGGGCTCAGATATTCTGTAAAATGAAGGACTTTGTAAGTTCTCCAAGAACCAGCCTATGAATGAAATTTGCAAATGAATACATGTAGCACCTTCCCTCAGGTTTATAAGTCTCTCTCTCTCCTCCCCCCAGTCAAGTAAAAATATTCATTTTAAATGAATAAATGCACTAAGTATGGTTTGTCTCTTTTCTTTCTTTCTCTCTTTTCCTCCCTCGCTCCCTCCTGCCTGCCTTCCTTTTCTCCTTCCGTCTTTTCACTCTTTTGTCTCTTTCCCTGCCCTCCCCTTCCCTCCCCCTTTTCTCTCATCCTTTCTCCTCAATCCTGGCCTCAGGTATCGGTCTGTGAAGTGCAAAAGATACAACTCCAAGGCACTCCAGAGGTGCAATCCACTCTGTCCAGAGCCCCCTTTGCCTGGGTTGGGTCATGTCCTCCGGCCCCACAGAACGCTGGTGGCTCTGCCAAGCCCCTGTGCTTTACTGAGAGAAGCTGGGTGATCCCATGGACCGGCTTTCTGGAAGGTCCCATCACCAACAGGGAGGATCCACTGGGGGTTGCAGAAAACAGCTGGGCGTCCCCAGTATTAGGTACAGGAAAAACCTTTGTATCTGGTGACGTAAACCATGTCTTGGAAACACCTTTATTGCCTCCATTGGTCGTGCCCTGGGCACACCCACCATGAGAGGACTTAGTCATCCTAGCTGGCAGCCCCAGCTAACACCTCTTGCTGCTGCAGGCCCGGGTGGAGCAAGGCCGGCTGCAGCTGAGGGGCTGCATGGCTGCACCGGGCCTGGTTGCCGACAGCTTCAGAAGCAGCTCCCGGGTGAAGTGCAACACTGCTGTGGAGAGACCACAGCATGGGCTTGGTAAAACTACGGTTTCACCAGGTAGCCCACCATGCCTGAGCAGTGCAGAGCAGCTTCCCACCCGTGCCTGGGATGGTCCCGCTCCCTGCAGAGGGAGGCAGCAGTCACGCACAGCTGTACGGTTGCAGTGCCAAGGGGCAGACAGACACACAAAATCTTAGGGAGGATTTGAGCGTCTGCCATGCCTGCGGTGTTTTAACGGTCACTTGGGAAAGGAGGACAAATTCTCCTTCTTGGCAAAGCCACCTCTGCAGTGAGGCAGAGAGGAGGGCAGGGGAGGGAGGTTCACCTCTCTCCTGCTCCAGCAGGCTGCTGGGTGCCCAGACTGCCAGGGAGAGTCACGCCACCACCTTCCACTGCAGCGCTGGCACAGACACGGTGACGTGGGAAAAGGCCGGAGAAAATGAGCTACTTTTACAAAGCCTGTTATCACCAATGGGTATAATGGTGCCCTCCTCCATGGCTGCAAAAGGACAGAGATGGCAGTGTGTAGCTTTATGCGTTCATCATATATGGATCATGTTTTATTAATCTGGGCAAATAAATTTATTTGTATGTCTTTTATCTATTTTCTACTAGAATCCTTTATAGCATTTCAAGCTGATCACCATTTTTTCCCTAAGGTACTGGTGAGCACACACGCAACCACTTTCTAAAAACACTCCTCCCACACATATGCTGAAATGTTCATGTTTGTGACAACATTTCTAGGTGGCAGGAGTGCAGATCCGAAGCATATCATTATTGGAATCTTCGAGTGTCTTGAGCATACAACTTTGTTTCCACCTTGGTTTTGTGTGTGGGACTGTCTGCTGCTGAGCCAGCGGGGGAAGAACTGTGCACCTCCAGCTCCTCTCTAGCCAGAAGGCACTCGAAGGGAATCGCCTCTAGGCTTTTGGGGGATCTGTGGCATCGTGAAAAATACTGGCCCAGGTCTCTAAAACATGCAGATCACTTATATCACCTTGGTGCATTGAGGAGGTGAGCTCTGGGCAAAACGCTCTTCTGGGCTGTCAGCAAGAGACAGCGGTACGTAATTGCAGTTTCCCTAAAAGCAGCCAGTTTGCTAATGGGAAAGGAAGTTGAGATTCCTCCCTACAAATAGAGCAAGATATAAACCCAAACTGGTGCCTGTACTTTGCTTGCCAGGGAGTGAATTTCTCTCATGTGACTGTGCGGGCCCGGCTCTGCCGCCCTTCCCCGTCCAGCAGCTCGTTGGCTGGGTGCCTTATGCTTCAGCTGCTCGGCTCCCTGTCCTGCTGCACAGACGCTCAGCCCTGGCCCTGAGCACTGGGATGGGAAGGGTATTTGAGGAAGGGTGACTAGGAAAGAGCTGGGGAGATGTGTCAGTGTTGGTTGACAGAAGTGGACCTCTTGCTTCCTCCGCTTGCTGTTTACTTGGAGGGGAGGACAGGAGATGCATCATGACTTTCTAGATGTCTAGCTTACTTAAAAAAACAGATGAAAAGTGAAAAGATCATAAACTTGTAGGGCAAACCCATTGCAGATCACTCCAGCCCCTTAATTCCTGCTGCCCAGATGAGGAGCTGGGTGAGGCACTGGTGCAGCCTGTGAGGAGAGACCAGGTCGTTCCTAGAGGAGCGTGTCCATTTCAACAACGCCTGCCTTTTTCCCATGATGTTGCTAAAAGTGTGCCTCTCCCCCTCTGGAAGGGAGAAATGGGGGAAGGCTTCCTTCAGCATGCGCCTGGAGGGGTCTATTTCTGCTTTGCTGTTCAACAGAAAAATCCTCCAGACAAGAAAGCAAGAAAGCCAGAAAGGTTAGATGGCAAGAAAGGTTAGAAGGGACCTTCAGAAGCTGCAGAAAACATCCAATCTTCTTGTCTTGCTCTAGTTTTTAACATAAGCAGATTTATTTTTTTTTAATGTAGCTGCTCTCTGCGCCAGGCTGCTGTGATGCCCGCTGCCAGCAAGGGCCTGGTACACCCAGGTGTCCAAGACAGCTCTGTGCCATGTTGAGCCACTGTATCAGCCCTGGCAAGGGGCCATCAACCCTCGATGGCTGCTTTAACTCTTTTTGCCAGAAAAACTGCTTTCTCCTACAAGTCTGGTGGCCAAAGAACTTTTTGTTTATTTTCTCAATGGCCCTTCACCCAAACCCCTGCCCATGGGCCCTGAGCCTCCAGTTAAGCTCAGGACTGGGCCTTCAGTCCCTGCCTGAACTGTGCTGCAGCCCTGCCTGCCTCCAGCCTGGCCACAGCCACGTCTGTGCCTGGCCATGGCACAGACCCTGACCTGCAAACGGACTTGCCAGCTGGACCTTGTATGTGCCTGGTGATCGCTGGCCCCAATTCTGACCTATGGATGGACTTCCCAGCTTGGCCTTAGACCTGCCTCCCCACCGCAGTCCTGCTTGGCCATCCGGACCCTCCGGTGCACCCAGTCACCATCCCTGATCCGCCCCCGTGCCTCCCTGGGGCAGTGTGGGGCTCAGCCCTGCTCTGCTGGCTGCGTACCACACGCGCTCCCGTCCCTTCGGGAGCCGCCGGCCGTGGCTCCCTGGCAGGGATGCTGGAGTTACCAGCTTGGGGACAGGGAGAGGTGGCAGGTGTTGGTCCTGTCCTCCATGGACTCCTCTGTGTAGGGGGGGTTCTTGGATGCAAGAGATCATCTTCGAAAAGCTCTTTCAGCAATCACTATTCAAATATAAGTTGCATAGACTTGTTTGAAAATTTGTTATCAAATATTTTCCCCATTGTAGCCCCAAGAAAATATGCCTTTTCTTCTTGTTCACTTCTTTCTTATTTAAGAAACACAGAAGTTGTCAAGTTTACCTTCCTCGCTTTTTCCAGGGGATGCCCTGGTCCATTCAGAGACGGATGTCAGTGGCTCTTGCATTGTAACAGGTCACTTCTTTAGTGGAGGAGACCTAGCTTCAGCACGTTCATCAAGCATCAGAGCGAGCAAATGCTAACTCAGTCTCAAACACTCTGCCCTAAAACCACCAAGACTTCTGATCCTACTTCTGTCTCTTGGGATCCTTCTCTCACATGTCACCACAGAATTTAATTATCTATGCAGAAAGACAGGTGGGCTCTTTTAGGAGATCTTTACATAAAGTAGTTAGAATAGTTGCCAGCTCAGCTCAGCTGGCCTTTGGCTTGTGAGGATCAATCCATTTCCCTCTGTATTTGTATAAATCTGGTAGGTGTCTCCATACTGTTCTGTTACTTTACAGACTGAATTGTCTTATTTATAAAATGCCAAAGTAAACAAGCCTAAGGCTTTTGACCTTTGAATTAAAATGTGGCTGGGACATCCTGAAAATCTTTCTTACTGAAAGCATCTGGTGGTCTAAAGGAGCTAATTAAATTCATCAGCATATATAGGATCAGCATTCTCACAGTTTAAAGGGTCAAAGAAGAAAGTACAATCAGAATCACCAAACAAGTGATTAATGAGATTCCAAAAAAATGTCAGGGCTAGCAGAGGCCAGTGGGGCTGGGAGGTGGCTGCGGGCTGGTACGGGACAGGGGACCTCCCCATCCACGGCATGGGACGCTCCCCAGCCCTGGCGCTGGCCAAAGCCATGCTGATCTGCTGCTGGGAGACGAGTGAGCTGCCTTAGGCGCCATTTTTAGAGCCAGAGACTTAAAAACTCTCGGTCTGGAGTGGCAGAGCTGGGCTACATCACAGGAGGTGCTGGTTTCTGCCCTGAGCTCCCACGTGCAGACAGAATTTCCCCTGGGGGCCAGGGCTTCCATCCGCCCTGTGGCTGGCATCGGGCTGTGCAGAGGAGTGGTGGGGCACAGTGGGTCCCAGCCCCACGGAGGGGCCAGCACTGTTGCCCCAAATCCCCCCACGTAGGGCGGTGTGATGGCCAGGGCACAGCTGCAAATCTGTCCTGCCCTCAGCAGGAGCCTGATCCTCACCACGTTGGAGGTGGCTGCCCTGCTCCCAGCCAGCACCTGCATGGCTCATCCCTGGCTGTCCCTGCCCTCAGACACCAGCTGCAGGCCTGGGGAGGCACGCGCGTAGGAGGTGGCAGGGCCACATGGGGTACACGTCACCGGGCATGCAGCTCTCAAGATGCTTAGCCCCGGGGACAGATCATGGGAGAGCCGGGAGCACAGCAGGCAGGCAGCACACTGACTCTGCCTCTTAAGAAAAAGGAAAGGAGGTCTTTCTCCAAGGTCTTGCGCTAAACAACCTTTCTCCTAAGGCTGCTGGAACCTTAAGAGGCAGCCACTGCGTGTGTGTGCATATGCATGTGTGCTGGGGGGTGTGTGTATGCACTTGTGTGCACAAATGCATGTTTACATATGCGCATGCACCTATGCACATGTGTGCATGTATGTGTATGCGTGTGTGTGTGTCTCTGTGTGCGTGGGTGCTGTACGGAAGAGGAGCAGATTAAAGCGTTAGGTCACATGGGAGCTACTGCTGGACGGACCCTACCTGGGATTTGGGTTCTTATAGTTAATAGGATCGCTGGAGCTCAAGGCTGTCATCCCATCAAGATAAATGTCTCTAGTGCCCACTTTTAAGCAATCCGAATTCAATTAGGCTAATTGGAAAACAAGTAAAGAAGGATTGCATTAATATAGCCTTACAGCATGAACCTCCACTCCCT
Source organism: Nipponia nippon (assembly GCF_047370975.1). NCBI lineage: Eukaryota > Metazoa > Chordata > Aves > Pelecaniformes > Threskiornithidae > Nipponia > Nipponia nippon. The sequence goes on along the minus strand of NW_028262355.1, from coordinate 3,047,009 downwards.
CCCTCCAGAGGGATGGCTGAGCGTGGCGAGCCTGAGCGTGGCGAGCCCTCGCACCAGAGCCATGCTGCTCACCACCCAGAAAGGGCTGCCCCGCTGCCCGAGCAGCCGGGCTGATGCCATGCCCACAGCCAGGACGAGCACCGGGATCAGGACGCCAGGTGGAGGCTCAGGCACTGCGCTGCACGGGGTCCTGCGCCGCACGCTCTGTGGGATTCCTGCATGCCACAGAGCACCTTGTAAGCGGTGGAGAAAACACAACCAACTCTCCTAGGGGCAGATAAAGAAAAATCTCACCAGAAAAAAAGCAGGAGGTGATTGTCAAGGTATGAGTGATACAGTGATAGGAGGAGGTAGCAGCTTCCTCACGCATCGTGCTTTCAAGGAGGTTCTTAAACTGTACGCTTAGGGACTTCTGAAGAGAAAAAAAGCCAGGCCAGTTTTTCCAGTTTTTAACAGTCTGTTGGATGATACAGAGTATGCAAACTGCAGCAGGGTACAGGTTCCCACTGGGTGAATGTTTCCCCCTTTTCCTCGCCCCACACTGTCCCCCCCTTGTCGATTTGCTGTCTGACCTTGAAAGTCCTGTTTATCTCTCAGGGAGGCACTCCCTGCTGCACATCACTGGTCTGGAGAGTGATGTCCCACCTGCAGAGTGACTTCAGCTTCAAATGTCTACGCTGCAAGGCAGTAATTATTTCACTGGACATAAAGAAAAGACAGGAGGAAAGGAAGGAAGAATCTGTGGCGTTTTATGGTGCCGATTTCATTGTGTGAAGCCACGTCCCATACATATGTTTCAGCAGCACCAACAGGATCGAAACTATTCCCATTTAGTCTTCACTACACATGCACAGAACGGAGGTATAGCAGGCAGCTGCACTTTTATAGGTTGTCCATCTTGAGAATTTTTGTTAGCTTCCAAACGTTTTCAGCAGTAATTGTTATAATAATACAAATAATACAAAAATAATTGCAAAAAAACTAAAAAAGGTGATGGAATGGGGGCCATCTTTTGCAAAGGCAAGTAACAAATCCCACCCATTTCATCCCCTAATGAATATTCTCAAATTTGATCCTGATTGCCCCTGTAAATTTCCGAAGGTAAATGGTCTTTGCGAAGCTGTGGTGTACCACAGTATCAATTACTGAGGCTTCATACTAGTATGAGGTGAGTCCCAGGGGACTCTGGCAGCAGGGGATTTAGCGAACAGCCAGTACATTAGACCCACAGAGAAATGTTCAGACCGTTACCTTTGCCATCCTAAACTCTCTGTGTTAGTCTCCAATCATCAAAGGAACCATTAGGCTTCCTCCCTCCCCAGAGCTGTGCGATGGCTCCTGTGCACGTCAGGGCACCACAGTCAGCGCCTTAAGCATGGCAAGAGAGAAAAGATAGATATGGAGCTGGAAGAGTCAGAGCTGGGCTCTGCTCTGCTACAGCTTTTTTTTTTCCCCCCAGATTTTTACAGGCTGTGACCAAGGGAGTTGCTTCCTCTTTTGACAACTCCATTCCCCTGCAAGAAGGATGCTACAGTGACAAATGCAGTTCCATACGGCATATACAGCTGTAATAATCTGCTGCTGAGAAGGAGGATCCTTCTCTATGAGGGAGGAAGGTCTCTCGTGTACTGTGTGGGATGTGTACCCTGCTTCGGGGGTGGAAGTTTTTTTGCTGTACATTTGCATTGCGATTAACAGCAAAAAATGGGAGTCTTGTTCCTGTATTTGACAATTTTGACAGCTGCCCTAAAAGCAGCATCCATGCCGGGATCCAGTGCCCATTGCCCTTACTGCCAGACCAGAGTCTGGCTAAAGAGGTTTTGCTCCTCCATCTCACCTTGCTATCTTTTTTTGCTACAACAAGCAAAAATGATTCCCAAGTTTGCCCAGGGCTTCTGGAGGGACAGGCACGTTTTGTACTGGTTGTGAGTGCCATAAAACCCCAGCTCCAAATTAGAAGAAATTAGGGACATTGCACAGTTCATTCATCTTCACTAATAGAGTTCTTGGGAAATACACATGTAGATTAAAGGAACACAATGGCCCCTGGCTGATTGCTTTGAGTACCCTCCAATGCCCCTACAATGGTATTGACTTGCTTTTCATATTGTGCACAAAAGCCACACTAACCTTTTCTTGTCTCTTCTGTTAGCCTCTTCCCTCTTTGCCAACGGACGGCTGAGTTCTTTCGGCCCTGACCCCCGCCCCCAGAAGCAGTCAGCGAAGGCAAACCTCACCTGGAGCGAGCAGGAAAAGCTGAGCACTTCTAAAAGGAATCGACTTTGGGACGTGAGACCATAAGCCTTAAAAAGGTGGGGGCACGGGCAGAGGCAAGCACTGCCCATCTTTGTTTTGAAGCGATTCCTCTGGAAAAATCTACACAAAATGCATCCTGTTGGGGCGGGGGGGGAGCAAGAATGATGATTTGTTGAGAGAGGTCATACCTTTTATTAGACTAGCTAACGTATCTGGAAGAAGCAGCAGTGGTGTTTTTCTTTCACATACGCTCTCCTCAGGCTTGAAATGGAAGCACCTTCAAAGCTAAGCGCAGGCTGAAAACCACTCTGGATGTCACTGTGTTTGTCACTTAAACCAGCTGGGACAAAGGACGGCTGGTGCCTCAGAGGAACTGGCAAGTGCCAGCATAAAAAGTGATAAAGTGACGGAAAGAGAAAAGCAGGTAAAATACTGATGCAGGAAGGAGTATGCTGGAGGCAGGAGACACGATGCTGTTGCCTGGTTAGTACTGTGCTGAGTCCATGTCCCCCACCAAGCCCAGCACAAAGTAAGGTGTGGGATTTGGCTCTCTGCCTTACCTCCAAAAGCATTTTGTAGATCCCCCATGAAGCCATGCCCTGCCCCCCAGCCTCCCAGCCACACTCGCACGCTGGAGGACAGGGTCACAGAATCAGCTCTTCTCACCGGGTCTGCCCTATACCAACATCTCGGAAAATTTCCTCAGAAATATTGCCTAGCCCTTGCCCCAGACTTGTGAAGGCTGAAGGGCTGAGCCCAGCTCCTTCAGACGTCTCCAGAGTCCATCCTCTCCAAAAGCCCGCACACACTTGGTCTGTAAACCAAGGCAGCCAGGCGCAGGGCAAGGATCCCGAAGGGAACCAGAGCATCAGCTTTTTACCCTGTGCCTCTGACACAGAGCAGTGCCAGGGCATCCTCCTGCACTGCATCTTTTGAGAGGCTACCTATGAAACCGGCGCACTTAAAGATGCCTGGGACGGCTGTAGGCTGGAGCTGTCACGCAAGAGAAACTCGGAGAGGCTCGGACGGCCCGCAGCACAGCGCAGGGCACCGAGCCGGGCACCCACCGTCCTCTCCCCGGGCTCCCGCCCCTCCCCGGAGCCCCGCGCTCCCGCGGCTCCCGCCGTCCCGGGCACTGCCGTGCCGGCTCGGTCCCCCCGCGCCCGGCGCACCGGCAGCCGCCTGTCCCACGAAGATTCCCGACGGCGCTCGGCCCGGGCAGCGCGGCCCCGGCCCCGGGGCTCCGGTCGCGGGGCTCCGCGGGGCGCCCGGCCTGGGCCAGCCCCCGCAGCCGCCGGGGGCCGCCCCGCCTCGAGGGCCCCGGATGGCATCGCCCGGCGCCGTCCGGGGCCGGGGCTCGGCGGGGCGGGGCGGGGCGGCCGGCGGGCGGGGGGGGCAGCGGGCGCTGCCGGCGGGGCCCTGGGGATGCCCTGCCTCCGCTGCCATGCCGGCGCGGGGGCCTCGCCTTCCCTTTCGCCCACCGCCCCCCGGCACTCCTCCCCCGCCCCAAGGAGGCCAGCCCGCCGGGCGGTGCCGTGCCAGAGCTGCCCGCGCCGCCCCGGGGCCGGGCGGGACCGCAGCGCGGCGCCGGGGCCCCGGGCCGGCCGCCCCATGCACCCGCCCGGCGCCCTGCTCGCCATGGCCGAGGGCGCCTTCTCGCTGTCCGCTCAGGCGGCGCGGAGCCCCGGGGGGAACCCGTCGAGGCTGCACAGCATCGAGGCCATCCTGGGGTTCACCAAGGAGGACGGCCTGCTGGGCCCCTTCCCGCCCGACGGCAGCGCCAAGGAGGCGGACCGGCGGGGTCCCCGGCACTGCCTCCCCAAGATGCCCGGGGAGCCGCCGCCGGCCGAGCCCCAGGGCCGCGCCGAGTGCTTCCAAGGTGAGCGCGGCGGGCGAGAGGGGCCGGGGGGAGGGCGGGCGGGCTCCGAGATCGCCCTCCCGGTGACCCGCCGGTCTTCCCCTCCCAGAGCCGTACTGCCCCGGCAGCGCCAGCCCCGAGCTGCCCGCCGGCAGCAGCGGCGAGGGGAAGCCGTCGGACGAGGAGCAGCCCAAGAAGAAGCACCGGCGGAACCGCACCACCTTCACCACCTACCAGCTCCACGAGCTGGAGCGCGCCTTCGAGAAGTCCCACTACCCCGACGTGTACAGCCGGGAGGAGCTCGCCATGAAGGTCAACCTCCCCGAGGTCCGCGTGCAGGTAACGCCCGCCCCCGCCCCGCCGGCCCGGCGCCGGGAGCCCCCGCACGGCCCGGCACGGCTCGGCCCGGGACGGCACGGCTCCGCGCAGCCCCGCGTTCCCGGCGCCGGGAAGCCCCACACGGCACGGCCCGGCCCGGCTCCGCGCAGCCCCGCGGTCCCGGCGCCGGGAGCCCCCGCACGGCTCGGCCCGGGACGGCCCGGCCCGGCGCAGCCCCGCCTTCCCGCCGCCGGGAGCCCCCGGCCCGGCGTGGACCCGCACTCCCGGCGGCCGGAGCAGCACCGCCCCGGCGCGCCGACGGCCCCGCTGCCCCGGCCCGCGGGCCCGTGCGCCCAGCCCGGCACCGGCAGCGCTAGCCCCGGCCGGTGCGTGGCTGAGCGGCCCCGCGGGGCACCGCTGCAGCGCCGGGCGCGTCTGCGGCTGGCGCCGTCCGCACGGCCCCGAGGCGGCGGCCCCGGCCCGGCCCGGCCCGCAGGACACCGCGGAGGCCGGGGCCGTTCTCCCTTCGGCAGCAGAGCGCCGCAGCCCTCTGACTGGCGTCTCCCGGGCCGGGGTGGCCGAAGCCGCTGTGCGCCGGGGCGGCGGCGAGCGGGCGGCCGAGCCGAGCCGAGCCGGGCCGGGGCGGGCCGGCTCCGCCGCGGGGCTCTCGCTGCGCCGCTTCCCCCGCGGCGCTGCGCTCTGCCGGCGAGGGGCTGGGGGTCTGCCGAGCCCACGGGGGAAGCGCGGCTGAACCCGCTCCTGCCCCGGCTCGGCACGGCGCGCCGTCTGCTGCTCCGTTGTTTTCCGCTGGCTCCGTTCCGTGTGCGCCGCTGCGCCCAGGGGAGAGCCTCTGCCCTCCGCGGGGGCGGCAGCGCTGCCGTGCCGCCCCCGGCCCGGCTAACGCGGCTGTGCTTGCAGGTGTGGTTTCAGAACAGACGGGCCAAGTGGCGGCGGCAGGAGAAGCTGGAGGTGACCTCTATGAAGCTGCAGGACTCACCCATCCTCTCCTTCAACCGCTCACCGCAGGCGACACCCATGGGTCCTCTCAGCAGCAACCTGCCTCTGGAGACGTGGCTCAGCCCGCCTGTGCCCAGCAGCACGGCCCTGCAGACCCTGCCTGGCTTCGTGGCCTCGCCGCAGAGCCTGCCCGGCAGCTACACGCCACCGCCCTTCCTGAACTCTCCGGCAGTGACCCATGCGCTGCAGCCCCTGGGGGCCATGGGGCCACCGCCGCCTTACCAGTGCGGGGCCACCTTTGTGGACAAGTTCCCCTTGGATGAGGCAGACCCACGCAACACCAGCATTGCCGCCTTGAGGATGAAGGCCAAGGAGCACATCCAGTCCATCGGCAAACCCTGGCAGACAATCTGAACTCCCTCTTCAGCACCTGGGAGAAACCCACGGGGAAGGCTGGTCCTGGGGCGACCAAGGGCCCCCCTTGTCCTGCTCCGGCCCCCACGGACAGCCACGCAAGGGAGGGCTGTCCCTCACACCAGCCTTTCCCCCACGCCCTGACTTGCTTTGTATTTTGTGGTCCTTTTAATTCCCTTTTCCACATGCCCTGCAGAGTTAGGGGCCTGATCATAGCTTAGGAAAAAAATCTCTTTTGCTCTCCCTCCTTGGCTGAATGCTTTAGTTGCAATAAAAGCTGCAGTAGGGCGAAGAGCTGTGTAAGGTGGCTGGGAACTGAGGCCTGCGTTACCTGGGGAGGGTTTTCTGGTTTTGCACCATTAAATGGCGTGACTGGCGCGAAGGCTGTGCATCGTGTTTCTGCAGGCAAGCGGGCTGCTCGGGCCGAACCCTCCGCTGCCTGTGATGTGCAGAGGGGTGGGACAGGCTTGGCCGTGGGCCCTCCTCCCTCCCCCTCCAGCAGCAGGGCCCTGCTTAAACTGGCTGTGAGCACTGGGGGCTGCAGCCCCACAGTGGGGAGCGCACCAGGCCAGGGTCTCCTGGCTCGGCAAGGAGGGGCCGGGGCCCTGGCAGTCCGTGGGCCAGGTGCAGCACTCCCGCAGCTACCCTTGTGGGGCAGCCCTGCATTCAGATGGGCTTTGCCCACCCCTGCCCCAGCGGGCCGGGGTCGGTGCCAGTCCCCTGGGCCTTGCTGCCTCCTCAGAGAAGGGGATCAGCAGGTGTTGCAGGGCCCCATGCCCCCGCAGCCCAGCTGCCCACGGGGGGAGATGGGCGGTAGCTGATGGGGCACTGGTTGCCCAGCTGGGTGGCTGGAGCTGTCGGTGGGGGCCCGCTGGGTGCTTCCTGCCCGGTGTGGCTGCCCAGTGCAGCCCCTGGAGGCTGGCACGGCGCTGGGCCACGCTCGCTCCCCCGCCCACCCAGTGCCTAACGCCAAGCTGCCGAAACTAAAACTGCGGCATCTTTATTTTCTATTATCTCCGTTACTGCCTGTAATGGGGCTGAGAAGCTGTAATGAAACACGCCTTCTCCTCCGCTGGGCACGGGGTGGTGTACACACTCTGGAGGTTGTGGCAATTAACGTTTCTCATTAGGGAAGAGAGAAGGATGCACAAGCGCCCTCATTGTGTCCTGGGGATGATTCAATGCGGACTGGGAGACCTCTCCTTTCACCATTTCCCACTCGTTGTGGCCAGACAAAGGCTGGCGTCTAATTATATTTTCACAATCTGTGCGTATCTTTTAAGAGTCCTGTCAGAAACAAGTATGTCAGCTTTGTTCAGCTTCACTTCAGAGAGCTTTTTAACCTTAGACAGCAGTTTCTAAACATCCCTTCACAGCCTTCTCCACAGCAGCCCCCATCTATTGTCTGGAGAGCTCCTTTTACAGATAATAATAGGAATCCTTCTATTTTGAAATGCTTTTTCCTCTCTTCCCCAGCCTCCCTGCAGGTCCAACCTGCCCCTCTGGACCAGAGCACATGCTGTGCCCAGGCACCCAGGCTTCCCTTCCCTGGGCTGTGCTGGTCCGGGGGGGTGCAGGGGGGCCCAGTGAGCGGTCCCTGCTGAATTCAGGGGGGACGTAGCCCTGCTTGGGCCAGACCCTCCTGTTGGGCTCTGGACCTGCAGTGCCACTCTGTGTGTGTGTGTCTGGGGTGGTGCCCAGCCTCCCCAGCACACAGCTCTTTCTTTGCTTCCTTGGCAAAGAAAGTGCCGTGCTGTCAGGAAAAGAAAGTGCTGTTCTAGTAAGGAGGCCTGAGTAAACTTCTGCGGGGAGGGGAGGAGAACAAGAACTGTATCGCTTCAGTTTTTAGGTCTTAGTGCAGCTCTCCTTTCACAGGTGAGCTGTGTTTGCATCACCAAGGAGGCTGGGCTTGCAAGGCGGCACATCTCTGGTGGCTACGAGGGAAGGATGTCTCTTGGTGTGCTTGCACACCCTGGGCTGCGTCGGTAACGGACGCACACTAACAAATGCCTGCACAGCTCTGCACACTCTTCCTCCTCGGGGGTAGGAACAATCCCACTTGTCATTACTTGGCTGCAGTCCAGCTGGGGCTCTGATGCTGAAAACCCTCCTGCATGTGAGCGCATTTAACTGTTGCCCAAAAGCTCTTACCTGTGCTTATTGCTCATGATTAACAAGCGACTCCCCAAGATTTCAGTGGTGCTCTCCCACATTTTGACACTACTACCCCCCCTCCCTGTTGCCTCCAGTTATTCTGCATCCTGTAAAGCCACTGGGAAGACCTCCCTGCCTTTCTGATCAGCGCTGGTTACTTGAGATGGTCGAAGACTAACAGTAGGTAACACCACGATGACAGGACAGCAGAAACAGCAGCTGAAGACACCTGTTCGCTTTTATTAAGCTCCTGATCCAACACCTGCAAGCAAAAAATGAAAGATTATGTCAAGCTATGGTGATTGTTCTTTTATTGACATATTAAGCAGGTCTTTTGTTATACATTGTACATGTGAACCCTGTAATGGATAAACTGTGTGCAGTCATGTCCTTCAAGGAAAGCTACAAGTTTATTGCTAAAAATAATTATTTTAACCAGCTAAACATAAGTGGGCACAGACAGGTCAATATTTTTCAAACAAATAAAGGGACACAGGCATATGCACGCTCATATCTTTCTTGTGCCCTGTCTAGTTTTCTCTGTTCCTACACTTCCTTTCAAACTGTCCCATTCCGTTTTAAAAGCTCATTTGTTCATTTTGTTGTAAATATCTTCTCCTTCTTAATTGGGTGCTGAGTCTAATAATCCTGCCTCGGCTTGTTAACTGTACAATAGCAGTCAGAGTTAATGACCCATTAGTGATTAATTCCTTAAACAGCATCTAATTGCTCACTGTAAAACCTTTTCTTAAAACTGGATTAAATCATCTAGATCCTTAACCACTTCTTTACTCTAACTTTGCTAAGGCTATTAGCCTGGCCTTTTCTGAGTGATCTATTTCTTCTTTTCCCTAAACTGTATTAGCAAGATAGTATTTTTAGTGTCTATATTTGACTTCTTTGCAACATTTGAAGTTCTAAGGAGGAATAATACCAATAAAAGACTGCCAGTGAAAATGTTAAGAAATTTACTCCTTTGCAATGAGACAATTGCAGACGGTGACTGTTGTTACGCTAATCATGGCGTACCACCTTTTGGGAGAGAGGGACTTGTAGGACAGGGTCTGTCAGCGGTCCCGGCTACTCATGGAAGTGTGTAGGCTTTGGTCGGTGAGGCTGTAAATAGAGTTTTTCCCAAGAGTAACTTGGTCTTTGCTCAGTGGCCTGAATGTGGGGCAGTCAGCAAGGGCTGCCCCAAGAGACTCCTGGGAGGGACTGCTACACAGAGATGGCTCCTTGCTACCTTTCCGTGGGCACAAGTCCCTGCTCCTGTGGGTACCGGACCTCCCTTAACACAGGGCACATGACTAGTGAGGAGGGGCAAACCTTGCTGGGAATGGGAGGCAAGACAAGTTGTGTCTGCTACCAGTCAAACTGGACTCTCCCGTAGTCAAACAGGCCTTGCGGAGGGCAGCCGGTGTCAGAAGCTGAGGAGCTCTTCCCCCTTTCCTTCCCTGCTGTATTTCACTGGGTGAACAGGCTGAACTAGGACCTAGCTGTGTTTGGAAAGCCTAGTTCATTCCCAGGTAAATCCCACATGACCAGTCTGAGCTTCCTGTTTTTCAATTGCGGAGTGGAGGGATGGATATACATGTCTTTATGTTATGCAGACCATTAAATTGTCCACTTTGCATTTGCTTCAAAGTTCTGGAAAAGTAAAATCAAATCACCATCTCTGCATCTGCTTCATCTGTAGCGATGTCTCCACTGGCAAGTGAGGTTAATCCTGGGTAATTTCTTATTAAGATGTGAAATGCAGAGAGGTAGACTGTTTTTCACGAGAAGTCTTTCCATCAGGGCTGGCTGTCTTTGCCCAGCCCAGAAATCCCGGGCTTAACATACAGAAGTGTTGTGTAAAGTTTTGCACAGGTCAGTAACATGAGCTATGCAAGAGAGAAGACAATTACTATAAATAGCTTTGAAGATCTCTGAATTAATAATTACGAGGAAAATGCTATCATGAAATTTGGTCTCAATGGCACCATTTCTCAGTGGAAAGTGTATTCTAATCTCTCTTCCTTCCCGTCCCTGTTCAAAATCCTGTCAGTATTCAAGAAAACTAGCAAAGACACCTGACCTGTTTAAGCCAAGGAGAGTTTTGACACGGAGTTCAGCTAAGTTGCTTTCCAGTGGAGCAAGACTGGCTGTCTGTCCAGGACTGACCCCCGATCCCTGCTGGATGGGGTCAGGAGAAGCAGCTGCGTAGGTTAGTACCCGAGAATACCCCCAGCCGTCATCCCCTCTGGAGCAGCGGGCCGTTGTGTTTGCTCCGCAGCCACGGCGGGTCACAGCCCCTGTGAGACGAGGACACACAGAGCTCAGTCACAGTTTAAATTTCTGTTATGAGCTGTTGGGGTTGGGGGCAATACTGTTCCCTTCCTCTGTCAAGGGGATGTTAATGTCCGCAGGCGAGATGGACAGCTGAAGGATCTTCTTTCCAGCTGCCTCAGCCACGTCTGACAGGGATTTCAAGTAAGAACATTTAGTTACTTACTACTGAAAAATCTCAAGTATCTGTTCAAAGCTCCTGGCTACATCTTTCTTCAGTTCAGTTCAGTCTGTCAGGACATACTGTGAAGTCCAACTACTACAGACATTAATTCAAGGGGTTTCCCTTCAGCTACAGTGTTTTTGGGCTGGACACTCAGGTTCTTTCTTCTATGCAGTCAGCGTCTTCCTATGTCACCGATGCCACTGGTTATAAACCTTGGGACTTCATTAACTTCCTGTAGTAGCTTGTCAACCACAGAGTACCCATTTACAAAAAATCCTATCATAGAACAAAATGGTAGAATAAAACAAAAGAGAGCACAATGAAAAGCTGGTTAGACCAGGACGCTGGTCACCCTGACAACACCACCAGTTTTTCTGGTAGAATGAATATTGTGTCTCCTCTCTCTGAGCATCTCTGTGTTCTGCCAATGCATGATGTGAAAACTGGCTGACGTTTGGCAGTCATCTCTCTGTCATATGACATTTCTGCCCCACTAAGAACTGTGAAATCAGCTCTGAAATGTTAGGTTCTGTGCAGAAAAGCAGTTAAAGTCAGCTAGGCAAGATGTTCAGGGGAGAGTTTAAATGGAGGCAGCAGAAATTTGGATGGAGGCAAGAAGGGATAAAACTGAAGCTTTAGCCACTGATGCAGAAGGGAGTGTTGGGGGAAACCAAGAGGACAGTGTTCCAGCTGCTGACCAGCGCAGGTAGGTCAGATATCCCTCCTTTGACTCCATCTCAGCGAAGAGGCAGGTGCAGGGGGTAAGAGACAGGCCTCTGGGCGAATCCAGGATGTCAGTGAGGGGATGCTCGTTTTCAGCAATGCTGTCAAACAAAGGGCTCCTTAGGAAGACTGGCTCACCAGCAGCTTGCTCTTGCTCAAATGCCTCTGTGGGCTGCAGCGTGACTCAAAACCAGGATGGCTTGTATGGCAGGCAAATCTGCAGTTGTTCATGGCTGCATAGTTTATGATGAACCAGTCATAAACATGGTGCTCCCCCATCCCTTTCCCATAACATCCTAACAAATAGCTTTCCAGTTTATTTGATGCTGCCTCTGTGGGACAGGCGACTCCCATTTTACATGCAGAGAAACTGAGGCACAGAGAAACGTGACTCACCCAAGCTCAGACAGGGATGGCATGACTGAGTTACCTCGTGCCTCTAGTGCCATTTGAGACCCCTTCGGGTAGCGCAAGCCATCCACACATGCCTGGCACGTGTGACACAGGCTCTGCAGAAGACCCTGTACTCTTTCGGTTCCATAGCTGGAGGCCAAGGCTGCTCACAGCAGGAGATGCCTGTGCTTAGCGTCCCACCTGGAGTCTGTACAAAGATCTCTCGAGTCTTCAGATAGTGCTTTGGCTTCTGAGCCAGGCTGCTTCTCTTTTATTTCTCGGGTGTATAACACACGCACGTATTCATTCCAGTGACCTTGGCCACGCGAAGAGGAAAGCCAGCTTCCCAAGCACCTTTTGGTGGTGCCCCTCTTATTTTGCTCAAGTCCTTCCTCCACTCTGCCTTCATCACTGCCAAGGCTGGGCAGGGGAAGGTCGGTTCAAACCTGTGAGCAAAGCTTTCCAGGGATGGCCTGGTATCTATCCCTGAGGGCGCGTGGCGCTGGCGGAGCTGCTGCATGCTTTGTGTGATGTGGGTCATCTGTACCTCGCTGGGGAACGGGGCGTCTGCCCTCCGCTCTGCCCCAGAAAGAGCCGTCTCCTGCTTCTCCTGCTCTTCTCTCTGCTCCTGTCTGTTGTCTTTCTGAGCAGCTTTCCTTCTGGGTGTCCTGGCAAAGCACTTAGCTACAGCTGTCTCAATCTGGCCCTGCACTGAGCCAAAATCAACCCCCTGATGGCAGAACCCAGACTGCACGTGAGCTTTCTCACATGGCCTTTTTCACAGATCCTTCCTCCAAGAGGGAAGAGGGCCTTGGAGGGAGGGAAGGGAAGCCTGGCGCACCGCAGGAGCAGGGGGATTTTTCTGAAGTGCTAATCCTAACTCCTGGCAAGGCCTCGCGTTGTCTTTGGGCAAGGTGGCAAACGGACAAAAAGAGAAAGGCAAAAGTGAAAAGGATAAGCATTTTTAAGTTATAAAAATCCTGGGACGGCAATTAAATACAGCGGGTATTCCCTTTGGCTGGCATAGGATGTGCACCGAGATAAATGGGATTTACCCTGGAACCCAGAGTATCTAGGGTGGCGCGTGCAGGTGAGCGCTAGCGGCCTAACTGACTTCACACCCAGTCGGCACGGCAGTGCCCTTTTCCCCACCGTCTCGTCTGGGAAGGCCCGCCCGGTGGGACGAGAGGGCCGCGGCGGGCTCATCCGGACAGGCACCCGCCCGCCGCAGCTCGCTGCCGCTCGAGGAGCGAGTCAGCACCGAGCGCTACCAGGGACGCGCGAGCGGAACCAGGGCCGCGCGGCGGGCGGAGAGGCGCGGTTAACGGACGAGCGTCGCGCGGCACCGCCAGGCGCGCGCCGGGGCAGGAGCCCGGCATCTCACGGGCGCGGGGCGCCGCCCGCTCGGGCAGGCGGAGAGACGCGCGGTGAGGTGCGAAACCCGCCGCGCCCCGCTGCCGCCCGCAGCCGCCTCAGCCCGCCGCGGCGGGGGGCGGTGGCGCCGGGCCCGGTAACGCCCCGCGGGCGCCGGAGCCTCCCGGGGAACGGCCCGCGGGGGCGGCCCCGCCCGGCACGACGGACACGCCCCGCCCCGCCCCTCCCGTCCGTGGGCCGAGCGCGCCCCCTGCTGGACGCGGCGGAGCTCAGCGGCGGCGGGGGCCGGGCGGTGCGGGGGCCGGGCGGTGCGGAGCCGGGCGGTGCGAAGCCGGGCGGTGGGGGGGGCCGGGCGGTGCGGAGCCGGGCGGTGGGGGGGGCCGGGCGGTGCGGGTCTGGCCCCGCTCCGTGCCTGTGCCGCCGGCTCGCCCGGGGCCTTCGGCGCCTCTGGGACGGGGCGCGCGCTTGGCCGGCCGTTAGCACGAGCGCGTCACTTTGCGCAAAGAGCCGCGTTGGGCTCGCTGATCCCGTCACCTCCTCCCCGTTTCACGGAACGGTTGCGGTTAGAAGGGACCTCCGAGGTCACCTTGCCCGGCCCCTGCTCAAGGACCGGTTGCCCAGGACCACGTCCAGGTGGCTGTTGAACATCTCCAAGGAGGGAGACTCCGCCGCCTCCCCGGGCAACCTGTGCCGGTGCCAAAGCCGCCCTCAGGGTGAAGAAGTGTTTCCTGCTGTTCGGAGGGAGCCTCCCGTGTTCCAGCTGGTGCCCACTGCCTCTGGTCCTGTCACTGGGTGTCACTGGAAAGAGCCTGGCCCTCTCTTCTTTATACCCTCCCTTCAGGTATCTATACACATGGGTAAGACCCCGCTGAGCCTTCTCCTTCCCAGGCTGAACAGCTGCAGCCTTTCCTTGCAGGAGGGATGCTCCAGCCCCTTGATCATCTTTTGTGGCCCTTTTTGGACTCTCTCCAGTTTGTCCGTGTCTCCCTTGCACTGGGATGCTCAGAACTGGACACAATGCTGCAGGGGTGGCCTCACCAGTGCTGAGAGGGGTCACCTCTGTCTCCAGACTTGCTTCTCCTGCTCTGTGTTGAGCTGTGCATGGACGGACGCTTCTTGTCGTCCTTACGGTCTGGTCTGTCAGCGCTCTCCTTTGAGGAAAAGTGGCAGCACACTGTCTCCTTGCCTGGGCCTCTGATGGTGTGACTATCCACTCCAGAAAACTACAGGTGAGCAAGGAGCATTGCTTGGCTATAGCGTGCTGCAGCCCCACAAAAAGCGGCATGAGCTTGTTCTCCTGGGAGGCAATGTTCTTCCTTTAGTCTCATGTGGACACACAGCGGTGCCGGACCTGCTAACACGCGGTTAGGAGCGTGTGGCGGGAGCAGGCTGAGCTGCCGCATCACCTCTGAGTCAAACAAGGAGGCAGGGTATCTTCCCGCACGTCTCCCTGCTGCCTGCACGTGGAGGTGCATCGCACGCCCTGCGCTTGGCCCGCGGATACCTTGGGAAGGCAGTGCCAGCTTCCCTCCCTTGAAGAAAAATTACAGCCCAGGGAGCAATTCAAGAAGGAGAAGAGCTTCAGTGGAAAATGAATCATTCTGTTGTTTCTTTGTTACTAGCTGCGGCACAGCCAATTTCCATTTTATTAACTCAAATAAAAGTATAAACTCAGCCTTTTTATTAGTACTATTTATTGTGAACGTTGAAATGTCATGTAGTTTTGAACTGAGAGATGAACTGATTAGATAGGTAAGTCATATAATTAATTGGAAGACCCTTCCGTGACAATTATAGATATATCAAAGCCATTCAAGTGAGAAAAAGCAACCTTGAAAATGAAGTAGAGAGTTTAGTCATTGCTGAAACATACAAGAATATGTGTATTTAGATATTTTACACAAAGGAAATCTTGTTTACAGAAAAGAGACCTTGTTGATTATCTGATACAATCAAGTGCTTGTGAAATATAGTCTCTTACAGAAAGTATTCAATTTCTTCGTGATTTAGAGACCTTCTTTCAGCTTGGAGTGCTCTCTTTCATATTCACAACTTGAAGCAGATAGTCCATCATCTAATAAAAAGAGAAAAATATTATTTATAGACCAGTCCTGAAAAAAGTAATTCACTAAGTCAATAAGCCTAATATATATATCTGCTCTGTGTATTCACATAACAAACACATTCCTAATAATCTTTCCAAAACAGACCTCATTTGTCTTGGTTAGCGTAATAACCGACTGCCAAAGTACAAGGAAAGTCATTCTCCCAAATAACTCTGTCTGCCATCTCATTTATATAGTGCCTTATTAGTGTTAAAAAGCCAAATCTTAGAAACAATTTAAAGCTTATTTTCCAACTTACTTTTACACTTAGGCCAACTTGCAGGAGAGATTTCCCTTCTGATCTTTAACTGCTTTAAATGTAATTTATTCACAGAATAAAGAGCAGGCAAGATCGTCATTTGCCTGGTATTAACCGAAAACGGAAGAAAATAACTCAGGTGCACCACCCTAAGCCTAATTCCCAGAACTGTTATGCTCATCTCCTTGGCTTTTTTGACTGTTTCTGTGTTACAGCACTTTCCCTACTCTGGGTGAGTCTTTTAGAAAGAATTTTTTTATTCTTGAGAAATGTACAGCACAGCGCGAGCGTTAGCGGTAAACAATGCACTGAATGAACTGGAGCTAATAAGCAAGACCCTGAATTGAGTTACCTGAAGTACATATCTGTATTTACTTCTGCAGTCTTTCGCTTTGGGGATTTCTGATCTTAAATTTTAAATTCAAATTTTAAGTTAAATCAGCTAAATTTGAAAGGGTCCACGAAACAAAGTCCTCATAGCACATTTCTTCCCACCACAGCCTGTCTTGGCTTACGTTCAGTAGACGGGAACACAGGGTTGCACACACCGAGACAGACCCCTCGTGGTTAGCATCTCTGCAAGCGCATACTCGGTCTATGAGAATTATAGCCCCCGCGATGGTGACACGGTCTCGGGGCAGCTATTCCATCAGCTGGCAGTAGGGTTCACGGTTTACCTTCTTTTGGTCACGTTTCGATGCCTCAGTCTAACAGGCCATTTCACAGTGAACAGTAACCCGCTGTAAATACGCTGTCTGGTTCCTCCTAGAATTAGTTTCTATTTCAAACGCAAACACACTATGGCTGGAAAAGTATTTCGTGCCAAGTACAAACCTCTCATATGCTCTGCATCATCACCGGCAGTTTACTCTACCTGCCTATCTTGCACCGAGGCGGGCAGCTACACTCATCATTCCTGCGCCCTTGTTAGCTGTGGTACGGCAGCACCTGACACGAAGGTGTTGCCTAACCAACGTTTGTGCGACATGGAACCCCGCACACCCAGGAAAATCTACAGAATCAAAATCCAAAGGTCATTTTTGCTCTTGTATCGCTGTGTACGCGTACGACTGAATTTCCTATGTATACCAGAATTCCACCTTTACAAATAAACAGGGCCTCCTTTATTAAAAATAACGATTATCATTATTTAAAATGTTTAGGAAACTATCACAACCCTCAGAAAAGTAAAGCACATTACTTTCAATCTTCAGGTCTTCATCTGGAAAGCAGATCTCAAAAAGATCTATAGTTTAACTTTCAGGCGCTGGGTTTTTACTTTTTGAAGCCAAAGGAAAAACTATACACTGTATCTTATCTAGGCTGCATATAATCAGGTATTTGTGTCCAACAGTAGGAAAGCACAGGTTAAGTACTACTTTCATGATTATGTTTCTCTTCAAGATGGAGACAAAGGAACTGTTGAGTGCTGGAAATCAAAGGTTCTATGCAAAATGAGGTTCTGCATAGTCACATGAAACGCGATTTTTTACTAATCATTGGAGAAATCTGGATATTTAAGGCAATAATCTCATTAGTCCATGGATATGTTCAATGTCTGACCGCAAAAATGTGGATATTAATTTAGGGTAAAAGTACACACATATGGACATGATTCAACTTACTGGAGGCAACTTTCAGCTTTCATAAGTACGATTTATTACCAGAAACTTTTAGAAGTCAAAATATTTCCCTCTTTACATAGCATAATGGAATTGCTTCATCTAATTTGATTACAAAGCTGCACACTGCCGAGCTGAAGATGAGATAAATAGTTTTCTTTTTAAATAACATTAATCACAGTTATTATAAGCATCACTGTCATAAAGCCATAGCCAGAAAGAAACCTATGGACAGCATTCATATCAGTGGTGTAACAGACTGAAATCACGGCTTAATTTAATGGGTAAATTTTTACCCATATTCAAGTCAAAACCAAAGTATTCACGGACTTCACTGCACCAAGATTTCAGGAGGGAGACTGGGCTGAAGTCAGCCCAGGAATATTAACTACATCATATTACAGTAGCATATGGGAAGAAAAAAAAATCTTCCCGTTAATGTCTTTAAGGGGGTGTATTAATCTTTTTATTCTATTTCAATGTCACCCAGAAGAATTCTGCAGCTATATCACCATTACTGTACCTGACACATTATAAAGAAAGGAGTTTTCTAGTCAATTCTGCATTTAGACCCTGATTACTTTCTGTAAAACCTCACTGATACCCTTCCAGGTGTATTTTATAGGATTTTCCAAAAGAAAAGGGGTGAATCTCTTCCAAAGCCCTGTTACCTTGTGAAATAGTGCTAAGTACATTAACATGAGGGAAGAAGAGGTGGGTCCTGGGCACACATTATAGCTTATCAGTAGCCACAGATTCATTTTGCAAGACCACAAACGACCACAGTAGTGCCCAGCACCGTCAGCTGGGGGGGAAAGACTTGCACGAGCCGAAGACAGAGCTGGGAGCAGAAGAAACTCTCCAGCCTCGCTGCTCTATCCGCTGATCGGCCGTACCTCACGAGCCAGACAAGGTAACGACAGCGAGAATGGCAAGCGAGGGAGACAGTCAATATGACACGGCTTTATACACGATACCCTTCGCCGCCTTCCTGTCCTCTGTATTCACACCTGGTTTGCACACTAGCTCGTGTGTGCTGAGTTAATACAGAACTTGGTGCTGGTGTGGTCATCTGAGCATGACGCGCCAGAAAAGAAAAGAATGGAACGACCAAGCAACTTGAAGGGAATCCAGACGCTAAAGTTTGCTTAATGCTTGCTGAGTTTATGCCCAGTAGCAAATTAATGCATAAAAAATACAATCTGTGAGTGACAAGCTGTAATCAAGAGTAGAGTCTTACTTCACTGAACGACTAGTGCATGAGATGCATTTCTGCTACTTCTCTGGACAATCACAATTTAGAGGAAGCTGACGTTACTGTGAAATGAAATTTGAATACACGGAGTGTTTTTACAGGTTTTATCTTACTTACGTCTTTCCAGCTGCTATTGTCATCTGTCTCCCAGGTGTTCCTGGCAGACCAGGGAAGCCCTCCTTTCAAAAAGTGAGCACTTTTATTTTCATTCCCTTCCAGCAGCCGTAGCAAAGATTTTGAGATTTCTTCCCACTGCAGATAGTCTTCCAGCTGCTTGATATTTTCAGGTAATGCTGAAAACGGGGTCTTGTTTTCTTCTTCATAAACGTAAGGAAAATCTCCAGTGCTCTTTTTCCCCATTAGATGTCCTGTAATGACAACGACAGTAGCATGACATGAACCAAAACAGGTACGGATTGGATTGTTCAAACACCAGCTGGAAGTTGTTGTTGACTGGTCGTATGGAGGGGAGGGAAGGGGTTAGATGATGTCAAAGTTGAAGCACAACTGTTACAGTGTCACACACCATTAATTTTCTGTCTCATGTGCTACACTGCCAGAGAAAACCTTGCTGGGAACGGGGCAGAGAGAACCAAGCGTTTTACCTTGAGCTAGGGAGAGGCACCTGGTAAGATTTGCTGCAATAAGAAGCGGATGGAGAAGATGTAGGTTTTAGACTTTCTCTGCCTTGACGTGGGATGGGACTGTAGTGTAAGCCTATGTTCCGGGGCCTTCCTAGGAGCTAAGCTGGATGCACTTTTGATATACCATGCTTTAATGTCATCAAAATGAAATCGTAGTTGGCTTTGGGCTGCAAAGGAGGCCACTGGGAAGGGGAGAGGGAGAGACAGCACCGGAGGACGCTCCTCCAGGCCGAGCGCCCCAGGGCCTCGGCGGGGACCAGGGCTCCCCGAGGTGTGGCCGCACCCCAGGGCGCTGGGGAGCTCCTGGGTCCCGCCCAGCCGCCTTCGGGCTTGGGCCTGTGTTCCCGCACCCGTGAAGAAAGGCAGCGGTAGGAAACGCAATGGCCGAACAGGCATGTCGGAGGTAGCGGGGAAAGCTGCGTTACCCGCGCCCTCTGCCCGCACCGGTGCGCGGTGCTGGGGCGGGGGCCGTGCGGGGCGCAGGCTGCTTCCGCGGCAGCGCGGCTCCGCGCCCGACGCTCGGGGCCGGGAGAGCGCCGGCGGCGGGGGCTGTCTGCGGCGGCCGGCCCGCGCTGGCACGGGGGCTGCCGGCCCTCGGGGAGCGCGCTGCGCCCTGCCCTGCCCGGCCCGGCCCCGGCCCCGGCCCCGGCCCCGGCCCGCCGCCAGGCAGCGCCCGGAGCCCGGCCGGCGCCGCCAGGTGCCGGGGAGCCCCCGTCGGGGCGCCCGTCGGCTCGCACCGCGCCGTCGGCTCCGGGGCGCCGGCAGGACAAGAGCGGCCCGGGGCGGGGGGCCGAGCCAGCGGGACCGGCGGGGCGTCCAGCAGCGGGACCGGCGGGGCGCCGGGCGGGGCGAGGGTCGGGCCGGTCGGGCGGCGGCGCGGCCGGCCGGGGTGGCGAGGGGGCGGGCGGGCTGCCGGGCGCCGGGCAGCGGCGGGCGGGACGGAGACTTACCCACAGCCCAGTGGCTGCCGCGGGGGTAGATCTTGGTGAGCGCGGGGGAGCCGCCGGGCTGCAGGGGCGCCGCGCCGCCCTGCGCCGCCAGCAGCGCCAGCGCCAGCAGCGGCAGAGCGCCGGGCCGCCGCGAGCCGCCGCCGCCGCCCATCGTGCCGCTGCCGCTGCTGCCGGTGCCGCCGCTGCCGGTGCTGCCGCTGCCGCCGCTGCCGGTGCCGGTGCCGGTGCCGCGCCGCCCTCCGCTGCGGGCCGGCTCCGGCTCCGGCTCCGTCTGGGCGAAGCGCTGCCGCCGCCGCCGCCGCCGCCCCCCATTTATACGGAGCCGGGACCGGGCGCAAGCGGAGCTGCCGCGCCTGACGCCTCCTCACGGGGCCGGGGCTGCCGCCGCCCCCGTCCCCCCGGGCCCCCGTCCTGCCTCCGGCGGGGGCGGGGGCGGCTGCCGGCAGCCCCGGCCCCCGGCCCGCCTCCCCGCCCCGGCAGGCTCCCGGCGGGGGGAGGCGAGGGGGTGCCGGCCCCGGGGCTCAGCCCTCCCCAGCCGCCGCCGCAGGAGCCCCGGGGCCGGCAGCCTGTCGACGGCCTTTCCCGGGCCGCGCCGCGCCGCCGCTGCCCCGCTGTCCCCCGCCCCGCTCCCGCTCGTCCCGGCCCCGTCTGCGCTGGGCGCGCTCGGGCTGGTCCCCGTGTCCGCCCGTGTCTGTGCCAGGCGGCAGGGAGCCGGTCCCCGGGCGCTTCCCGACTTCTGGAGAGACCGGCTAACGTTGCCCTTGGGGTTATTTTCTCGATTACATTCGAAAACCAGAAACTCCTCAGAAGGTTGTTTTCCCCTCGCCTCCCTTCGTCTTGCGTGGCTTGGTGCTCCGAGGTGGCCGGGGCGGCTGCGAGGGGCCTCGGAGCGTGGGGGACGGGTGCTGCCGGTGGTGCCCAGCGCCACCCGTCCGCCCGGGGCCGTGTGCGGGGCGGCGGCAGGCACCGCACAGGGCTGATGGGGAGGGGTGGCCCTGCGGCGGGAGCCTGGGCTTCCAGAGCCGGCGCAAGGGGCTGTGACAAACGCCGCGGGGGCGGGCGAGGGAATGCGGGTGACACTTGCGGTTTACCCTCTGCCGTGCGGGACTGTGCGCGCGTGTTAAGCTTCACTTGATGGAAAGGGTTTCCCACCGCTGCCGCAGGCTGCTGGACCGGGGAGCCAGGGTGGCTCGGGTACGTTTCTGTTACAGGAACTATTTTTCTGAAGAAGTTTCTGTAAAAACGAATCTATCTTCTTTACAGAAAGCAGCATGAAAATGTTCACAGAAGTGGTTTGCTGCTCTGGACTAAAATGACCGAACACGTTGAAAAATTTTTACAAGAGCTTGTGGAAAAAAAAAAATGCTCTAGCATTTTTTAAGCAGAAGGAATGGCTGTAAAACAACCAAACTCAAAGGAAATCATCACTTGAAGCTCATTGAAATAGACGATCTTGTGCAAGGAGTTTCTTCTTATTTCCAATATCACATAAATTTACTGTCACAGGTGACAGTAATGCGACTCACAGATTTACAGGACTTTCTTCTTTCCTCGCACAGAGGCCCTGTAAACTTTTGTGCTGGTTTGGGCTGGGATAGAGTTAATTTTCCTCACAGTAGCTCGTGTGGGGCTGTTTTGGATTTGTGCTGAAAACAGTGTTGATAACTCAGGGATGTTTTTGTTATTGCTGAGCAGCGCTTCCGCAGCCTCAAGGCCTGTTCTGCCTCTCACCCCACCCCACCAGTGAGCGGGCTGGGGGGCCCAGGGAGTTCTGAGGTTACACACCTGGGACAGCTGACCCCAGCTGACCCAAGGATACCCCAGATCATATGGCATCACGCTCAGCAACAAAAGCTGGGGCAAGGAGGAATGGGGGGCATTCAGAGTTATGGCATTTGTCTTCCCAAGTCATCGCTGTGCATGATGGAGCCCTGCTTGCCTGCAGATGGCTGAACACCTGCCTGCTGATGGGAGGGAGTGAATTAATTCCTTGGTTTGCTTTGCTTGAGCATGCAGCTTTTGCTTTACCTATTAAACTGTCTTTATGTCAACCCATGAGTTTTCTCACTTTTACCCTTCCGATTCTCTCCCCCATCCCACTGGGGGGGGAGAGCGAGCAAGGGGCTGTGTGGTGCTTAGCTGCTGGCTGGGGTTAAACCACGACAACTTTCCAGCACTCTAAGGCACCTGGAACTGGCCAACTTTGTAATAGCTAATGCACGAAACGATTTCCATCCTGAAGAGGCAGTGCAGAGGAAAGGATGTATGAACCACTGAAGGAGCCAGTATATGACTGTAAAGGCCATGAAGAAGTGGAACGCTTAAATGCATTCTCAACTTCAGGCACGTAAGTAGTTTCACTGAAGTGAAGGTGGATGAGTAGGAGAGGGATACAGAGTCCTGATGTGCCGTTTGTCCCAGAGGAGAACAAGAGAGACAGGGGTGAAGTCGTGTGGAATTGGTACAGTTTATGTGATGATCTGCTGTCTAGAGAACCATGTCAGGAAATAGAATACGGAGTTAACAGAGCTGACGGTGAGGGAGCTGCCAGATCCTTCAGCTAGCCCTGCACGACTGGAACTGAACTATACCCGACGGGAGCTGCCATGGATGTGAATTAGCATAACGACTGGGCAAACGATCTAGTACACTCACTTTTGAAGTCAATTGTGTATCCTACTGTATGAGCTAAATTGTTCCCTTGTCTAGTCTTAGTTTATTGCATCTTCTTTTACTGATTAATGTGATTCATTCTTTTATTTTGGTTATTAATTATGCATTCTTGTTTAATTTACAATAGTATTCTCATGCCTCAATCACGAGTTTCACTGTGCAGCCTGCAGTACAGCTACAGACAAGATGTGCTCTGTGCTGAGTGACAGCTGATCAAATACAATATTGCCATCCGTGGGAAATTCTAATTGTTCATTGCAATTCAAGACAGGAAATTGAAAATTCAGGAAACTCTCCATTTTCAGAAAGAAAAACCCGAAGCAAAATATTTGGCTTTCCTAAGCTACAGCGGCTGTACTGGAAGCCCTCTGACTGTCCTTGCCTTCCCAGGCTCTTGTGCTGGACCTGCCTTCGAGCTGGGGCCTGGGCTGCAGCCATCAGCCCCGCCGCGGCCCCCGGGACCGTGGTGCACAGCGCGGTGCAGCACAGCACAGCACAGCGCATCCCTGCACGGCGCGGCTGCTGGTGCCCCTCGGTTCAGCCCTGGTCGCTCCAGAGGCCGCTGACACAGGTTCCCTCGGACCCCTCTGCACCAGCCAGCGGAGCCAAGGGGAAGCCATCAGCAGGTCATCTCCCTGAAACGGCCACATTTGCACAAATTGACTTAGGAAGTCACTTCTTTCCTAGTCCTCTGTTTGGCACAGTACTTTTCTTACTTTCAACTGTTTCTGGTGGTTTTGCTTCTGTTGCTTTATATAAGGCTTATTGAGGATTAACATCATAAAGCAACATTGAAACCTTCTGCTCAATAAGTCATTTATAGCTGCATATAACACCTATGCTGTTAGTAACCTTTGGCTAGTAACGCCAGACCATGAATTCTTACTCAGTTCCTTGTTGCCCAGTAGTCCTAAGTCTCTTTTACCACAAACACTATGCAAACAAATAAACCTTTCTCATATTTTGTATATATAGGCTACATCTTCATACATTTCATGTGCTAAAGGCTATGCCTTCACATTAAATCTCTAAATTTTGCACTGCCAGGAGCTACTTTAATTTCAGATCCTTCCTTACACACTCCAATTTTTATACCTTGTATTATGGACTTAATGAAAGTTTAAATTAGTTTGCCCTTTAGATGATTAAAGTTCCAGTGAAAAATACTGATTTAGACAGTTGATCAAATTTGGGCTTGAATTTTCTTTTTAATTAGGATTAGCTTTTTGAATGGAGGGATATTTTTGCCAAGAAAAACACATTTTCAGGGTTTTGTCATAAAACAAATGCAAAAATCTGTTTAACTCCTCCAAACAAACTGGGTTATTTGAAGCAAGCCACTAACAGAAACTCAGTTTGAGGATTTTCTATTTTTCTGGAAAAGAAGGACAATAATTTTCCCAAACTAAAGCAACCCTGCAGGTCTATCTATCTGTTTAGTTTTACCTTTCCTTTTGTATTGACAGCCATCATAAGAGCCTTCTCTCTTCATTGAGTGTGTTCAATGGAAGTTTATTCTTCCTGTTCTCAAAAGAAAGAGACCCTAGGAAGATCTTTAATCCCATAATTTGCATGGGTGTCCTGATTCATGCGTATACACAACTGACACCCACAATAATGGACCTGAAATACTGAGCCCTCAGCAGGCTCCCAGACATGTCTGTAGGGAGTGTTAGAGGCAGGCTTGTATTTTCCCAAAGCAGCCGAGGCTGCACGACTTGTGCTTTCCCCAAAGTGTATTCCATTATTTGTAATATGTGCCGGACACGTCACAAACTCTGCTTCACTTATCTGCAAGGCTTTCTTCTGCCTGGTGAAACGCTTGGGTGGCTTTTGGGATCAAAATGCCTATCAGGACATTCTTAGGACCTTCCTCATCCTCTGTCAGAACGACTGGCCATCAGTTTTGCAACCAAAATTCGTCAGAGCCCAGGGGGTTGGGGTAAACTGGCCCACTCTTCCACATCCCGCAGTGGCAGAGCATGTGTGCAGTGGGCTGAAGAAAAGGTGATGCTGGAGGGGTTGTACCTGAATCGCGACGGAGAGCGTTGGGGTTGGTGGGCACGGAGTGTACCGACGGCAGGGAGAGGCAGGGGCGTTGGCCCGCACTGGGACCAGGACGCCGCCCCAGTTGCCATTAGTTATCATGGGCTCTGCCGGCTGCTGCTCGCGGGAGGGAGGGCAACTGTGGCTGCAGTGTGGATGCACTCGGTCCTGCGCACAGTGCTGAGCACTGTCAGCCGTGGGGCTGAGGGGACGATGCCTTAATTGCAGCGGAGTATGTGCTTGAGCAATGCTGCTTGTTCATGCCCTTGTGAGAATTAGGCAGATGCATTAATTAAATGAACTAACTGGATCTCTTCATTAAATACTCTTGGTGCTTGACATCACCCCTGTGCCCCTTCAGGCCCTTAATGGCATTTGTTGAGTAGGAGAAAACGTATAATTTCCTTTTTTAATGGACAGTACATCTGCACTCCTCAGCCTGTGGTGAGCGTGATAGGACCAGGTCTCTGCCCGCAGCTTCCCCAGTGAAACCCCCGGGGCCATCCGGCACCATCCCAGACCCAACTGCCTGCCCACCGGGGTCCTCTGCTTGCCGCAGCCGATGGCTCTTGGGAGCAGGTTGAGCTGTGAAGGAAGGAGCTGCTCCTTGACATACTTATTATGCCATGAGCACTGGGAGCTGTAGGCTTCGATGACTTTTCATAGGCAGGATTATCACCTGTACTCCACGGCTCATGTCCCCTCCAACTCCAGGGATTTACTTGGTCCGGGCTGGCCATTGCTCTTTTTGTCGTGTGCCTTTCCCTGCTAGCACCTTCGGACTAATGGGGCATGAATTAATGCACTAGGTGCCCTGGTGTGTCTTTTGTGGGGTCACAGCTAGAACTGGGCTGCAAACAGTTCAGCAAAGGGAAACCTGACTGGAAAAAGAACTCGGCACTGAAGCAGAATAACCCGATCCCTAATAAATGAAACCAAACCATCTGTTTACAAGCAAGCCAAACCACTGCAAAGACGCTGAAATATTCCAATATGTAAGTGTAGAAAGTGGCAAGAGCAGCAAGTTTGACACAGTGGTGGCCGAGAGCCCCACCGACAGCAGTGAGAAAGCAGGTAAAACCGCAACTGCAACAAACCTCCAGCCGGAACAGCGCAGAGACACACGCCACCGGCAACCCCCCGTTAAGGGGTTTTAAATGCTATTACCACAATAACACTCTTTAATTTGCTTCCTTTACGTTTTAGACGACCATGATTGTTCTATCAGCAAGGCAGATTTTACAGAAATAAAAAGGGATAAAAGAAAAATGGTGTGCCTTTCATCATTTGCTTTGTAGTGATCCCGACGTTAGAGACAGCTATAATATATGTACAGAACAAACAATGGTTTAAGCATATCACCAATGTAATAACAGGGCACGATCACTAAGGAATACTTTGTAAATGTTGAAGATGCTGAATTGACTAATCTCCAGCACTTCAGACCTGTAGTCAGGGCAGGCATTCTGCAAATAACCTGAAAATTGGCTCTCTGCAGTAACAGTTCCCTGAAGAACTGAAGACATTTTTCAGAAAAGACCTCCACAACTTTACAGAGGCTGAAGAATATGAAATAATAAACATATATTTAATAAGGCGCAGTTTAAGGTATTTGATACTGTTTGTGCTGCACTTTAGGAAGTCCTAGACCTACACAGCTGGAGCTTAACC
Organism: Nipponia nippon; assembly: GCF_047370975.1. Classification (NCBI taxonomy): domain Eukaryota; kingdom Metazoa; phylum Chordata; class Aves; order Pelecaniformes; family Threskiornithidae; genus Nipponia; species Nipponia nippon. Next base: position 3,020,843 of record NW_028262355.1, on the reverse strand, counting down.
AAAGCAATTGCTTATTGCCCATTTAGTGTATGCCAGTGTGCTGCATTAGCCATCACATTTTTTTAGTTTTGTGATTTTTGTGGTGGAGGGGTTCAATATTTTGAGAATTCAAACGGGAAGCGTTTATGTTTCTGAATTTTCGGGAACTGTTGCTGGCCAGACAGCGGCAGCCCCAGCTGAGCCTTCCCGGAGAGGACAAAATGCTTCAAGTGACACTGCTGTGCTCGTGGTCCCGGGGAGCACAGAGCGATGGGGATACGAACAGCAGGCACCGAGCTTGTGCCCTGCTGCAGGCACCTCCGAGCAGGGAGAGGTCGGCTTCACAGAGCCACAGACTCACAGAGCGGTTGGGGTTGGAAGGGACCTTCAAAGGTCACCTAGTCCAAGCCCCCTGTCGTGGGCAGGGACATCTTTCACTAGGTCAGGTTGCTCAAAGCCCCATCCAACCTGGCCTTGAACACTTCCAGGGATGGGGCATCCACGGCTTCTCTGGGCAACCTGTGCCAGTGGCTCACCACCCTCATCGTAAAACATTTCTTCCTTATGTCCAATCTAAACCTGCCCTCTTTCAGTTTAAAACTGTTGTCCCTTGTCCTGTCACTACAGACCCTGGTAAAAAGTCTCTCTCCGTCTTTCTTATAAGCCTCTTTATATATTGAAAGGCCGCAAGAAGGTCTCCCTGAGGCTGTCTCTTCTTCAGGCTGAACAACCCCAGCTCTCAGCTTTTCTCCATAGAAGGGGCGTTGCAGCTCTCAGATGATTTTTGTGGCCTCCTCTGGACCCACTCCAACAGGTCCGTGTCTTTCTTGCACTGAGGACCACAGATCTGGACGCAGCGCTCCAGGCAGGGTCTCACCAGCGCGGAGCAGAGCAGGAGAATCACCTGCCTGGACCTGCTGGCCACGCTGCCGGTGATGCAGCCCGGGACGCAGCTGGCTTTCGGGGCTGGAAGTGCACATTGCCAGCTGATGCCTGTATCTTCAGCGCCCCGGTGCACAGAGCATGCCTTGGCCTCACTCGGCCCATCAGACAACATGCCCCAGGCTTGGGCCGGGGTGTGAACTCCTGCAGGCTTCCAGGAAGGTTGGAGGAGGGTTGACACTTAACAATGTGCGATACTTACACTTTCTCCCTTTCTTTTCCCTCAGTTTTGAGCGCTCATTGGAAGCGGGGTCTGTCAGGCTTTTGTGGGAGTGCAGTGTGGCAGGGGCTGCTCCTCACCTGGCGTGGGAGGATCGCCCACAGCCCCTCCAGGTCTGGCGGCTGCAGCTCCTTCTGCCGGGACCGCTCCTGCTGCCACCCTGCCGGGAGCCCGCTGTGAACGGCAGCCGGGGCTGCCTGTCCTCAGAGACACAGGCAGGGCCGCATGTCTGGGTCTTGGCCCGCGCCCAGCACCATTCTGTGGCTCCAGAGCCTGTAGAAAGGTGGTGTCGAGTGGGGCAGGTGGCTGGAGCAGCCCCTCTGCCGGGCACCGCTTCAGGTGACTCATCTGCCAGTTTGTTAGCTTGCAACTAAGGCTATGGAAAATGAGCACGGAGGAAATTTAAAACTACAAGTTTTGTCTCCCAAATGTCAACTTTCTTCCACCTACAGCTGCTGGTGCTGGACTTATAAACACCATATGTGTTGGAAAAAATAGAGCGAGGAACCGACGTGACACAAGTCCAGAGAGCGAACAGACAAACAGCGGGACAAGTGCAGGTGACAGAAAGGACAGGCATCAGCAAACCGTAAGGCTATCAGGTGGCCCCCGACTCCTGTCACGAGAAGCGAGGCAGGTGGCAGGAAGGTCACCGTCCCCTGGAAGCAGGGAGGCGCCGCGGCCAGCCCCGAGCCGTGCCCCACACCAGGCGCAGCGGAAAGGTGGCCCCTGCGCCCCAGGGGCTGGCAGGGGGCTGGTGCGCCAGCACCCCCCTCCCCGATGCCCAGGCCTCCTCGCAGTCCGATTTTTCACACATACCTTTCAGTTTACTTCTAGCGAACGTGGTCACCAGCACTAGAAACTGATGCCCTAATGTGACTGCGAAAGAAAAAGCTTTGTGCACAGCTGCTTTATTTGTAAAATTCAAATCCAGACAGAGGTTCATATTTCCAATAGCTTCAAAATTCAGGCGGTCATCATGTCCACGTCAGATTTCCATATACCTACATATAGATACAGACTATATATAGCATCTGTATATATAGTTTCTGCTGATAGCATATTCACACACAAATGATAGAGAAACAGAGTTGGTTCTAGATACAAAAGCATAAATGATGACAGAAGAGATGGAATACACTTATTTAAGCCAAGCTGTGGAGCAGAGAAACATATTGAATTTTTGTCATGTGGGTGGCCTATGTTTTGTTTGCTTTTGGCCCCTAAGATGTTCAAAGAAACACTGATAAAATCCATGCATGCAGAGGAAAATGTCCTTTTCATCACTGTTGCTTACTATCTTGATTAAACATAGGCAGAAATTACTTGCTAACAAAGCTTAAACTGGAGTTATCTCCCCAGTTACTCCATGTACTCATTTTATCTCTACCAGCGTAGGCAGCAGTTCAACCTGAATGCCTGGCAGCCAGGACTCGGACGCCTCCAGTGCTGCCCTGCCAGGAGGGCTGCGAGGAGCAGGCAGGCACCCAGCAAGCGGTGCTGGGGCTGCCCCCCACGCCCCCAGCCTCGTGACCCCAACGTCAAACACCAAAGTACTGAGAAGAGAGAATCAGAGGAGACCGAGCAAAGCCGACCTCCTGCTCAGCCCTCTCCCGTGAGCACGACAGTGCTCATGGCCGCGGGGACCAGCCCCTGCCCTCACCCGGAGGGTCCACGCTGGTGCGCAGCCCTCGTTCCCGGCCCCAGCCCGGGGGGCCCCGCAACGCCTGCGGCCCGCTCCTGCACATGCTGCGGCCTGCGTGGCCCTGCGTGCACAGGGGCAGTTTTAGCTGCCTTTTCACAGCTCAGCTAAACTGGAAAGAAAAACCAGCCAGCTTCAATCAACATCTGAGCTTCTCCTACTCCCAACTGCTCAGTTAAAAACTTACTGCCCGTGCCTGTAGCATCTTGATCTTCCTCAAAAAAAAAAAAAAAAACAAACCAAACATCCAGAGGCTTTGCTAGGATGGAGGCATTTGCTTTAAAATGCTCTTTTCTCCAGTGACACAATGCACAGTATTTCACACCAACAGCCGAGCTAGCCGTTCTTCCCAGGGAGTATTGATGTCTGAGCAGCATGTGAGCTGAGGCGAACCAGTTACCACCACTTCAAGGATCAGTGGAGCACTCTGCCTCCAGTTAGTAAGTCAGTACATCTGCCACTTATATCCTTGATCTGTCTTGACTTCAAAGGGAAGCTGCAGCCTAGCAGAGCAGGCAATTGAAGAAAGAAGTTGTATTTGTGAAAAGGGAAAGCACCTCAATGCATCAAATACGTAGGATCTTAACCCACTTCTTTTTATTAGTCAGCCCCCTCTATAACCTGCCGAAACATATGCCCAAGTACAGTTTGTCCCTTACCTCTGAAAACTGTGTGTAAAATTCTGCTTGAAGCGCAAGGAGCAGCAATATACATAAATCTAATTTGGGGCTGGCTTGTGCCCTTGCTGCAAATTATTTTAGAGGTGGTAAGAGATGAATGAGGTAGAATAGCATAACTGGAAGGGACCTACAGGGATCATCTAATCCAACTGCCCGACCACTTCAGGGCCGACCAAAAGTTAAAGCATGTTTTAAAGGGCATTGTCCAAATGCCTCCTAAACCCCGACAGCCATGGGGCATCGACCACCTCTCTAGGAAGCCTCTTCCAGGGTCTGGCCACCCTCTCAGTAAAGAAATGCTTCATGCCCAGCCTGAACCTCCCCTGGTGCAGCTTTGAGCCGTTCCCAGGCATCCCGTCCCTGGATCCCAGGGAGAAGAGCTCAGCACCTCCCTCTCCACGTCCCCTCCTCGGGAAGCTGCAGAGAGCCATGAGGTTGCCCCTCAGGCTCCTCTTCTCCAAACGAGACAAGCCCAGGGACCCCAGCTGCTCCTCAGAGGACATGCCTTCCAGCCCTGTCACCAGCTTTGCTGCCCTCCTCTGGAGGCATTCGAGTACCTTCACGTCCTTCACATAAATTTTAAACAAAGTTACATGTTATAGTTGGGAAAATCTAACAGCTCACTGTTCCCAGAGTCTAAAGCCATTCCTCCTCCATTGCCGCTGTCATGCTCTTGTTCTTTTTCCCCCCTGCTCTACTCACAAACCCGGCAGAGAACGACTAACTTCTTCCTGGGTTCACAAGTTGCACTGGCTGCAGGGAACATGAGAGCTTACACAAAAAGAGATATATGACCATGTTGTCTGCAGCAGGAGGATCATCCGATCTCAGCCATCGGAGCTGACAGATTAAGTTCAGCTGCGAGACGCAAAGTCACCTTCACACTTGTTCTCAGCAAGACTAGCAGGAAAAGCTGGTAACATTCAGGTACGCGATATATCAAACAGCAAACTGCCTTCTCTCCGCTGCAAACACTAATAATACTTAGCAGACATTAAATCATTCAAGCATCGTACAGTGCAGTTTACTCATAGCAGAAAGAAAACATTCTCCTGATACGCATGTCGCCATCAAAGCTCGTTTATCATTGCTTATCAGCCTAAGAACTAGAAGATTCTGTACTGTTATCTAGCAGAAGGAAAGGGTTTATACCAGAAATTTAGATTCTGGACAAAACTTTTGGCACTCCTTCCCTCCCTGACTTCTACTCTAAGGAAATTAATAAGCAGCACTAACTAACTAGATCATCAGAAACGGAAATGGTTGGATCAAAGCAGCTCATACAATTATGGGAACAAAAGTCCAGAACAGAATCAAGAGCAACCCAATCCAGTTGGTTGCGAGTAATCTCTTAAGCATTCACAGGCAGCCAACCGAACAGGCCTGAACAACGTAGCCACCAAGTAGCAAACTAATGTATGTATTCTTTTCTAAAAGGTAAGCTTGCTAGTGATCAACTGAAATACTATGAGAATTTTTTTTAGAAACAATGATGAGATTCCTAAATGGGGGGGGGGGGGAAGTCTTTTATCCTACATAAGACTAGCTGTACCATGTTTTAGTGGTTTTGCCATGTTTTTAGCCTGTTTTAGTGTTCAACCACCTGCACAGTAACATTTTCTTTTTAATGTTCAGATGGACTTGTCTCTTGCCTTGTCACCAGGCACCGCCGAGAAGAGTCTAGCTCCGTCTTCTTTATACCCTTCCCATGCAGGCAGGAACTCTTCATATTTACGTAAGATTCATCACTACGGCATCTGGTCCTACTAGCTGAAAAAAAAGCTATTGTTTATCACAAAAGAGAAAGCAGATTACCTATATGGTTGAAGAAGTTACTGTACGTGGCTGACCAAAGTTGCTTTGGTGGATGCAATCAGCAGATCTCAAGGCATCCAGCTAAAACCAGGAAGATAAACTGGGCCCACACCGTCATCCAACATTGCACTGAAAGAGCAGATACGGCAATGCTGACAACCATATTTACTCCATTGCCGAGTTAGTTCTGCAGGTTAAGATTTATCAACAAGCATTAAAACACAGGATATCATACCAAAGAAATACAGCCTTTTTTTCTGAGCACGAAGCCACATATTTAGATGTTATCCTTGTGTCATTTTACTAATCCATGTTTCCTCAACGCAAGAATAAATTCCCATAATAATGTGTTGAATTTGTCATTTCGTTACGTCCAAATCCCCACTCTCAAAGTTAGAGCTGAGTGTGATTGCACTGGGGTAGGTGGATAGGAATAAATTCTGCTTTCAGCAATACTGGGGGGCGGGAGGGGGAAAAAGAGTAATAAAAAAAAAAAAGTCTTACTACACATATACTGTCTCCAAATATTGTATTATTTTTTTCTTAACTGTGATGATACACTTCTGGGAAGACTGCATTAAGGATACCTAAATTATTCTGACATGCCATTTATTATACTCAATTTTATTTCTACACAACCTGACACAAAATAAGTCATGTTTATAATACAGTTTGTCATGAAAACTGCTTAGTAGGACACAAAAGATGTAATATTACTTGGAAAAATTCAGCAGTTTGCCTTTCAGCACTAGCAGTTACAACAGAAGAGGTGCCATTATTGTATAATAGTATATTTTTGTAGAGGTAAGGGATTACAGAAGAAACAAAACTCCATAGGAAAAAAGCATCATGCTGTTCCTTATCAAAGCTACAAAAACAAAGCAAGTGAGGAAAACAAGTTCTGCTTTGTTGAAGGTACAACACTAACATCTGAAGCCAAGAAGAGAAAAATCCAGAATTTCAGATAAGACAGTTATCGGGTAAGTTTTAAAAAAATGAAAAATCAATTTTATGTTCAACATTATTCAGGTATCCTATGATAGAAGAGAACAATACATTCTCAAAACTGGAATATGAGTTATGTCTTACCCTTATTGGTAATATTACTTAAGTACACTACTGTGCTATTCATTCAGTAATTTACAAGTGTTAATAAAGCCCCATAAAATCTTTTTGCTAGGTTTGTTTTATAGCAAGGAGCATAAAGGCACAACAGTTAACAGCCTGAATTCTAGAAACATACACGGTCCCTGAAAATCAGGCCTCTAAAAATGAGGCCATTAGCTTTTTTTGTCCCTACACCACAACAGAGCGAGTTTCAAATTCAGGGAAAAAGCTCCAAGTCTCCATTTCTCAGGTCTTAATCAGAATGAAAGACCCTTTCTTGTCTATTTTTGTCAGCCATATCTAGACAACTTTCTTTAGGCATAAGTCTGACTAAACTCCTACAACTCACTACCTGTTCCAACACGTATGCTGTATCCTTACAAGTCCTGACAAAACCAATTTGTATGGTCTTGGGAAGAGAGGGCACTGACAGAGATTAAAAATAGTCAAGCAAAAAAAAAAAAAAAAGAAAGAAAAAAGAACAAACAGGAGGGAGAAAGTGGGTTCAGATGCAGTACCACTACAGAAAAACAACACAGCATGTCGAGGAGTGCCATAAGCTGCTTTAGCACATGACAGTCAGCGTCTTCCAAACAAGCAAAAGGCTAACTGAAAGCAGCATCTATTGAAGACAGTAAATATGCCATTACACAATTCACCAACAGCCAAAAGCTTTACTCATTAGTTGTACAGTTTATTTAGACAAGACAAAAGCTTACACAGTTTTGTATCTGTATACAGAAATGAAAACATCTGAAATATATTAGGTTTTTTCCCCTGTATATTTAAACTTTGTTCTTGGAAAAGTGACTTTTTTTGTTAGGATTCACGTTTCAGCAGTACGTACGCTCCCATTACTGCCAGAAGAGCATACTGCAAAAGAAAATAGAGAATAAAGACTGATTATAATTTCTCTTCACAGAAGGTCTGAAATTACAAATTGTTCAAAGCGTGCCCTCTCCAACATTACACCTTCTAGATGAGTACACAATTATAGAGCTGTGTTCCTACAGAATTACAGGAATATTTTAATGTGATCATATTCATTAGAAACAGGCATCACAACCGTATACACTTAACGTATGACATTCCTATATATTAAATGTTTTCAAATGATTACAAATACTAAGTTCTACTGGATAACAGACAAGCTAAAATAAGCAAGAAAACGCAGCTCATTTTACATCAGGTACCAAGCCACAGAAACAAATTTATTAACACGTATTCTTACATGCAGGATTCTTACTACCTTTACTCGCTATTTTTAGTTTTAAATGAAAGTATGCAAAATGCCTGTATACATACCTTAAATTTTGGATAGTCATTCATTATTATAGTTACCATACCAACATAAGGCAAAAATCTGTAATTGACAAAACAAATGAATGTCAAATTAACCCTCAAATATTACATGGAAATGTTTCAATGTTACTCAGTCTTGAATATTTAGATAACGGATTTCAAAGAAAAAAAATTTCTGATAGACAGCAAGAGCTTTAAAGACAGTATGTACTTCATGAAAATTTGGGAGCAAGATCTCTCAGATTTCCCTCTCTTCCCATGCCTCATCTTGCTGCACATTATTCATAGCATTAAAAATACACATGGATCCCAAGTAAATACCATCATAATGAGGGGTACCCACAAAAGCCTAACATCCTGCAGCACAGGGGAATCAGCTTTTCAGGGTCTCTTGGTGTTCTGCAGCTATAAAAGCCGATAATCTAACACAGAAAGGGTTTCAAACTAATACGGAAAGTATTTAAAATTAGCATTTAACCTAGTCTACCAGCATTAAAGGTTTAGAGGGGCACTTGTTCTGTTTCTTCTTATTTAACTTGAAGGCAGGGACAGAATCTAAAAAAAATCAAGCAAATAAATATCCTTGCAGAAGAGTACATTGTACTATTATACAAGTCAACCCTATATTTATGACAATTTATGGAACTCTTAAATTAGGCAAGAAAATACACAAGTATATACTGCGATGCAAGAAGTCCTACTTTCCACTGGGTTTGGCCTACGACATTAATCGTAGCCTGCTGGACACAGCAGAACTCACATCAAGCTCCTCAGGGCATCACTAAGACTCTCGGAGCCCAAACAATACTTTGCCACAGGCTCTAAGCAAAAGCATTCCAAGTAAGAACAGTGCAAAACAATCATTTACGCTTGTCACTAAGGCATATCTGAATGCGAAATATTTTTTTTTTCCCCTTAGATCAAAATTTAATCAAGTTATTTGAGAAAAATATTAAAAGATTTCATCTCAACTGGGGAAGGGAACTAAGTCAAAAGCTCAAACCTTGCATAAAATTCCTGGGGAATGTAGAAATAATTTCCTAGTAATTTCTAGCAATTACAAGGATAAGTTGGTTTATTTTGTATTTTGTATTTACTGGCGAATTATTTGTTAAATGTGCCATTTTTTAAAAAAATTGATTGCCATCCTCCACATCAGTGGAGGACTACAGAAAGCAACTCTTCCAGGCAAAGTAGTTTTTTTAATTACTATTTAAGAAATTAAAAAAATACCATACCAGATCTAGTTTGTACCAACAGCAGTACTGATTTAAATCCTAAATTTTCTATTTTAGTTACAAAGAATAGACATTTTGCATTACTTACCCTCTTGCTCTTCCAACAACATCTTTCTTCTCTAACCAGTTCTGACCTTCTTTGTACAAGCCTCTGTCATCAACTTCATTATTATCACCTTTAGTCAGAAATTTGATGTTCCCATTTTCTCTAGAAGGTAACGAGGTGATAAACTAAACACCACTTAATTTAAAACACCACTTAATTTAAAAACCTCAATTAACATCTACAAAGCACAATGAAGATGAAAAGTGCTACAAGATTAGATAACAATGTTTACTTCCAGTCCTGCTTGTCCTGCTTATTTAACAAACACCGTTATATCATTAATATTACAGACTTTACTGACAAGAGTCAATAGATTTGAACAAGAAATGTTTTTTAGAACGCTCCTAGATCGTCATCTGATGTAAGCCATTACACAATGAACTGCAAGGGATATTGTACATCCAGAGCAGGCAGTGAACTTCCTCAACAAAAGCAGTATGTGCCTATATGGGAAAAAAAACCAAACCAACCCTCTGCATTTTCAACAGAACAGAAATTTAACTCTGAAATACTGAATAACACCCTACTAAGAAGTTTCTTTGGTGGTGGTATTTTTTTTAACAAATTGTGGAATAAGATCCTGTGAAGTCATCACACATTAGAGAATGAATTTAATTGAATTTGAATGACAAATTTCAGATGAGGTAGATCCTAAAAATCTGCCCTTAGGAAAGAAAGTGATATAATACTACAATGCTTTAGGCAATTTTCTTCTAAGTTCTATATACTTGTTTAACACTTAGTAATCATATTTATGTCAAAATAAAGCTTTGTCCTCCTTTTGATGGAAATAAATATCAAAGAGCCTCTAAAATTGCTGCAAATCTGCATGAAATTCAGTATTTTGTCACTAACACTGCAATACAGTTTTAGGTCACTCATTAATTGTTAAACTGAATTATTAACTTGAATAGTGAGTTCCAGGCAAAACCTCACTTATGTTTGATATTTATTAATGTGGCAAATAATAAAAAAGAAATACATGTAACCAGTCTTTAAATAACATCATGCAAAGAAAACATTACGTGGAGTTTTTAGGGGATTGTATGGAGAAATCCAAGCGACAGTAACGCTTCAGCAGGTGGCACGCTTCCCCCCCCAGAGGAACGCCTGCAGAGCCTGGAGAGCCAGGCTGCTCCCTCGGAGCTGGAGCTGATGTCCTGACCTCTCCCGGCCATTGAGGAGGCTCAGTCCTTTTTGTAGGAATAGTCCTTTTAAAACCCCAAACACACCTAAATCATAACCTTTCCCTTTCAAATGATCAAAGTATCTTACACTATGTTTTGAACATGATATAATTTAACCCACTGCTGTTAGAAAACCTGCCATGTTTCGCTCCCTTTCAAGCATTAGGCACATGTGCAGACAATGCGTGCAAGACTTGGGTTCAACACTCCCACTTAAATAAAGTTAAGTTTACAGTCTTCAAAATCATTTTGCTCAAGGAGCTGCTAATTGCAAGTAACGATATCAAGAAACAAGGAGTTTTTACAAAGACAAATTAGGTATTAAAAAAGAGGTAATTTTTGGATATCCATATTTGTTTCAAAAATGCACTGAAGAACAGATATTACTCAAAAGATAAACACCTTCAGTTCATGGCCAGGACCTCCTGAGGAGCAAATAAGTCAATGCCTGCCACCTCCAGGTTAGCTTTTCACTGTGCAGAATTAGAAACAGATCTGCCTCTCTTTATTTGAGAAGGAAATGTTTATCATACCAGGGATACGCAATAAAGGCAAAACCAAGTAATCTACCTGTTGCTTTTCAGCATGAATTGTTGTTGGCATTGTGACTAACAGACACAAAAAGAGTAAGAACCTCTTCTTTCATTCTGAGTCAAATCTCTGTTCTGGAAAACTTCAGTTAGCAAAGATCACATATTGTCAGACTTCATCTATAGTTCTGATTCTGAATCTTCACCTTCTTTCAGAGATTTGCTTTTAGAAGTAGCTATTTCTCATAACCAAAATCCCAATTCTACAACAGTCAGTACAGAAGCGGACTCTGCTCCACTACATATTGCTACTGCTGGCAAAAGTAACGTGTATGGCTTGTGTTACTGGACTCCTCTTTGGCACAGGTTTACCTAGTTCAAACCTGAGCAACTTCGCTGAGGGACAGGAGTCAGGGTCTCAAGAAGGGCGCCACAGAACTGGGGACAAAAGCCGATCACATCCTAGACATGAGTTTTATCTTACAGCATATCCTCACTTGCCTTTGTCATAAAATACTATCAAATTAAAACGTAAGTGAAAGTCACGGTGAAGGAAACTATATTTAGAAACAAGGAAAATGCCAAGCTGCATTACTTTTCATGTATTTTGATTACTCTGTGAACTATTGGAATGTCTCTGCCTTCAACTTTAAAAACAACTATTTCACCAGCTCTGATTGGGTCATCATGGAAATTCGTTAAGAACAACAGGTCTCCCCTGTGAAAAGCTGGTTCCATGCTGCCACTACAAAAAAAAAAAAAAAAGAGAGAGAGAGTTTATTAGCCTTATGGTAAATGAAGGAAGAACAATGAAAACAAAGAATATTTAATTCTCACAGATAAACTCACAATTTTAACTGAAATCTGTAACTTCACCCATTTGGTAACGCTACACAAGACATTTAACACAACCCAAACCTCAGTACGTCCCAAGGTGAGCCAGGCTATAAAAGACTTTCTTACTGCCTCAACGAAAGAAAGAAAGAAGCTGTATAGACAAGTAACAGTATTGTAGCTACGAGGAAGGAACAAACCGAGCCATTCCAGTTAAGAAAATCAATCCATCAGTGAAAAGCCAAAAAAACGTTTCGCAGTACAACAAGAAGTACTTTTATACATAGAAAGAGTTTAATTAACAGGAGCAAGAGTTATGCTTACATCAGTGATTACTATTAATGATCAGAAAATGCACGCCTTTTTTCAAAGCCAGCCATAGTGTCCTTTGGCAACAACCTTTAAGGTAGGATTCCAGATCCCACAACCAATAACATGAACAGACAATTCCCATTAAAATACTGTTATTTACCGCATACATTCCTCACTGACACACATTCCATTTCCGTAAGGCTGAATTTTCCATGAACATGTGCTTAACTTCATGTATTTGGTCAGCACTCAGGGGCCTGCAGGACTGGCTCTTTATATACCACATATCTACTGCTTCTACGGACTTCAATGAAAACTAGACTGCAATTAGGAAAGCAGCCTTTGCTAAGTGTCCAAGAACAGAGTTAGAAGAAAATAAGTGTTTGAGTACTTCTTAAGTAGGGGAGATCTCAAACTCCAAATCTATCCAAAGGGGAAGGGGAGGAGACAAAGGACAAAACAATATTTGGACTTCAACAAAAAAGCCTTTACATTGACTCACCTGAGCACCACGACAATAGGGCTTTCACTTCCAGTAACGACGATCAGCCCTTTCCATATCATAAGGGCAGAAGACACTATCATAGCAAAATTTAAGACTTGGTAATACAGCTATATGAAACAAGAAAATTGTTTTTAAAAGTTACTGTGTTGTATTTAGAAGCACAACATAGAATTTCAACCCATACGCAACACTGCATCGCAATCCAGGCACGTGGACTTTATGCCAAAATCGTATTCCACCAGAAGTCTCGTAGAGCAGATGGCTGTATTGGCAACCCAACCATACAAACCATCCTGCAGTGTGAAGTTTTAATCCATTGTGTGCCTCAGTCTTGGCTTATTATGCCTGTGCAATACTCCCATTTGTTAGTGCTAGAAGCTAGTGAACTCACTAGCAAATACTTCTAAAATATAGGAAGCTATACAGCAGACGATCAAAGCTATTTTGATAACACGTCCCTGACTCCTACCTGAGCTCATAAAAAATATTATAAGATTAGTAATAACAGATTTTGTACTTTGAACACCTATTTTTGTTTAAAAAGAGGAGCTGTGGGAGCAGAAGAGAGATGACAAAGGATAATTTCCTGCTATTGTCAGGCAGAAAAGATTTTCCACATAAGAAATTTATCAATTTGACTAACTTTCTGCCCCAAAATTCTACTGCTTCACCAGCCATTACAGCAGCAGATACGTTTTCTCCACACTACCTCTTTTTTTTTTTCTTGGCACATACAAAGATACTCTGGTGGAAAATGACCCTGCCCGTCTCCATTTATCATGTAGCTCACTAATGTAAAATAGGGAACCAGAAATTTCCAGACCATCATCCCAGTTTGAAAATATATATGCTGGGCTTTTCAAGTATACGCCCACTTAATTTAGCACTGGTCAAGCTTCAAGATCTGCTCTGAAGATGGTTTGGGTTTTTTTAATTAGTGATAGATTTTAAAAACAACAACAAGGGAACCTCCACAGCTTGGAAACTAGAAGGTCTGTCACCAGTGTTATAGTTCCCCTTCCAACCAGTTATTCGCATAATCGCATAGTAAAGATAAAATAACGACACCTATTTTGACCTCAGGAGCCCAAAAATAACCACTGCTTCCACACGCCGCGCCTCCAGAACGAAGCTGACTGCCGACAGGAATGTAAAAATACGGTCGCTCAGCTTTAAGCCCAAGACCTGAAGGCCCCCGCAGGCAGCCGCAGCCTCCCGCCCGCAGCGCGGCTGCCCCCGCCGCTGAACGCCGAACCGGCGCCCCGGGCGCAGAACCCTCACGGGGCACAGCCCGCCCGCCGCCGGAGCGGAGAGCCCAGCTCTCCCGCCGGAGCCCGGCCCGCCCCAGCGCGCCGCACGGCTCCGGACCCCCGGCCCACCCCGGCCGACGCCGAAGCCCCAGAACCTCCGAGCGGCCCCCGCATCCCGACCCAGCCCCCGGCCCGCACGCCCCGCGGCCTCCCGCCTGGCCGGCACCGGCAAGCCCCGGCCGCTACCTGCCGCTTATTCATGCGCCGCAGGTCGCCGAAGAGATCCATGGCGGGGCCGCAGGGAAGGGCCGCACCCAGCCGGCGGCGGGAAGCTGCCGGCGCCCTCCCGGGGGGCTCCTCCGAAGGGGGCGCGGCGGAAGACGGCCGCAGCCCGGACCCCAGCGCTGACCGCGACTACCGCGGGCCCCGGGGGACGGTGGCACGGACGGCCCCTCTGCTCCCCGGGAGTTGTAGTCTCCCTCCGCCCCCGCCCCGCTCGTACTCGGCGGGCCTCAGCGGCCACCTGAACTACAATTCCCAGCATGCACCGCGGCAAAGGGCCCTGACGGCGAGGCCCCTCGCCTGCTGCCCCTGGAGGTGCCCGACCCATTTGCTGTCCGAGGGGGCTCTCGTTGGGCGCTGAGACCCCACGATACGGCGGAACGAGCCAGGCTCGTCCGTGGAGCAACGAAGCGGCGCCACCGGCCTCCCGAGCCGCATCTTTCGGATCAGGCGGCCGCCGGCCAGCTCTCCCTGCGGCCGTCGCTGCGTGTGCGCAGCTCATTGGCGGGCCGCGACGGGGCGGGAGGGGGGAGAGCAGCCGGGGGGCGGGGAAAGGGGCGGGGACACGGGCGATGGGCGGGGCCGGCGCTGTGGCGGGTCCCCCGGGAGGGGGCGGGGTTTGGTGGGGGGCGGTGCTGAGGGAGGCCGGGGGAAGGGGCTTTCCCCGTCGTCAGGCCGCTTGTCCCGGCGGCACTGCGGTGGCGTTGCTCTCCAAACTGTGGATTTTCAGCTAATCCATGTAAAAATACTTCCGGATAAAAAAGACGGGGATCATGAAGAGGGGAGTATTTTTAAACTGCATTTTCTCCCCAATTCAGTTCATTGCGTGGTTCCACAAACAGACCGACGTCTGTCGAAGTCAGCTCCCGCGCAGAAGGGCTGACCAGATGCTCTCTGGGACGCTGGCGTAAAGGTGAAGCAGCAACCGGCTCGGTAGGTGAGGGCCATTGCCCCCGGCTTGTTGGGTTCCTGGGAATGAAATGAACCAAACTGAGGTTTTCCCCAAGCTCAGGATTAGCTCCTGAAGACGGGGCATGGCAACAGGAGAACGAAGAACACGGGGAAAACTACTGAGAGAAATGGAAGCAAATTGTTTGTCTGAAGGAGCGTTGGAAAGGTATTTCCACAGTTTGCCAGAAGTTGCTCACAACTTTCTGTTGGCAAACGTTGGAAAAGAGTGACTGACTGTGGCAGAACTGGCGTTAGATCACCGAGGAACGTGTAATGGCATCGGGAATGGGCAGAAATGGCAAAGGGACACCCGAAAGAAGCTCCGAGGACACTAGCTAGGTGTCATCTTGACGAGATCCTTGATCTTCTCACCTGATTATTCTTTCAGTGACACAGTATTCCTTTACTTACCGCACAGGAGTTCCTCTAAGTTTACGTTATTTCAGGTTAGTTTTCTCGGATATCCTTTAAATACTCAGAAGAGAAAATCACACTGAAGTCGATTTTCTGTGTTAACCATATCCCCCGGGTGCCCATTAAGAACTGCGTGAGGAATTCTGACTGAAGAGGAGAGGCCGAGAGAGCTGAGGTGGTTCATCCTGGAGAAGAGAAGGCTCCAGCGGGATCTTACCGATGTATACAAATACCTGATGGGACGGAGTAAACGAAGAGCCAGACTCCTCCTGCTGGTACCCAGTGACAGGGCGGGAGGCGGTGGGCACAAACTGAAACACGGGAAATTCCATTTAAACATGAGACAAAACTTTTTTACAGTGAGGGTGGTCAAACACTGGAACAGCTTGCTCAGAGAGTTTGTGGGGTCACCTTGGAGATACTCAAAACCTGCCTGGACACGGCCCTGGTTGTCAGTCACGGGGACAACCGTCTTGCCAGGCGCTCCTAGCAGCAGCGCTGGGAAGAGTGCATCGTGGCAGCTGCACCCTGCACTCGTACGTCAAAAGACCCAGATGACCTTCGTCCGTCCAGGCTTTGGCCATGTGCCGCAGCCAAAGCAGACTTGTTTTGATGGTTCGGTAGGTAGCATTCCATCTGGCTGCCTTGTCTGCTCAGCCCGAGTCACACAGCTGTCCTTCAAAACTGGGAACTTCAGCATTACCACAGAACAGGGCTGACAAACGTCCCTGGAGCCACAACACAATACGTGATACAATTTGTCATTATCCCTCTTTGGGCAGATGTAATATTCAGAAGTAATTACTAAGACGGGCATGGAGGAGGAAAATACACAAGAGCAAACTCAAAGGTGGCTAGAAGATTTCTGAATTTTCTTTGTGTAATTAAGATTTTAATTAAAAAGATGTGGAACAAAGGTATCTATTCTTTAAGAGTGGGATCTGCCCGCTGAAATATTTGATAGATTTTGCCCAGCAAAAGGTTGTTTGCAATTCCCCTGGAATAGGTTTTTCATACCATGCTACTTAGATAGATTAAAAACAAACAAACAAAAAAAGAGGTTTTCTCCTTTGTGTACAAATCTGCTTGCCATTTAAAAAAAAATGACAAAGATTAAAAATGGTGACTGGGACAAAATGATCCGGAAGTAGAATCAATATAAGGGAGACTAACAAATCACAGTCCCTTGTGGGTGCCTGTTAGCCACAAAATCTGGAGCTGCATATTTTCATGCTGCTTCTATGACATACTGAATCTTTTTGCAGCATTTACAGTGGTTTCCATATAAGACAGAGAAAAGCAGTGATAAAGGTCATAGTTCAGTGAAGCTTTAGGAAGAGCCCAATTGCCTGTTGGTTACCTTCTGCCCGTGACACAAACGTGAGAGTTGTTATTGTAAGAGGGTAGTCATTCAGGTCTTTGATTTTTCGTTTGCTCCCCTAAGAGTAGCTAATTTATGATTCTCTTAAAATAACTCAGTGTCTCACATGTTCTTGTGTTTCAAATGAGTCCCTTCATGAGGAATAAACTGTCAATTGCTTCTGTATTGTTGTTAGATGCGTACTGTGATGATGATTTAGAACCCATGCCTATTTATGAGGCTGTAAGCCTTTTCAGTGCTAGCTAAATCTCGCTTCTCAATGTCTGACTGCTCCCATAAATGTGTTTCCCAGGTCTGATATTTATACAACTGGGAAATGATGATCACAAACCTGCTAATTAATATATATGACACATAAGCTATCCATTGTCTAATTACATTTCTCTCCCAGAAAATTGTGCCTTTCAAGCAATAAAAAGGGCCAAATTCTCATTTACACCAGAAATAATTGTACCTGGAGTAAATCTAAAAACCTCACTGAATATACTACTAATTTACACTAGGGTAGCGGACTGAGTTTAGACCAGTAACTCATAGGCAATTATAAACAATCTGACAATTAAATCTTTGTTAAATTTACTTTGTCATTGGAATGAAATCTCTGTGTTATTTCTTGTGGTTATAGATGTACGTTTCACTTTAACCATTAAAATAATTCATTATATTAATGCGGAGCACCATATTTGCCTTAATATAAAAAAAACCCACAACAAACCAGCTTTTGTTCCAAAATACAGTGTACCACACCCAAATTCCTACTGAAGTAGAATATTTGCATTTAATTATGTGTTTACATTTAACGGTAAGTAGTTGACACTTTTCTATTATCCAGTTCTTCTAAGCAAGTTTATAACCTCGTTTGCAAGGTTATTTTATACGGGTTGTGGTGTTCAAAGTAGTTCGGGTTGGTTAACAGTATCGCCTCCAATAAACTGTTTCAGACTGTTTTTCCTGGTTCAACAACTGACGAGTGCAGTACTGTGCTGCATGATTGTGACCGAGCTCTCCGACTGTAAACACGCTCTGCATCCTCCAACATTGCTACTACAGCACGAAAACCGGACTGGACAGGTACAAGAAGGCACGGCTGACAAGCCTTTGGGCCAGCTGATGCTGGTATGGCTGACAAGCCTTTGGGCCAGCTGACGCCTCGCTGTGCTCTCTTGTGCCTGCTGCAACCCAGAATAAATCACGAGACCTTCAAGGCTGTTGCAGGGTTTCATTGATGCAGAGGAGACAGGAAGACGTGGGATGCTGTTGTGCTTCTACGTCACCCTGCAAACACAGCTCTGTACAGGCTCGCTGTAGTTAAGAAGTCACAAAATGAATGGCTGAAAATAAATGTATGAATTTGCATCCTAGACTAGAGTTGCGATGCTGCAATACACAGAATGAAGGCAAATGGCTGTGATAGGAGCATGGTCTCTGGGTATTATCTGTAGGTAGTGCTTTAATTCTCAAAACAGGCAGAAAATTATTCTTGCCTATTGTGAAGTAGGAACACATTAATTCTGGAGTTGAAAGGCGAGCCATTTAGCAGGGAAACGGCAGTATCTTAGAGAAAGTAAATGACAAAGACTGGTCAGTGTTAGAACAGTTCCTTGCAGTCGTTCCTGATGGAGAGAATTAAAAGTGGAAGTTCAGATGATAAAATCTAATTTTGTATCAAGTAGAGGGAGAAAGCAGAGCTAGTGTATGGAGAATTTAGAAAAGCAAGAAGGTAGCTTTGTGTTGAGACCCGGTAGGACTGAAGCTGCTTATTTTTTTGTTTGCAAAGGTGCTACATTCTTTAGTCCAAGGCACAAACACACACTTAATTCTGATACCATAGTATCTTTGCCTGTCAATTAGGTATTGATTAGAGTTCCAAAGCTCAGAAAACACTTTTACTCACCCATTGTTCACGGTGAGTCAAGGGAAACGTATCAGGAATGTGCTTTTCTTCCTTTTCCACAGACGCTAGGAATCACCCACACTTCTGTTGGTGGCTGTGTTATTTTACCATCTGGATGATTTAGATTATTAAAGGTTACATGCATTTTGAAATCTTCCCATACTCTGGATGTTTGCCTTCAATATTTGTACAGTAGATCTTTTGGAGCTCTGCAGCTAGAAAATTATGCTAATTTTTTAGTACACAGAAAAATGTAGCTCTTGACATTCTGGCTGATTTGCCAGACCTTAGCAAATATCCAGGCGTTAGTGCTACCTGTATATATAATATTTGAATTACAGCTCTTTGTTTTCAAAGAGATTGGCCATGGGCAAATAACGAGCACCTTGCACCTGAGCTGAAAAATGTAGGTTAATAGGCAAAGCCTAGACGTCCATTTGCCGCCACTCAGAGTAAAGCAGAGAAGAAATGCAATAACTGACCTCCCCAGTGAGCACTGTTTTGTTCCCAATACATCTGGAACTATTCTGCTTCCCGTTCCCGTTGCTCAACAGGCTGTTAGAGCAGCCAGTAATGCACCCCGTGCTGCCCAAAAGCAACGGGATGCCACTTACACCAGTACCACGCTCTCTTCGGGACTCAGCTAATACTTGGAGCACTAAGCTATGCGAGTAGTTGCATCTGAGTGCAAGTAAGGGGAAAGCAGCCTCCTTTGCTCTGAAAGAAGCTTCTCCTGTATCTGCCAAGCAATAGTGTTGCAAGGGAAAAGATGTGCCAGAGAAGGGATATATTTCAGAGAAAAAGGGACTGAAGTGTGAATGTCAACAGGCAGCTTGGATATTCACTAAGCGCATCTCCTTTGAACCCATTGCTTTGGAAGCAACACTGGCCCATGTGCACCTTGTAGACGATACTGTTCGTCACCTTCTCGGCCAGCCTCAGTTTAATTTTCTTTTACCATGTCCGTTAAGTAGGATCATGATCCTAATACTTCCTCCCATTGCCTTTAGTTCGTTGTCAGAGGAACTAAGCAGGACCAGGTGTCTCTGTCTTCAGATCTTGTTACTCCACGTTTCCACCCAACATTACGCACTCGAGCAAAGCTGCAGGGGACTCCACACTAGACCCAGTGTCTGCTTCTCTTCAGTTTCTCTGAACATCATACCATTCTCTGAGCCACAGAGCTGAGCTGACAATATGCACTGGGGGAGTCAGCTTGCTGGGCATGTAACCCTGACTCAGTTGCCTCCTTCTGCATGAAATCAGGTTTCTGACAAAGACAGGAATGCTAACAGCTCCCCTGCAGCCAGCAGGGAGTCTTAGGTACCTCTTTCCTCCTTGTTGTGTGGTTTACATGGGGCTTCATTATCTTCAACACTTCGGTCTCATTCATTTTCACACACACAATATCCACTGGTGTGCTGAAGGGTTGTTTTTCCCATGTGTGAAAAACAGTACAGTGGAATCTGACCCCAGGTACACACCTTTGCTCTTAAAAGTGATTTTTGAAGTAATTTCAGATGCTTCTGTTAGACCACACACCAAGTAGTCTCAGGCAATACTGCGTGCCTTGCCTTTGAAATCCCATTAAGGTTCCTTAAAAT
This sequence comes from Nipponia nippon, assembly GCF_047370975.1. Lineage (NCBI taxonomy): Eukaryota > Metazoa > Chordata > Aves > Pelecaniformes > Threskiornithidae > Nipponia > Nipponia nippon. The sequence continues at coordinate 3,000,608 of NW_028262355.1, read as the reverse complement.
TGGACACCCAACAGGCCAGGCTCTCAGAATGACCGTCACTGTGGAAACGTAGGCCTTCACATTTGGGGTTGTTAATGGGTCTTTCGGGATTAAGTCTCACTCTTCTGAGAGGCTTTTTTTTTCAGTCACTCAAAATCTAAGTACAGACATTTCTCTGCGGCTCTGTGACGGCTCTGATTTATCTATTGTTTTCAGTGCATGCCTCCAAGGGGCATTCTAATTTTGCCGTTGTGTCTTATTTTGGTTTTGCATTGTATTCAAGTTTATCTGCCCTTTATCTCAATAAAATTCCTTTCTTTGCTTTAAGGGTGTTAGCTGGACAGCAAGAGTTTTGTAATTTAAAGCATCTCAGCAAGGACTCCTTCGTAAATAGCCTTTGAGAGCTCCCCTCCTCTCCCCTCTGGAGCTGGCTACGGCAGATGGCACCTTCCCCGGCGCAGTGGCTGAGGAAGGGGCTGCTGCCTACATCTGCTGTCTGCAGCCAGGGCAGGGGTCTCCGTCTTTTCTCAGCACCCTTAAAAGCGCCATTTCCTTACCCAGAATATGCCGAGAGCAGTGCCAATGTCTAAGGCCTTCTGGGGGCGATTCCCAAAGCGGGGTCCGGCACTGTCCGGGAGGTGGGATGGCTTTTGCCCTCGGCACGGGTCCTGCCTTGCCGTGGCTCCTGGGGCTGCCAACAGAAAGGGTTTCTGGTGCCCCCCTGCACGGCTGCCACGGCCCCTCACCTGCGAGCATTTTCTGCAGAAACAGGCTTGCCATTGTCCGCAGGAAAAGTTTTCTTGTCTCATGCTATAGTGCCAGCAGACAGATGCTTCTTTAGAACAGCGGTCTCCAAACGTATCACACACCCCTATCAGTAACAAATTTCTGAGCATGCACCCCCAATATCTGCATATTTATTTATTCATAGATTACATAAATGTACTACTGTACTAATATATTACGCACATTCTAAAACATGTGCAAAAAAAATTAAAAAAGGATGAGAGAAAGGTGAAATAAATATTTTTTAAAAATATTTTATTTTATTTTATTTTATTTTATTTTATTTTATTTTGTTTTGTTTATTTTATTTTATTTATTTTATTTTATTTTATTTTTTAATGGTACAAAAAATATTTTCTTCCTGCACCCCAGCGGCTGTGCACACCCCACTTTGGAGACCACTGCTTTAGCGCATGCAAGGCTTTTGTCTTGTGTAACTTCTCTCGCGAATCTTATTATCTGTCTTGGTAGCTGGCAAGGATCTATTCTTAGGCAGAGTTTTCAACCAGAATGTCACTTTGCATGGCTGTATTTCTAAATGTATGAGTCACCATTTTTAGTCTGCTCTGCAGCCCAGTGTCTGGATAGCTAACCCGATGACAGGTGAGTAGATTTGTTTCAGGGACCAGTTTATTTCTGAAAATCTTTTCTTTTTCTGGGGGAAGAGGCGTAGGAGAGGGAGGGATCAAACTGTGTGAACATTCAATTGAATTTGGCAAATAATGTTGTCTTTTCCTTCCCCTTCCCCCAAGGAACAGGAAAAAAAATCAGAAACAACTTGAAAAAAATTTTTAGGCTTTTCCAAGTGAATAAAACGTTTACTCTTTAAAACTGCCCAAGAGTAAATGAGGGGAAGGTAAAAAGGTTGTAAAAAAAAAAACCTAACAAAAGGAAATATTTAATCCTTATTCGAGAACAATCTCTTGGTGAACTGAAAACGTGTGCGATGTATTAGGTTTTGCTTTTTTCTGGGGGAGGGGAGAACACTGAGATGGCTTATGGGATTTTTTGTTGCTTTTCCCTATGTACACTGCTAAAGCTTTTGCGTCAAACCAGCTTAGCCTGAATCTGAAATGATCTGAAATGCTCTCTGCATTCTTCGTGAGCGGGGAGTGTCCGTAAAGTTCACCGGCCTCAGGAAGGTTTCACCCAGCCTCCTTCCCAGAGGTTCTCAGCTCTAGTGACAGGCTTAATTGTCACTTATTTTGTTCTCGCCCCTTGTCATGCCTTGTACCAGCCCACAGATGCAGTGTCACGGGCATAATCGGATTCTCAACGCTGCACTACGTCAGGAGACAGCACAGAAGCGATGCCCCCGGCAGCACCACCATTGTCTGCACCAGAAGGCTTCCTGCAGAACACTTCTGCCAAACCTGTCTGTCCCTTCAGCTGTCCCCGCGACACAGGGCCCCACACGCCCAGCTGCACAGCCTCACAGCCCGGAGGTCAATGGAGAGACGGAGGCTTCCAGCAGGCACGGCACGGCACTGAGCCGTGACTGCCAAATGTCCAACTCCGCCGTCCTGTCACCTCCCAGTGAAATTACAATCCACATGGCATTTATAGGGGGCCTGATGCTAAGTCAAGAGAAGGTCTTTCATCAGCTTCAGGGCTCCTGTGTTGCTCTAATACAGTCCTCCTTAGGGTGGAAGGTGAGTTATGGGAGGCCGCATGCTGATTCCCTTGTGCGCTACTCTGCTTGCTTTTCCTGTGCGGTGGAGTGCTTCTGTGTCATGCCTGATGGGCTTGTGATCACAGCAAAACCGGACTCTTGGAAATATCTGACAACTTCCTAAAGTTGCCTAAATGAGTCTTTCAAGTCCATGATTTGTCATCTTTCTATGGGTCTGCTCTCCTTTGTAAGTGGGGAACGACCCATCTCCTCCTCCTTAAGCTACCTGAAGAGACCCACAGCACCTGGGGTACGTTCGGGACAGCCACAACACTGCAGGAGCTAACCAGAAAGCACCGCTGCCGCCTTCCGCCTCTTCGCCTCCTGCCACCAGCTTGGCGGTGCCCCTGGGGCTCCGGTGCTGGCAGTGTTTGGGGTTTAGACCCCCTCGCTGTCTCCGCTTGCCCTGCAAGTGGTTGCTGTCCTCCTGTCAGCACTGGCTTCAGAAGGGCCAAGGGCAGCAACTGCCAGGCGGGGCAGGGTGGGGGTGAGGGCAGGTGTTTTGGGGACAGCAGTAGTTTTCAGCAGTACTCTGTGCCCCCATCTTCCAGCAGCAGCAACCGGTGTCCCAGTGCTCTTTTGTGCCCCCTCCAGCTCCCACCTTTCCCGTGGCAGCTCACCCGCCCTGTGGCTCAGCCAGGAAGGCAACGCCCAACGCTGCCTGTGCCGCCAGGCAGCCTGGAGCCGCCTCTGCCCCGTCCCCAGGGCTGCGGCGCATGGCGAGACGTGACCACGTTGCCCAAAGCGCTGGCGCAGATGCAGCTCCAGGGAGCGCCTGCCACTGCGGCTGACAGCAGGAGGGACTCTGCAGAGCAACGCTGAATGAAACACCAGGCACTTATTCGAGTGCAAGCTCAGACTACTACTTTTTTATTAATCACAGTATTGATATTAATACCTGACGAATCTCCTGTGAAGCAGGAAAATAGATTGTCTTGGGGGTTGTAGTCAGCATTACCTATAAAGGTTAATGTTTCTTGGGTGCTTTTGGCCATGCACACAGGCATTGATGTGCCCATGTCGTCTTTCTAAGAGGGACGTGGTGTGTGTGTTTGCTGCGAGGTGTTTACCGTCCTCTCCCCCAGATCCCGGGAGTGACTCCATACAGATGCAAGGAGACAGATGTGATCCGTGGTTAAATCAAGAGCTCTGCTACTGCCTCCTTGGCCTGTGGTCGGTTCACTTTTGGCACAGCTGAATCTAACATCTTTAGAAAATGTCCTGGCCTAAGTGAAACCGCTTGTGGAAGGGTCTGGGAGCTTTCATAAAACCAGCTCCCTCGGCCTTAACCCAGGTGAGGTGAACGTGGGATGGCAGGGGTGAAGATGAGGAGGAAGGGCAGGAGCACCTTAAAAACCTCTGTCCGCTTCCATATTTAGGTATGGCTCTGTTCGGAGGGCCACAGCTGTAAAGTGCTGGAAAGCTTAGAGGCTGACAGTAATTTCTCTATGGAGGAAAGAAAGGTCATGTCGCTTCTGTGCCTTCCCAATGCATTTTAATTCCTAAACAGTTCTGATTTTTTTTTTTTCCCCCAAAGTTTATCTGCAGCTCTTAATTTCTTGTCACCTCAATGTCTTGGACTATTTGTGACTTTTCCATGATCTCTTCTCTCTTCTGTAACTGTATTATCTGGGAAGATCAGCAGTGTTGCACCAGCAACCGAGCTGGCTGATAATAATATTCGTTAACTATTTGCTTAACCTGCACTGAAGAACGGAGGCTAAAATGCTGCCTAGGAAAACAAAAAAGAAATTATATGTGCGATGGTACTTGAAGGCCTCAATCATAGCACCATGTGAGACGATCTGGCCCCCGATCTGAGTTAAATGGAGATGAATTTGGCCTCTGGCCATAGAGTCTGCTATTTGATGCTCGTGCCTTGACTTTTATGAGCATTTGGAAAGTGCTTGCCATTACATGAGTGGAGCACATCATGTGTGGGAAACGTCTCAGTGAGGTAAACCGTCCGGAGCAATGCTGGTGCTGCGCGATGAAGAGGCGTTTCTCTGCATATAAAGGGCTCTGCTCATTTTGCTAACAGCACCAGTATGGAAATGTAATGACCAAGTGATATTTTGAGACAGTAGCTCCTCCAATTACAGCCTGATTGCGTTCATCGAGGACCGCTCTGCATTTTAACTGAGAAAGTGACAGTCACTTAAACCAGGAAATATTGTCGTACTTGACCTTCAATATTAAGCAGGCACACAGAGCTATGGCAATGTTAGCCAAGTGGTGGACGGACTCAGAGAGAGCAATCCTTATAATGCCGTGCATCCATATACCCGCCATCATATTAGAATATTGAATACAAAATAGCAGAATTTGAGAATATAAAATAAACAAACTGGATAAAGGCTTCTGCCAAATCACATTAGGGGACCCATCTGTGAAGGATACAATGCTCAGATTATTTTGCTAATAATCACATTACTGCTCCAAATACATTTTTTGCTTTCAAAGTAGAAACCAGGGGGTCAGAGAAGAAAACTGCAGTGCCTCCAGTTCATTTTCCAGATGAATTTGGGTAATTTCCAATGCCTTGCTTTACCAGGAGTTCTCAAAACACGCTATAGCAGTGGAGGAGAGCACGGTGCTTCAGCACGTGGCTCTGCTCTCGCCCCTGCCTGGCATCGGTCATCCCGGATGATGTTTTCAGTGGAGATGGGGATCTCCGCTTGTGTCAAGATCTGCCAGGACTCAGTCTCGCTGCTGACCCCAAAGATTGCACCAACGGGCAGGTTGCAGCCACCCGTGTCGAGGCGGCGCAGGGCCACCTCGCTCAATGGAGGTCCAGCTAGGACTTTGCGCCGTGGCATGGTGCACAGCAGTGCACCTGAGGTCTGTGCTGGGTCCCTGCGCGGCTTGCTGGAGGGCTTGCCGCGGCCCGGCATCTTCTGCAGTGCAGGGCTGTCCTGTGAGGACAAGGTGGCCCTGTCCTGCTGGCAGCCCACACGGTCCTCCCCTCGGCGTTTCCACCGCGCCGCGCTGCAAGGTGTCTCACCGCGACGCTCTCAAACGGACCATCTGGCCCCCAGGGAGGAAAGCTATCTTTGTTCCAGCTGTGAAAGAAGTAACACTAAAACCAACTTTTGTACGGTCACTGTTGAGGAGAAATACAATTTTTTTCAAAGGGAAGAAGTGCTCAGGGAGGAGACAAGAAGTGCTGCTTCTTTCACGCTCCTTCTGCAGCCACCTCTGGCTACAGAACCCGGTTTGTACGCGAAGCCCAGGGATGTAGGTCGGGTACGCTTGTGCCTGCTATGTTTGCCATGTTCTGTACTTATTTCTCTTTTCACTCCATTACCCACCCTTCATCCTTCCGGGAGCCTAGACAGGTAACCTTTTAGTAATAATCTGAAATTCAAATAGAAAGAATTGACTCCTGAACTGCCCTAATATTTGAGAAAGGTTTTAAAATAAAATAGTTTTTTCTGTGTCCCATTATTGGCCTGGCAGCTGCGTGTGTATGCTGGGTGTACTGAGAAAGGTAATATTAACAGAATGAAAAGGTCAGAGTTATATAAAAATCCTTTTAAAACTAAATAGGCCTGCTGCACTGAATTCCCCACAGATGCACAGAGGTTAAGAACTGAGAACGTTTGGGCCTTTGGCAGGTCAAGTTGTGCATCTGCAAATGCCCTCCAGAAATTAAAAAACCAGCCAAGTCTAGAAGTACAGCAATTGTGGTCAGCCAGATTCAACTTCTGCTGTACCTACCTCTGCAAGGCGGCCGGCCAAGACAGGGCTGAATACCTCCCTGAGCAAGGCAAGGGCAGCCCCCTGACCACCAGGGGTTACCAGGGGGGCAAGTACCCAGGGGCACCATGCAGGGGTGGGCAGTACATACATGCATCATGCCCATAACCCCATGGACAAAGGACGCAGAGATACATGGGAGTCGTTAAAGGGGCCATGCACTGGACAACACATATGCATTCATTTAATTAGACATATTTCTAGCTGAGTGTAGAGGCACAGCAAGGTGTAGAGGCACAGCAAGGTGTATAGCCCCCGCGTGTACTGTTATTCCGGGGGGAGCGTGAAGGATTGGGGCTGCAGACACCCCTGTGGCATACTAGATGGGAACAGTGGATGCCACGCTGAGAACCCATACTGCATGGGAGAGGCAGAAATGGGACTGGTGAGGGCCCGGCATTGCACCACAAGCATGGCTATGGGGTGGAGAGCGGACAGACAGCTCAGGAGTGCAGGGGCAGGCACCTCCTGGCCGCGGCGTAAGGGCTGTCGGGGCGTCACAATGGGAAGACGACTTGCGGATCTCAGCTTGCCAGAAAAAGCTGCAACTTGGATAAGAAAGAATCTAAAGCCAGCCTGCTCAGATCAGACCAAAGGTTTGTCTAGCTCAAGGCCTGTCTCTGACAAAGCCAAAACCACTGGATGCTTGGAAGGGGCTGTAAGAACAGGGAGTTCCCAAGCCAGAGAAGCTCGTTTTGTCTTTAGAGAGCCCTGAGTGGATATTTCTTCCATAAATTTGTATAATCACTTTTTGATTCATGTAAGCTTTTAGGATCTGTAACATCCCGTTGCAGAGAGTTCCCCACCTTAACTATGTGTTTGATGAAGACGCACTTCTGAACTCTCCATCTCACGTGGATGCCCCCATTTCTCACGCAGGGAGCAGTCACTCCCTGTTCATCATCACCGTGACTTTGGCTCTGGCATATCTGCTTGGGCCATCCCTTACTCTGGCTGATGAGCCATACCCTGTTTTGGCAGTCCCTGTGCAGAAGTCCTTCTGGTACCTGTCCTTCCACGTGCCCGTCCCAGGCCTGCTTTGTCTTTTGAGGTGCTGGTGGGGAACTCCAGCTGCTTAAGGTATTCCCTATGCAGGTGTTCATGGCTTTATTTAGTGGCATAACTATGCTTTCTATTTATTTTTGTATTCCTGTCTTACTAATCCGTTTGCTTTTTTAATCACTACTGTGTGCCAGGCTGACAACTTCATAGCACTAGTAATTGCCACTCGAAGTCTTCTTTCCTGATTAGCAACAGCTGGTTTGGGTCTGTCATTTGGTGTGTAAACTCAGTCCCGTTGTTTCACTTCTGAATCATGTCGCCTTTTTCCACATTGACTCTCCTCTGCCATTTTTTCACCTTTTTCAGTCCTGCAACATCCTTTTGCAGTGCTTTGTGAACATTTTTCATTTTTACTACCCTGCATAGCTTAGTGTCATTAGCAACCTCGTGACTTGTGACTCCCTTTTTCAAACTGTTCATGAACAGCACAGCCCTCAACCCAGACACCTCTGGGATTAATTCAAGACTGCCCTCCGCCGAATAAAAGTATCATCACTTCCAGATGCCTGCGTACACACCCCTTGTCGCTGAAGCGCTTTGCTCTCCTTGTATTCTTACGACTAAATCAAGTCTTATTTCAGTTGAATGACGAAGCAGCGCCAACAGCCCAACCAACCTCGTTTGAGACCCTTGAGGGCTGGTCCTCGTTCGAACCCTTGAGGGCTGCTCCCTCTGGGCGCAGGCAGACGGCCTGGGCAAGCCGGGCAGCCGGAGAGAGAAACCACCGCCTGCCTGCACACATCATCTCCTCTGCGCACCATCCCCGCACCACCACGTCCACGGCACCATGAGGCGCAGAGTCCCAGCGGTGGCCAGGGCTCGCACTGGCACGGCACACACCGCCGGGCCCGGGCACTTGACCCTCGGCACTGGGCAGCTGTCCCAGTGGCAGCTGGCTGCGCCTGCCACATGCAGCCGGTCTGCCGAGTCCCCTTGGCTCCGTCGGTCCGAACGCCCAGCAGTCGGGCTCAGCAGGAGGGGTGCGCAGCCGGGGCCTGCCGCGCCAGCTTGCTTTTACCAGAGCAGAGCGTTCTGCTTCCTGGGGGGTTGATTGCACGGCACGAGGCGGCCCTGGCTGACCCGGTGTCCCGCTTCCCCGTGCTCATTGTTCCTTCCCGCTGGTCTCGCAGCCTTTCTCAAGGGCATTTTTGTTGCTGGCAAATTGAACGGTTTGGAAAGCGTCTCAGTATGGCCCTATGCACAATGTGAAGGGCCGGCTCCATGCTGCCTTGCTGGGCTATTGTAAACTCCCATGCTGTCATTTTCTGTTTACTTTCCCACTGATAAGCAAGCGAGTGTCCCCATGAAGATGCATTCAAAACTTTCCTGAGTGGTTTGTGGTTTTTTTTTTTCCCATGTGTACTACAGCCTCACTGACTTGTTTCCGTGCCGCTCCGTGCCGCTTCCCAAAGACCTCACGCATGCATGGCGCTGAGGACAAGCCGAGCCGGGTGGCGTGGCAGCCAGGCACTGCTCCGGGGTGACCGTGCACCCGCCCCGGCGCGGCGCCTGGCACCCGCCGCACCACGGCCAGCCCTTACAAACCTGTCAGCAAAGCGTCTGTACGCTGTGAAATGCAACAGCTGAGGAGAGCTCAGCCACCCTTGAAAGCTTTGCTTTTAAACACTAAAGCGCACTTCAGTCAGCTAAAGGAGTCTGAGGGGGGAGCATGTTTGACCATTTAGCCCTGCCAGTGTTAACCAATATTAGCAGGTGAAAAGTTAGTTTTATTTAGGCTGTGCTGGCAGATGGGTCCAAGCCTTCCCGTGCAGGGGCTGTGCTGATGGCTGCCTCTGGGCCAGGGCAGGCGCCGGCTGTTGCCCTCCAGCCAGGCGTGCCTTCCTTTGCCCGGCCGGGCCCCGCCACCCGCCGCCCCCGGCCCGCTCGGCCCGGCTGCAGGCACTGCCCGGCGCCATCGGGACAGGCTGGGAGCCATTGCTTCAGCAGCTGAATCTGAAGGGGCGAGGTGGGACCGGCTGTGGCGCTGAGGGGCGCAGCTCCGGTTGACAGTCGCTCCGTTCCCGAACGGGTGGTTGCAGTCCTGGTCAGGCAGTTCCTCTGTAGCTGGACACTTGGGAAGAGGGCTCAGTGAACTCCCTGCCTCGCTGAAGAGCAGACGGGATTGAATGGGAAGGCGCAAAATGGGAGGAGATATATACACACATATATCCTGTCAGGCGCTGCCTCCATGGAGATCAGAAATCCCTGCCTTTGCACAGGGTGAACAGAGAGAAGCAGCCACACGTTAACCCCAGACCTGACACTAACTTTGTTCTGCCTGCCTAAATGCTCCCCGAAGCCTTAATTACTATTTCTGTTCTAATCCGCTTGCTCGGGTTGATGTGCAATGTTACGTACCTCTGTGTTCAACCAAAAGAGTGGCTGCCAAACAGTGGAGGCTAAATGATCCCTTTCCTACCTCACGGAGAGGTTTTATGAAGTTTAATCCATTACTGTTAAATCCTCAGAGGAAAGAAGGTGTAGAAAAGAGAAGTATTAATGTCATAATTGCAATTGACTGTCAGTGTCACAACATTAATTAAAAGCAAACAATTCAAATGTCAGATCTCATGTAAAAATACACTTAAATATTTTCTTTATAGTTTACCAGAGGAAATAATTCCCCTAGGCATGCAAACTGAGATTTTTGCCTTTTCACTGGTGTCTCACGTTGCTTTACAATGTGCTGTTCACCTCCTGGTCTTCAGGAACTCCTCTTCCCCTTAGGAAGGCCTGACGGAGTCGTAGCTCCACACACGGAGTGCAGATCGGAGGGTGCCCTGTCTTCCAGGGGTCCCTGGGATATTTGCAACGGCGAAGGAGCCTCGGTGCCTTGAGCATGCTTGGAATCGGGAGGCTCCCGACAGCGGGAGGCCACTGCATCAGTGTTGGCCTCCCCGGGTCTCCCAGCCCTGTCTGCTCGTTGCTTAGCCCTGCCTGGTCTCCGTGCCGGGGCGGCTGCAGCTGGGCCTGGTGGTTTGGCTTTGCTTGCCGCAGAGGACCAGGTATAACAAGCTGCCCTTGATGCGGGTCCTGCTGCGAAGGAGATTTGCCTTCCTGTTGCTGCTGTGCTTCCTCCCATTCCCCCATTTTGGGAGCACTCTCCAGAGAATTTGTAATTCAGGGCTTGCTTCCCGCTCTTGAGGGGAACACCCTGCACTCAGCAAACAGAAACCGTGCTGAAGTTGCTTTAATTCAAACAGCCGCTGTGAATGTCATTGCTCAGGCTGTGCCCCAGCAGAAGCCCTGGAAGCCAATCGGTGCTTTTAAGGTTATAGCTACTCCCTTTTCAGCCTGCGCAACCAAGCAGCCGGGATGGAAGAGGAGGAGAGGCCACAGGTTCATTTCTTTTTGTTGCCTTTACCGTAGCTCTCCAGCAGCTCTCCTTGGGTTCCCCGTGTGCTGTAGCTGTGCCCAGCTGCTTGCTGCTGGTTCATTGGTATGCAAATGCATAGAAAACTTCTCTTACACTTTCCCTTCTCTGTGCCACCCTTGCTGGCTATATTGCACCATGTTGTCCCTTAAAATCCCTTCTGTTTGAAACACGTGCCTTGCAGCACGGATGGTGGCGTTACCCCCTGCGTTACGCCCTGCTCAGCCTCTCCCCCAGCAGAGCAAGCGAAACCGTCACTGACCCAGCTGCTGGATCCAGAGAGGGCAGGCGACTGCCCACCCTCCCACTCAGCACAAAGTGAGTTCATTAATAAGGCGCTACACTTCCAGCATCCCTGTGCTGTGTTTGGGGCCACTACTTGCTTTTGCTTTTCCGTCTGATAAGCACACGTGTCCCCCGACAGCTGGATGGGCAGGGAGAGGAGACCAGCACACTTAGGACTGCAACAAACTTACACCGAGGGGTTCTGAGCAGCAAAGGAGCCATGATTTCTGAAAGGGTCAGCCAAAGAAAATGTGCAACTTGCTTTGCCCAAGATCAAGTGAAACAGCAATAAACAAACAGGCTGGTCATTACCAGGAAATCTCTGCTTGGACAAGGCCAACTTCCAAGCAGAAGAATCTCAAAAGGGAACCGGCAGAAGCATCGCTCCTGGAGTAATGCTTGGGCACTGGAAATCTGCCCTGGAAAGCGAGAGAGACCCAACAGACCTTTTTCATTGCTAACATCTGGGAATCTCAAATTACTCAGAAGATACAGAAGGAAAATCCCCGACATCTGGAGGAGCTGGAGGACCGGGCAAGAAATACTAGGTGAGAAACATTATGATATCCATTGTCCCACTACAGCTTTTTTTTCTTCTTTTTTTCCCAGGTCTGGTACTTGGAAAAAGCCATGGTCCTCAGAAGGGCTCCTCCCCCTGCCCTGCGGCGAGTGCATTTCCACCTCTCAAAAGGAACCATTTACCTGGAGGAAAAGTTACGCTTTGCTGCCGAGCCCAAGCGTGTATAAGCTCTGACGCAGAACTGCGTCTCGAGATTATGGGGCAGTTCAAGACCCACTATCCCTTAAACCTTTCAAGAGATGACTAGAAGGAACGTTAAATCGATCTTCCCGTTAAAACTGAACAGAGCCTAGCGCCAAGCAGCTGAGCTCCCCTGGCTGGCGGTGGCAAACCGAGCTCCCGCGGGGACGCGCGGTGCCAGTCGCGGGGCACAGGCCCCGTGGGACCCTGCGCTGTGCGTGTCTGGCCTGGGAAGCGGGCTGTGACCACGCGGGGATTTCACGGCGTGCCCAACAGCTTTCAGGTGACGTGTCAGCAACTTTTAGCGTTTTGCCTCTTGGCAGCAGCAGCAAGGACGTAAGTTACTGGTTCACAGCATCCCTTGCAGGTGCGAGACAGTGAAAAGGGAAAATAAACAAAAGTATTAATAATGGCTGTGAAAATTTAACTTTTATTATCTGTTCACTGTATACAAAACACCATTCTGCATAGTGATAACTCATTTGTTGTACAGTTGACAGTGCACATCAACAAACAAGTGTTAAAGAGGTATACACTTAATGGAAAGGGCAGTGATGGCCAGTGTACGTTACACACTAAGATCCTGCGACACCAGCTGTATGTTTTAGGATGGAGAAGTACCTCATAACCACTCAATATGCGCGTAATATAGATGGGATAACAAGCATTTACCGACGAACCAAATTAAGAATGAGGATGAAGAGAGAAAGCAGAGCTAATGTATCCGATACACGATTTCCAGAGTGATTAAGAAGTTTTACAGAGGTGGCTGAGAAGGATCCATATTTTTTCAAACACTTCCATTTTTAAAACTGTTAAAATTTAATGATAAATAACCGAATCTCACAAATCTTTAGGGGCAAAATGCTCCACATTTATTTACATATGAAATGTGTTTAATACAGTTGTAATGGACATAGTGTATAGTAACATCTGACAGCAGCAAGACTTTTAAGGAACCAAACAATTACTACTGTGTATCATGCAGCTATCTATATATACACAATTTGTTTTAAAAAAAAGTACAAAATTTTTTTTAGGGATACATACAAGGTATAAAATGCAGAAACAAACCAAAAATATAACTCTCACAGAGAACTATATATGAAAGGGACAGTATGGTACCTTTTTGTACTTCGTGAAAGCGTAACTAGTGATATTGGATACAAGTTTGAAATGGCTGAACTAGCTTCATACGGTCTGTGCTAAAGCTGAAAGCCCCAACGATGCTTACGTAGGCTGGTGTGTTAGCTTCTCGACAGTTGTGGTTGGACGGAACACTGAGCACCAGAACATTTGGCGTTAGCATACAGAGCTGGGAAATACCAACCCCTGTAGCAAGGGTTAACTATTTTCTTTCAATAACCAGAAATAAAGGAAAATACATAATGCCGTGTACTCGCATCTATATAATGTTTAATAAATTACATGACAAAAAACATCATCAGTATAAACCTATTCCTCTAATTACATCTTATTTGTTAAATCCAGAGCAGTCCAGCCCTTTTGTAACAATTTGAGCTTTGATCACAAGCACCTTATGGCCTAAAAAATCACTTCATGATACATAGAGTTGTGCAATTAGACTTTTCAAAAGTACTTTATCATTTTAGGGGGTCTGCACCTGTTCTGGTGATGCCACCTAAAACCAGCACTGCATTTTACATATGCAGTGGTACATTTTCTTCTTCTTTTTTTTTTTTTTTTTAATATATATATTTTTAAGAGAAAGTTTAAAAGCTCCTTAGACATGTAGAAGCACAAGTTCTTAGAATTTAAAATCTGCCCTTAGCTTGCTTCCTCTCCCCACTCCCCTCCAAGCACCGCCTCCTGATGCACTTCCATTAGCTAAACTCTCTTCCAGAAGCATTCAAATAAGAAACAGTTTAAGAGAACCGAAGGAACTGCCCCAGCATTCAGAACTCTGTTTTAAAGAAACTTACTAGAAAAAAACAGAAACAAAACAGAGAAACCCAAATTTTCCACTAGATACCAATACAAACACATAACAAAGAGTACAAAAGTTATTAGTTTAAATATATACAAACTCTCTTCAACTCAAATACTGCTTCAATGGTTTTGAGGGTATAGACAATGAGGTGAAGGGGACACTTTTATGCAGAATATATTGCAACAGCCTGAACAGTACTGTTAACACTATTATACCTTGAACTTTCTGTAGCAAAAACGTCATTAGTGTTCCAATGTGGAGAGGGATTTCTGCATCCCAAATAATCGGATCACTTTTCAGCTGAACTCATTCTTTTTGACTTAATGAAGGCCATGCCATGTGTTCTCATGTGAGTGTTTAAGGCCGCTTCAGTTTCAAAAGTCTTAGCACACACTTTGCATCTTCGGTCTGATGCTGTACTGTCAGATGATTCATCCTCGTGACTGGGTTTGTTTTCTTGCTGATTATCCTCCCCAGACCCATTTTGTTTTGATACTGGCTGAGGCTCCTTCAGCTTGTGTACAATGAAGAGATGTCTGGAGAGGGACACGTGAGATGTGTAGCAGAGTCCACATTCCCTGCACTGGTATGAAGAGCCATCAGATTTATGCTGAGGAATATGTTCATGAAACTGGAGAAGATTTTCTGTTGTAAAGCCACAAACAGCACACTTGTGAACTTTAAAAACATTTATCTTTAGCTTCTTCAATGGCTGAGTGATTGCACCTCGTGGAGGCCTGAATTCCAGTACAGGTTCTTCCAATTTACGCTTTGGACTAGGAACCTAAAAAAAGCCATACATGGTGTATCATGTAAGCATAAATACACGGTTCTTTTCATAATTATTTGTGACTTGCAAACTTCAAAAACTTTCCCTTGGTAGATTCCAGTACAACTTTGATAAATACAGTATTTCAAATAATACAAGCAAATACATGCTTTACATGTTGGAAAACAAGGGGTTTTCTTTACTATAAATTGCACATAAAATTTGTTTTGTCAGATCTGATAGAGCTATAGTATTAAATATACTGTATAAACTTGAATAAATATTTGCTAGTGTAACTGCATCCAAGTACACACACCAACGAGACTTCAACTGTGTACAGAATGTAGAGTATCAGTTCAGGAACTTTCCAGCACTACCTTCTGGAACTCCATTTTAATTACTTAATATTATTTCATGCCTGAAATTTGACTTGACAGATTATCTCCTGATTGTTAGTAACCAAACTAACATGTTGCCAAAGGACAAATCAACATGTGCAAATTTTTTAAGCTAATTAAACTGATAATTTTTTATATTCTCCTTGTTATTCTTCTGACATGAATATTCCTCAAGAATCCTCTGCATCCTATGTAGCTCAGATACACTCCATGACATTTATGAAGACAAATGTATATAGCTGCCATATTTTCAACAAATACAAAGACAATATGTTGGGCTGAAAGAGAGTCATGTAAAGGACAATAGTACATTTTACAAAACAGATACGTTTGTGTCTCTGCTGTCAGCTTTGGACGTGCCATCACAGGTGAAACTCTTGATCATATAAAGCCCAAAACATTTAAAAAATGTTGTTAATCTCTGCATGTAACAAGTCTTTGGACAGCGCTGTCATCTTCTTTTTGCTTTCCTCCTAACACTCATCATCAATAGAATAGAATAGAATAGAACAGAGTATTTCAGTTGAAGGGGCCTACAAGGACCATCTAGTCCCACTGCCCAACCACTTCAGGGCCGAACAAAAGTTAAAGCATGCTATTAAGGGCATTGTCGGAACGCCTATTGAACACTGACAGGCTTGGAGCACTGGCCACCTCTCCAGGAAGCCTCTTCCAGGGTTTCACCACCCTCTTGGTAAAGAAATGCTTCCTAATTTCAAGTATGAACCTCCCCTGGCGCAGCTTTGAGCTATTCCCACGCATCCCGTCCCTGGATCCCAGGGAGAAGAGCTCAGCACCTCCCTCTCCACGTCCCCTCCTCAGGAACCTGCAGAGAGCCATGAGGTCGCCCCTCAGGCTCCTCTTCTCCAAACGAGACAAGCCCAGGGACCCCAGCTGCTCCTCAGAGGACATGCCTTCCAGCCCTGTCACCAGCTTTGCTGCCCTCCTCTGGAGGCATTTGAGGACCTTCACGTCCTTCTCAAATGGTGGGGCCCAGCACCGCACACAGTACTCCAGGTGAGGCCGCACCAACGCTGAATACAGCGAGAGATCCTGCTGTATTTCAATCGTCAGATTGAAAGCCGTTTCACTGTAAAATTTATACCAAATAAGCTCAAGGCTGGGTATTTGGAAGAAGGTCACATATTGCTTCTGCCTCACCTGTAGCTTTTCTACAGCTATGAGAGGACTTGGTTGCAGAGAATTTGGAAGGTGTTCTTCAAGCAAACCGCTAAGGGGTAAGTTATATTCTCCATCATTCAGTGATCAAACCAAAGAGAAAGTCTTTCCAAAAATATGTTCTAGTTCAAGCATGACAGAATTTGTTGCAGGAACCTTTGAGACATTTTTTGGGCTCTACTTCACAGAAGATCAGACTTTTATGGGATCAAAATACCTACATCTATTTAAAGATTCTGCGTGTATACCCACAAAAAATTCACTCTCAGTGACTCAATGAATCTTCTAAGTCATTACCTTTGTGTCTTCTTTTACTTCCCTTTCTTCCATATTGGTTGATTCAGTCATTTCTTTCACATCAGGGTCTTTAATGCCATGCATCAACTGAATATGTTTTTCCAACATCAACCGCTTGGTAAAAGTACGTCTTGAATCTGGGCAGTGCCTACATAAACACAAAGCAGACATGCACAGATTCAAATGTCAGGCTTAACAAAAGTCGTAGTATTCTGAAGAATATAAATAGGACTAGTAAATAAATCCAGACTAGAGTACCATCTATTAAAGACAGCGACAATGTTTTTCCAATCAATTGCACAGGTAAGTATTATAAGAAAATGAGCATAATTACAAAATAAAACTAGAAATGTTTGAGCAATTTATATTCAGAGTAAATGAGAAGTTCTCTGAAGATAATATCCAAAATGGCACAAAGTGTGAGTCAGAATAAAACCTGGGAGCATCCGAGTTTATTTCTTGGACCTCTGTTAACATCACCGAATGGTACATTCTATTAGACACTTTCTCAAGTTCTCCTCAATTTAAATTCCATACGGAAAGCGATCACCTTTCATGTAGGATGAATGCTAGCTCCAAATGACACTTAATTCTGCATTCAAATCCAAATACTTTATCGTCTTGGAACTGGTAATTCCTTTTCAGCTCCCTTTCCAAGCTCAAACTAACCAGAAGGACAAACTTGTCTTTCACAGTCTGTGCTTTGTTCTCCCACGCAGCACCAGCTGCATCACTTCTAAACCTCTCGTGTTTTTGGGAAGTGAGCAGCTCCTGAGCTCCAATGTTGTAACATATGTACAGGTGTCTGGAGGAGGGATGGCCAAACAAGAACGGCAGGGGAGAAGTTAAACTGTAATAATCTCTTTCCGAGTCTCTCTCATAAGGTTTTGACTTTTTAAATGCTGCTTCACTTAACTTTATTAAAAAAAAAAGAAAAAAGAAAAGAAGAAAAAGAAGACAGTACTGTAGCCATTCTGAAATGAAAACAGAGAACCACAATAAGCTTTCTGCTCAAAGGGTATGCAAAAACCAGGCACTTGCTACTTGTCATATACCGAGAGAAATAGCGTCTAGGCTAGCCAGCTCATGTAGGCTGAAGTACAAATTAAGGGTCCATTAGAAACAATCTGATGCATGGGTTGTGTCAGGCAACCACGGCGCAGGGAGAGAGGAAGTCATAAAGCACTTTGTGGGAACGCTACGCTATGCACGGCAGTCTCAAGTTTCCACACCACTGGGCCTTGTGGGCCTTGTGCTTTCCGTAACAAAGCAGCGATCATAGTACAGCAGAGAAGGGACTGGTAAGATCTCAGCCACAGAGAATGGCTGCTGCTTGCAGCTTCCTTTTCAGACCTTCAAGCATGGTTCCACATACAAAACTATGAATGAAGAGATACAACAGGAAGTTTGTTTTATATATCTTACCTGATGGACATGGATTTTTCTATTGAATTATGTATCGTCTCTCCAGCCACATAAACATCACTAAGGATTTTTAGACATCACACACTGTTTTATGTATGAGAAAAATACTACAAAAACTAGCTTTTGTAGATTAGAAGAGTGGGTTGTATATTTGAGAGACTACTGAAAACCAAGTTCACCTCTGTGGAACTATCAGCCATGCAAACTCTCAGCTCAGTAAAGTTTCAGATTTGCTTGCCAAAGCCCCTGAAAGACAGCAGACTTCATGTACGTGCATTCTCAGTAGCCTGCTATAGTTTGGCCTGTCTATGTATCTAAATACCTGATTCAGTTGAATGAATGGGACACTGGCTTTCATACAATCAAGAAACGAAATTCAACTAACAACGCTTTTTGTTGGTTTATACTCTGTTTCTAAATAAATAAAAGTAGAACTTACGAGCACGTATAAACCTTCCGAATGCCTTTGTGCTTGATACGATTGTGACGACATAAACTATGGGATGAACTGAAAGATTTGTCACATTGTCGACACGGATGTTTCTTCATTTGCTTTAAAAAAGAATAATACATTAATTAAAAAAGCTCAGTAAAATTAGTGCACGTGTTGAACTTTTAATAACTGGAAAGGAACATCACTTACCAGTGTCTGGTACTGTATCTTCAAGTACACACCACTCCTACAGCAACACTGCAGAAGTCAGAGGACCTGGACCTCTTTCAAAGCAGTGTGGCCAGGATGAGTTACACACACATTATCACCAGTTGTAAACCGGTGCCACAGACTGTGGATGAAGTGAATTTCTTCCACGAAAGAAGCAAGGAAGATCAGTGGATTATTTCTGGATCAGTAAAGGCAGTACAGTGAGAGATTTGCTTTCACTATAGAGTAGCCTTTCCCTTCCCATCACCAAACTATGTCTGCAGTTGCTGACTGAGAAAGCTTATCAGTCACCTACAAGGAGGGGTGAAGAGCACATAATAAGGACCAAAGCAAAACGTCACAGACACTGGCACACTAACAGGGCTCAGAAAAGTCAAGAAGAAATGAGAGGTATGGTCTGATGCCAACTTGAGGGACATCTGTTTGGGAAATTCTGTGGGTTTTATATTACAGTTATATTACAGCGGAAGGAGAAAGACAAGGAAAGAAGGAAGCTGAAAAGGATGGAGTGGTCTCCATCTGTGTCATTCCAGCTGAACATGCCCACAGGAGCTCTAGTATCTGAAGACATAAAATCTCCAAAACTGCGGACTATACAAGCCCCAAGAATGAATGAATGACACGGTCTTGTCCCTTAAATTCCATCAGTCCCAGAACTCAGTTCAAAGGGCACATCTTATCAACCTGAGTAGCTGCAGAAAGGAAATGCAAATATTCCCAATCAGATTTCCTGCTTCCTTTCAGAGGTAACTAGACTGTTCAAGCTCATATCTGTGATTTTTGCTGTTTTGGCAGTAACAAGGACATCGAAACAACATTTTGGAAATTAAATCCAAACACTGACCAAACACATCTAATTGAAGACCTTTCCAGATTACTCTTCCAGCTTACTTTTCAAAAATCCAGTCAGGGCCAGGATCGCACACTCATCATTCAGTATAATGATTCCTGCCAGAATCAAGATGTCCTGGGTCTGAAAAATAAATGGATTTTATTGGAACCTCTCAAAAGAAATCCAGATCGCGTGGACCCAGATTTCAAGCGTTCCAGTCAGAGGGAGGGCTCATGCCTGCTAGTCAGGTACAAGTGAGGGAACGGACAGTTTCATACAATCAGTCAAGTATCTAGAAGGAAAATCATGCTCCTTGGATTGCTTTTTCCTGCTCTAGCAGTGATCATAGTTTTCCTTCATAGTGTCAATAACATTCTCTTTCCTGCATTTATTGGTAAACTGAAAACAACAAATAATATAATGTTATTCTACTATTCCAACTGAGGCCACCGAGTGAAAGACTTGGATCAATGCTTGAAACTGGACCCTGCTTGACTCTTCTGGAGAATCCACCTGGGCTGGTTTTGGCTGGGATAGAGTTAGTTTTCTTCATAGTAGCTAGCATGGGGCTATGTTTTGGATTTCTGCTGGAAACAGTGTTGATAGCACAGGGATGTTTTAAACGTTACTGCTGAGCAGCGCTTCCACAGAGTCAAGGCCTTTTCTGCTTCTCACCCCACCAGCGAGCAGGCTGGGGGGCACGAGAAGCTGGGAGGGGACACAGCCAGGACAGCTGACCCCAGCTGACCCAAGGGATATTACATACCATATGACATCATGCTCAGCATATAAAGCTGGGGGAAGAAGAAGGAAGGGGGGGACGTTCAGAATTACGGTGTTTTGTCTTCCCAAGTAACCATTACACGTGACGGAGTCCTGCTTTCCTGGAGATGGCTGAACACCTGCCTGCTGATGGGAAGGAGTGAATTAATTCCTTGGTTTGCCTCGCTTGCGTGCACAGCTTTTGCTTTACCTATTAAACTGTCTTTGTGTCAACCCATGAGTTTTCTCACTTTTACCCTTCCGACTCTCTCCCCCGTCCCACTGCGGGGGGAGTGAGCGAGCAGCTGGGTGGTGCTTAGCTGCTGGCTGGGGTTAAACCACGACACCGCCCAAGATCTGTCCCTGTGTTCCAAAGCACTCAATAGCAAAGGTTTTCTTCACAGAATAATGTAAAGGGTTTGGCTTACTTATTCTTACCTTCTGAGGAAGTAACAAATTCCTAAACAGTGGAGATGCACAATAATCCACATGGACATTTTAACATGACACGAGTCCTTCTCTGGTGCCTAACATTAATTGATAATAATAAAAATAAAGAATTCTCAATCCTAAATACTAAAAAGCTCAAGCCATACAGAAATGCTTAAGGAACTGAAAAACATCCATCTTATATTTGTGCTCTGAGTGCTGAACTTCATGTTGATGTTCATATTCTCCCTGATGGCTACATTGCTCAGGAACAGCTACAGACAAGCCCGTGGAGATCCGCAGACGTGATGTCATTACTGAAAACTATCATTTAGTGCAAAGTTTGGAGTGAACGGTGAAAGGTTTGTACACAGGAAAAAAGTGATGACTGGTACGGCTAAAGGAGTAAGAGCTGTTACAGTGAGATGAGAGACCTTTTGCTATCAAGACCAAAATCACATGGAGCGTGGGGGAATGAAAGAAAAGCAGTTTTGAAAGGTCGTTCATGCAAATGTGAAGCAGCCCATTAGGAAACATGATATGGTAATTTTATTGGGGCTAGCCAACATAATGCTGTTAGAGGCACAGGACTGTTCAACCTAGACTTCCTTTTCACGTTTAAAGGCCAATTAAAGTAAAAGGAAATCAACATATTTCATTCTTAAATTGTTAAAGGTGAAAACTTGACAGTGTTTACACGCAGTGCATACTCATTAAAGCTAATGCATTAATCAATACATTTTGCAGTATGGTTTTGCAATATGCTTCTGACTGCAATGCTCTGGGAAGAAGTTATAAAATAAAATAAAATAAAACAAAAGTCATATTAGGGCTTCTATCAGGAAACAGCCCTGCACCGTGCTGTACAAACATACAAGCTCAACCAAGGCAGCCCATGCATCTTTGCCGAGGCCACACCAAACGGTGCAGATGCGTCAAGCACTTAGAAAAGCAGCAGGAGGACTGTGCTCAGTAGGACCCAGTTCCTCTCAGAGCACCAGGGGCACTACCTGGGGTAACCATCCATGACACCACACTCATTCTAAATTTGTTGGGATGATTCCTGATAGAGACCCAAATAGGACTTTGGATGCATTAGTTTCTGCAGTGGCAGCCAAAACCAAAAGAACTAAAAAATTAGTTCTGTAATTAGGTGCAGCAGGACCTGTTGTACAGCAGCTTGTCTTTACAGGAAGAAAGAGGATGTTCAATTAGATGCACAGCAAGTTGGAACTGGTAAAGCAATTCCTGCTTAGAAAACATCTGTCCTTTCATAGAAACGCACTTACACACAAGTCCTAGGAAGCTCAGCGTATGCCTACCTGGCCGAGTGCAGACATACACGATCCAGTTTCAAGCCAGGAGTGGTACAGACTTGTTAGAACCAGCCTTTGTCTGGGCTAATAACAGTTATTATTTTTTTTAAAACAGCACTTTTATGATCAGGCAGAGAGTCACACCAAGGTGGCTACAAATTTTCCTACCCTACAGCTGGCTTACCTTCAACCAGCTCAGGAAGAGGACACAGAAAATGTGAGTCTGTCTGTCTGTCTGTCTGTGTAGACGTTTCCCAATAAGGTCTGGAAACTCAAGAATCTGTCCAAAGAGGATATAAATGGCAATACCTCTCCTATGAATACCTCTGAATAATCCAGCCTGGGATCAGCTAAGAAGGGTTACAGCTCCAGACTTTCATTCTGATCTTGCAAAAGCAGCAATTAGAAATTTGAAACTAATTATCTTCAAATACCTTACATGACAATGGACTTTGTGAGTAGCTCATGAATTGCCTAAATAAAGTTTTTAACAACTTTTTCTGCATAGATCATGTTAGAGCATTTAACCCACACCTATTATTCTTAAGAAAAACAGACTATGAATTAATTGCTTTATTTATTAGACTCATATCACATACTTGGTTATTTTATGCTCATTTCTAGTCTCTCTACAATAAAATGTATCCATAAAAGTTTATTTTTTTAATATAATCATTTTGAAAGCTAACAATTACTGAAAATTTTGAGAGGTCTGGAAGGAGCGTAGCAACTGGTCTTTATCACCCATTTCTGAAAGACATGGAGTCCTCTATTCACTTTAATATATATATATGCCTCCCCTGTTACCTGCTTGAATAGGGATAAAAAACAGCACATAAATGTAAGCCATGAAACAGGCCTTTAGGCCAGTATTTGAGTGCAACAATTATATAATATTTCATAATAAGGGCTGTTCTTGAGGTAACATTGCACATTCTTATTAAACATCAGAGATAGAAAGATACATATGTAAAACTAATATTTAGAAGCATTATCAATGTGTTACTAACCTTACTTTACACGCCTTCTGCCACTTTGCTGTAGATGTGATCAGACTGGATCACTCTGAAGTGACAGTTTCATAGGGAGGTTGTGTTGTTTTGTTTTTAAGAATTGCATCAATGTAAAATGCGCCTGGTCTTAAACTTATTTCTGCTTGCCGGTAAAAGCACTGATGCGTTAGTATTTGGACTAGCAGGCAAAACAGTGTGGACCAACAGTTTGTATGCTGCTAAAGAGACTGATTTTGACAGAAAATTAAACTATGATTGTATGAGTGTTACAGGATCAGAAACAAGTATTCAGTGCATAGGCATGCCACAGGGACTGTAACACATTTTATGGGGTTTCCTTACAGACACTACCGAGGAGAAGTGTCAGGAATATACCTGCTAGGCTTGAAACTGAAGCAACTAACAGTTCCTCGGTGACCTCAAAGGACAGAAACGCAAAAATGGTCTTTTAAAGCAACCGGAGAAATCAAATGGAGACCACATGATCTCAGCTGTTTGTCTGCTTTTCATGCCCTTAAGCTGTAAAAGGAGAACCAGGTAAAAGAAAATGTAGTTCTGTGAATCATAATCCTTTGGTTTTGTGCGTTGTGTTCCAAGGGAGACTGGCAATATAGCTACAGGACTCCGCAGCAGGAAGGCTGAAAGAACGGAGTGGGAGTTACTGAAAGCAAGGAGAAACATGGAAATAGTCTCCTGTCACTCAGGCTTGGGTGCTATTTGCTTGAAGTTGTCATAAGAAAATTAGAGATGACACTCAGTAGTCTGGCATTTTCAGCTTTTCCATAAAATGTTTATAAACAGAATAAAATAATTTGCTCAACAGCTTTAGAGATAAGCACTGTAATTTGAAGGGACACAGAAACCTCTGGAAACGTGCTATCATTTATTATAGCATATTAGCATCCTGAAAACTACAGATTTTCACGAAAGATGATTCTTCTCCACTTAGACAAAATAAGTCTGTTATCCCTTCCAGTTCTGCTCGTACATCAGCACAGTACATTAGTTTAATTCCCTGCTTCCCAGCTGAGGGAAGAATCAGACCAGTTTCGCTAGCACAGAGCGGAGGACGGGACTGGCTAGCAGGTGACTGCTGTGTGTCAGCACGGGGCTGGAGCTGGCCACGCTCTGTCTCAAATGCAGCTAAGAAGGGTCCATCCGAGGATCAGTTTCACTATTGCCTACCTGCCAGCCTTTTTAATTTCATTCAATTGGAAAAGCTATGGGATACAGCAAGGACATCAAGCTGTCTTTCTGCTGACTGGAGAATACAGCATCCCCATATTTCAGTTTCAATCTATTGTAAGCAAGCTATCTCAAATCCAGCTGCTTTAAATACAAAATCCAACTTGTTCAACTCAGCTGACCTGTTGGCTGAACCTACAAGTGTAAGATTAGAGCAATGGCTCGACCTTAGAGTGAGTCTACCTTTAAAATGAAATGCTGTTTGGCACTCATTGGACCAATAAAACAAGACTCCATTCCTCGAGTCCAACAGTT
Source organism: Nipponia nippon (assembly GCF_047370975.1). Classification (NCBI taxonomy): domain Eukaryota; kingdom Metazoa; phylum Chordata; class Aves; order Pelecaniformes; family Threskiornithidae; genus Nipponia; species Nipponia nippon. Next base: position 2,976,397 of record NW_028262355.1, on the reverse strand, counting down.
AATGAATTTTCGAGAGAGAGGGAACTGAGAAGGCACAAAGGAAGAAATGAGAACCTGGATCAGATTAGATGACTTGGACGAAATATTGGAACATCTTTCACTCCTTCCATCTTGAAGAAATTTTGGTACTGGATGAACAAGCCTACAATTAAGTAAGAGTGTGTGGATTTTCTCAGTAGAACTATGTAGAAAACGACAAAAACTAAGCAGCCAAAGAGAGAAGGGCGAAATAGGCGTAAGAGCAGAGAAGAATAACGATGGAACTTAAAGGAATTATTTGCAAAAACACAACTGAATTTGGAAAAAAATGACTTCATATTTCAGGTTTAATTCACTTTTTTGTAATTGAATATTATTCACTTACCTTTCCATGTTCTTTCCTCATGTGAGAGATGTAAACGTCTCTCTGAGTGAAGAGCCTATCACACTCCCAACACGTCCAGCCAGGATTAGCGACTTTTTTAGGCTCTGCTTTCTTCATAGGAGAAGGAGATTTCTTCTCCAACTTTTCTGTTCCGTTGACAGATTTTGTGTCCTCTTTGTTGTGACTGGCTGAGTTCTGAGTTGTGGGTTTAGTACTGAGAGGCAGATTTATCCCCAGGTTTGGTGGCCCCTCAACACTTTTCAAAGTTCCATGCATAGACTACAAGAAAAGAGAAAAAAAAAAGTACAAAACTAACATAGACGTATACAGGTGTATTGACAAAATGCAAGGACCCTCTGAATCAAAAGTCTTCGTTTACTTCTTTGTCATACTATTATCAGATCGCATTTTTAACTTAAAGAAACATGATTAAGTAAAGGCAAGGCCTAGCATGAAGGAAAACTAGCCAACAACACTAACAGACACTGTTCGTAGCTAAAGAGTTTTCTTCAGCGGCTAGATATTTTCACAAAGAAAAGAAAGAGACTTTGTAGGTTAAGTTTAAATTGCTGTTGAATAGGGAGGAAAAAAGGGCTCAAGAAGTACTTTACGTTAAGTTTAATTTCTTGCTTTACTTACCTAACATATTAGTTGAGCATCCCCATTTCAAACTACGTGACTAGAGATTTCCAAGAAGGAAACATTTTTACTGACAAATTTTGACATGGCACATTGGTAAATAAGACAAGAAAAGTCAACTCTGGAAAGGGCAGGCAACTGTATTGTTTAGGACATATTAATATTTTATGTTGAGCCTGAGTTAAGCCCCGTCTTACTCCATGCTCAGGTTACGAGCACCCTAACTTAGGGGTACATTGCTAACAGTCCTTAGAAGCAAAGGTGTGCAGGGCTGGCGGGGTCCCCGAGACCAGGGGATAGCTAAGAGGTGTCTAACAAGCTGTTCTCTAGCACCCTGCAGCTCTTGGGTAGTGACCCTTCCTCACTGATTTACTTCTAGACTTCAAGTAAACAAACAGTAAGAAGGGAAGAACTCTTCCACCTCCTCCTTCCCCAATTTCTGGAGCCAGTGTCATATGCTGGTGCGATACCTGAGCCTACCAAAACGATGACTAGTTCAGGAAGACCTGGGCTTCAGCTGCGTGTCTGAGTTTCGTACATGAACATGGACCCCACAGGAACGAGTCAGCAGGGTTCCGGGCCAACAAAGATGACTGCAGCCCAGGCTTACCACACTGTTGAACGTGGATCCGCTGCCAAGGTCTCTTTCACATCTAAAGACTTGCCCTTTACCATGACAGTGTTCTGATCATCTCATCTACTGACCCTTATTATAACTCTCCTGGATGATGTGTCTAGCCATCCCAAATATAATTAGTTTTCCTACAGGTAATCTCAGAAACAAAAAAACCATTCAATACGTTCTTGATTCTGAGAATATAAGAATACAAATTTGATATTCCAGTATAATACTTCAGCATGAAGTTCTTTTGTAAATCCTGTGGCTTTTGGGACTACCCGCTAGCTCTACAGCAAATATCAACCTGATCTGTAGAACGTGTTCTTCAATTTAACAACTCTTAAAAGAAAAGCCAGTAATTTAAAAAACTAAAATGTTATTAAAAAGCAAAGCACACAGGACCAACTGACAGGCTCTAAGAACAAACTGAAGTCATGTAGTAAAGGAGGAGGTTGCCTTTAGTATTCCATTGCACTAGGACAAGAAGAAAGAAGCGGAGGGTAGGGGGAAGGAGGTTCCTATGCTTTCAGGCAACTGGAGATTGACCTGGAGATTCCATCCCAGCTTAACTTGTCAGCATGTAAAATGTTAGTCCTCAACTCTCTAAATGCCTTTTAAATACAATACTCGAAACTTAATTTCTTGTTTCAAAACAAACAAAAAGCATTAAAGCATAACATGGAGTCACAGTGATCTCAGCACGAATCACCAGCAGAATTGGGAGCGTTACAGCTCCACTCCAGACCTTCACCACCTGTTCTAACTGGCTGTTAGAAATGTTCTTGTAGCTACCCGTTACAGGAAAATGAGACATGCATTTCGCCAACACGAAACATTCACACCTTCAGGAATTACTCTAGGTTATTTTTTGTAGCTTTAAATAACCTCCTTCTGAGCTTCCTTCTATCCCTTTCTGTTCTATTTTCACCCAGGTCTTCTCTGCCTTGGTGGTTTATGTCTAGCCATACCAAACAATTACTTTTTGTGCAGCTGGGCTGAGCTCTGCCCTTGTGTGGCACTCGTCCTCTCCCCGAGTCCTTTTCTGGTTTTATCTATACCCTGTTACTGTTTTTTTCATTCCCCCTTAACTGAAGTCCAATTCATACTTTCCTGCTGCTGTGCCTACTACTGTACATGCATCCTAAATGTAAAAGCACTAGCAATTCTGAATAAAAGCAGTAATACTGTTACTGCAGGTGTATGTTCTAATCCTCTAATTTTATTCTCAAAAATGTCTGAATCGTTTATAGTGAAACATGCCAAAAAACCACGGGTTGAAAGTGCAAATACTGGCATGGAACACTAAAGCCAAAAGAGTTAAATCGTGCCCAAATCATAAGTAACTGAGAATAACTTTATAATGAGAGATGCTGAGCAACTCTAATTTATGTAAGAATAGCTTCTGGCCCTAACTATAGTCAGATCATGCTCCTAGAATAGTTGTTTTCAAGTCTTAAAGAAGTAGTTACGTACAGATATAACAATACTTTTACAGTAATACCTGAGTCAAGAAAAACTATCTACATAAATAAGACATACACTGCAATATATGGAATTTGCCTATTGAGTTAAAAAAAGAAGCAATACAAATAGATCAAAGGAAATAGAAAATAGGAATTTGCATTGCTGCATGAGAGGAGCACTTAAGATACATGGCATAAATGTAACACAGTTCTTACAGTAAACATGAACTAGCTCAGAAACAAAGAAAATATCCAGTCCTTGTATTTCTGAACATCTTGGGTCAGCCCTTCCCTATCTCCTCCTCACGTTTAAGATTGGCTTTCAGACCAACTGTTTTTTCAAGACTTGCGATCTTGTTTTCAACACAACTTCAGAGATTTCTGAGGTTACAAGTGCCATAGTTGAGACTAAAACGCAAAATGACGGTTTTAGCAGACAAGAAAGATGTCTGGTTTTCCACTATGCTGTATACAAATTTTACTATGTCTTCTGTGTCACTGCAAGAGAAACCCACTGATTTAAGGGCTACCATTCTGGATTGCAATACTTTGCAATGGTGTAAGTAACTTCAACTGTTACCAGGCACCGGATTATGTTAATAAGGCATAAGAAATTTCAGCACTGCTAACAGATTTGGTATATATAAAACAAGGTAACATAGCATATTTAAAATACACATCTAACAAATTATAGCCCAGGGACTGCTGATTCTTAATAACGTGATTTGCAAGAATGACAGTAAATCTTCTTCAATTATAAGGGTATTTATGAGAAAATCCACTTCAAGTTTTTTTCAAAGCATGCACGTGTTCGTGTTCGTCTGTAAACACACTCACAAATAACCCCTACATACTGGTTCCTACCAGTGAGTTCTGAACATCAAAGGTTTGATTTTACAATGTACACAGCATTCTCAACTCCTAACAACTGGAGTAATACTTAGGATACTGTAAATAAGGCTCAATACTTACTAGGATTGGACTAACTTACTTCACTATACTCATTATTATTTTGATAAAATGACCGACTGAATGCAATGCACTGAGATATTCCTAGTGTACCAAAATCAACATTCATATAGAAAAACTGAGTTAGTGATTACATCACAGATACACCGAAGACGATACAAAATATAACATTTTAACATCGGAGAACATTATTCACAGATTACTCTTTTGGAATTATTAACATCTCTCTCGGCAGTCTTCTTGGCATTCTGTGCCTTTTTACAGTATTTTCTCACAGCATATATTGCATGACAAATGGTATCTACGAACGAAACAAGAGAAGATGCCTACACACCTTGATATGATCCATCATAAGCTGTTTCTGTGCATATAGAAGAGAACAGTCTGGACACTTGAAAACAGACACCTTCTGGTTTTCAATGTGCTGATCAAAGTGGCGATAGAGCAAAGGTTGTAGAGTAAACACAGTGTCACACATAGAGCATTTATATATTATTCTAAAAACAGAAGTACAATAAACAATGTCAGTCATGTTGATGATCTGTTTGCAAGAATCATGATGTTAACTTTTTTTCTCAGCAGAGATAAGATCTGACATGTTTAAGCAATCATTTCACACCGCCTGAAAAAAGTTAAAATTAAACTAATTCAAAACATCCTCCAATTTCAAAATATGGGAGCAATAGAAAAAAACAGAAAAATAGAAAAAAAAAAAATCATTAAAAAGTGCAAACAAGAAGCCAGAAAACAACAGCATATGCCAGTTACGTATATAACAGCAACATCTGCTTAGGATACTCCGAAAGTTAAATCCCTTTAGTTTCTGAACTCTCATTATAACTAAAGGACAATATACCTGTTTCAGGTTGTAAAGGGAGTGATTGATTCGATCATGACTGGTAATACACTTCAAGATAAAATTATTTTTGGCAACGTATGTGGCTTTGAGCCTCCTGAATGCCAGGCTTAGACTCCGTTAATGCTCCGAAGCTGAAACTTAACAGGATGGTATTTCCCTGCTTTGCAATTACAGGCCTTTAAGAATCTGTCTGTCGAAGCAATGGAGAGGCACCACCAAAACCACAACTTCCCCTCCCAGGGCATATGCGACTTCCGAAATTAGCTACCTAAATTTCCCATTCTGATAGGCAATATTCTAGTCAAAATTGTAACAAAAGCTATTTGTGTTTTAGTCGCTGTGTAACTGGTGAAGCAATGCATCTATTAATATAATTTCAAAAGTGCTTTAGATATAGATATACTAATTAACAAAGAACTAGGTAAGTACTGGACACTAAAAGCATAGTCCCTAAAAATCAATATGATAGCCAAAATTCTGTATCACAAAATCCTAAGAAAGTTATTAAACAATCTGAAAATCATTGTATTTTTAGCAGATCCTTGTCAAGTGTCTGTCCAACAGACAAAAAACATAGGGAAACCAGAAACATAATCCTCTGATCTAAACACTGCAACAACCACTACATGACAATAGTTTGAAGCTTGTTTCATTTTGCTGATGATTTTATGAAGAAAAGTATAGTTTAAATTGCATTCTACGTAATTATTTACTTGATACTTTGCTTGTTGGTTTTGCTTATCTGCATGTTTGATTGTATGAAGAATGATTTCCCTGGCAACTAAAGGTGAGTAACAAGATTAGACATTCAAACTACAATCCTTTAATGTATCTGCTTATAAACAGTAAATAATTCTATTCTTTCAGAAACACCACACTTTTTTTTTAACTTGGAAAATGAATGAAAGGAAATGACACGTGAAAGAAAAGTAACACAGAAGTTTGCCGTAGATCATCAGATGAGAGAGAAATCTAATCCATTAGCCATCAGTAGTGGTAGCACTTCAGGAAAAGTTCAGTGCAAAGAAAGTCACCCAACAAGAGGTGCTCAGTGCAATGACAGGCGCTTCCTCTGCGACAGCAGTCTTCCTAATCCCATCAATTCGAGCCTGATCGCTGTCCTAAAGAATGACTTCTCATTAAAAAAAACAACCAACAAACCCTGCTTGCTAGAATGCTGAGTTTTCTCATTATCCACATAAATGTTCCAAGTCCTTTCTATGTCCCTCTAAGCAATTACCATCAGTAGCACATTGTTCAAGAACTCTACAGACCACTCCACTGTGTTCTGAGATGACAAGAACAGGGACGTTGCTTCAACGTCCAAGCCATTCCCTGAGTCCAAATATTTGAAATAATGAAAAACAGCACACTTAATCATATGAACTGTGAAAAATATTATTTTTGTGGTATATCAAGTGGTCCCAGTTTCTTACATACGCTGAGATAAATTTATTTATTCACACCGCATCCTCTGACGACCTACGTACTATCGTACTGCTTTCTGGGGTGAACCCTCTGCGGGGGACGACATACTCGGCACAGGCACAGCAGAACACACCCCTGCCAGCTTCACCTAGTCAGCACAGAGTGCTTAGAAAGGGGAGCCCCTTCCCCACCCTCTGAGCCCCCACACTACTGTCCATAAAAGCTTCTTAAACAGTATTCGAAACAGGTATTTTAGTTTGTCACATTCTTACTGATCTATACCCCTTCAGAATCCTAACTTCTTGGATAATTCCCACATGAAAGGTGTTAAAGAGCTTGCCAGAAATAGGAAATGCTTCTCGATAATAATTGGTAAGAAAGAAACGCCAGGTTCCTAAAATGCAGTTTCACCTCACGTACCCCACATCAATATAAACCCACCTATCCTACTAATAGTCTTAACTGAGATCATAAGACACAACTTCTGGGGAAAAAAGTCAACGGATCACCACCCCAGCAGGTCGGCTGAATTGAGCAGAGACAGAGACAGAGAGAGCGTGCACCTTCTCCAGGCACAGTGCTGTTACAGGCACGCTCTGCGGGATGCACTGTTTCAGCTCTAAGGGCAGAAAGAGCCGAAGGATTCGCTGTGCACGGGATCATTTCCCTTGGCCACAGCACACAGAGCTACTGAGTATCTAAGCACGCTCCGCTGTCTTGATCCCATCTCAGCAGAGCAGCTAGAGAGAATTTAAAGCAGTGATTTTACTGTCAGCCCTCTCCACTCCATCCAAGAAAGAAACCAGAGTTTCCTCAGAAAAGTACTTGCTGCAGTTCTGTAGTGAATCTGCTTGTAACGTCACAAGCTAGAGAGCTGGTACTAACCACACACACTCCCCAGTCCTGGGACACCAAGTATTTTTCTTCTGTCCCTTACGTCCTGTCTCTTATAACGCTGTCTGACATCTCCATCAGCAACTTTGTCCAAAAGTCAGGAAGCGTCAAGCCTGATGACTAACTAAGCAGGCAAACAAGCCGAGGCACAAGATGGTATCACAGCCTTGGCCCCGGCAGGGTGATTTTCACCCTTCTGGTTCATTGCTCACATGCCACTGCTGACATCCAGAATCCCAGCACTTTGGTGCCTGTTGCCGAGTAGTCGATCCCATGGCTAGGTGCTAAAGAGAGATGAGTAAAGTTACTTGTTCCAGGTTAACAAGATGTAAATAAAGACTGGCAGAATTAAAAATAATTCTCTAATTATTTAATGATGTATATTTCTATTAGAACCATTTAGACAGGAGAAATTAGAAACCCTGCTTTATCATCTGTGGTGGAACTAGACAGCGATCTCAGCTGGAATGATTTCAGGTTTGTAGTATATAAATTTATCATCGCAGGGTTACATAATTTAATCAAATAAACTATGATCTACTATATGCTTCAAAGTCTTACTGTATCTAAAGTAAGGAGCAGAAGACTACAGAATCGCTGAGGTTGGAAGGGAGCTCTCTGAGGTTATCTAGTCCAGCTCCTGCTGCAGCAGGGCTGGCCGGAGCAGGCTGCCCGGGACCACGTCCAGTCGGCTTTTGAATGTCTCCACAGGCTGAGACTCCACAGCCTCTGGGCAACCTGTTCCAGTGTTTGACCACCCTCACAGTAAAAAAGTGACTTCTTGTGTTCAGGTGGAAATTCGTGTGTTTCAGTTTGTGCCCACTGCCTCTTGTCCTGTCTCTGGGCACCGTGGAGAAGAGTCTGGCTCCCTCTTCTTCCCATACCTTCCCGTATGGTATTTATACACGTCGATAAGGTCCTCCTGAGCCTTCTCCTATCCAGGCTGAGCAGTCCCAGCTCCCTCAGCCTCTCCTCACATGAGAGATGCTCCAGTCCCTTATTCATCTTAGTGTCCCTTTGCTGGACTTGCTCCAGTACGTCCACGTCTCTCTCGCACTGGGGACCCAGCTCCGGGTCCAGTACTGCACCACTACCCCAGCAGCACTGAGCAGAGGGGAAGGATTGCCTCCCTCGACCTGCTGGCAATGCTCTTCCCAAGCCCTTCGTGACCACGTGCCTGGGTAATGTAGCACTCATGAGCACGGACGGGAGAAAGTCAACCTGCTACAAAAAAATCTGACACCTTTCTGAATTTATCACGTACAAAAATTATATCTCCCTAAAAACACTAAGAGCTGAATATATATATTTTCTATTTAAGCTAAAAGACTTTACTCTGTTTTCACAGAAGCACAAAAACTATCTGGTAGAGATCCAAGTTTCAGACAGGTCTCTGAGAATAGACTGTACTCCGTTAAATTCATACCGACATACCTCATAGTATGAGTTGTGACTACACCTACTTCCAGTATTTCTTTCAGTCACATTCAAGAGCATGATTTTCAATCCTAAACACATGCAACTGAGTATGCTCATTTGTTTTATAATGGAAGTAGCCAGTGTTTAACATAAGCTTAAAACCACCTCAATTCAGCAGGACACTTGAGTAAGGCAGGCAGTTCAGCTGCGATCACACCACCAGGGTGGTTACTCAGCAACTGCCCCTGCCCCAGAGTACACACCAAAACAGGCACAGTACATGCACTTTTTTGCTTTTAAAAAATCGTGTTAACAAATTCACATATTACCTCAGAATAAAGACAGATGTTATCTCACAGGAAAGTACTTTCATATCACGTAAAAGATGTTTAGTGTTCTGAAAGCTCTGCACCAGAGTATGGCATTTCTCCTTCCCATATTTTTTTCCTCTTAAAAAAATGGTACTTGTGGGATAATATACTTTGTACCAATAGTACAGTATATATCCATAATCTGGCTCGATAAACAAGAATTTCTCCAATATCCAAAAAGAGATCAGCCATGAAAAGTATCTTAGTGCCATTCCTATGAAGTTACCCTGTTTACTGAAAAAAGAAAATCACATAGAGCTTTTGTCTCCCATAAAAACCCTGTAGCATCTTAGGTATGCTACAGGAGAGAGCTTCACAAAGTTGAAAGACAAGACAGCCATCCATTTCCCCATATTAAAGTAACCTAAATTGATCCCACTGAGAATCACTGCACATAAACTTCAGTTTTCACACACCAAATAGTTTACTGTATCTGTTCTGAAACAACCATCTGCAATGTAATTGTAAATCACACAGCTCCAGTAAATGCCAGAGGCACACAGCCATTTACCCAGGGAGCTCCATTCCTACAAACAAAAAAGGGTGAACCAGCAGAGAGTCCCTCAGGACCGGCCTGGCCCCAGCCCCTTTAGAGGACAGGAGCAGTAACTCCCCCCCAGGCACCCTGACGGGTGGACGCACCAGCCCTTGCTTCTGGCTGCACCCCTGTGGTGCCCAGAGGAACACCCAGAAGCCGGGCTACACGGCCACGCGGAGTTCAACAACATCTGCCCACCGGGTGACGTCTGAGACTCGCATTCAAGGCTCAGACACCTTTTATACACTCAATGAAAACTCAAGAGCTTCACATTTCCAAACACAGGCGGCTACCGTACCCTTCTTTTAATTTGTTTTAAAATTGTTACTTCAGGAGAACAGAAATTTAATTGAGCTTATGTAGTCACATCTATGGTGTTATATGACTGTATTACATTCCTTCTTTTCAGTAATTAAATTGTTAAGCTTTCAAAATGTACGCCAGTCATATGCAATGTAGATGCTAGGTAACACGATACAGATAAACCAGCAGGAGCAGACTGGTCAAATGTGAATATATTTCCCCAAATACAACAGTGCTTGTCAGCTCTACTGAGTGCTGGTCAGGCCGCACCTGGACCACTGTGTCCAGTTCTGGTCCCTACAACGCAAGAAAGACACGGACAGACTGGAGAGGGTCCAAAGGAGGGCCACGAAGATGACCAAAGGGCTGGAGAACTTGCCCTGTGAGGAAAGGCTGAAGGAGCTGGGTCTCTTCTCCCTGGAGAAGGCTCAGGGAGACCTCATCACAGTGCTCCAGTACTTAAAGGGTGGCTACAAAGAGGACGGAGGGTCTCTCTTCGCATGGAGCCACACAGAGAAGACAAGGGGCGATGCGTACAAGTTGTACCAGGAGAGGCTTCATCTTGATATAAGAAAGAAATTTTTTACAGTGAGAACAATCATTCACTGGAACAACCTCCCCAGGGACGTGATGGAGTCCCCATCACTGGAGGCTTTTAAGATGCGGTTGGACACAGTGCTAGATAATCTCATCTCGGCTTCCTTTCCCACAAAAGGCTGGACCCGATGATCTTTCAAGGTCCCTTCCAAGCTGGGCTGTTCTGTGATTTTAACACGGAACATTACAGCAGAGAAACCAGAATTTGAGCAATGGCACAAACATTTGATGTCAACTTGACCAAGATATGTGAGAAATATTCTCAGAAACCAACTAATTTAAACCACAAAAACATTTCCTTTTTAAATTGCTACTGAGTAGCAAAAACACATGTAGTTAATTCTGAGGAAAACCACAGGTCCTGATAGCTTGAGATAGACCTTATTAAATGGTGAAACAGCAGTCAATGCAAGCATCTTGAGTGTCGGTGGCAACACTGTACTACCTACAGATGCTTGTGAAATGGAAGCAAAGAACTCCAAACGCTGCGAAGACTGGGAAAATCCTACTAATCACTCTGCATGCATTCAAGACAGCATCTTGATTAAAACGGGCAAATTTAAAGAAAACACCACTTCTTAAGAGGAGCACTCAACTATGAATTCTATGATTTATTACAATACAATAGTACTTCATAAACTCTTATTTTAGTCTTTTTATAACCAAATTCATAAAAGAATACAATTATAAGCACATCTATATGGAAAGAAAACTAATGCAAAATACTTAATTCACGAAGTTGATCAGAAACAGTTCAGCAGATCCAAGCACAATTCAAGCAATCTTCTGCACTTTTCACATGTGAAGTATCTTACGCAAATGGTGATCTTAATCTTTTGGTTTTCTCTAATGAAAATTATGGGAATCTGAAACAAGTTTTAGATTAAATGTTGGTATTTCAAAGCCTCTCGCTGAAGATACCATCCTGAATTAAAACAAGGTATCGTTTTTCACTGGGTAGAAATGTCTTAATTTGGTATCAGACACACTAAGTTTGTTGCCATTTTGCTTTAAACACCCTAAAGAATAAATCTCCTGTTAATATGTTAGAAGAAACAGTGATAAACCAAATTGTTCTGAAATCTGGTTATTACATTATATGGTACCTTGTTTCTCTCATCTGCCTTCTATTTTCCTGAGTCTGCAAGTTATTAAAATGTACTAGTGTGCTCCGCGCACTCCAAAAAACCAACATGGAGTTAAATACCTGAATATTTACTCTCAATACAGCACTTGTACCAACAGAGGAGAAAAGGCAGAAGACAAAGGCCTGCAAAGAGAAGGCATCAGGCTAAGACCGATGAGATCTGATGCCCGATTTTCACATGCATCGGCACCTGCAGCTCCCACTGGCTTCAGCGGCGGCCTTGAATGTTCAACATCTTTAAAACAAAGACCCCGAAGCCGCGTTCCTGATTGTGCCCGGTGTTACCATTGTCAGTAAGCCACCATGTTCATGCACAGCTTTTCGCAGCTACAGAACAGAATCAGTTCTGCTTTAATCCAGAAAAAAGAGATAACGTATCAGAAAAAACCTTATATAAACAGCTCCAGCAATGCATCTATTTTGATTTGGAGGGGCAAGGCTGGAAATGGCTTAAAGGCTGGCACCTCTCAATAACACACTGGAATTGCTCTCCTTGAGACATGACTGTCTTACGGAAGCAAAAACCTAGCTCACCACTTCCAAAACCTACGGCTGGCATGAAGAAAAATCTAGTAGACAGAAAGAGGAGAACAGATCTTGCAGGAAAAAAACTGCCCGACAAGCGAGTGGCTGCCTGACCAAAAGAAAGGGTACCACAGGCGGCCGTAGCCCGTGAGAAGCGCCCGAGGTGAGCCCAGAGACGACAACTGCCGCTTCTAAAACCGTCTCTCACAAGTACGCACCCTGACCCCTGTGAACTGATGGCACTGAAAGAATCAATTTTCCAGATTCACCCAGATGACGATCTGTGAGCATGTAATAGGGAAGAAAAAAAAAAATCACTTTTCCCCACCTTTTCAACCAGCTCTTATGAAAATCACTGCGTAAGCCCTGACGAGTCTTAGCAATTCTTTTTGGAATCACATTATCTTAATTCACAGTAAAAATGCAGATGAGCTAAGCAGATTAAAAAATAAGAACGAGCAACACCACTAGCTGCCTATCCGAATAATTTCTGTAATTACTGTATTACTCTCTTGTAGCGCGCAGTGTTTAAAGGACCATTATTGCTACGTTCATGGAAATTTAACCTTTGCCAAATAAATTCCCAGCTAAAAACTCATGAAAACATTACACGAACTCCACCCGTTGCCAACAGGATGACAAACGGTTGGTTGTACAGTATGTGACTCTTAAGATTATAAGCACAGGACAGAATGCAATTTCACGAGTTATTAAAATGCAGGCAAGTGCAGTAGAAGATTAATTTTGCTTACTTTGGTTCGCCTATCTTGATACCCGGGTGTTGTGTATAGGCATGGGAGTGTGTGCTGGGAGCAGATTTAAATGCCATGGGACAGATAGGACACTTGTAAAAGACTTCACAGTGAGAACCTTGAATATGAGACTTGAGTGCCGCCACATCAGAGTATACAACATTGCAATGCACGCAGCTGCAAAAAGAGTGGAAAAGAGTCAGTTCAGCCTAGCTCGAAGCAGTACTGAAAGAAATGGAATCAACACTGATTTTCAAGCAAGTGGAAGAGATAAACATATATATATATATACACACACACACGTAAATATATACAACCGGATAAACCCACATTATTCTGTCAATTTAAAGAACCCAGTAAGAATCAACATAAACAGAGATTCGCATATCAGAAAGTAAGAAAAAAGAAATTTCCCAATTTAATTTGAAAATCTAAGAGATATGAAGTCAGAACATGTTTTTATGGCATTACAACAAAACAGACAGAAGGGTCAACAGAGGAATATTCTATTGATTGTAAAAAGAATGCTTAAAACCTCTGCAAATTTGTAAAGAGATTTTACAAAATGCGTTTTTATCACATGCAGTGGATTGTACAAGGTACGCCACAGCAATTTAGAAACTACCACCAAAATGGAAAACCAGTAAGGAAAACATTTCCACCATTTCCCTTGTTTAGATTTAATGAAGACATACTGGTAATGATTTTCTGTACAGGTAATCAAATCAGCCCTTGGATTTAAAAACAAAAAAAGAGTAATTTAAACTCAGGAAAACTAAACCGAATCTCTACAATCAGATTAATCAATCAGATTGGAACGCTGAAAATACTTTTTAAAAACATACTTCCGCAGTGTCGAAAATTTATGACCTTTCCGCATCTATTCTAAAATGAAATGATTAAAAAATTGCATTAATATTAGTACAACAGAATTCCCATATACAAAGGTCCCTTTTAGTGCCATACCTCTCCAGTACTAAACGCTACCAAATAGTCCAAGAACACACTGCAACAAGCAATTACAAAATAACCTGTCACACGAACAAATTTCCTATTGACTAGTATTTTGCAGTAAGGGTTTTACAATTTAAACATAGGCGGCCTCTACCCTTCCAAAATTTTAATTTTGGCATCTATCATGGTAGTATGATTGTTGTCATGTAAACATCAAATCATTTTTCGATACTGTTTTAATGCCCTGATGATAGCAATAAAGCAGGAAATAGTTACGCATTGCATTCAAGAATCCCCTTTTTAAAACGTATCACCTTTGAATTTTATGAATTGTCATCCTTTCATTTCTGAGCACTTAATTTACATTCTTAACACTATTAATCAAGTTTATATCTATCTAGTCGCCGCTTACCAATGCATTTTATAAAGTAAATGGTCCTTGTCCTTCTTGGGTCTGTTAAGATCTCTGCTTATAAAGAGATGAACATTTCTTCATAGCGGTACAAAGCACGATCCTCTCATTAACAGACCTACTCCCAAGGTGTCACCTCAAGAGAGCTGGGTCACATCTCTCATCTCCCCATCCCATCCTGTCTGGACTTTATTCTCAGCATCCACCATTGTATATTAAAACAGTTCTTAAGGACCAAGCCTTCCTTTCTTGGACTGCTGTAACAGCTTTCTTGTTTTCAACTTGGAAGGATGCAATTAAACTTAAGGTTGAAATTTTCAGCTGATTTAGTTCAGGCAGCTAGCCTAAATGGCCGAAATCAAACGGAACTCCCTCAGAGAGGTCCTTCGGAAAGGCACGACAGGTTATGCTGCTCCTCAAGTGAATGCACCACGGGGGTAAGGAGATGCTGAGGAGCCTGAGAAGGAAGACGTTCACTCTCCCAGATATTGCTTTTCTTTGCCTCGGTATTTTTGGTTTAGTCTCACCATATACAGAAATTCTGACTTAGTGTGACACGAGACGTTTATGACACATCTTGAAAAGTTTAGTAACTTTAGTTTAGATTCAGAAGGAAGGATTTATGAGTCTTCTGGTGCTACTGGTGCAGGCCAGGCGTCCCTGAAGTTGATTCCACGTACAAACCCAAGAGCCACAGACTAGAGGGAAGGAAAGTAGGGTGGAGGTAGCAGATGTGAGAACTGTAGCACAAGACAGACTACTGCTTGGGAGAAAAGAATAAAAGAGAAGAACCCAAAGAAACGCGAAGAGCTGAGAGACGTGTCAGGCCATGGATTCAGTCTGAAAACAGATTGCCACAGCAGCTGGTTTGATGCAGTAAAAATGCTTTTTTCCCTTTGTGGAAGATTTCACAGCCATCCTAGCAAATGAACTTGTGGCACCTTAGGGGGGAAGAAGCTGCCTACTGTAAGATTTTAAATCTCCCTTCTCCAGTCAGACAGGGTGAAGTGGAAATATTTTAGGAGTGCTGAGCGAAGCCTGGCTGTACGGGTTGTTCTTCTGATCTCTTGCTGTGCTGCCTGCCATTCAGTGCGAGTGAAGTTCTAAGATAAAACACTTTTTCAAGCCTTTCAAAACTTAACATTTCCATGAAATGCCTCTGATCCCCATTTTCTCAGTGAGTCGCCATTACAGGGAAACATAAGAATAAAAGGGAAACTGAAGAGCAACAAAGAAGAACCAAAAGACCAGGCAGTTTGAATCAGAAAAGTAATTTTCAAGCGATGTAGAGCTGAGGAATCTTGACTTCCCACAGGAAAGAGAGCAACCAGATAGGTGCTGTACGCCCATCAGCATCTCAATAATAAATTCTGGCAGTAAATACTGAAAATTACTGTTCTACCAGAGATAACAACCTAAAATTCAATGTTTTGAAAAAACTCAAAAGGTTCTTTTAAGAACCTGAAATTAAGAAAATACATCTGAATTCTCTAGACCTTATAAACTGTGGAGTCCTGAATCTGACATTTTATGGCTGGATGAGATTAGCTAATATTCTGATTTAATAACATACAAAAGCGGATGCCCAAAACAAAGCAGGATCCTAATGTGGTATTTATTCCAAAATTTGTAGTACTAATAGCATTGTTGCCATGACAACCTTAAACCCATGAAGCTGTATTCTACAAACAATGCTTATGAAAATGGAAAGTTACTTTTAAAGCATAAATTATACATAAATCGACAACAAAAGTAATCATTATACTGACCGAAAACCAACTCTTCGGGTATAATGCAGGCAGTTCTTAGTGACATGAGTCTGGAAGTGGACAGATCTGCAGATTGCTCCACATTCAGGACACGTGTATGGAGATTTATGCTGATGAATTCTCTGGTGTGATGCAAAACTGCACTGGTTAGGAAGCAGCATCTGGCAGATATTGCATGTCTTCTAAACGACAAACCAAAATAGATGAAACAAAAGGTTTGGTTCAGCTATACATAACGTCTTGTGTCAAACACTGTAATACATCAAATAAAAGGTTAAATGTTATGACGGTGATGTGAACCAAAAGAAGGAGGCAAGTACTAAATGCAGGCCCTACTGACAAATCTTGTAGGACAGAGCTGGCGGATACTGGCAACCAGACATGTTGGCATCCTGGGCCGTTCCGACACAACAAAGGTCTTTCATATCCCACTGACCATGGCAGATGCATGTCAGTGTACGTAAATTTTACTTAGGTGCCTCATAAGATTACCTTAATAGTACAAGGAGCCTAAGTACAACTTGAGAAGCAAACCTCATGGTTTTAACTCTGTGCACCACATAAAGTAAAAAAAAAAACCCGAACCCACCAAATATACTATCTTCACTTTGTTTGGTCCTTGCTCCTGAGGAATGATTACGGTAATATCCATAATACCAATAAAATGGAATATTATCAGGCAGACAGTGCACAGATAATTTCAAAATATATTTCTCAGGCTAGAATACATCATCTGCATTATATCGACATATTGTGCATCTGAGTAAAAACTAGAGATATATAAAATATTTACAAAGTTTTTCTTTGCAGGGCAATCTTTCTACACGCAGGAATACCTTATTAAACTACTTCTTTTCTTGCATTTTGTTACACAAAAATGATTTTAAAAGATCTTCAGCTACATATTGACCGTATGCCAAATCAGAAACACTGAAATTCTCTGGGTGCTTTGTGCCACTTTTGGGATGAAATGCAAATGATGCAACCCAGCTGTAAGCAGGCTCCACTTTTGCTCACGCTGGCTTTCCATCACTGGAGGGCACAAAGAGCCAAACCTGTAAAAGCATTCCAGAAAATGTTTCCTTTAAAATAATACATCTCTCAAATCTCTAGGCAGATGGCTGACATCCTCTATGGAGCTATGCCTCTGTTTCATTTTGATCATGGAAGCTGCTTCACTGACTTCAACAGAAACACTCCTGGTCTCAAAGTCGAGCACAAATACAAGTCTTTGCAGAACAGGACTTTAACTCAACTTCAGTTCGTAAGACTTTGCTTTGTAAGGCTTTTCAAATTATATTATTATTTCTTATGACTTGGGAACTATGAATCTCACCAGTGACTTATGAAGATTTAAAAACAAACCCAAGACTGCTTCATGACATGGGTATTATTTACACATGAGATCTGCACATTTTTAGAAATGTTATCCGTAAGAGTCTTGCAGATGTAGTGATACGTACATTTTGCAAGAGTACAGAACAAAACAAGATCTCCAGAGCTGCATTACGAATTATTTACTAACCTATGTATGAAGAAATCCTGAAAGAAATAATAGCTTCCTACTAAAAGACAGATGCTTCACAAAAAGTCACCCCCTCCTTCCAATTTAGGCAACTCTCCTTTAGATCTCTTTTAAAAAACAGTAATATCCAGATCATATAATAGCAGAATCAAAGCTACCATTGTAGAAGAAATAGTACAGGGTTACAAATAGCTTTCATAGGATTCTGACTTACTAGCATTGGCAAGTACGCCAGTAAAAAAAATAACCTGTTCCCACTTAACCAACAGGAGACAGACACTAACTCCAAAGACGGAAGGAAAAAGCCTTTACAGTCACGGCAAAAAAGAATTTTTTTTCCAAATAGAACACTGTTTAATATGAAGGCCTAAAGTAACTTCTTAATTGCCTTAGCATTTTTACAGTATTACTGATATTCTAAGAACAAGTATATTTTTTTATTACCATCTGTACACGCCATTTTTATTCTTTTTCCGAAACAGCTTAATCTAAATGCTTTTTTTGAGGGTGCATGCAAATACTTTCGACTCTTTTTTTAAAAACAGTAATTTTAAGTAGAAATGTTAACATGAAACATCTTGTGGTCACACCCAGAGAAGCAAGAAGTGTATTTTCACATGGTTCACTTTTAATGTTTACATTGTGAACATGGTGGCCTGATGTGTTTGAACATAGCCTCCATCCAAACGTCGCTCTCAAGTGCCCTGACGACAGCAAGGTGGCGAAATGCAAAACATTACAATAGAGGAAGTTAAGCAAAGAAAATCTACCGTTACTCAAATTCAGGTTCAATATTAGCACTGCTTGCCAGCCTAAAAGATTAGCAGATAGCATGGATACCTTTACTACCCTTGCGGAAGGCTTTGCCTTAACTATCTGCAGGGATCTGGAACTATCAGCCTGATGAGAGCCTTTGTGACACAGTAAGTCTGAAACTGAAAATTTCAACTAAGTCTGAAACTGTGTTCAGACACATATAAATATTCACTCTGAAACGTCAAATATTTGTCCTCAACTGACCACACAGCTATGGCTGGAACCACTGACTCATGCCCTCCAACGCTGAACAGAACTGGCTGGGGATGGTAACTTTGTCTTCAGCTCAGGCTTAAAGGCAAAATCCTGACTAAGCACAACTCTTCTTAAAATGTGCTTGCCACATTTACTTGGCTTCAGTGCCATTCCTAAAATCTAACTTTTGCCATTTATGTATCAATAAGCAGCAATGTGATACTGGAGAATCTGGAGTACTATTTGACTACAGAAGAAACCAGCAAAACAGAACTTCTTGTTCCAATAGTAGAAGCACATGGGGTTTTCGTCGTCCTTCCAAAGCCTCTTGTCTGCAGCACTACAAAAGGAAACCGGGATGCTACGCCACGGAAGAGCCGTACGACATTCCAACCCCAGCTAAGTGTATCTCTCCCATTTTGCAAAAAGCAGCCTGCAAGAATCACCTGTAATGCTAGTAACTCAGACTGACACAAAATGCCAATAATGCTATTTGTTAAGGCCACTGGTTTGCTGTTTTGATGAGTACAGTAAAATGTTTAACTGTGATTACAGTAGAACAAGAAGAACCTACTGTGAAATTCTGAAATTCAGCATGTTTGCTTACCATTTTATTTTGAGCTTAAGGTGGCATTAACTTCCAGTTCTCTCATTCCAACCCATACCAAAATAAAACACAGTTTGTGAAAATCATCACCTGCCTGCATTTAAAGTCAAAGTTTCAGAAAAAAAAGGGTTAGAAGAAAAAATGGTGGAGGTGGAAAATAAAGACACACAAGAACTATGAGTACGAAGGGAAATGCAGTTTCCATGGGAGCTATACACTTATATCTGTAAATAAGACGAACGTTAACGTTAATTAGCCCAGGTTTGCTACTTTTTTTCCCCCAGTAAGTAGATGAGGGTTTCACTCAGCCAGGAAACCTGTCAGTGAGTGGTCCATTCCCTTTAACAGGAATATTAATGGAAATAAAACATTACAGAAAGGTAACACCTTTATAGGGAACATCTTTTAATTGCTAGGGCTGTTTTACTATTGTTTATTTTAAAAGAAACATTCTACCTTCATAACAGGAGTTTAAGAAGAACAAGAAGTAACAGCTACGTACTGCTTAGGCTCACTGAAAACATGAAACAGTATACAATTTCTGTTTCAAGAGCAATTAGGTGGGCCCTAGAAAGAATGGTGAGCTGCACATAACAACTTTTTTCTTATTATGTTTGCAAAATCCAAATGTTTATTTTTATTCTTCCTTCCTTCCAAAGTTAAAGTATCAATTTCACCTAACTTTTCTGTCTCCTTCCTCCCAAAAGAATGGTAGTTTTATAACAAAAAGCTAGTGCCAAGCACTAAGAAGGAAAACGGAAGTCAGATCATTTCTCATCCAAGCTTATCAAGGGGTAACGTATAACGAAAAAGTACTAAAATGTTTATTAATAAATGCCTATACAGAGTCTTTCTTCAGCAAACACTACCCTTGCAGCAATACTTGGGACAAAAAAATGGGCAAAAAGATAACAAAAAGAAAGCAGAACGTATTGCTCTCACTGAAGCAACTGTTCGGTTAAAGTTTCCGTGCTGGGCATGTCAGTATAGCTACAACACTTCAGCACGTAATAAAACACCGTGTTAAAAAACCCAGCACAGAATTGAAAGCTGCTGCTTGATGTATGAAAAGGACCAAGAAGAATGTCTGATTAATTTTTAAGAGGATATTTCAACAAAGAACATTTAAAACTACGTTCATTAAGAGTGTTCGTTTAAAATGGAACAACATGAAAATAGCTTCTTTTCCTCCAGTGCTTTGCAGCAACAAGGCTGTTTTTTGTTTCTGTTTTGTTTTTTAAACCGGGCAATCCACGGCCTAGTAAGCAGGTATTAAGGCCTTGTTCATACATCAGCTCTTAAAAGTGAGCCAGCTTCCAACAAGAGGCACGAACACATTGATAGGCAGCAGGCAATGCTGACTGTTTTCTGTACCTTTGTGAGCTTTCCTCCCTGAACAGCAGTACCTGTGTACCCATACTTATCTTCCCACCTAACTGTAGTTACATTTTGACATTCTATGAAGATCTCGGTTGTTTTCCCATAGTAAATCACCAGGGTCAACAGCACCTAACAGGACATGCATAGAGAGCAAACTCGGCAGCAACAGGGCAAAAGCACCAGACAGGGGGAGCAGGAAAGGGCAAAAGGTGTTTCTACAAATCTGTTTAGTTTACCTGTCCATACAAAAAAAGGCCCCCACAGAAAGTGAGTACATCACTTTTTAATCTTTGTTCTTCTCTATTTTTTTCATTTTATCCTTACCTCGTGCTCCCAACCTATTCTCAGTATATTTGTCTGTCTCTCATCCACTTGCTTTATCTTGGTGTCTTCTTAATTGCTTGATTTTATAGTATCAAGAACAACAGGGTTTTCACAAGGACTACCGGATCTTATCATACCAAATGATAACTAATGGACCTATTATGGGAAAAAAGATAAATCTAACACCAATAAGCACCAGCAAAGGAGTTAGCTAAAAAACAATTACTGCGTATTAAGCCAAGTAAGAGCTGGTGCAGAATATACTCATGGTCAGCCGTTAAGATACTGTTCAAAACTGCAGCAAGATCTAAGGACGGAATACATTCTGCTAACTTCTTTCTGACAAAAAGCTTAAACAACCTCGCTTTAGGTAGGCACATCTGTAGTATCTTACAAACGGAAATTCAGGCACATGGCATTTCACTGCGAACCCAGGCAATTTTAGCCGAAGTCTGCTAGCCAGTTAGTAAGGTAGGAGCTGAGGCAGAGCCACATAATCCATATAGTCAAGATTATTTCCATGTTCAAATCTCCTTACATTACTATCTGTAGCGGTGGGTGCAGTGTAACTGCTTCATGGCCACAGAATAGGTCTTAAGTTTAGTAAATAGATCCTGACAGGAACCTGTCCGCGCTTCTATGACTAGTGGATTTTTTTCCTAACTGCAGGACTTAAAAACCTTTACCCTGCACATTGCTACGTGATTCCCAGGAATATTCCTGGGGCACTCCTGTCTCGATCAGTCTGAGCATGTTTGCAGGTTTTCAGCTTCCCACATAGCAAGAAGCTGCAACACCAAGCTCAACTGAATGCTTTGAAACACACCTGAATCCCTTTTAATTGGCACGCCCCAACAAAAATCCAACTATATCATTTAATTAACTATCTTAACTCTTATAGGATTATAAAATACATCGCACACTGATTAATATTAACCTTTATTGAATGACGTGTTTCTTTCAGATTAGGCCACATACATTAGTAAAGAATTTTAAAATGGTTTGTAAGTTTAACTCATTAGCGATCATAAGAGGAAAGGAAAACCAACACAAATAAGCAAATGGTCACACAGCAAGAAATGCATGCTAGTGAACGCCACTTTTCACTTCTGTTTAAGAAAGACCTGAAGAGAACAGCATGCATATCCTTTCTATAGAAAAAGTGTGCCATTTATTCAGTGCCTAGAGCCCCTGTAGGTAAGAGGAATGCCTAGCTCACTTACAGTGCTGTATGAAAATAATAAAAACTGAAGACAAACCAAGAATCAATCACTTAAACGTATCATTCAGATTGAATAGGCGGGCTGTTAATGAGGGTGCCAATTAAGTGGATTCCACAGGATACTCAAATTCCAAAGCACAGAGAGCATCATTAAAAATCCTTAGTAAAGACCATGATTAATTTCAGTATTATAATGTTCAACTGTAAGAAAGCTCATGCTAAATTTTAGTAAAAATATACAGTGTAAATTCCAGACTTCAGGGCCTAAAAAAAATTCTAAGAAAACTCTTATTTAAAAAATGTTGACATTTGCTATGTAAGTGCTTGCAAGACCTTTTGTGGTTTTGCTTATGCTTTTAATCATGGAGGTTCAGATATTTGACAGCTAAATGAAAGTAAAGACACATCCAAAGTCTCCTAGGCTTATAGATGAAACATTGGAATTTAAACATATGATACTCTACTTGTCCACTTGTGTCTGCAGCCTGCTGGAAATGAGTTGCAAGAGATGTCTCATCTTGGAAAACTTCATTACACTCCAAACACTTTAGACTGTGTCTACAGAGTTTCGATGGATCTTCGTCTAGGGGCATAGCTGGAATGACAGGTGTACTTGCTGGGGCCGATATCACTGTCCCAGTTATGCCAGACTGTATCTTTGTTACAGTATGCGTGCCAACTCCCACAGGGCTTTGAAGCATAGATGTAGCAGTATTGCTTGAAGGAGATGCTATCATTTGATCTGCTGGGACTGGTTTTAAAATCAGGTGCGAACACTGCATTACAACTCCTTTTTCCTTGTGTCCACGAGCATGAGAAAGAAGACTGCATTTATTGTAGAAAACTAAATTCTTTGTACAATGATTACATGTCACTTCAATTCGCACACTCCTCCTGTCATAATGCTGGGTCAGGCTCTTCTCAAGAGCAAATGAGTCGCCACACTCCAAACACTTGTAACCTCGTGTTGGTAACGTTATTCCGGCATTGGCAGGGGGACTAAGGTTTGGGATGTAAACTGGTACGGGATTGACACTACTCAGCACCTTATTGAATGCTTCCACTACAGAACTTTGTAGAGATGACACCACTTGGACTCGAGACACTTTTTTAGAAGGCTGTGAGGCTGCTGCAGAAATTATTGCCTGCTTTATTTGTTGCTGAGGTTTCGCTAGCACTTGGCGGAGTTCAGAGGTGGTTTGAGCACCTTGAGGCAGAAGATTAAGGTTGGCAAGATGGACTGTCTTTGGCACAAGTTTAGCACTGGCAAGGCTTGATGCTGGCACCACAACAGTCTGCTGTTGTATAGCATTGGCAGCTTTTATAATGGCGCTACTGGCACTCTGCACTGAAGCAGCAGATATTACAGTGGCTTTCACTGTAGTATTGTTAGCAAGCTTCAAATTAATCACTTGTGAACCTGCTGTTTTAACTGCTGAAACAGGGAGAAAGGCAGTAGCCACAGGTTTGATAGTGACCTGTTTTGGTGCAAGTTCTGCAGATGCAACTGCATTGGTGACAACTGTGGACTGGAGAGGAGCTCTAGGAGGAGAGGAAAGAACAGCAGCAGAAGTTGGTGAGGACAGGAGAGACGTCATGGAAGGGACCATAGAAGCAGTCTGCTCTGGCTTTTTACCAGAGTCCAAATCAACTTCTGGCAACACTCTAGTGACAGTTCTCTTGATCTCCCCAGAAGAAGTCTTGATGGTTTTGATGCGAACTTTAGGAATTGCTGGTGTTGACCCTGCAGGAGAAGATGGAGACCCTTTGCTACTGTTTTCACTTGATACACTTCTGGGACTATCAGGCGGTTTGATAGATGGCTTTTTAGCACCATCAATGAGACTCTGAGATTCAGGTGATTTTTCAATAGCCCGGGGACTTTCACTCATGTCTTTTGGTAATGGAGAAGATTCTCCTGAATTAGACTGTAAATCTTTACTGGTATCTGTAGCTGCCTTTTTAGCACTCAGTGCTGCAATTGCAGCAATACATGAAGAAAGCTTTGCTGATGACTTTGCTTTGGACTGTGAAATGCTGGCAAGATTTGTTTCACTTTTTTCAGTACTCAGTTTTCCATCAAGTACCCTGTTTTCAAGCAGCTTCTCAGAATTGTCTTTTAGCAATTTGTCCTCTGTTTTTCGAGCTTTAAAAGGCTCATAGACACTTAAATTCATGGAGTTTGTGTCTGTCTCTCGTTTAGCAACTTTATTTTTATCTATACCACTTGAAACTGCGATTCCAGATTTAATCAAGTTTTCCCCTCCAAGTGCCTTTAGTTTGTCATATTCCTGCTGAGAAACAGATCCTGCCAAGACATTTGCTCTGAAATTTGCGCGCATCTCCTCTTTATCTGGAGGGTCATCCACCTCAATTTTTTCATCATCATCAAATTCTTCAGCACTTGATATTGGGCTAAACTGGTTGAAAGCTGAATCCTTCAGTGTCGTCTCGGAAGCTGACCCATCATCTTTAAGTGACTTCCCTTCATCTTTACTGTAACTATCAAGAGCTGATGACGTTAGAAAGCCATTATGCAAGCCATTGCCTGTGGAATGGTGGCCATCCTTGTCCACTCCTTCGGAAGAATCAATAGTACGCACGTTTTTCACAATGACACTCACACCAACATCGGATGATGATGGGGCATGAGAATCTTCATCTGTGTGAGCATTTTGTTTTATGTGGCTTTCATGGTCATCATGTCCAGATTCAATAGCTGCTTTTGGATCAACCATGTCTGGTATGTCAAAGGCTGCAAGAAGGTCATCGAAATCTGGGGTCTTCATATCCCCCATGGTCATGTATTTGATTGTAAGCAAATCTGTAAAATAAGCAGAAAGTCATCATCTCAGTATTATGAGCTCTAATAGCACAGTCTTACACAAAATAAGCATATGTTCACATATGCCATGCAAAAAGGTGTTATTTCACTTCTGAAGTAATATTTTCAGAAATTATGCATTACAGAACAGTGTTCCAGTGCAAGTGTACAGTCAAATTATTACACCAAGAGCTACAGTAATCCATCAGCTTCACAGACTGTAACCTAGTCATTTCATTCTAGGCACAAATTTCTCTTCAGTGACTTTCTTTCTGTCCCCTCTCCTATGCTCCCTCCTACCTTCTCCCACATACACTACGATTACAGCAAGATACCTACACTTTCATGAAAATAACGAGGCACTTGCAATTCCTCCTAAGTCTAGATTTTCCTTGACATTTGCATTACCAACCTGATGAGCCTTCTTGAAGATGGTAACAAATGTGTTTCTACTAACAGTTTAAGACTGTTGCACTGCTTTCTAGAAATTAAATTGCTTTATAAGAATTATGGAGTAAGTGTCTCCCAGTGTTCACAATGCTTTTTTTCAGCAGCTCTAGCGAAGGATCTGCTGTATCCACACTACTCCTGACAGGTGTCTCGCCTACTGTAAAGACCTCCCGTAACAGAGACTCTACAACCTCCAATGTAATTTATTCCAGTCACTCACAATTTTCGCTGTTATTCCTACCACATAATCCGAATCTTTCTTGATGCAATCCGAATGAAATACATGTGGTTCTATTCACCTATCCTCTTTGCAACAGCACATTACTCGGAGACCGTTATCTCCCTTCAATCTTCTTCTTAGGCTAACCAACATTAGATCTTTACGGTTTTCTTTCCCCCCACAAATAACATTTTCCAGATCCTGTTCTTTTTGTTCGCTTCTGTTGTTGGGTTTTCTTCTTCCAATTCCCAAACCAAACAGGCAACTCAAAACTGAAACTTTATAAATGCTGTGTAAAAAGAAAAACTAACTTGGAGTATACTTTTAGATTTGAATCCCACTATGACATTTGCCTTTTTCCACAGACGTTTTAATAATGTGCAGAGGTGTGCAGGGGAATCGCTTGTAGAGATCCAAAAAAATCAGTTACAGAAAGCACAGAGACGACACTTTTTCTTTCTCTTTCATAACCACGCACAGGTATGATCTGTATTGTTGCGACAGAGCTGTTTTTAACGTACTTTCACTGTTCAGTAATTGTCAGGCCAAAGT
Organism: Nipponia nippon; assembly: GCF_047370975.1. NCBI lineage: Eukaryota > Metazoa > Chordata > Aves > Pelecaniformes > Threskiornithidae > Nipponia > Nipponia nippon. The sequence goes on along the minus strand of NW_028262355.1, from coordinate 2,950,260 downwards.
CAGTATTCCATGTGAAAAGATACTTAGCCAAGTAAGTGTTATTGTTAGAAAGCGCCCATTTCGGAGGCATCCTGTCTGACCTCCTGCCTTTGTATCGTCACTAGAGGACTGGAAAACGTTCTTATTATATAGCTCAGTGTTCTGTCTCCGCTCCCAATTAATACAGGCCATCAGAGAACCACGGTGTGACTAACTGCAACAGCGCTCTCCAAGCTCCTCGTATTAGCTCAGATAAGCAAGAAGCTACATGCCCGACGGCAGAAGCCACTTGCCAGTGGAAGCCACTTGCTAATGGAGAGGCATCCTACAACTTCAGTAGCTCGCTCCCTCCTCCTCTTAGCTCATTATCTTGAGCTCTGGAGAGAAACTACTGGCTGACCGTTGAATTCAGCCGTAACAATGCTAAGAAAAACTAATCAAGATGCATATATGTTTAAATACATATTTTTATGCATATTATTATCAACACAGGCAGCATTCTAACTGTTCCTCAGAAAAATGCAGTTTTTTAAAACGGCATAATCCCTTTGCTTGACAAAAACGTGTAAGACGTATTCATCAACACTGGCTAGCTGGAAGTCATTACGGAAGGGCAACTGAGGAAAATTTCTCAAGCATACTGGAATACACACAGACATTTCACATAATACCTTCAAATAAATATGTTAATAGTTTGGAAAATTGTTTACGTGGTCCACTTAATGGTTTTGTTACTTTGCCTAACTTATTAACTCCTTTTCATTACACCAAGTCCTTCTGCAGAGCTGAACTCAGCATGTGATGCCCTAGAAAATGAGTATACCATTGCAACTGATGAATTTACTCTCTTAATTAACTCATAATTCCTTTACTTAATGGACAATATATAGTAGCTTATCATGATAAGTGCTCATTATCAAGACTTCACTACTTTTGTAAAGCATATGGTTATAGTCCATACTTCTCAGACATAAGATTGTTTCATAATGCTGGTAATTCTGGTTTTATTGTGTATTTGTTTAATTATAAAATTTTAAAATCCATTTATTCAAAAGCAAGTTTCTAGCCCTCATGCACTTAAAACTAGTAATTGGGATAGAATGAACATGAAGATTTCAGAAAAGAGACTAGACAAGTAACCAGTACAGCTCAGCTCTCTTGCAGTATAATCAGAAGCTAACCCATCGCGTTCTGCACGTGTGGCAGCAGATGCCTTCCTATACCAAAGCAAGATGATTATCACACTTATGCACCGTTCTGCAGGCCTGGATTTTAGTCTACCCTCTGCCTGAAGGATTTCAAGATCCTGCAAAGGGCCACAATTACAAAGGCAGTTCTCTTAATAAATACGAACATACATACACACATTAATATCAAAATTACAAAGGAAGTTGTTATAAGAATTAAATGGAAAAGATTCCAGAGACCAAAGCGTATCAAATCCATGTAAAACCACACAAACAAAGCCTTAATTGACACAGTTTTTCATGATTTGAGATACTAATTATTTGCACTCTGATTGTGTACATTTGTCCATAGGTGTCTTTTTACTGTTATTATATACATTTGAAAAGAACTAGAAGGTCTTTCTAGTCTAAAACTTCCTTTGATTACATATGCTGGAGTTTAATTAACATTTAGCAATAGCAATGAATTAAGCAAAGGCCCACTTACACAGTATTTTATCCAAGTATGTTTAAGAGCAAAACTGCGTAGCAAAGGAGATACATTTGTCGTTTACTGAGAAACTTGGTTGGGCTAATTCCAAAACGGGAAAATACCTCAAAAGACTTCAGAGGTCTGCAAAGCTAAGATCATGAATTTATCCAGAGAGAGCACACTGCATAAAGCTGCAACTGTCTTTCAAGTGTATGCAGAAGGAACAACTCCTCTGCCCTACCAGAGCATGAGACTGGAATGGTTTCTTCTACATGACGGATCCAGAATTACTGCTGCCCTTATGAATAATCTCTCCCATTCTTCCAAGTTTTAAAGCAATCTAAGTTAAACAAAAAGGGACAAAAGACATGGCCAGTCTTGATAAACAAGTAAGCAAAGTTGTAACCTTTTTTTTTTTTTTTAAAGACATTTTATTAATCTCTTCCTCACTATTCTAATATACCCTTTGAAGATTCAGTATATAAACTATGTTTCTACCACAACTGCCAGGACTCTGGAGCCACACTCCTCCCTTTTTTTCCTCCAAAAACTTTTCAGTAACTCCTTCCCTTAAGGATAAAACTCCACCTTCTATCCAAGATCAAAATCAACCGACACCTTGGCTGCCAGACAAGCTGTTAGTCTATTCCCTCTCTAGGCCAACATGATGCCTGTAAACACTTCAGAACAGGAAATGAGGCAAGTTCTTGGTTCCCTAGGAAATCGTGATTTTCCAGGAACTGGAACTTCTTTGAGAACTGCTTTTAAAGTGCTGAGAGCAAAGCTCAGTGCCTCCAAAGAGACACACACCGGTGTAAAAACCTAGCATCAGAGGGCTGCCATTAAGATGATCTTCAGCATTGAACTGAGAAACAGTCCACAGGGTGTGCAACCAAGGATACATTCCTCAGACTAAACAGGCAAAAGCATACTTAAAAGAAACAACCTGCAAGACCCCTAGCTCCTCAAACATCTTTGTCCGAAAAAAAATTTTTTCATTTTTAGTTTAGTCTAAATAATAGAAACAAAATTCACCTGAAAACACGGGAATGCTAACTTGAAGCATATATTACGAAGAACAATAGATAGCCGACACAATAAATTAAACACCCCTAATTTTGTGGGTACTCACATAAAGAATCAGCTCTTAGATGTGTTGACTGTGTCCAAAGTACTATTTCATTTTCAGATGACAGTCTCCCTTTGTAACCTCCCTTTTCCTTCCGGCAGACTCGTTCCATTTCCCGCCTCTCCACCTGGCTCTCTGCTGACGTTTACCAGGGGAACACCAGGCAAAGCCTATCGCTTTTGTTGTAAGATCTGCAACCTTTAGGGTGCTTGAATTACTTGAGAAAAGTTATTAATTAAAGAAAACCAGTTTCTTTAAAAATTCAAGCACTACTTCGCTTACTGATTATGCAATGATAAAAGTAAACAGAAAGGAAAAAAATTCTGGATATGGCCAACAGGAATTGCACAGCTAGAGAGCCACGGAGCAGTGAGGTGCAATGCTTCTGGGTTCTGGTTTTTTGATGGTGGGTGATAGGACTTCTGGGAAGATACCAGGGAGTCTTAAAAACTTAAGATAGCAGACTCTGAATATACTTACTTCATGATGTCCATTAACCTCTTCGGTGACAACATCCACCCCTATGTGTGCATCAGTATCTTAATCAGACGTTAAGTTGCAAATTAAGTTCTGGAGAATGAACCGAGATTGTTTTGTTTGTGTTGATGCTTTGTTGAAAGCATGCATGCATGGCTTTCCAGATTCTCCTTTCTTTGGAAACGCATCTCCTGAAGTAAGTGCTTCCCATGAACAGCATGAAGAAAATGGCACAGGTTTTTAGCCAAAGGAAGATACCCCTTGACTGTTCCACCGTCTTACTTTTCCCAGTTAGCCTTTTTACTCCAGTTGATCTGGTAACACATTCCAGTGAAGCACTCACTTGGGTAATTACATCAAAACAAGAACCAGTCCATGAGAACTCTCTACTGATAGTGGAAGAAGTAAGCAGGACAAGAATTTGACGCTACACCCACGAGAAATAGTTAAATTCTTGTAAACCTTTTGGGGCCTTCATATCCTGGCTGTTAAGATGGAAAGCCTAAGGATGTATCCAAAGATTTTAAAAGGCTGATCTCCAGAAAAAGGGGAAAACATCTTCAAGATGCAGTGCATCCGGGAGCTTCTGCCCTATTATCAGGGATTCCAGAGACCATTTTGAAACACCGCTTTCTTACAGCAACTATTTGTGTAGATGTGAGGAAGGCTCAAATATGCAATGACAGAAATATCAACCAAAGAAATAGCAGGGCTTAGAAGTAAATAGCTGCTTCTGAAGGATCAATAAAGGCAGTTTTGTTTTACTACATGGAATTTTTGTCACTCCTCCTCAAGCCTTGTGTCTATACCCGTTCCAGGTGGAGGGACTCCAGCCACGTGAGGAAAAACAAACCAACCTACCCTTTCGTGTACTCTGTCAAGGTGGGGGGGGACAGAGAAACACACAGGAGAAAACGTTTTTTTCTCACTTTCTAAATATGATTTATCTTGTAGCTTGGGCTTTAGGACAGCTGCAGATGGGGCACAGTATTCTCCAAAAGACCAAGCTGCCTATAAATTGCTGCTGAAATTTAAAAGGTACTTTTTGGCATAAAGCTAAGCAATTGTAAACACTCAAACCAGACTTGTTTTGGGGAACTTCACAGCCTAATGAAGACAAGAAAAGAGAATCATCTGGCAGCTCCCAGACAGGATCTATCTCCAAACCACTCAAACTTCTGATTTTTGTCTGTCAGGTACAAGAACAACTTTGAGCTTTCAGGCCTAGCAATGACAAATAATCCTCTTCCCTTTCCAATACTTTTCCAATTAATATTCTCTACGCTTGAAGGCTTCTACTATTGTTTCTGGATCACAAGCATGGTCTTACATGCTCAATTTTTATTCTTTTATTTCATCATTAACCTTTAAAGAACTGACCAACTCTTCCTCCTTGACACTCACCCTCCTGCTCATCCAAATCTTGACTGCTCAACCACAAGTCTGGTGACTCTCTGCAATTGCTTTAACTGTCTGTACTAGCCCTGTCTTCTCTACCGCATTAAATTTAAATTCCTACCCTTTGCCTTCAAATCCCACATAACTGTCTAAACTTACAATATATAACTCCACGCTTTTGTTCAAACAACTACTCAACTCAAGCTTCCCTCAGCAGCAAGTCTGTTTATTATTTAAGGAAATAGGAAAAAACCCAACTTTAATTTTCCTCTACCTATGGAATTCATGTTCTTGTGACTAGATTCCTTTACCTTCCCTAAACTCTTCCTACAGTTTTTACCTCCATTTGTACTATGTACAGTTGTGGACTGTACACTCCTTAGGGCAGAGACTTTTTCCTTTGTATGTTCTTCAAAGACAATCAGTGTTCCTTTCAGTACTGTGAAAACAAGAGCATTGAGACACCACTTTTCAGTGCCTAGCACATGGTAACGTCTTGATTCTGGAAGAACACTTCTGGTATAGCCATATATAATCATTGTTCTGTTATTGTTAGACTGGTATAAATTCCCAGTTAGACACACTATTCCAGAACAAAATTCTGATAATCTGGTATAATTACTCCGCTGCTAAACATGCGTAATGATGCCTAAATACCATCATGCTCATTCTGGAACAAAATGCCTACGCAGGGAGTAATACCAGCCTAACCAGCATAAAAGCTTTTTTTTTTTTTTAATTTCTGTATTGTTATGCCAAGAAATTTCATCAGGTAGAGAAGACTTAAGTGATTCAATCAGAACTGCAGTAATACATATCCTAGCACTAGGCAAACATCAGCCTAATACACAGATTATGAGCAGCTCATTAGTTATTAAACACGTATTAGTAATCACAACTAACATTTCTGATTATTTACTTTGAAAGCTACGTATCTGAAAGACAGACAAAAGCAATATGCTAATTCAACCACCAAACCTTCTTCAGGAAATGAGAACCACATCTCAAATCACAACTTGGTGTGGTTTGAAATACTCAGCAGGCAAGCAGGATACGCAAGAGGCCGCTTTAACCACAATCAGCAATGCCTATCATATTCACATAAAATACAGGTTCCTTTTCACTTATCAAAGGTCCCATGACTTGTTACTGTTGCAAAACTCAGACAGATTCCTGCTTCCAGAAATACAGCTTTCGTAATAGGCAGCATTTTGATTTCTTAGGAGAAAGGTCTCATTTACCATCCACAGTACCAATAAGGTCACGCCAGTCCTTATGTAAACATCTTTGTGAAGTATGGGGTGCTTTACAGTTAAAATTCAAGCAATCTGATATTTCAACATTATACACCGTATCTATCTGCCTTTAAAAAAAAAAAAAGGAAAATCCAATTTGTCTCCATGCATGAGCCTCAATGAGTAAGAGAAAGCGGAATTTGCACTTCTGGTTTTCAAAGAGAACATTCTACCAATTTTCCTCCTTCCTCCTCCCCCTCAAAAAAGCTTTGGAGGATAAGTATTTCAAGTATTAAAATTTGTAGCTTTTTTTTTTTTTTTACTCAATGCAGTAACCTTGCTGTTGACAGTTTCAGAAGAATTTCAAGATTCATTCTTTACTAGCCCAAAGAAGTTTTCAACAGGCATTACACAGAATTTCAGAATAGCTGAGGTTGAAAGGGACCTCTGGAAGTCCCAACTTCTTTGCTCAAAGCAGGGAGAGCTACAGCAGGACCCTCAGGATGCTGTCCAGTCAGGTTTTGAGTATTTCCAAAGATGGAGACCCCAAAACCTCTCAAGGCAACAGGTTCCAGCATTTCACCACCCTCACAGTAAAAAGGATTTAAACCATTAATTAGCATTCAGGCCTACTCACATTCACTTCCCTTACCACCGGCTTACGAAAACATCTAAATGCATTTTTAGAGCGCACCATCAAACGGAAGGAAGCTATGGGAGCTTATCGCATCGCTGCCCATATGCTGCTGGTGCAGAGCACAATCCCAGCTCACGCCGCGGTCAGGTAGGACATTTTGGAACCGGGACAGGGTAAGAAGCTACACAAAGCTCAGCTAGTGGTTGTGATTTACAAGGCTGTCTCTGCGGCCTGTTTCCACAGCAGGCGGTACCAGTTCACGTTTGACTTTGATCTACTTTCATGCGAGCTGTACAATTAAGATGCTATAAACAAATCTGGATGCCGTAAGGAGGAAAAAAAAACTTGAATGCTAACCTTTCTCAACTATTAATCCAAAATATTGTTCAGTATTATACACAAAAGACAGTATAATTTTAGAATAAGTGCTAAACTATTTACAAAACGATAACAAATTATTTAACTAACCCACTCCTCCACTCATTTTACTTTTATTCATCTAATTCTAGAATACCGCAAAAGCCTGTTAATCCATACACTGGCTGCAAGAGTTGTTTTAAACTAGCAAACGCTGCAAACAAACAAGCAATAAACCCACCAAAGTCAATGTCCTACCGAGTGTATTCTGTTGATTTGAATAAAAGTGCAGTTTGGTTGTAATTCTTTACAATATTTTTAACTTTCCAATTCAAGAGTGTCTTCCATACAAATTTTGGAAGTTCAGCATCACGTACACCAGGAATGAAAGCAATGGTAGCAAATGACATTTGGGATAGCAGAAAAATGGAAATCATGGAAAAAAATCACAAAGATATTGAATGGCACTTGCATGGTGTTCACGGTGTAGTGCTATAACCTGGCACGGAGAGAGACCTACAGTGCATGTGTGGGCACACTGTCTTTTCCTGGTAAACAAAATAATTTGGGAGTTCCCAGAGCCATGAGGATGATACTTATCCCCACGCACAGAATGCAGATGCAGTTGCAGCCAGACTAAAACTTGAGAATTTATGTTGCCTTGTTTGCTGTTAATTCATACAGGCAAAAGTTTTTCCAATTGGTTTGACCATGGATTCAGGTTTAGAGCCTTAGGAATACAAGATATCTGCAGAGGAGTCTCTTATTCAGTCTTTAATGTGAGGTATGGCAAATTTCTATTTGTGCTTATCGCTTAGCTAAGTTTTGCAATTATGACTTACCAAGCCAGGTCAAACCAACAAGCAAGATATCCTCAAAAGGAGCTTGAGTTGTTTTACAACTGTAAGCATGTTACCACCATTTTCAAAACATAGCCATCCCTGTAACTGACTGTAAAAGAGCGGATAATTGTCTTTGTCCTCTTTTCTACTATATCCTGCATGTGATTATGGATCCTCCTTATCTGACCTGTTAAAAGATGAGTCCTTTTCCCCTGCAATAGGTATAACTAAGTAAAGACAGTTCTTGAGAATTTTTGTTTGTTTTCTTAAGCAAATTTCCACGGTTTTTTTTTTTTTTGACAGCCAAAATAGAATTACTTGCAGTTTACAACTCCTTAGAAGCCTCACCTTGTAGTCTAATGCCTCCATTTTTAAACTTCCTTATTTTTTTTGCAAAATGGGTATCTCAAGTTCTCTTTGGGTAAGAGAAAGCAGGAAGGGAAAGAGAAGGGCCATCTTCTGAGGTCTGTCCACTTCCTCTTCTCACACCACCACTGAACCACCTCCGGCACCGTTTAAAGAGCACCACATGCAGCTGGTTCAAAGTTCACTATTATCAGCCTTTGGCTGGCAAAAAGAACAGGGATATTTCCACACATGAGCAAGCTGTCTCCTTTCCCACACGATACGGAGCTGGACAGATCATCTCTATCTACAGCTGGCCAAATGAAAACTACCTCTATTTACCAAGAGATCCAGTCAAGGTTTTGGGCCTAGCTACTTCCCGAATTTCTCCTAAAATGGAGATGAGTTCATGAAAAGCAGGTAAATCCCCATACTGTTCTTTTTGCACTCTACTTAAAAATGAATTATAAAAATGGTTTAATTTTGTACTTCTATATGTAAAATGGGCAGGGACAGTAACACGTGAATAATTTGTACGTGCAACAATAATGACCAGAATTTTGAGATTCCCGATTTAATGTAAATTTGAATCACATTCTAAATGGCACTTGCTTCCTGCCGATTTCCTTTAATGTACTTTTTTTAAGTGGGTGGCAATTCTTGCTCAAAAACAGCGTGAAGCAGCTGCAGGCAATCTCAGCGAGAGCACTCCAAGTCAGGCAGGGCCCGCCTGTGCAACACTAGCAACAAACAGGCCCTAAAACATTAGGGTCGAGTTTTACGTTTTTTTAAACATACATTCCCGGCAACCTGTATGCATATTTATATTTTAACACACATTCATACTTCTAAGAAAACCGAAGTTAGTTAATTCATTCAAAAGAGGACTGGAACGTGATAAATCGTTAGCCTTATTGTCAAGATCAAATACCTGAGACAAGCCACAATGCAAAATGAGATCATGATTGCTGATACAGAGGACCAACCCTCCAGCATTAAGCAGCATTTTCTGCTGGAAAGCTGGCCTACGTGCAAAATCAGTTATCTCCTGGTGAAGAGCATTTACAAATATTATTAGACTGAAAAAATAAAACTCACCAAGTACACTGCGGACTCCAGGATCTATTCAGGTTTCCCATCTTACAGCCTACAAAAATCCCTGCAAATTCAAAACCTCCTTTGCTAAAAATAAAAATTCATAGTACAGATCGTGTTCAAAAATCCAAACAAAACAGATACATTGAATTTTGTGACAATCCAAGAACTTACAATTTTAAAACTGCTTACTATTCTGGTAGAAAGAAAAAAAAATCTAAAAGGTGTTCTCATGTAACACATGAATTTTAGCTGACACTTGGAAAAGAACACGCATCATCAGCAGCAATAGATACTATTCCTATCATGCAACAAGAATTCATGTTTGCAAGCATAATTTTGCTACAGATGTCAAATACAGTCAAATATAGAACCTCTGCATCCAAATTATGAAAAATATGAACAGAAATCAGGACAGTGATCTGTTAGGCATTTTGCTCCACCACGCACGCTATTTACTGCCCTATCAAATCTGAGAAACAACACATTGTAGCTGCATTAAAACCCACAAAACCATAATTTCAGGCTAAACATTAGCATGCTGTTTTCACTTTTCTACAATTAATATCTAAATACCTTACGTAATCTACTGCAGTCAGAAATAAAAAGGTTCCCTTGTATTGTCACTCTCTGATGCAGGCACCCTGCCTATCATCAGCCACCATACAACTTACCCAATATCCACAACCTCTCAAGGCTTTTAAGACTGTCTACTTTATTCTGCTGAGCACAGAGGAAAAGACCCTCATTTCACACTAGAACAGAACATTTTCAATGTTTTGCCTCCATATTTATCTTGATTGTAGATTACCAAACCAGCTAACACAGCCAGGACTGGTCAGATTTTTTTAAAAATCATACTGGTTAAGATTCTAGAGTTGCTGATTTCCTGTTATAGGAAGTAACAGTTCTAGCAAAAGAATCCCCAAGGCAAAATGTTTAGTGTTCCAATGTGTAAGCTCTAACAGCCTTTGTTCTTCCCTTTGCTATATTCGTTACTGCTTTCTTCTCTCTCCCCCTCTCCCTCTCTCTGAATCCTTCAGCTTTCACTATAAGATACAAATGCCAGCTCAAATCTAAGTACACATTTATTTTTTAGATGAGAGAGAGAAAAAAAAAAATCCTATCCATTATCCATTGCTTTGAGTTAAAAGTAGTCATCCCTCAGGAGCTGATGCACTGCCCATCCGGTTTCCTATTCTTATTTCATTACTGCACAATATTATAAGTCATGCCACTAATAACCCACTGGAGCTCCATCAAACCTCTAAAATACATCTTTCCACTTGGCTGCTGCAAAATCCTCCCTGGGTTACAGTTTAAGAAACACCATCCATACTATTTATATGTTTTTTTCTATATAGGCTATATCAAGTACATGTTTAACACTGAAGACCTTAATTCAGAAGTAAGTATTGGGTTACTCAGATATGGCCAAACAAGCAACCTTTAAATAATTAGACAGCAAATTCTTAATGTGTAATGCTGTAATACAACACAGAACAGTTCACTGCCATGTGGTCCACAATTTATGACTGTCACTCAGAGGCCTATTCCATAGCACTACATTGTGAAAAAATGTATATCTGGACAGAAGATATTTCCATGAAAATACCATATTTAGCCAAGATATCAGTAAGTCTTTACAAATAATAGCTTTAATCCTATTAAAACTGGAGGATGTTAATAGCACTTCTTTAGTAACACTTAAACAATTGTCTCCTTACTACCGTGCCAAGTGTGCAACCAGGAGCCAGATTCACTTTTCACATACGTGTACCTTCATGCTATTGTTATATTCATACCCAAAACACCACATCTCACCTGGTGAACCTTGACCTTTGAAAGATTTTTTTAGCCAATGCTCAGTTACTGCCACAGATGCATTACCTCTGCAAATATGAAAGGGTTAAAGGCAGCCCCAATCAATAGGCCTACAAGGAAGAAAAAAAAAAAAAAAAAAGGGAAAACTAGTATGCCTTACAGCATCTTTGCAATGCTTTTATGCACAATTCTACAACAATATTGTTTCCTTTTGGCCTTACAGAAAGGCACAGCAGCCCCCCCCCCCCAACGTCTCCTAAAGAAGAAAACCACAAGACAGCACCCTGTAAATAAAACAGCATGCAAAGCAGCATTCTTCAGTCACAAGCATAACTACAATTACAAATCATTCAATCAATTTTATTTAGTTTAGTTTTAAAATAGACTGCATAACCAGTGTCCCACCCTTGCAAAGCAAAAATATTTTAATAAGGGTCATAAATCTCAGCTCTTGCCCATTCCTTAAGCATAAAAAGGCACGAAAAGCCAAAGTAATCTCAGTTACTGCAAATATGTACATTTATATACAGAATCCTTTATGACTATATTAGCCACATACCAGTGCTGTGTGTCTAAAGTGTGCATTCACATACTGTTTTGGGATGGTATCTTTCTGCAAGCTCCTCTGCTTTTGGCTGCCATGAAGGGAGGAAGCTATCCCACTGTAGTAGCTCAGTGACTGCATTGTGTTCAGGAGCTGATCTGCCTCAAACCAGTTCCAGCCGGTTCTGGTCACCCTACATAAAAAGCTATGGCAACCCTCGCTGAGTTGCCAACAAGTCCCTGAAAATCGCAGGGGCTCCTCTTTTTTCTGTGGTGGTGGGGACGGCCGCAGCCCTGTCCCTCTGCTCCCCTCGTGCCCGGCCCACGCAGCCCCCTTGCTCCCCAGTGCCGCCCCACACGCTCCCTTCCTCTCCTCCCCCACTTACCTCCCACAACCTGGCTGAAAGCTGTGAGTGTGTGCGTGCCTGTCTGTAGCTAACAAAGAGACCGCAATAAAAATCCTCATAGGATCTCTCTTGCAGCACCAGGCAGGCTCGGCCACAGCACTGGGAGACAGACTGCTAACCAAGGACTGCTCCCCCCTCTGCTCCCCACAGCACAAGGGGTGGCTGCTGAGCAACGTCACATCTGCCCCCTCATGCCCACGGCCGTGGGGTGGCCCGTCAAGGTCTTCTCCTGTCCGCCCTCCCCACTCCTCGCTGCATCTGGGGCCGCTCGAATGGCATTTTCTCTTTTCTGCACAGCGTAACTACAAAGATTACCCACACACGCACCTCCCTCCCCTCAAGAAATCCATTTCCGCAGCAGCGAGATGCCTGCAAAATAGTTCCTTTGCCCCCTCCTAGCAGCACCGGCTTGGCTGCTGAGCTGATTTTTTTTTTTTTTTTTTTTTTTTGCTATTCAACTATCCTTGAGGCACTGAAAAGCAGCAAGCTGCAGACCCACGCCTGACCAGCCCCCCCGCCTTTCCACATCCACAGCTGTGGGGGAGGCCGGGACGCAGCTCTGCGCAGCCTGCTCGGCTCCCACCCCGCAAAGATGGCTGCTGCTCACAGCCGCTTGCTCGGCCCCACATCTCTCTCTGGGGCAACTCCTCACGAAGGTCACGACTCCCTACGGTGCCAACGTCCCTCCAGAGGCGGGCTCCGCGCCCGCCTTTGCCCATGGCAGCTTTGCTCCTAGCCCGCTCCCCCTTTTTTCTCTGCCACCAAGGGCCTTCCTCCTGTGTGGCTGGCAGGCACCCCAAATCGAGACATCGTTCGCCCCGCTCCTCTTTTGGCTACTCACCCTTGCACTGGTACAACCAGTAACTACCTCCGCCTACGCGCCAAGCCCCATCCTCTCCGGGATCTGCCGTGAGATGGCTCTTCAGCGAGGCTTTCCTCCCAGCCAGCTGCCAGGCTAGGCTACACCAACCAGCCCCTCTGCTCTCCGGGCTGCACCTGTAACTGTTAGCAGAGGTCTCGGGCACAACCCTTCACCCCCCCTTCCCCTGCGGAGAGCGCCGAGATCTGGCACTTTCTCCGCATCCCTCATCCCCACCCCATTCTGGGGAAACGACCATGTTCTTCCGCTGCCTCAGCCCCGTCTCCTCTGCACAGGCGGCTCCAGCCGGCCCTCCCTCAGCCCCTCGGCCCGGGCGGGCTGCTCCCGCCTCTGCGGGCCGCCGCGGCCCCGGGCACCTCGCTGACGGACCGCGGCCCCCTCCCCTCAGCGCGGCGCCCGCGCCACCCCCCGCTGGGCCCGCTCGGTAGTCGCTCCCCGGCCCGGGGTCGGCCCTACCGAGCGGGCCCTGCCGAGCCCGGCCCGGCGCCGAGCCCCGGGCGGGAGGAACGGCCCCCGCTACGCGGGGGGACGCCCGGGGAGGGGAGGCCGCGGCCCCTCCGCCGGCGGGGAGAGCGGGGGAAGGGGGGAGGCGGCGGGACGGCCACGTCCGAGCGATCCCCCCCCCCCACCGCCGCCGCGCCGAGCCGGCCCGAAGCCGCCGCTGCTCGGGTGGCCGCGGGGCTCCGGCGGCCGCCGCCCTCGCGGCGCCCCGGCCCCGCAGCGGCCCGAGCCGCGCCGAGCCGAGCAGGCCCCGGCAGGCCGCTCCACCGCAGCCTGCCCGCGGCGCGGCGGGGCCTGCGCGCAGGCGAGGCGGGAGCCGGGCCGGGAGGAAGGCGACCCCCACCGCATGCAAACTCCGCACCCCCATGCAAACACACCTGCTGCGGCCCCGCGGCCCGGCCGCGGCTGCGGCTGCTCCGGCCGGCGGCCTCAGGCGGGCATGGCTAAGGTCCGCGCTGCCTCGGCCGCCCGCGGAGCGGCCTGGCTAAGAGATGGTGGAACATAATGGCAGGGAGGCTCTGCCGGGACTGAGGAGAAGGTGGGGGTGGGGGTGCCTCGGCTTGCACAGATGGGGGAGACGCTCCCGTGTGATTCCGTGTGAAACGGCTCCCTGGAGTGTGCCGGGGGCGGGGAGGGCTGCGCTGCCGCCGAGCGCTGCGCGGGCAGGCGCCGGGGCCGGGGCCGGGCAGGTCGCGGCCTCCCGCAGCCCGGGGGGCGGGGGGGTCCCCGCTCCGCCGCTGGCGCCCGCCGAGCCGCGGCGGCCGGGGAATCCCGCCCCGGAGGGCAGCGAGCGGTGCCGGCGGGCGCTCGGGCAGGGCCGCGCCGGCGGGCCGGTTCCGATCCCTCCCCCGGGGCTTCACCGCGGCCCTGCCGGCGGGGACGGGGCAGGCCCGCCGCGACGCCGCCGGCGGCCCCGGGCCCGCCGTGCCCGCGGGAGGCCCTGCCCGGAGCCGGGCCCCGGCGGCGGGGTTCCCCGTTCCGCGGGCGCGGCAGGCCCGGCGGCGCAGCGGGGGCCGAGCCGCAGCGGGGGCAGGGCTGCCGGCCGGCGGCGGGGGTGCCTCCCGCCGGGCCCCCTGGCCAGCGTTGCCGGCTCCGGGTCGGAGAGGAGGGGCGGGCGGCACCCTGTCGAATCGGACGTCTGACCGCTCCCGGCGGGGCTCTGCCGCCCGGCTGCTGCGGCGGCGGCGGGGCCGCGACGCCGTTCCCGCGGGGTGGCTGGCTGGCGGCGAGGGCCGGGGCCGGGGCGGGCGGCCGCCTGCCCGCCGCCGCTTCAGCCGCCCGAGCCCGCAGGGGTCGCGGCCTGCGACGGGGTCCCGTGTCGGTGCTGTCGCACCTCGCCAGAAGAGATCAGCATGAAAGGATTGGGCCCTTCCTGGCGATAGTTTGGCGGTTTCGGCTGTCACCTCTTGCGTACTGCCTTTCTTCCTGCCATGGGACAGTGCAGTTTACACGTGTGCAGCATCGTTTCTAGAATTTACGGTTTCACATGCGAATCACATTATTGGATCATACCAATGGCTTTGAATATGTAACACCCATCTCAAGTTGACGCTGTAAGCTTGGTTTTTTACAGACTGTGTAGGCAATAACTGCGCATTCTGGTTGAAGTAGCCATGTTTCATTGCTGTTGGTGGGGCGGCAGGGCCCACCGCGGTACCACTGAGGCGGCTCCTGACGGGAGGAGGCCCCACCGGGAGCGGTGCCGACAGGCGTGGACCGCGCGGACCCACACCCTGCCTGCTCGCACCCCAGCAGACGGGACCTCACCGGGGACGAATTCTGACTTGTTCCAATGAACCAACGCAGCAAACTGCTCCATTGCCCACTGTGGCAATCAGAGAGTCTGACAAGTTTATGGAATTGGAGTATGATAAATTGACTTGGTAATTTATCTAAAAACTAACTGGATTTGTGTTCTGCGCTGGTTTTAATGTTCAAGAAGGGCCATGAAATTCAGCTTGCGCAAGCCTAGGGCTCATCCTGCAAGTGACTTGTAGAATTAGGCCATAATATTTACAACACCCTGTTTCTTCCCAATTAACTAGTAAACTGATTTGATAAAAAAAGTGAAAACTACAGTCTGTTTTCTTACATTGCATTTCTGTCGTCGGCTTGCGTATTCGTATAAAGAAGATGGCAGCTGCGACTACTACTTTTGTATTAATATCTGAAATGTTAATTGATTTCACAGTTTATACATGGCATAAAGGTCCCCGTGCATGCTGTCTTTCAGACAGATTTACTTGTTTTCCTTCCAGCCAGGTGTCCTTGACATCTCCATGGCAGAAAAAGTCTGTCACCCTAAGTATTTGACTTTCAAAAAATAAAATGAAGAGAATTTTAAGTATCATTGACAAGTGGTGCCAGGCTGACAGCTCTTCTCCAATGGCTTTTTCATTCAAACACACAACGTAACAGGCAAGTGCAGTGCAAGTGTCCCTACAGAGTCACTGCTGCTTTGTGAGGCTTCGGTAGGTTTTTTAGCATGTTGACCTTACACCTTGGATCCGAGATGTAGTCCTTAAGTCACCTCAGGAGTGTTGTGACTCTGCAGGTGAAGCTGTTCCGGTTCGCCGCTGGGGAGGCAACGGCGGTTTTAGGTTGCTCCAGCATTTCCAGAGGTGGGAACTGGAGTCCCTCGCTTCATCCTGCCTCAGCAGCCGGGGCTGTGCAGGGATGTACCTTCTGCAGAGAGCGCAGGAGAGTTTGGGTTCCCCACAGCTGCTGAATCGTCACCCTTGAAGTCTCCATCCGAAAGGACTTCCTTACCGTGTTGCAACCAGCTAGAAGCACCGTATGGCGGCCCCTCTCTGTGGGTGGAGGAGGAGAGGACCCCGAGGATGGCTCGGACGAGGAGGGAGGGCTGGGAGAGCCTGTGCCGTGGCAGCGAGGTGCCCTGGCTGCAAGCAGTTGCTGGCAGCACACAGAGTTCACAACCCAGATTAGACTGGGACTTGCTCTTCTGTATCAGATGACGAGTGACCAAAATAGAGGTCCCGTTCGCCCCGCCGGACACTATGCCCTATAATCCTCAGAACCAGTGGCGGAAGCAATTACTGGTTTTTAAGATGATTCTTGGCGGTAGCCAGGAGCAAAGCCTCTGACACCGCTGTCCTCGCGATGGGGAGCCCCAGTCAAGACAAATGAAACCGTCAGCGTATTCCTTCCACTTCCACTCCAGAGGAGCACTGGGACGGGATCGCCCGGCCACCTGCGCCGTCGGAGCAGTGACCTTTGCCCTCGCATACCACGTATTTCGTTCTCCAGGAACTGTGAATCTTTAACCCCACCTTTTCCCGAAGAAAGGCCTCCAGTGCAGCCTGCTGTTACTTCTCAGCAGTCGGCAAGGAGTGCTGCCAATTAAAAACATTTTCCCTTTGATGCTGCAGCGAATGCTTAACTTGTGTGCAATAATAACTTCTTAATTGTTTAACTTCTTAAGGATGTTAAGGCTCTTGAAACCCAGAACTCTAAAACGTGGTGTATCCATCCCACGCTTTCTGTACAGGAATCAGTTTTAACTGTATCAAATACAAATAGCTACAAATATAGCTTTTACACATTAAAAATGTGCTGGGGCCAAAGGTGATTTTGCAGGTGGATTGACATAATAAAAGACAAGGTCAATTTACGTTTCATTTTTTTATGTCAGAATAAACGATGCCCTTTTTGTCCTCTCCCGATTTTGTTTGTTGTTTTTACTCAATAACAAAACATTTCCTTCCTGGCTCGTGGAACATCCTTCCAATCCTAAATTTCTTTTTTAGACTAATAGCTTTACAACTTTTGGCAAAAACTTAATACTATCTGTTACTTCACTTCCTTTTTTAGGTTTTCACCGTAAAATTTCCGGTATCGTGTTATCCACAGGAGCAGAGCAGAAGCCTGCATTTCTTGTTTTAGAACACTTACATTTTTCTTTTTATCACTGTTTAGAATGCAATGGTAGTTTCCTTTAACCGCTATATTTAAACATTCAGTATTTAAAACACCAGCTTACAACTCAACTTCCCCTTTTCGGATGCTCCTATTACTATTCTCTAGATATTTTCTTCCCCCCAAAAATAATCCATTTCCTTTCCTGATTATTAAAATAAGTCTCCTATTATATTTTGAACTAAAAGCTCCAGGATTGCTTTTAAAAGACGAGATTTATTAAAAGACAGGGATCTCGTATGAGATAAGATGAAGGACTTTGGTAGGGAGAGATCTATAACCAGTCTCAAAATACATCTTAACTACAATGGAGGTCAAGGAAAAATTAAAATCTAGGATGATTTTGAATGGAAAATGTTTCTCATTCTAGTAAACAGACAAATATGTGACAGACACACACAAAATTGTATCCACATCTGTAGACTCTAAAATTGTAAATTCCTTCTTTTCAGATAGCTTCTGGCCCAACGGCACATTAAAACCTACATTTGTCACGCGACGTGTTTATCAAAGCGCCGTAGCGTTCTGGCACCTGGCCACCTGGGAGGCTCCAGAGCTCCGATTTATAGCCAAGACTCGACCCACAGGCGGGCGGGGGAGGTAGAATTCGCCTAATTCGCACTCTGGGTACCTGGCTCTAATCTGCAGTTCGCCAAACTCCACACAACCACCAGCAGCCCTTTGGGGCTGCATTAAGCCCTCCCTCGTGCCCAAGCCGCTGCACTGCTCCGAAGTGGCACCGCTCTGCGTCTGTGCCGACGGGGCCGGTCTGGCTGGCTCTCGTGCAGCAGGAGCGACAGCAGCGTCGGAAGAGCCCTCCCCATTGCTCAGTGGTTAGGTTATTCCCAGGATTTTGGGGCGTCAGGTTTGCTCCTTTGCAACCTCCAAACCTTCCTTTCTTACCTCCTACAACGTACTCGGCTGGAAGGAGCTCTGGTAGATGGTGCTTTGCTTCTGCTCCTGTAATCCTGTGTCGAATAGAGCAAGGAGAGAAAGAAGCCAGACTCCGCCACCAGCAGCGCGAGCGAGGCGTGGGTCTGGGTCCCTCCTGCTGAGTGCTCCAGGCCGGTGGGGAACCCGCTGTGCGTCTAGGCTGGACATCACCAGCGAGCGGCCCCCCGTGCTGCAAGGAAAGGTTGGCGGCTCCACGGAGCATGGAGCCTGACCGGTCGTCCAAAAGTAAATAAATAAACTGAGGACTGATGGCTTGGTTTTTAGCTTCCATTTTTTAAAACCAAAATAATTAAAATGTGTGCCAATTCTTCTGGTCTTTTGAAGCATAGTTTGGTAATCCTTTTCCACAATATTCTGCAGAAGCGATGCAGTTTGCATTTTCCAATGGGATTAGCTCAGAAGAAGAGCACGGGATTGTTGTCAGTAATAGCAAAAGTACAGTGATAGAAAAGGTGTGCATATTGTGTACAGATGTATTCTGACTCCTAAGCCTGGAGTGTAAGCTATGCTCCGACGAGAGGTCTTACTGTTTAATAAATATGGTTTACAAGTTGGTTTTAAATTGGGTGGGTAGTGAAATGACTTTTACTCCACTCATTAGAGGTTAATGAAGAACATACTTATGTAAATGTATGCATAGCTGCTTAGTTTAGGAAGCAAGAGGACTTTTAATCTGCAAACTGTCCAACTCTGCGATAATTTTGTGGCAATGCCTGTGTTGCAACATAAAAATTAGAGCCATTTTTCCGTTGCAGAAGATAAATGACTGGATCCATTGTTGGTCTCTTCCAGGGCCTGGTTACCCTATGAAAACTACCAAGCATGACTGTTCAGGATGTTCTCCTAGTTATTGGAAAGCCATCAGCTATTTTTAGGACCAGCAACCATTGGTCACTGCTGGCTCGGGAGAGCGGATGGTCACAGAGGCAAGCGGAGGAGAGGTGCATGTGTAGCCTATAGGTACTTGAAAATGATGCTGAATTAGATATATGATCAGAAAGCGAGAAATCTATGGAAGCCTGTTCTTAACTACAGGTTTTTTCTTCAGTGTTGAGCTGTCTTTTGTCTTGGCTTTCTCTCCCTGTTATAACTGGCTTTAAAGACTGTCTGTCTTTCAGAGACACAAGAGGAAGAGGAGGAAAAGAAGAGCGCACATGAAGTAGATACAACCTAAGATAAATGCAAGTAGTTTCAGGGCAGGGGAGAATGTAAGACTATAATGTTAGGGCAGTCTCTGTGGGACAGACAGCGTTCAGATCATAACTGCTGCATAATCGGTGCTTGTGCCTCCAGCAAACACTGCCCGTAGCTATGGAACAACATCTCCACAACAGGCAATTTCCCCCAGATGTAAAGAATGTGTTGGACAAGGGCTAATGGCTACACAGAAGTTGATAACTCTTGTTATCCATCTGCAGAAGAGAATCTCTAACTACAAAGCGAACATCTGCAATGCCCAAATAGCATGAAGAGTGAGAAATCCTAATAACTCTCAAGATGTTAAATGCTGGAAAAGCCAGACTACGGTAATGTCTTGAACAGGACACTCAGATTTTTAATCATCTGTAGAAGAGGTGCTGAGTTCAGATATAATACAAAGACAGGAGGATCTGACAGGGCTTAGTAATTCTTTTTTTCTGGCTGTTACAAGCCAGAGAAAACTAACTCTTATCCAAAGAAGTAATGGTTAGTTAGCAAGGATAGTGGGCTTAAAATGGTCCTGTAAGTAAGGGAGTTACAGTCAATACCTCAGCTTTTCCACGTATCCTGAGAGGTATTAGCATAACGCCGTGCTGGAGAGGTCACAGCTCCTACGAACGGTGTCTTTGAACAACGGCAGCCGCAGTCCTGGCAGCCGTGCAGGGCTGCCTACCCCCCTGCAGAAGCAGTGAAGCCTCCTAACACCTGAGACGGCGACAGCCCTCGTCCTGGAGGCCTCGGGAAAGGCAGGAGCGGTGGTGGACGGGCTGGCCGGGAGGCACGGTGCCAGCGGCAGCAGCTCTGTCCCCATGGCAGGCAGCCGCAGCTCCGGGCCGCAGCTGTGCCGCTGGGCTGGGCACGGGGGCCCCCGCCGCTGCCCCCGCGCAGACACGGAGCAGCCCGCCCTGCGTGTTTGCTGTAACCAAAGGGACTCCGCCGCAGAAAGGCTTCATGGCCACGCTTTATTTCTGCGTCTCAGACGAACAGTCCTTTGGGCCCTAAATATCGGCTGGAAAGACGAGCGGAGGAGGCTGCAATGGCATAACTCGTGCCGGCACTATCGGCTCTTGCTGGGAGAGCCCCTGCAGTGGGGACAGCCGCTGCCCGGGGGATCACCCAGGGCAGGTGGGAGAAGGCCCACCATATCAAATGGCTGGTTTTCCGAGCGCACCCCTGTTCCTGATGCGCTGCGTATAGGCTGGGGCTGCGATCGCCCCGCTGGCAGACGGGCCGGCCGAGCTATTTTAGCAGGTCTCTGCTGCAGGCCGAGGCCAAAGCTGCTGTGCCCTGGGGGCTTCCTCAGGCTGGCCGCAGACCGAGGAGCAGGCGGCTGCACGCACGGCACTGCCGCGGTTGGCTTTCTGGGCTCCAAGTGCACATTGCCGGCCCATATAGTCTTGTTGTGCTCTGCACTCAGGTACCCTGAGACACGGGAAATTGCTCATAGCATCTCTGCTAGCCACACAGAGGCCCCACCGAACAATTATCTGGTTGGTCAGCATTGCGAACACACCACATCATGTTCTCCAGCAAAGCACGTAGTTTGAGGGTGAAACGCTCCAGCGGAAGGCGTGCGGGTGTGCGGCAGGAGCTGCCCGAGGGACAGCACACACCTGATGGAAGTGATTGCCCAGCAGCACAGAAGAGCACTGCAGAAGGCCAGACCCGGACCTGGGTTTTCCCAGCCATCACCTCACAAACTCAATCCTCCACCTGTGCCACCAGCAAGTTACACAACAGAACCACATGCATATTGCAAAATGTATGGCTAATGGATTTTCCCATGAGCACTATGGGCTTTTCCGCTTACTAACACCTTCCAAATGCTGGGCCAGAAACCACTCAGTCAGCTTTCTCTCCACGCATTAGCCACCTGCATGATTAACATCCAGTATAACAAAGCTCATCAGCCTAGGACATTGAAAAATGTCAGTTTTGTTCCCTTAACGTGCCATATGTATGGGTTTTTTTCCTTCCTTTTGCTGATATTTGTTCCAGTATACAAGGATTATTTCTGAATTATTCATCGTACAATATCTGATTAGACTGTGGCTCTGCTGGCTCCCACTGCTTAATGAATGAGCCATTAGCCTTTTGCAGATGGTGCTATCAACAGCTATTTGAATGCTGTATGTTCACCTGCATTTACACAGTGCTGTGAGCAAAAGGATAGAGCTGAACCTAAATGCAGGGCTGGGAGATGATCTTCTACTGTAATACCCGTTAAGTATCGTGTAATGTGCAACACTGCCTGGCTCACTCACTGCCAGAGGCCGCGGGACGGCCTCGTTAGGCACTCCCTATAGGAGCCGTAGGTGGAGTTTCCACAGGGCACCTTCTGACGCTGGACCTTCCCTCACGGCTGGAATCCTACAAACCGGACAAGGAGAGGAAGTATTTTTGCAAAACTTAGATTTTGTTTTAGACAGCATTTAAAACAATTTTCTCAGAATAGAAAATCTGTGTGTAGTTGACTATATATCGTACCGAACTACTCATTATATCACTTCAAGCAATGAAGGAAAGTACCTAAAAAGAAATTGCTAGCAGTTACGATAATTTACGTGTACACTGTCTTTCTGCACCAATGTGTCCTACAAGATTTGGTGACCGCTGCCATTTCAGAGCCACGGCTCACCTGCACGAGCAGAGGCAGACACCATCTGTGTGCTCCAGGTACCTCTTTCTCCTAAAGCGAGAACTGAAGGAAGACACCGTACTAGATAACCCAAGCAGCGGACTGATAACCGGCACAGGCGCACCCTTGCTTGCAGAAGGTCTTTGACAGATGTTGGAAGTCTTTTTCTCTATCTGTTGGACCGGGGAACACCGCGTAGCTAGCTCACGGTGCCAATGAGCTTGTGACATTCAACCCAGAATCCACAGCGTGCTCGTATACGCCGGCTTGGCGGGTTCCTGCCGGCGCCCCTGCGGCACTGCCAGGCAGGCTGGCACAAAACCAGCTGGAGAAGGGGGCCCAGGAGGCGATGCCTCGCCGCAGGCAGCTGCCCGCTGTCGCCAGCAGCACGGCGTGCCTCCCCTCGGGAGGGGAGTTCAGCCCGGCATTCGGTACCGGCAGCAGCAGCGCTTTTACTTCTGCCTTTCAATAGTCTACAGCGTAAAACGGAACAAGCACATAATAAAATCAGGATAAAGGGGAGCCAAAACATCCGGAGCTGGAGTCTGAGCAAGCCGTCAGAAGACCTATGCGAAAGCTGCTAGCAGCCAATTAAGAAACCTTTGCAGCTGGAAGAAGCTCAACTGGGTGCAGCATTGTTTCCAGCAAGGGTGATTTTTGTGCTATGTTTCTTCTGTTTACCTCAGGAAACGCTGTCCTCACGGATGAGGACATCAGCAGCCGCTTAGCCTGTCTGTGGCTGCTGATTTCGAGCTGCCCGTGATGTTCTTCCTACAATCGAAGCAAAAATAAAAATAAAGGCGGCTTGCTGATTGCAGCCAGCACAGCCTGGGAGTCTTTCAAGCAATCTCAGACTTTCAGTGCTGGTACATGGTATCTCCTGCTGGAGGAAGGACATCTGATTCATCGCCACCAAAGGCTATAGAAGATGAGTCAGAATTATACAAATTCCATTTAGTTTGTGTAACAACACTACTTTCTGTATTGAAAACTTCCTTTTCTGCTGCCATAAAGATCCGTACCGAAGAAAACCCTAAATATGCAGCCATTAGCAAACGGTCACCCGAACCGGGGCTGTTGCTGGTGTGGGGGTCTCGGCTGGGAGGGAGCCGCAGGGCTGGGCAGCCAGCGGGCCGCCGAGGGAAGGGGCCAGCAGGAGGGGGCTGGCGCTGGGGAGAGCAGACTGAAACCCAAGTGTCAGAAAAGCTGCTGGACGGAGAAGTGTGTCAGGTTGTGTGAAAAGCCTTCCACGAGCAGTAACGGACACCCAAACCCTGTGATGAATCAAATCAAAAGCAGCAATAACTTTGGTCAAAACTGTTGATAAGATATGGGAGAAATGCAAGTATAGTTTGCGTGTGAGTATTAATCTCTGTATATATTGATCTAAACCCCTGGATTAAATCCAGAATATTTAAAATAGTGGCAAGCTCATATTTATGTTAAATAGTTAATAATAAAAAAAATAATCCCCCAAGCCCCTTACAAGCTTTGCTCTTAGACACATCATTTTCCCTACTGATCATTTTAACAAAATATGATTTTTACAGATGGCTAGGAGACATCTAAATTCCTCAAAATGCTGTACTGACTGTTGAGAGCTCCACTCAATTCACCGCCTGTGGCACGAGGGGGAACATGATCCCTCCCCGTGAAAGGCAGGTGCTATTGTCACCATTGCCATTTCTTTCAAATTGCAAATATTGCTGCCTCTACAGCGATTCTCCCGCCTAACGGTGTTTAATAACAACTGAGCCGGCTCCTGTGCTAACAGTTGCCTGGGAAGTAAGTCAGGAATGAGTGTGAGTTGGAGAGTTTCGGCAATGTCTGCTTTTGTCCTGAGAATTATCAACAGCGGGAGATTATAGTGAATAACTCTCTATGCAGTTGCCACGTATGTCAATGGTGAACTC
This sequence comes from Nipponia nippon, assembly GCF_047370975.1. Lineage (NCBI taxonomy): Eukaryota > Metazoa > Chordata > Aves > Pelecaniformes > Threskiornithidae > Nipponia > Nipponia nippon. The sequence continues at coordinate 2,926,311 of NW_028262355.1, read as the reverse complement.
ACTATTGACAATAATTCACGGTGTCTGTGTTACACATTGTTCAGTGGTTCCGTCACAGCGTAAGCTGGGAGTTGATGAATGTAACTTCCCAGTTACGAAGTGCCGTGGAGCAATGCTAAGCCTGGCTTGCGTAGCCAAACAGCAAAGGGTGCAAAGCTGAGGTGTGCAATTCAGCAGCGCCGTACAATCGCTTGCTTGGCTGATCCCGGGCCGGGGCAGACGAGGTCGGCTTTCCTTGCCATCAGCGCGTCCTCAGAGGGTATGGTGCAGCCACCAGGCAGCCAGGCCTGCTCCACCTGGGGCCCCGTGGGTCTCACCCGCACGCTCGAGTGCCGGCAGCAGGGAGCACGGTGACCCACTGCCTCTGCCCCACGCACAGGCTGACGGCAGCACTCGAGGACCCGGCGTTAAGGACACTTAAAACTACAGACGTGTATAATCGGTACGTACGCACAGATACGCACACGTGTATGTACACACGCATATCTTCCCTATGTAGCGTGTTTTAGGTTGCATGCTCACAAATAGGAAGCACAGAAAAATCTAAAAGCTCAGGTTTGCCAACCCTTACTCCTACGTGGTACGTACCCATCGCAGGTTCTCAAGCCTTCGCCTGAAGCGTTTGCTGCAACGGGAGGACAGGCCAGGGATCGGCCCTGACCCCCCCCCAATCCTGTGGAGGGTTTCAGAAGTCTATGTAAGAGTTAAGTGGACAATTATGAATAAAACAAGGCAAGTTTCTTTTTGCAAATATTTCTGAGGAAAATGAAATGTCTGCAGCCGTCATCCAGAGGGCCCTTAAGGAAGGCTGCAGGTTTGCAGACTTAAAACAACAGGAACCAATGGCATTAATAACTTGTTGGCTTCCTTCCACCACCAACTTGAACCCAAGGTCTACTGCAAACAGTCCGCTACCTCAAGCTGCATCCGCTGTCCTTACCAGTTAACTTAAATCATTACTGGGCTTTGGCATTACCCACATAGGCACACTCTATGCTAGATAACTTTGCACGTATTAGCATGGCGAGAGGGAGGGAAATTGCTCTGCACTGGAGAGGCCTGCTCCCTACCCGGTGAGCGCCCTACTACCCTACAAAAGTCTCAAGAATACCCAACAACCTAAAACACCAAAAATGTTTTAAAACACATCTGGGTTAGGGAAGCAGTTCCGCCTGTACAACGCAGCCCGCTGCGGAAGGCCACGCCGCCAGCCTGACGCGCCCAGCACTGGAAACGCCCCGCTCGGGTTTGGCAACGGGAGGCGGAGGACGCAGGAGGATCAAGGGCTCCAGAAGAGGGAGGGGAGGAAGAGGGGAGCATCCAGCCCAAGCGCGGACCCAGCCCCGAGGGTTTCAGTGCTCAGCGGCAGCCTGTGCTCACAGTTTTACCCGCCGCCTTTGAGACAGATTAGCAGTCTCTGGTGGCTTTCCCCTCTTTTGTACAAAAGGGCAGGTGGTGAGGCTCTTCTGGTTTGTTTCACATAAAAGAAACAGATACGGGACAGTTATCTCGCTGGCAGGGGTCCCCAGGTGACAGAGTATTCCCCGTGGACCGCGACGCGGGGCGGCAGCACCCCCACCCCCGGCCGCTCCGGCCTGGGTACCGCCCCATAAAACTGGCGTTTTTCCTGTGCAGCACGATGGCTAACCATTAGCCGTTGGCAAGACATCCATCGCTGTCGCTGGCGACAATCCTTGGGCCTGACTGCATCTGCCGCAGCCCTGATTAGATTGTGTTTAATAGCAGGCTGCTGGGGGAGATTACAAGCACGTCGTGGGCATCGGCTCCTCCCGCACCTGCACACATTGTCTGCGGGGGCTAATCCGCTCTTTCAGACCTGCGGTATCTCGCCTTTTTGTCCCTTCACCTCTCAGAAACCTCCGTCGCAGAAATTATGCTCCCACGCACCCGCTGCTCCCTCGCCAACGCCTGCCTACGCCACGGGCTCAGCATCTGCGGCTTCGTCCCACCCGGGACCTCGCCGTGCTGCCGCCATCCCTCCGCATTGCCCCCGTCCCCCTGCCCGCGCGGCCAGCGGCGGTGGCCGTCACCCTGGGGGCACCAACCCTGAGGAAACTCACGGAGGTTTTGGTTGCACAGAAAGACCTCCTTTTCGCAGTATTTTGGTGGAACCGAAGTTCTCAAACCCACTCCTTACATAGCATAACCCTAACAGTCCAGCAGCGGAACTTCACATCGTTACCCCGATTCTTGCCAGGAAAAGAAAACGGGCATCTCACCGAGGCGGAGGTGGCCCGGGCGATGGAGAGGCAGCGGCGCTGCAGAAGAGCGTTGACACCTGGTGGCTGCTCCAGCCAACTGCTCAGGTGGCGGCCCGCACCCCGCGGAGGGTCCCCAGCCTCCCGTCAGAGGGGCTTTAACTCTGGAACTGAATAACTAGAGAAGGAATTACAGCTCGACTGGCATTAACCATGTGTTATCCCCTGTGTGTCTGATGCCCAAGTCACAGCAGCAGTTCTAACACCACCGAGAAACCCAGGCCAAGACCGCAGATCTCAGGCACTGGAGATCTGAAGCTCAGGCATTAAAAGCAGCCCCACAGGCAACGGCAGATGGAGAAGCAGAGCAAGAGCTTCCCGGGGTCCCATCGCCTAGGCGAGCCCTGCACCTCTCTGTTCAGTTCACACACGCACAAGAGTGCCTGCACCAAGCGACAGACCTTTGCTTGCCTCCTCCCAGATTGGGTCCACGGGGTCTGAGGCAGGAGGAGGTTCCCCCACCACGTCCCCAGCGCCAGGGAGAGGGGTAAAGCGGCAGGCAGGAGCTGGCACCAGCCTGCAGCAACCTCTCCGGAGCATCGCGGCCGAGACCGCGGCAGGGGCCGGAGCTTCCTCTGGCACAGCCCTCACCTTGGGTCCCGCTCAGCTGGTGGCACATTGCGGTCACTGTGGCCCTGGTGAATACTTTGAAGGAAGTATAAAGCCAAAAAAACCCCCTGTTGAAATCCTACTGAAAATTAAGTAGTTGAATAAAAATTTAAGTTTGATATGAAAGCACACAGTATGAGATCGGCTGTGGAGTTCCCACCCTAAAGGGTCAACTGTTTGTTAGGCATCCAGTGTTTACTCTCACAGTAAAGCAAGGTTTTAAAAAAGCCAGGAGGAGGTTTGAGAGATAGCTGTCGGGGTGCAGCAGGGTCGGGGCTGGCCACACTGGGGGTCCGAGCCGGGGGGGCCGTGGGGGATCCCAGCGCGGGCAGTGCCCGCACCCACAGGCACAGTCCCATGTCTGACCCTGGCAGGCAGGGCCAGGGCTGGCAGCAGGGTCCACTTCAGAGTCCCTTACAATTTTGGAAGGGAAAATAACAGCCTTATTTTTCTCATTTTGTCCATTAAGGATGGGTAAAAGTTATTCAGTGAGTGAGTTATGGACTTGTGATAACAACCAAATGGTAAACAGCAAAACCTGATCTAAACCCTGCTTAGTCGGTCATGCCTACGAGCCAGGCTCGAATGCCACGATACAGTCTTTGCAGGCAGAGAAATTGGACTGACCCGTTCTGAAAGCCTTTCTCCACCTCCCTTCTGTGGGAACACTACAGACAGTTACACAAGCCCAACAGGCAAGAAATGGCTTGGCTTCAGATAAGGCAAAAATTTACATTTTGCACTGCATGCAGGCAAATAATAATCTAGGTAGCAAAGTCAACCGCTGAGCATCATCTCTCCACTCGCTACAATTTTATATTACTTCTTCTTAGAGCTGTCAAAAAATGTCCATCGTGCATAATTAAAACCAACTCCAGTTTGTGATACATCAAAATTCTAACGATACCGTTTGTACCTTATATATACCATAGTTTGAACACCTTCAGATCTGGCAGGCAGATGGAGTTTAACAGGAAATATTACATCAACAGATGCTACTACCTAGTTATCTTTGCTCAGTCTGGGAATAAATTGAGGGTAAGGCAAGAAAACATGTTTTCTTATAGGGCCACCATCTGCTAATTTGAGAAGCTGCTGTCACTGATGACTCAGTATCACTTGTAGGTGTAAAAATACTACTAATATTCTCAAGACAGCTATTATTATATATTAACTTCATTATAACTGTTGACTAGCACCAAGACGATAGCAATAAGAAAATATTGTAACTGATGAGTTTAAAAGGAAAATAACTTTAAATAGAATTAGTTGAGAAAGAACAGTTATTTCTCTTGGGAACCTTTAGATAACAAACCTGTTTTTTATCCTTCTTTTCTGCCATATTCTGTTAAGAAAGGGAAATGTTTGTTGCTTGACATCAGACAGAGCTTTTCCAGTTGTGGAAACTTACAGTCTTCACAAAAAAAAAAAAAAAAAAAGGCTTTGTTTATGTTTATAAAGAAAAGAACGGATTATTGGATTGCCAGCAGCAGAGATGAAGAGTTACGATTATTTTTTTTTAGAAAACAAGATGATGGGAGACCACGGGTTGTAAAGGTGTTCCAGCACACATGGGGCAGCAGCGGCCTGCTGAGCGCGTGGCTCATCTCACTGGGATTAGAAAAGGAAAAAAGAAGCTGATGGAAAGACGACAACTGAGTGGAGGGTAAAAACCCCTCATTCCTCACAGCCACTAAATAAGTAAAAATGACTCCATAGACCAGGAACTCTGTAGTCAATATACATACAACCAAACCACAAGTCAAACCCCGATTTTGACCTGGCAGACGGATAATGAATTAGCTTTAAACCACCCCTTTTCCTTCCCATTGCCCAGCGCACGGCAGCCCTGCACGCAGAGTCCATGCCCAGGTCTTCCCATCTCACCGCCTGGATTTGATCTTGTTCCCTTGCTTCAGCGAAGTACCAGCAGACTGTCGCTGCTTTACAACCAAAAGCAAAGATAAATTTATGTCCCAGGTAGTTACTACTCTACCACCCACAAAGAACCAGATACACTCAAACAGCATACCTGTGCACTCTTAAACTTCCCCAGAGAATAATTTCATATATATGAAAATTCGATGCCGCCCTTAGACCCCCCAGAAGTTGTCAGATCAGTCTCTGTTGTCAAGCTGCCAGTGTGAGGAGAGACAGCCAAGTCCTCCGCTCTTCAGACTTCTCCAGTTCTGCAGTTTCTCTCAAGTACGCTTCACCTGGTAAGAGTGCCTTCCCTCACTCTTCACTAGCGGGATCTCCTGCGTTTCAAGTGCCCTGCCTACAAGCAGTGTTAGGCCTGGCATTTCTTTTTCACGTCTTTTCTACTTTCACCTTTTCTGTTCACGTCCCACTCCGTCCTCTCCCTCTTGAGCCCTTCACCCCATTCCCCACAACACACCCTCACCCTGAAGCACAGCAGGGTCAGTAAGTCCAGCCTGGCTCATAAAAAGCGCTAGGTTAACGGTTGGACTCGATGACCTTGAAGGTCTTTTCCAACCTAGACGGTTCTATGATTCTATAAATGCACCCTATAGAGAACAAGCAGGTTTTGGGAGGGGCTGAATTCCCTCGCAGCCTGCTAAGGGCAATGGGTGCTGAAAAATGTGGATTTAGCATCGCAGCTGGTGAAGGGAAGCCCCTGACAGGGCTGCACCCTCGATCAGCAGCTGTACACTTCTGTTCACCCACTAGGGAGCGTGTGACTGCACAAAACCAACACAGCAACCAATTCAGACTAATAAAAGATTGTACTTTTTCAGAGGCATACACCACCGTGTATTCTATGAAAGGAAAGGGACTGTTACAACCTCACACACCAAAAGCACCTCTTGTTTTAGGGGCTCCACGATGACCTGGGACATCTGGTCCTGTCTCGAGTGGACACAGGTACCCTGACTCCCAGACCTGGGCTTTTCCACCAGGACCTTGCCGGCATTCTTAGAGACCGTGGCAGAACACACTGCCCTCTGCTCAATGACACTTAAACCAGCAAAGCGGGAAAGAAAATTCTTGCTTTTGATGTACAAGTACACTATCAGGATAATTCCACAATTGGCTCTAGGAAGCAAATGTTATTACACGACTCGGTTTTGGGGATCAAAATCTGCAAGCGTAGTTTTGCAATACAGTGAAATGGGGAATGGTATTTTAAGCTAACATGTAGCAGCATTTACTTTATATACCATGTAGGGCATCTCTGTCTGCATTTATTTTGTAGACATGTTTAAATGCCAAATACTCTTAAGAATGATGGGCTATTGCATTATACATTCACAGTATAAAACAAGTCTTTTTAAAAACTTATTTAAAAGAAGTGTATCAGGGAAAAGGAAAAGCGTGCAGTTTAATTTCTCTGCAAAGTGGCTGCAGCGGCATTAATTGCCTCATGCTGGCCACTTCCAGTGCTTCTGGGCTCTGACCCCACCAGGGGCTCTGAGCCCCAGGGCTGAGGCAGCAGGGGCAGATGCTTTTTGGTGCTGTTCTTTATTTCAGCTTGCCTGCCGGGATGCTAACAGGTCAGTTAGGATTAACAGTTAGTCCCTTCAGATGACTAAGAGCAACACGAACCAGCAATGCCGAAGTGAGCAGCTCTCCAAAAAGACACCGTTTCCCGGCCTCTGCCATGCAAGCTGCAGATGAGAGCAGAGCTGTAGAACGCCGCAGACCAGAGCCCAAGAGCTTTCTTGTGTAAAGTGCTGCAGTTTCAAAATTTTTGTTACGATGGGAACAAAAGCATCTTTTTACTTACATCTCCAGACAGAGAGAAGGACACTACAGAGCAGAGTATCCTTACTTAACATAGCAGTAAGCAAGTCAAACGACCATTCGAGTCCCTCCCCGAGTATCCTGGGCACTGAGCTACACCCAGCACGTGAACTCACTGGTGAGCACCACCGCAGAGGGCAGCTCCTTAGGCCCCAGCTGCACGAGCCTCCTTGCAGGCAGGAGGTCTTCTCAGAGAACTGGAATGAGACTTTTTGTTCAACCTGAACTATTCTCTCCCTTTCCAGAAATTTGCTTTTGGGTTGAAGATATTAATGACAATTTTTCATCACAAGCAATGTGCTCTTTGGCAGAACATAGCTGTAGGCAGAAATGTCTTTTTGATAGAAAAGCTTCTTGCTAAATGTTTTTTTTATACTAGCTCTTGTCTTCATTATAAATAACTTCAGAACCAGCAAAGGAACCAGTCTCAACCTCAGTAATACAGTCTGAATCTGGCCAATTTATTGGTATTGCTTCAGGGAGTGTTTTAATAGTAATAACTTTCTCACATGAGAACTGAAATAAAAACTGCCGCATGCTAAGTACAATCTGCACTCTAGAAATCTCTTTTTGCATCCCAGAGAATGAATGACCTCACAAACAGTTGTAAAGTTGAATGGAAGCCAAAAACCCAAGCAATTCAGCTTAGAAACATCAGCCCAAAGCTAGAGGCCAGGTTTGGGGGACCACCAGTGAATGGAAACTTACAGATCCACACAAATTTCAGAGTTTAATTTATGGTAGATTATCTAGTGCTGAAGATCTGAGCTGAATATCCCCAAATCAACAGCAACGGATATCTGATTGTCCATTACCTTTACGTGAAGCAGCGCTACAGCTGAGAGAGGATGCCAGAGAATGAGGTGCAGATGAGCTGCGACCTCTTCCAGCCATCCACAATCCAAAGTTTAGTGAACATGCCTACTTCAGTCAAGTGCTTCCTTTACATGGGAAGACCATAAGCCAACAAAAGTTTATACAGACAAGTCTTGTGGAAAAAGGAGTGTTCTGAGTACCATTTATTGTGAAATCAAATGGCAGAGTTTAATATTAAACATTGAACACCAAACAGACTGGGAAGTTTTGCAACTATTCATTAAAACAGATAAAACTCTGTCTCCCGGTCAGCCCTAGAACAAGGGGTTGCACTGCCAAACATTCACACATCCACCAGAAACGGAGGATGACATACCCGCTCTCAAGCAGGAATCTGGACGTAGTCCCTGCAACGTGAGCTGTGTGCTGGACTCAAAGAGTTATGGCTGGACAAAAAGAGTAAAAGAAGTAAACTCAGAAACTCGGTAGATAAACAGATCACCTCGAGGTATCCTGGGGCTTCTTAAAAGGAACAGTGCGGGTGCTTGCCAAATCAATGAATGCTCAGGCAGCGGTAACAAAATGCGGTGCACCGATGTGGATTCTGTAAAAGGATATCAGTCAAAAAACAGACCACGATGGAAAGGAGGATGAAAGTTTGGTGGTTGTTTGCAATACATTTCTAATACTCTACAACTCGTATTACAACTTCCATGCTTTCATTAAGAGAAAATATTGCACTGTGTTAAGGCCCATTTAAAACAATGAAAATCATATAGATATATATGCACATAAACTTCATATTTTTAAACTAACACGGTATGCAGTAACTAAGAGTTATAATGCAAAAATATTTCCATAATTTTTAAATTAAACTTATTAACAATCTACAGAGTTCTTCAAAAAGCATCATTAGAATTTATGGCTTTAGGTGGTACCAGGAGATTTATCTCTTTGGCTCAACAGGTAAAAGAGTTCATGACTCAATTAGCTCTGTGCACTCGAACGAGTATTTATTTCACTCATGTTTCTCTGTTAATCATGCAATTCTGCAGGCATTTTTCTCCCGCTGTGTTTGACAAAAGCTAGCTCCCAGCAAGCGGGCAAGTTCTAGCACTTGCCACTTTTGTGCCTCCAAAGTCCTTCATTACGTGACATTTATAGTGGGAAAGTATTGAGTACCTGCTCCCCACCGCTCGGAAGGGCGCCTCGTAGAAGCCCGGGAGGGGCACGGGGAGCTGGCCGTGACTCGCTGGCCTCAGCCTAAGGCTGGCGCAGCCTCCGGAGCAGAGGCCGTGACGGAGGCCACGGGGCGGCAGCTGGCGCAGGGCTGAGCTGGCCGCCGGCGCTACGCCAGCGGGGCGCTGCTGCTGCTTCTGGGGCGCTACAGAAACAGAGATTTCTCTCTCTTTTCCATACTTCATACAGTACAAAATAGTTTAACGTGGGTTTTGCTGGCATTTTATAAGCTACTTCTGTTGGGGTCACAGTTGTCTCATCTGACCCCACAGGAACAAGAAACACTGCTCAAAAAAGAAGAGCCAAACAAAATGTATTGCACACAGCTAGCAAATGGTTTGCTCCCTTACATCCCATCAGAGGAAAGTGAGGGAGCTGCCACGTTAGAACCAGGATTATGCCAGTGAAGACAGCATGACAGAAATGAGCAGGGAGTCTCCCACTGCAGTGTGTAACAAGTCCTACCTCCGACTGACGTGCTGCAAGGCCCACGCCACCTTTAACCAGCAAATCGTCCTGTGATGACAGCGCAGTGTGCAAACGGCTGCAGTTCTCTACCTGCCCGCACAGGTAATTGGCTTGGCATGAAGCGCAGCTATTTTCTGATCACAGTGAACCCATTATTTCCACTAAAAGCAGAGCTGATAATCTAATGGGTGTTTCAAATAAAATGTTTTCTTTGCAGCTGCAACACTGAAAGAGAGCCTGCAGCAGTTTCCTGCGTATCACCAAGACAGGCATAAAGCAAAACCTACAAAACTTCTGAGAATCAGCAAATCAATATTTTATAGCTACTCTGTACTTCCTTGAAAGACTAATGCTTCTTGCAGACAAAAAAAATAATCAAATTTGGTACATTCTGACAATCTCAAAGCAGTTCTTAAAAATTTCTGGACCAATCCTCAGTTGGTCCCGTGGGGCAGGTATCATGGGTACTACTGGCATTCAGCAGAAAGGAAAAGAAAGGTGAGAAACTGACAGGCACGAAGAAGACGGGATGCGAACAGAGAAGAATCCCGGGACCACTTTAAATACCTACAGCACTGAAAACCAGCACATTCAGAGGGGACTTAATCTGAGCAGTTTCACCTCTGTAGAGGCTAGAGGCTTCTCTAGGTCTCTAGGCTGCCTGATGGTAGTCAACAGGAGAGAGGTGCCTACCTCCACAGGATAACTTGTGCTGTCCTACCACGCGTGCCCAACATACAGCCTCTTACAGGACGTCAGGAGAGCTGCCTCACCTTTAGAGAGGCGAAATAAATCCTAACCACCACGTTAAGTCGTAAGAGAGCCCAGGAAACATCTGAGAGCTGTTTGATCTGATGTGTAATGAAGTCACTTGCATAACAGGTTGAAGACTTTTCATACTAATTTCAAGCGACTTTGAAAAATGAAAGCAGGGTGCTAGCAAATGGCCGAAACGATTCTGTGTAAAGAACGGGTGGGGAAGTCCTGTCACGTCCCCCCGCATCCGCTGCAGATGCAGGTGCGGAGGCCGGTCGCTGTGGCAACACACCCCCATGCGGATCCTGGTCTCACGCTCGCTGTGCGGGGCAACAAAAAAGGACGGGAGACAGCGTTTTTTCTTATTAGCTCTAAAAGAAGCCTGCTATGACTACGTTGCAGCAGCAGTACTTTAGAAATTAAATAACTGCTTAATTTCTATAACATGGAGGTGTTCTTACTCCATTCCTCTACTACTGCAATTACTAAAGGATGATCAAACTTTAAAAAAACCCCACCAACCCCCCAAAATTCCCAACCTCTCCTCCCACACCTGATGCCCTAAACCTATCTCCAATTCACAGCAAACACCTTGGATCTCAAAATGCCACACTCCGAAAAGCGAGCAGATCTTACTCTGTCCGAATTAAAATTCTGTGCAAGGAAGGAGTAGTACTGAACTGCATCATACTTACAGTAGTCAGGAACAGACATCAAGGTGAACATTAGCCCTTAAGCTTAATGTATGTGAGAGCTGCCAGAGCTATTAATTAGCTGACAGAATGAGGAAGAGTAGTTGATGCAGGAACAAAAGCAACAACTAGAGAGAGCAAAACCAGCCTTGAAATCTCCCAGTGAAGAGTTACGGAAGATGGCCTTCTGTAGCCAGAGACAGTTTAAGGACTCTCAAGACAAAAGGTTGTTTTACTGAGGAGGTAGCTTGCAGAGCTTTATGTGGATATAGAAGGTAAATTCACTCATACCATTTCTGTGGAAGATATTTCTCCAGTCCTTTTTGAGAACCTAATCTCCTTCCAACGCTTTGATTGGACTGCTAAGGAAATGGCTTGAGCAAGTCAAAAGATGGCACTATTCAAATACCTCCTGCTGTTCAAATAGTTGCACTTTGAGAGAAGTAACAACGCCCCATACTGGACAAAGAAATCTTGAAAAACTCTATTAGGTCAATGCACCATGTGAACTAAACCGAGGATAAAACTTTACCCATGGTATTTGGCTATTGTCCTCCCACAATCTCAACATCAGGCACGAAGTTCACCGGTTTCCGTGACCTCTGGTGTCAAACAGTGCAATCCAGGAACACCAGCTGATCTCTACCCCAAGAAGGTTTCAGAGCTCAGCTGTGCCAAAAATCAGATGAGAGAATTACTGCAGTTAATACTTCTAGCCAGGGCCAACTTGAGAGCCAAAATGATATTCTGGCCACTTGATGCCTTCACAACGCAACAGCTGTTCTGATGTACCCACAGTGTGTGCCAAACGGTTAACAGCGCACTAGGACAGGCATGCAGAACTGTAAAATCCTTCCTACTAAACCTACCGACAGCACAATGATTTGAGAGTGCTATTCAAGAAACACCTCAAGAGAGAAAGCTTCTGGCCTACAGAACTTGCACAAAGACAGAAAACAAAGTGGACTGGCAGAGAAAGGTTCTTATGGGACAATACAAATGTCTTACTGCTTATAACAGTATGGATCTCCTTTGGCGGTTTGCCACGACACACAAATACACAAGCGGATGCTTACCCAAAGCCAGTGGCAGCTGGTGCCGTGTTACGTCCCAGCACTATCTTCTATAGATCGGCAAAGAGCACGGCCAGCATAGTCAGCAAAGGCCAAGGATGTGAAATTCAAAATGCCAAACCAAAGACCAAATGAATCCCAAACCATTAGTTTTGGAGAGCTCTTTCTTTGTAAGCCTCTCATGCTCCTCTATTCCTGTTGCTCGCTAGAAATAGGATCACTCTCAGAAGTTTCATGCTGCGTTAACAACAGCTCCTTACATTTAATTACCCCACCTTACTGCAGAGCGGGGAGGGAAAACGAAGAAGCACATTGGCCTTTCTGAAGCATATGAACTCTTCCTTTGCCAGAGAAGCCTGAGCTTATTTGGATCACCTTAAAACCTTTCTTCCAAACACATGCAACATCCAAAACCAAATAACACACACATAAGTAACTTAGGCTAGCAGATACTTCAAGCAAAAGATATTATCCCCAAACAATTGCACTTTGGGAAAAAAAAACCCCAAGGCTTCAGTTCAGAAACGGCATCGCAAGCCAAAGAGAGCTTTAAAAAATACCTAAGTTTAGTCATGTATTTTAATCCCACTGATTTCATAGGGATTTAAATGTTGGCTTAATTTATGCATGCTGAACTGTTAAAGTGCTTTATTGGATACAGGCCAAAGGAAACGGCTCCCTTTTGCAGCTTGTCCTTAAGAACCAGAGCATTTCACCCTTAACATCAATGATTAAAACAGTTAAAGCAGTTCCTAAAGGCGGTGATACAATACGAACATGCCTTTCTATCACCATTCCCTTTTTAAGCAGGGCTCAGAACGATAAGGCTTTCCTCCACAGACCCTACTGCCCCAGGCAGTTTTGTCAGACGATTTGCACAGGTCCCTCTCCAATCTCTCCAGTTCTATGATGTTTTCTTTACCACGGTCAAATATAGTTACACTTCAAGCACCTTAGGTATAGATCCTCAAAGGTTAATCGGTTCCTACCTAGGCTGACAAAGACCGCGTACCATCAGACCACATACTAAGCTCGAGAACTAACATCGTACGTTAGAGCCCTCTAGCAGCAGGGCATCGGCGACGCTGCAGCTCTAAGCCGTGCTGGGAGACAGCTACTCACGCATCCGCGCTGCTGCTCCCGCAAGCCCTTCCCGTGCCACGAAGGAGGCGCCTGCAAACAGACAAGCAAATACAGTGAGCTCCCCTGCCTTTCTCTGGACAACTTTTAAGGTTTAATAATTGGATTATTTCTCTAGCCACATTTCTCAAGGAAATTGTCCAAATATTACTGAAACTCATTTGGATATCTTTGTGAAGCAATGGAGAAGGATCATTTAGGTTTAGCCAGCAGTACAGCTGGGATATCAGAAGCTAGACGGCATATAAACTTGCAAAAAAAACCCCCAAAAACAATCTTCTACTTCTAAGTGCGTAGTTTTGAGAAACCTGTACAGGCCCTAGGTGCATATAAATTTAACTTGAGGTGAAGCTCATGATTCAGATTTTCCCTTCTTTTTTGTTAAGGAAACTATTTTATTGTACACATTGTTTTAATACAGTTTGGGGGTTTTTAAAGTGGGAGGAGTAGAAGACTATAGCAACTACATATGCACAGATACATCATTTTGTGGACAACAGTTTATTACACAGTAAGAAACAGAATAAGCTTTTATACAAATTAGAAAACTGTGACAAAAGTATCAGCTAAATATTACAGTACTCGGCCAACGTCTCAAGCTATGATTTTTGATTTATAAGTCAATTACACAGGACAATTAATGCACAGGTACATCTCATTCATCAATAAATATTTCACTATTTAATACCCTCCAAAGGAGAAAGTCAGGAACTCAAGCTCATTTGCAGATTACTTCAGGCATGGCTGTCATTTTGGAAACGACAACATTAAAATCCATGTACAGATATCCACCTTTCAGCGCAGATGAATCTGAAGATCGACAGATGTGGTTAACGATGTGTTAACATTCCCACCCGAAACTTGTTACGACCACATACAGCACCGCCCTCAGTGTCCAGCCAACATGTTGTAAGACGACCAGATCCCACCAGAAGGGTGGATCTCAACTGCAGATTTAAACTGCTTTGGTCACCGCGTCAATGACATTCAGTTATTTTATATTTTGCTGTCTACTTAATGAAAAGTGCTACGGTAATTTTCTAAAGTAAAAAATTATTTCCTGATGGGGATCTTAACTAAAGCAATACTGCTTATCAATATTACCTAGGCAGGAAAGGCTACTACCCATATCTGAAAATTCCCTTGAATTTGAATTACCTCACACCCTGATATTTTCATGCTTTCAAAGCATCAAGACTTTTTAAGACCTAATAAAACATCAGTGTTCTCACACTCGTCCCCAGATAGGCAACTCACAGATTCTTCAGTATTTTGAAACAAAACCAAACATTAAAAAAAATTGATGTGTCTTTTTTGACCAAACTATTCAACCTGAATATGCAAAACAGTTTGGTGAGCAAAACTGCCCTTTTCCAAGCACAGATCAAAAAATTTGCAACATCTAAAAGGTTTGGCAGCTAGCCCAAGCTAAGTCTGTCTGTTCCCTTTGGTCAACGAAGCAATAAAGCACCATATGAAAGTAGCTCATTTGCCTTTCAGTAAAGGATCAACTGTCTTCTGAAGGTGCCTATGCCTCCACCTCTAATAGCGAGATTCTGGGGTTCAGAGGCTAAAGGCCCTAGAAGACTAGCTTACTTCTGGCAGCTAGTCTATGGGTGAACCCCACCTTCGAGCTCCGGAGCAAATGCACACCTGTAGGGCTCTATCTGAAGTGTCAGGTTGTGACACGAAGCAAGCGTCCCTCACCTTCGGCAGGCTGCGTTTAAAGTTGCTTTATCTTTTATAAGTTTGTGTGCACTGGAATCTTTTTCTTGGATTTTCACAGTTTCAGGGTAGACTGTGAGCATTTTTATTTGAATGAATATAAATACATTTGGCCTGGAAAACACGAATAGCGTTTGTTTGTTTGTTTGCTAAAGTCAGCACAGAAAAGCAACAGCTGGTGTCCAGGAACACCCTCCCGGTACTTCAGCCTGAAGAACCCCAAAGTTTTCACTCATCTTGCCCATTCATTTTTAGCCTTCAGCATGTCTTACTGTGTGACTAACTATGCAATACTTCGCCTGCTATGAACAGGCACTTTTTCCTCACATTTCCATTTAGTGTTCTTGCAGAACAGAACTGCAGAAATCAGATCAGTAAAAGTCTTAAGTGTGTTACATAAGGGAAAGATTATCATAATAAGAACAATCCCCCACAGTATGAATCTGTGACTTTGCTCCCTCTGACGATCTGTAATCTAGTTCTCTTAAAAATAAAAGAAAGAAAAAAGCAATAATGTTAGTTTACTAGCTCAGTTCAGGTTTTGTCTTCCTTGCACAGCTCTTCATCCATCTGTCAGTTGCTGCCAGACATTGGACATCTGACCATGAGAGGAGGATGCAGTCAAAGCTGATCAATTATTAGCTACATCCAAGGGACTGGAATATCAGTGACTGATCCTAACACATACATGAGGAAGGAAAGAAACTGAGGCTTGAAGGAGATATTCTCAACACTGGAACATTAAAACACGGTATCTTCACTTCTGTAAAAGCTCCCTCTTTGCTCTGTTCATTTACCTTATGTGTCATCTTAGATACTCAATAGCAAGCTGTTACAACATATATAAAGACATAAAACCTTATTTTCATGCAGTATGTAAAAAGAAATCCCTTGATATTGAACAACTGAAACTGAAAGATGGAAAAGAGAAAGGTGTACTTATCATTTTGGGGCTAATGGATTGTTTAAAATCATGTTAAATCATAGAGGACATGGAAATTCATTTTCCTGCTTAATTCTGTCAACATTTTCTCCTTTGACAGCCATAGATGTTTATCTTGTTTTTGTATAGGATGAGCAATTCCTCTCTGAAAACAGAATATTTATGAAACATACATTTACAGTAAATCTTGTAACTCCAGTTGGGACTGAAGAAGCAGCTGAGGAGATCCAAGGCTTTACTATCTCAAGAGAAACTTTGTCACCACAGCCAGGCTTTTATGCATTAATCCCTTAACAGAGATAGGCAGCTTCCTCCCAGAAATGCACGACTGCCTCTGTTCGTTAGCTGTTTGACTGCCAGAGAATGGAATAGGAAACTCTGAGGAGTTCAGGTTTTTCCCTGTATCAACCGTCAAATGGTAGGAGGGGAAAAAAAAAAAAAATCATGCCTTTTTCATTCCTAAATCTAAATCTATCAGTCCAGTTTTGTCTCTTTGGATCTGAAAAACTTTCATCACCACCTTATTTCCAGTACCACCTCTAGACTCTCCAATCCCTTTTTCCTGAAGCCCCCAGACTCCAGGAGATGCATAGGCAGTGTGGAAGGCCCCCTATTCAAGGGTGATACTGTGGACTATTCTGAACGCATCACAGCTACTGCTGTTTAGAGAATCTGAGGTTGTCGGAGAGAAGGAATTCCAGTTCAACAGTATCATCAGTGGTCTCTACTGGTACATTACTCTTTTCCACAGGGGGTGAGTAATTCTGTACTTCAGGTCTTGAAGCTAATATCCTTGAAGTCCCATTGCAAGAACATGTGCCTGGTTGGCCGACGCTGTCTGAGCAAATATGGTTTGGATGGTAAACTCCTGGACAGGAATTTGGTTGGCAGTGACTAGGGACGTAGTATTTAGTTGCCACTGGACTTGATTCTATTTGATTATGAAAAGCATTATTAGCCACGCAACAGGTCTGGTGACAGTTAGTATCTTTGAATCCATGATGAAGGCCTAATTTAGCAATAAGGGGCTTCCCAACATTAACTTCCTTTCTTTCATCCATTGTATCTTCTATTCCTGGATACTCATAATGCAAGCAAACAGTGAAGATCAAGTGTTCCTGCAAAAGAGGAAAGCAGGGTGGGGGAGAAAAAGAAAAAGAAAAGGTTACACTTCCTCCTCAAAGAAATAATATAGGAAACACTTAAAGAGGCACAGTCTACTGGAGAAGGAGAGACTAACCTTTTTGGGAGCTAAAGACCCATATTAGGCAAGACTTGTGTACTGAGGACCTCTTTTAGTTAATACTTCCTCACTTGATAGTCTTTATTTCTAGAAGCACTTATATTACACCAGCTGCCAAAAGCAATGAAGAAGAGGTACCAAGTGATGTCCAGCACAGATGTTCATGACACAAAGATACAGAGAGAAACTTAACAGGGCCACAGTACGTTGAAGTGAGAACCTTTCAAAAACTGCAGGCCCAAGAGCACAGTTTGGAATGGAAGGAGATGATACGTAACATTTTCATCTCCTACTAATGACTTTGTAAGATGCGTATCTGCTTCAGGTTCCATTTTTTTTGTACTACAGGGCATAGGAACATCCCCACAGTGTGCAATAGCTTATCTTCACAAAAATAATCATCTTGTCAAAGCTCCATACGGGCCTAGAGAATACAAAGTGCCTTGCACGACGGTATCAGGATTGCATATGCATTGATTCCCTGGCTTTTACCTTTCTGCTAAGAAACTAAAGTCACTAAATTGTGCTATTAGCTATTTTTTCCCTCCAAAGAACATGTTACTTATTATGCAGACAATACACAGCCACCTCGACAGAACTGCAAAGCAACACGATTAATCTAAATTATCTGAACAAACTTGTGAGTAATAATATATATTAACCCTTAGCTTTTGCAGTGAACTTAGCCTGGTGTAGAGGCAGTGCTTGGGAAGGTCCTTTGATACTAAATAGCTTCCAGTTTCCTCAGGGGTTCCTTTATTGGCCTCTTTAGGATCCACATCCAGGTCCTGTTGCAAGAAAAAAAAGAAAACTTAACTGAAGGTACAGAATTTGTAGATCATAAAATAGTTAGCAGCATTTCTTTTTATAAAGTCAGCATTTTCTTCGTCTTAAAAAGAAAGCAAGCATCAATCTTGGATAACTTGCAAAAGCTGCTGAAATCACTCTTAGTCACAGGCAGAAGGGGTTACATTTGAGTAGGTTACCCTCTTTTCCTCACGGTTCCTGTCAACTTGCTGTGCTTGCTTCAGGGTTGCTCTTTTTTACCCAACTTCTACAGTACTACAACACTATTTTTGTGGGCTAAAAATACATGTATTTATTATGCACATTAGCTCAAATATTTTATTCATCAGAAGCGTCCTGTTTGTTCTATCTAAAAAGGTTTTCTGCCCCATGTCCTCTTTCATAGACATCAGAAAACAAGTTTTTTAGCTCCAAGGAGCTTTCTCTTTTACTCGTACCCTTCACTTTACTGTGAACAGCTGAGTAACATCAATGGAACTGGACAGGATTACCCAGGTGCAAAGAACTGTAAAACTAAAGCCTAAGAGACCTTGCCCTGAAAGGTAGATGTGTCCTCAGCTCACATAGGAGGTACTGACATTTAAACTTCTTTAATTAAATATAACAAATACTTGATATTAGACAATGAAAAACAAAGGAGACTTTGAAAAAGATGACCCCAGATTGATTTTAACATATTTTTATATATATTAAAAATATGCAGGAAAAAAAAAAGTAAATGTGTGTCTCTGTACAGACACACACATGTAAGCACCTGATTTCAACAGCTTAGACCCGTTTTACTACAAAATATGCAGTTTGACATGGACAGACCGGACAGTTTTCAGCTTCAGTGGAGGGAGAGCACCGAGACACCAATATGAAGCACTTACGAGTGCGAAGTCTGTCACGTAGGCTCTGCAAACTACTATTTCAGGTGGCTTCTTTACTATTCGCGTGTAGATTATCATGACATTGGAAAACTCGGCTGCAAACCCCAACTGAATCTGAACACCACATTTGAATTCAAGATACATACTTTCTGGAAGCTCTGCAAATAAATAACACAACATTACATTCTAAATAAAACTTAGCATATGTATTTTCTATTTTTTTAATTTTGTTTTTAAATTCAGAAGTTTTAAAAGGTATAGACCTCTTCCGCCTGCCCTCCCTCTACCTATCACTTACATATTCACACCGAAGCAAACGAGGCTGGAAGCTGACCAGGCAGCAGCACTGTGTGCTAGTATCAGACGGTACCTGGCAGACATTGCCAGAGAGAGCTGACTCAACTTCTGCTTCGCAGGTTTCTTTCCAATCTCAGTGCAACTAGCAAGGCAACGTTTACTGTAACTAGGGTATAGCTTACTGACCCAAGAATTTGTTTACGTATCTGTAATCAAACCAGTAAGGTTAATATGGCATATATCCGCTAGGCAGGAGACACAGCTATAGCATTATAAGAACCTTTGAATTTGACAGCAGAACAAGTTTCAGGTTCATTTTTTTCCTTTCACGGCCTATGCACACATGCACAAAGCCCAGCCCGCAGCATTTTTCTTCTTTATATTTTGGATCTTTCTCAATCCATAGGAACATATCTGAAAGCGCTCAAGGGTCAATGACATCATTCTGTGCCTGTAGGCTTTGTACTGATTTTTCTGTTCCCACTGGAAGTGGATTATTTAACATTATCATAGACATACCTTTACACAAATATAAAGGTTATTCTCTTCCCAAATTCCAAACACATTCTCTTCTATGCATGGCTTAAAACAAATAAACCATAAGATAACATTATGTCTTTATAATTTTTGTTTTGCATTTCAATCATTTAAAAAACAAGAATGAAGGGCTTGATTCCACAAATAAAAATCTACATCTGTAAGAGAGCCTGCCTGCATGACTAGTTGTCTTAAAAATGCCACCCCTGACCCTCTGCCCAACCTGTCAAAGAAATTTTAAAACGTACTCCAACATATTTAGGTAAAAAAGATATAATGGTCTTAAACCCCACTGCCCTTCTTAAAAGAAGTCTAGAAAGCCTGGAATTGATCTCACTTGTATTTTAGTTTTCTTAGTTGTACACATTGAAAACTCCTTTTCATCATGCACTTTCACCATACAGTTCACCTGGCTATTTTAGGTGATGACTTTAGAATGAGATTCACGTCGTCTTTGTTAGAGACAAACAGATTACCGGGAGATCATCCCAGGAGGTGGACATCCTACAAGTCTCTCCCACAGTGTTTGAGTGGTCTTAAATATACTTACTCAGGATGAATTCTGCATGTCACCTTGTTCATTATAATCTTATGTAAGAGGTAAACCCCAACACAAAAATTTCCAAGATCTGAACGTTCTAATGAAAATTCAGATATGAACTTGAATTTCTTCCACTTCCATTCAATATCACAACCCACAGACTAGAGATTATTAAGGAAAGACATCCTCTTATTTTTCCCATCGTGCCAGCAGGATCATCTAAAAGCAGACTATACTATACCATGAGCTTTGGCCCACTGTAGGTTCCGTGCCACAGACTCTGCCGAAGATACGGTTTGTTGAATGGGATCGGTTAACGCCCTTTTCTCAGACAAACTGCTGCGGATCTCCAAAGCTTGCTTGCCTTTGGTAAGGTGACACTTGCCCATATCTAAAAATAAGATGCATATAGTTCATCTCAAAATCAATGCTGCTGAAATGCTAACTAAATTAAGTACATCACTGCAATTTTTTTTCGTTGCTATGGTTATGCCAGTGTCAGCACTTCCATAAAAACTTGTAGTTTCGGAAGTATTCATTGCTCAGCTATTCATTCACTTAAGGCTAAAACAGCATGCCAGATGCCTGCAGAGAATCCTGAGGGTTTTGCATGTGTCCTAGTCAACGTGCTGTTTTTCAAAACAAGTTCAAGCAATATCATAGCTCTGATTCAGTAAGGTCCTAATTAAAATGACTCATTTCAAGAATGTGAATAATACCATTGGAGGGGATTTCTAAAGAACTGGAGGCAGTGGAGTATTTTAGGGGTCGATAAAGGGGCCAATACTGTTTATTTAGCATCATCACTAATGACCTGGATGACAGGACAGAGTGCGCCCTCAGCACGTTTGCAGATGATTAAAACCTGAGAGGAGTGGCTGATACAACAGAGGGTTGTGCTGCCATTCAGAGGAACCTGTACAGGCTGTAGAACTGGGCAGAGAGGAATCTCATGAAGTTCAACAACTGGAAACACCGAGCCCTGCACCTGGGTAGGAATAACCCCATGCACCGGTACAGAAAGGGGACAGACTTGCTGGAAAGCAGCTCTGCAGAGAAGGACCTCGGGCACCGGGAGGACACCAAGCTGACCACGAGCCAGCAATGCATTCTTGTGGCAAAGGCAGCCAACAAGAATAGCGTTGGCAGCAGGCCAAGGGAGGTGATCCTTCCTCTGTGGTCAGCACTGTTGAGGCCACATCTGGAGTGCTGGGTCCAGTGCTGGGCTCACCAGTAGAAGAACGACATGTACATACTGGAGAGAGTGCAGTGAAGGGTCACAGAGATGAGAGGCCTGGAACACCTCTCACGTGAGAGAAGTATGAGAGAACTGGATCATCTTTTGTATGAGGAGAAGCTGAGACTGTTTAGAATGGAGAGAACGTGGCTCAGGGGACTTCTTATCGATATGTATAAATACTTGACGAGGGAAAGTAAAATAGACAGAGCCAGATTCTTCTCAGTCAAGACCAGTGACAGTACAAGAGGAAGGAGATGCAAAATGAAATAAAAAAAAAAATCCACTTAACTGTAAGAAAAAACTTTTTACTCTAAGGGTGATCGAACACTGGGACAGGTTGTGCAGGGAGACTGTGGAGTCTCCATCCTTGAAGACATACAAAACCCACATGGACAAGGTCCTGAGCAACCGGCTCTAGTTTACTCTGCTTTGAGCAACAGGGTTGGACTGGACAATCTCCAGAGGTCCTTTCCAACTTTAACCAGTCTACGATTCAAACTTACTCCTAAATGTAGGGAGTTCGAGTGTTCAATTACATTTAAAGGTGACATTTTCAGATAGTTTTGCCGCATGCAGAAAGTCAAAACCTATGGCCTGCAAAGTGAATTAAAAAAATCCTGGAAAATTTCCATTTACGAGTTCATAAAAAATGAAATAATGAAGGCTATTTACATGGAACGCTTTTAACATGAACACTCCTTTGGAACATTTTCAAGTGTCATCAGTGCACCAATGTACTCACTAACACCCAATATCTGGTAATACTGACAATAGCGGTTATCACGTTGCCTGACAAATCAATCTTTCTCTCCACTCTGAGTTCAAGAATGAGATAAGTAATAGGTCACACATCAGAACATCTACAGCATGTGACATTAACCTGGCAGAACAGACGAAGCAGTAACAGTCAGTCATATTCTACAGGACATTTGGGGAAGCGTAGGGAAAATGGGTGATGGAAGAACTGTGACATGTTCTTATGGGGAAGCCAGGAAGGTGGGGGGAACAGGAGAGAGAAATCTCAGAGAATACTAACCCACTTAGGAACACCCAAAAGCAATGACAAAAAAGATGGGGGGAGGAAGAAGGTGAGAATATTTTTGGATATTTGTTCATTATAAAATTTGTAAACTTCTTACGCAAGTTGAAAGACCGATTGGTCTGTGACCATTGCAGAATACGAGCGGGTGTCTGTTCTACTCCTACTCCTGCTTCGAACAGGCTGACAACGGGAGAACACGGGATAAAAACTAAAGATGTAGTATATACATATACTACAGACGTAGTATTGATGCTAGGATGAGCAGATTACAGTGTTCTCTTTTCACAAAACAGTCTAACAGTCAGAATGTCCCAGAAGGCAAGAAAGATGAGGGAAAGGGAAGATATTGGGGCCTGCTTCAAAACAGAGTTTCAGGAACGATGACTTAATGAATTCGGGCTTAAATACAGCAGCTGGTGAGCATCCAGCAGGAGGAGCTTTATCAGAGCTTCTGCCAGGCTTTCAGGAAATACAGCTACAGCTACCTGCAAATGAGAGAACAGCGAGTCCTCAAATTCTTCCTTTGTATTTAAGTAATGGCAAAATTGAGCAGTACTGTAAGCAACTAAAAAGTACAAATCTTAATGTAAAAAGCGCTCTGCTTGTCTGCACCTGGCAAAAGAAGAAAACCACATCACCCTGCGGGGGGGGCGGGGGGAATCAACCTCAGCCCTAGGCTTTGGAATAATTGTTTTAGTTTTACCATCTACAGACCCTATTTCTTCAGGATAATTCTGAGATCTTCTGAAATTTTAACTTTTCACAGAAACTTCATGGAAAGTTTAACAGATAAGACCGAAAATACAGAACAGTAAGTTTGTTTTATGGGATCTAGGCAAGCACCACACCAACTATAAGCAAAAAGACAGGGAATATATATGAGAATATATACCAGACAAACAAGCCAACGGTAACCAAGAACCATCACATTTCAGTTTCATCCTGGGGTTATGCTGGATTCCTATTGCCACCAATGACAAATTCCATGCTGAATTTCAGCTAGTCAACCAATGATCTCTTCCCTTTCCTCAGTAGAGCACTGTCGGTCTAGGCTTTGCATTTCATTTTCAACTGACCTGTTGACAGCAGAACTTTACCACGCATTTAGGATCCTCTCAGATTTTTTTCTGCTTTTTGGATCCCTGTCAAAAGACAGACTGGGCAAAATGCCGAGACCTGCAGTTGCACCAAGTACACTGGAAACCACAGCAGAACTTGGCTGATCACGTACATTACCTACAAATAACAGAACCTTACACAGACAGCTCTTTGTTAATGGCCGTCTCTATTCTTTTATGTTTTGAGCAAATGTTTGCACAGAAGCAATACATTTTCCCTCAACGGTTTTCACTTTAGCACTTCTCCCATCAATTATAAAAGACAATTACTGAACCAGGCATATTAAAACAGTGGATTGCCCTTTATAGTGCACTTATAGCCTTTGATAGAGAGCAAATAATTATCATCACTATAGCACTCTCTGAGGTAGGTAGGACTCAGTTAATTGTTTAAATGAACGTGGAAATGACTGGATTACCACTAGCAGCTGACACCACAAGACAGAAGAGTAATGTCTGTGGATGGACAACTCAAGGCTCCATGCAGAAAGACACTCAGAACAAATAAAGTTCACTAAAAAGGAGAGTATCAAATTGATCACTATTAAAGAAGCTCAAATCCCTTTATAACATCATGATCTTTGTTAACGTGCTGCCCTGCTTCTTGATAAAAGCTGCTATTATAACAAAATGCAACAAGAATGAGCTTAAAGTAGCGTAACACATTCACCATGAGAAGAACGACATTTAAAGAAAGAAGTTTTTAGTAATGCAGGCTGAGAAGACGGTTAGTGCAGTAAGCTGGCGTTCACCTTCTGCAACCTCGTCAAGCAGTACAGTAATCTTCTTGTCTTCTAACAAACGGTCCTTCAAGAACTTCATGAAGATTCCATTGGCCAACCCCGACTGCTGAATTTCAAAAGCTTCTGCTCCTTGGCACCTATGGGATCACCAATATCAGACAGTGAAAAAACACTGAAACATCTGCATGATTAATATCAACATGAGGACAAAAGGAGTAAAGTTATGTTGGGAATGGGGGGAAATAAACCCCACAATTTGAAAACCAGGTTGTGTCTAAGGCCAGCCTGCTCTTCATGTTCATTTGCAAGCAACTCATTCTGGGAAGATTTCACTTACAATCAAGCCACAGACCAGAGCTGATGTCAAACTGTTTATATGAGGAGCTTAAATTTCTCACAGAAGACTTCATCAAAGCTCTTGACTACTTCTATTCAACAGCTTTTGCACTTGACTTGAAAACTGAGAGAGAGAGGTTATTTAGCTTTCTGCTTAAGTAACCTCTTCAAATAGTTTCAATTGCAGTTGTAACTTTATTCTTTACACCTAGAATAAGAAACACAGGAGCCAATCTATATGCTACCCCTCCAATAATTCATTAATTTATATTTCTAACACATTGTTTTCTAGAAATTTAACTCGCATTAACAGAGGAGACACAAGACCAAAGAGGGTACAGCACATAGGTTATAGTTTTCAACTGCTCCACAGTACTTGACCTTCTGTATGAGCTCACGGTGCAGTAAGTACCATGAGGAACACACACGACATAACTCCCCCTTCCCCATCAGCACAAAGAAACAGAATGTTATGGCTCTGAGGGCAAAATTTGTTTTTTTCTTCTCTGTGGTTTTTTCATCTCTAGTAAACAATACTCAGATGAGTAGAACACTCCTACAAGTAACCATTAGAAAAAGATAAGGAACACTGTCCAGCAGTTTCTGGTTTGCTGAATGCAGTTCTCTCACCGGCATTACCCTATATCTAAATGGGAACGTTAAATACTGGGAATCATTACAGATACATTTTCAGAGTCAGTTAGACTGTAGAATGATTCAAAGAACAAAGTAAAAAAGATAGTATGAGGACAAAGATATGGATATAAATTACTGGTCCCTTAACACCACAGTTAAGTGTTTTTCTTTAAAAGATTAGCTACACAATCTCCGTGGTCACTTCTGGCTTCAAAACCTCTGTGGCATAGCAGAAGAAAGATTTCCTTACGTTGCATATCCAAAAACAATGTTGGCCGTAACCTTCAGAGCATCTAAGATAAGAATTGTGTCATCGTATTCGTTTCTGCAATAAATGGAAACACAAAAAAGTAAAATAATAATTTGAAAACTAATAATGGTAACAAACTCTACAGTTGTTCAAAATACCAAAACCACATAGTTCAGAAACAGTAATTTTTTTCTCTCCTACAATTCTGGAATGAATTCTGACTGCTAAAAGACAAAAATCAGCATCGTCAGCACTCTTCATGAAGACAATGTAAAGACACAGTCAGGTATCAGGCGTTACCCAGATGTGGGCGTGCTATATTAACCAATGTAGACTTTGGCTACAATCTCTTAAAAAATGATTTCTGATAACTAGCCATTTTAAGTTATAACAAAAACTATATGATTTTTTTTTTCTTTTCTCCCAAAACATGGTGTCTGCATAGTTAACATGAGGTTTATGTAGCAGTATGTTCTATTTGGACAGCAGACTGTGGAGCTGAATTGGGTCACTGGCATTTCATTAGCAGTGAAGTTTCCAGGCTCTACAAACACTAAAGCACTAGCTATTTTCTATTATGAAACACTCCTTAGAGACCAGTTTTCAGAAGTGCTGACTGAAGAGCTGATTTCAAGTGCAAGTTTAATCGGGTATAGTAGTCCCTTAACATGGAAAGAAAATAGTACTTTGTTTAGAAAAATCCAATAAACCAGTTGATTTTTAAGCTCTAAATAAAGATACAACATCCCCAGCATAAAAGCAGTCCACAAAATCCACGCCTCTGAAGAGTTCCAAAATAAGCACTTCACTTGAGCCCTTCTGTCAAATTAACATGCCTTTGATCGTAAGAATTCTCCTTCCTCCCTGTAATGATGAAGATGGTGAATGATGCAAGCAGAAAGGGTCATTTTTCTTCTTTAAGATACCTAATTTCACTTTTATCTAATAAGACTGACACTTTATAACTTCTAAACAACAACAAAAAAAGAAGAAATAAATGTCATTCAAATCAAGAGTCAACTATCTGCCCACAGAAACAAAGTCTAATCACCAGCTTCACATTTCCAACCAAGGCCAAAGGCGAAATAAGTCTGTGAATGAATCCTATTGACTTTGAAAGCACCCAGATGCAGGCTGTGAATTCTCAGAACCATCAGCTTTCAAGTACAGTCAATTCTCAGCCCAGACTAAAGATTTCTCCTCAGCGTGAAGTCCAGCTTTCTCTCAAGATCCCTTGCTATTCTCTCAAAGTGGCTGTTCAGTTTTATTTGTTCATTTTCAAAATAGGCTCAGTTTTAATCTGTTGCTGCAGTGAATAAGCTGAACTTCACAGCTGGTTCCCAAAAGTACAGTCATCAATACCCTCTCCCTCTGTCGTGAAGCAAAAACATCCCTCAAACATCTAATGTCAGTTCTCACTATTTATGAATTATGAGATTATACCTTTTCCGACACATATCCAGTAGGAATACATTAAGTCCCGTCTCTTTTTCCTGCATTAGTTTGAGGATGTTCTGCACACACAGACAGTTTGCAGATCGGTAGGGATTTGGAGCATCAATAGGAACCATGAAACTGTTTCCATAGTTTTCGTAGCCATGGCCAGCATAGTATAACAAACCTGAGAGTTCAAAATATATGTGACTGAAAACACAGTTCAAGAGTACCTTGCAACATTTCTATAAATTTTAGCACGGTCAAAAACTTCATGCACTATGTCCACACTACGTGCCTGTGGAGATTAAGATCGTTCAAGCTACTCCAAGCAGTTTTTTTTAATATCGATATGCCTTTGTTGATGCAGGAAGGGGAGGAACCACGTTAACATCAACGTCACAATACACAGACACAACGAATTAAAAAAAAAAAAAATCACTCATGCAATAGAATCAATCAGATATTTGCATCCAACACACAAAGTTAAATACTCTTAAAATGCTTTAAGTAATGACCTCTAACAGAAATAATCTGTTATATATGATACATAACTCACAGATATGAACAAGAAAACGTGCCAACTGTGAAACATCATCTCCACACGTGCAATTACAAAGCTTTGAGTAGCAGTGAGTCACTGCAGATTTTATAGATAGAAAAAAATAACACCAAACAGTTTGGATGGATTTTTTTCTCTTTTTTTAAATGAGACAATGCTGTCATCTTTAAAATTATTCTCCTTTAATTTTCTTTTTTACTTACCATTAATCATTGGCAATTCTTAAAAGTACTTTAACTAGGAAAAATCAGAGAAAAACCTTGCTTCAACTATGAGAGCATTTTGCAAGTTTTTAGTTTTGCTGTTTCCTCTGTACAGTCAGTTTTGTCTTTTTTATAGGGAGGGATAAGAAACATTTTTACATTGGGGGGGGGGGGGGGGAAAGGATTATCCCGTGATCGTGTTTGGTAGGACTCCAGAGCACATTCCCATTACCAAACTACCAACAACTACCAACAACTCATTTTTAGTTGATTGCATCTACATCTCTTTACAGTTAGAGACTCATGACTCTTGTGGGTCTACTAAGCAAACAAATAAAAGATTATCCTACAATCATCTCGCTTGTGTCAATACACAGCAGCCTACAATATTTTAAGATTTAAAATCTTCAAGAAAACATGCAATAGTTTTATATAAAGAAAACATATCATGGAATTAAAAAAAGCTTTTCTTAACCCTGAAAAAGAGAACTGCAACCTAGGGCTTAGATTTTACTTATATGAATAAAAATGTCAAATATTAAAGTCATATCAATTTGCAGTAAGATTAGATGATCTTAGCATTAATAACCTCCACTGCCATAAAATGCAGTTACCAGAAGCTTGTATGATTAAATGGAATTTTCCAATTGTCTGTTCCCAGTGCTGTTTTTGCTTATCTATGGCAAGTTCCATCTTCTCAAAAGATTTTTTATTTATCTATACAAAGCAGGCTATGGGTCAGATCTTCAATTAGTATATAGTGCTGCAGCTGAATAGAAGTCAGAGAGATGACAATTTATGCTAACTGGAGATATGGTCAGTATTCTTACAAAAAACAGCCGTGAAATTTATGTCACTACAAAACTTGAATATTCAGAAAAAACAAAATAAGCCTTACCCTAACTTACTAAAATGGTCTACGTTTAAATCAGCTTGTGTAGGTACGTATGCCAGGTGTTTTTACCTTTTCATTACAGATAGCCACAACAAATGAAACTACTCTCACACAGCCCTGCACTTTTTGTAAAGGAATACCCAGATGTAACTATAGCCCTTCAAACTAAGCCTTTGGTTCTCTTTTACTTGTAAGCTCTCGAGTCACTAACAACTATGCCAAGACCTTGCAAACTGCTCCATTCAATCAACAGCGCTCAATTTCTTTTTATGGGAAACATGCATAGTCAAGAGAAGCAGCCAGCAAGTGCATACGAGGTGAACTCCGGGATGCAAGGCTTCACTTTAAACAAAGAGCCTAATGGTTATTCATTTGCCAGTCTTGGAAAATGGCTTTATTCAATTAAAAGTTAGATTTCTAAAGGCCACAGAATTTAAAGCATATGAATAAAAACCTAAACAAATAAAGGTACTATTAGGCTATTTATAAGATCCCAATGGTTACCTAAGACAGGATAGCTTCAAGAGTTAAAAATGAAGTTAAGTGCCACGTGCACGACTCCACGTCAGGTCCTAAGTTAAAAGGAAACTCTCAAATTTGATTTCCACAGAGTTTGGATCTGGACCTAAGTCAAGGTTATATTTGAGGTTATACATGTATCTGAGTGTATGTTAGATAAGTAATTGGACTGACTGAAGGAAATAACTCCCTCTAATTTAAAGCACGATTTATTAGAGTATTTCCTCAACAAATAGAAATATTTCAGAAATAACAACTACACTCCTATATCCTTGGCAGATGACTGTGCTATGCTTATTTGTTGAGTACCTGCAACAGTTAATATGTTGAGCTCAAGATCATAAATAAATCTCTGCATACCCAGAGTAAGTAGAGTAAACATGTTTGGAAGGCCTCATTAGACGCTTTGACACAACAATTTTAAGTAGGCTCAAGTTCCCCATAGACGTCAGCATCTAAGTGATAGCTGCTGCTTCTCTCTCTTGCTGCCTCTCTCTCGCTCTCTTTTTCAAAAAGAAAGCAGCCTAACTATTTTTAGCCTTTAAAACATATGGGTCTACACTTTTACCCCTTGTGGAATACAATATTAATTGCACCCTACATTTAGAACAACATAAACTAGGACATTAGAAGAGACAATCATCATCACTTTGTTTACTACTCCTGCTTTTAAGGAACAGTATCTGAAACGCCACTTTCCTGGCAGTAAGCAAGAACTACACAATGTCATATTAGGCATCATGAATATGTGTAACAAGGACTGAACAGAAGTAGCCACTATGCCTCTTCTATTTGGAGCTATGCCCACTAAAAATGCAATAAATCATCACCTATTTGTGCACTGACAGCATCTTCTATATGCTTGAAGCCATTAATAGCCACTATCCAGAAAGAACAAAGTGACCATTTAAATCGAAGTAGTTTTTGCCAAACACTACTGAAAGAATGCTCTGCTTACCTTTCAGAAATATCAACTTGCTGGAAAAATACAACTGAAAAACTACGCCTTATAAGAGCTTTCATATGGTGCTGGTGAGAAACTCATTAAAGCCTTTCAGTACTTTATTTTCTAAATCCATGTCAAAAATTATAGAAAAAAATTGAGAAGGTGCAAGAATCTAGAAGCTCACTCAAATGTATACGCACATCTATTTCCCAGGGAACAAAAAAAGAAAACTGCGATCAGAAAGTCTGCTAAACTTTACTGCCATAATTAGTCTTCATGTCACGCAAGTTTTGGCTCTGACATAAATGCCCAAATGTCAGATCAGCCAGTTCTGCACAGACAGAGCATCAGGTAACACACTATTAAAAAAGTCATACTAAGAAATAATCTGACCTTGTGTTCCAAAAAAAAAAATCCAAATCAAATAATGTGTTCTTGGGTAGGTGTTACTATAGGAGTCCTGCAATTTAAATAGGACAACTGGCAGAACTTTTTGGTCTCCGAATCATTTCTGGAGTCATTTATGCAATCTTAGCTTTTAGAAAACTGACAAAAATAGTGGCAGTCAGCAGCAAACTCCTCAATGCCCAGAGAAGAACTTTTCTTACGCTCCAAGCCGGGTCATTCTAGGCCTTTTCCATGCAAGACATAAAGATTTTTGCTCTATGCATCAATTCCACCGTGCTCTCCCCCAGCTAGCACAGCCACCAGTTCTGTCTTGTGCTTTCTCCCCCAAAATCAAGTTTATGCAAGACAAGGAATCCCAATATATGAGTAATCATCTAAGAATCAATGCATATCAGTAGTAGCAATGCATACCAGACCCGACTGGTTAGTCGTTATCCCAGCAGAAGGCACCTCCTGTGCAGTACGTGGAGGAGAGCTTAAAACTATTATTAATATTCTATTACAGGTATCTTATAAATGGATGTGTGACTCAAATAACAAAAACTTAGAGGAAAAAAAAAAAAAGAGAAATGTGTTAAACGCACATCTTTCAGTATGCATATTTTGCTTAATTTGTCCTCCCATAACTTAAACCAATACTGATGAGATGCTGCAGTAGAACCGTTAGAGTGATGCTGCAATTTAGACGTGAAAGCCTTGGATTTTTGTGGGGTGTTATTTTTAAGTCTCAAGAGATTAAGAAAAAGGAGGAAAAAAAAATGAGGGCTGCTTCCTGCTTAAGCAGCATAACCGCTATTAAGCTTTCCATCTAATGTGCAAAGATACACAGAAAGAGTACATTTTATACTCTATATTCAGACGTTCCACAGAGCTGTGAAACAACAGTTGTCCCTGAGTTCTGCCCAAACAGGAATCTTAGTATTCAACTCAGTGAAAAGTCCTTTATTATTGACAACTACAGAAAGTCAGAACCTGAAGTCCATAGCTCACCAGTTTCTCAGTTAATGCCTTTCCTTATGCAAGGTATATACAGCAAAGGATAATGTGAATTCTTCTCTGTTTTGTTTTACTTCTTTGAAGTGCATAGACATAGGAGAACTAAA
This sequence comes from Nipponia nippon, assembly GCF_047370975.1. Lineage (NCBI taxonomy): Eukaryota > Metazoa > Chordata > Aves > Pelecaniformes > Threskiornithidae > Nipponia > Nipponia nippon. Next base: position 2,895,074 of record NW_028262355.1, on the reverse strand, counting down.
TTTTCATTTTACATAAACAAACTTCGTTTCAATTTGCTTTTTGAAGTAGAAATCCGGGTTTGCACAAGTCTCTCTCACTCCCTGTCAAGGACATTATGAAAAGCTCCGTGCTTGCCAGCCCAGTATCACAATAACTGAAAGGAACCAGCAATTCAAAACAAGGATTTCTACTGAACCTGAAAACTTGGCAAAAAAGAAGAGGGCAAAAAAGATTGCATCCAATTTGCGGAGTGTTATGCCCTAACTCCGAAGCACAATGTTTTTATCTTATTTCTGCGCTGCACATTTTACTTTGTAACATCTTCATGAGAGAGATGCTTTGCCCGCGTCCCACTCTCCGGCCCCCCAACACAGCTGGTACCTGCCAAGGCAGAGAAGCGCACCCCCTCGAGCAGGGCAGCCCCTCCCACGAGCCCGGGACGGACATCCAGACGGAAGCAGCGTTCTGCAGACGCGCAGCAGAAAGACGGGGTGAACGGAGGGGTCCCGCCAGCAAGCCCAGCACGGGAGCCATGCTGTGCTTCGGGCTGTTCCCCGCCCCCCCAGCGGAAACGCAACCCGGCAGTCCCAGTACGCCAAGGGACTGGCCAGCCCTAAGCAAATCGTTAACTTGCAGGCATGGGGAAGGGAGGAGGGCAACAGAATAGAAGTTCACAAAAAAGGTGTTTAAGAGGTCTCCTAAAAGCAGCAAGGACTGCTGCCCAAGACTACATGTAGTCTTGTATACTGCAGTTACACAGTTTTCCACTACTCTGCTACTAGCTCGTTTCCATGATACACCACCGCAGGCGACACAACTGACTACTCTTGCTCTTGCCTAAAAGACTACGACAAACTAGTACTAAGGACTTCTTCGTACAGATGTGCACCTTCTGCAGAGCATGTTGTCAAATATGCTATACAGATGCAGCAGCTTTTAGCAGACAAACACACCGGTACTATCAAACAAAAAAGCGCATTGCAGTTTTAGGTGTGGCTAAAGAAAAAAGTTCAAACATTTTATCTGTTCTAAGAATAAAGAAACAATAACATTTCAACCAAAGTCAAAGGATATGCTGGTGGGTGTTTTAAACTTACTTTTCCCATTCTATGCGCACGCTATTTACCATGAAGTTTGTTTTGCTGTCACGTATAGTGAGCTGGCAGAGGTAAATACCAGATGTTTGCGTACTTGATACGTCACAAAATTGACCTACTTCAGAAGGGGCATCACATGTTCTTACCATACACTCCTCTGTCCAGGAGAAGTAAAAATTCATCCACTGCATTTCGCATCTCAGACTCAGTAAGATCCAGCAAAGAAACAACTTTGAAATCCAGCTGTCTTAGCAAATTGGTCAATTCATAGACATCTACCATCGGAGCCTTGAGTTGGGGGTGATTCCAGTAGCTCATATTTCCTATTAACAGAGCTACCTTGTCTGTTGCTGCAAAGACAAAGGAAAAAAAAAACACAGCACGTTTATATATTCCATGGGTTCAATACCTTTAAATTTAATTTCTTCTCAAGTGAAAATAGTATCCAATCTCACTTCAGGCACAATATTTTTTCTCATCCAAAAAACAAACAAAAAAACATTTCAGCATGGTCTGACAGTCAACATATCTGAACTGTGATGCATCTCAGACTGGATAATCTGTCGCGAAGTGAGTCACTAAGGCTATCTCCCATTTCCTTCACTTTTCTGAAAGCACAGATTATTACCGAATTCCCCCATGCAAGAAGAAATTTAATAAACATGAAAATTCTTATGGCATATTGCCAAAGCTATGGCCAGTATGCTTTCCCCAAACCCTCAAATTTTCTTATGCTTCTTAAAAAACAAACAAAAACCACACAAAAGACCACTTTCAGGTCTCCATCTCCCATGTCCTCTCTCTCTAAAACATGGTACATTTAGGTGGAAACTTTCACAGGTCAGAAGTAAAACGTCTTTTTTCTGGTTGTTAATGTTTCTTTTTACTGTTGCTCTGGTTAAAAACAGTTATACAGAGATAGGAGAAATTTACAAAATTTGGAGGGAAGTCTACTGATATTCTCATAGTTTGAGATACATTCACTTTGATTTTAATAGAAGTAATTCTGTCATAAGTAAACAAAGCAGCAATGAAAGGGGAAAAAAGTCACCTTGACAGAAATGCTTTTGAGATCACTAGCCTGATTTTTACCCCAAAATTGCACACTAAGTTACAGAACAGCACTTATTCAAAGCAAGGCGCTTCCTCCCAGGTTTGTTACTTCTCTCCAATAGGAATCTGGTGGCAAATGAGATCATGTGAATGCCCCAAACCTGCTTCAGAGCCAGCACCCCCGCACAGCTGGAGCCAGAAGAGGATCTCTGCCCATAGCCTCAATGTCTAACATTTCATCTCCTTCAAACAAGATGTTTTCAACATTTTTGCAGCTGGAAAACCTCCAAGGTCTTGAACAGTGCAAGCTATTTTAAACAGCAGAGACTGAGTGACAGTGGCATACCGTCACTGAAAAACACTTTTAAAAGTACAAGCTTTCTAATTAATTTAGAAAAGATGAACCAGGACTGGGGAGCACTTACGCTCCCTCTCACACTGATGAACCTGAGTGGTAAAATTTTGACCGAGGCCAGCAGCCTTTCCACCTGGTTTAGCATCAAGACAACATTCCTGACCACAGTCAAGTCTACCATGCAAATTTAGGAACGCGATTAAAAAGCCCCAGCAACTATTCCTCATAACACACATATGCTATCCATCTATCTTTATGAGCCTCAGCTCAGGATCAAAGTATCCACACGCTGTGCATAGGAATAGCTGAGCTCGCAGGGACGGCATACAGACAGACTGCCAATCCTTTTTATCACATCATCCTAATACCACTACCTCCAACTGTTGAAGTATTCCAAGTAATGGAGTAACACACTGGCTAAGGTCGTGGCCAGAGGAATTTGAAACAGTAAACTGAAACAGATGAGAAGTTGTAGACACTCCACCAAGTCACTAAAAATACTGGTGCCCTCACCACAGTTTACTACTGAAAGGGCATGCAAGCATTATAAAGGACTATAAAAATACACAGAAGTCTCCCTCCCTGCAGCTATTTACACGCCCTACAGTTACTTCACTAGCAGTGGCAGAAGCAGCAACATTCAGAAAAAGCAAAATCTATTTCCTAGATATGAAATACATACATTCATTACAGCTACAACACTACTTACCAACAGGTCTGTGATTTGGTTGTTCTTGTAGGTCTGCTTGAAATAGATTAAGAGAGCAGATCATCAGTAACTGCAGTCATAGCTGCCAATGTCAGAAAATGAACCGCATGTTCCATACAGCCATAGTCTATTGGTACTGCTTTGCCTAATAAGTTACTAGTTTAAGAAAAAAAAAAAGCACTCTTTTTTTTTTTTGTTTTGGTGGGACTTTGGGGTGTTGTGGTGTTGGTTACCTGACTTCCTTCGCCCTCTTCCAGCAAACATAGCCTAACAGGATATGAATAGCTAGTTATATAAATTAAGAAATAATAGATGCTTACAGTGTCATTTTGAATCTCACAAACCGCACATCAGCATTTTCAGTAACACCCGAAACAGTTCATCCTCTCCAAATGAAATGCAGCCATGCAAGATGGTGTATGCTTAGCAGAGATGACCGTCTGTATGTGAAAATTTGTTTATTTTGTACTTCACAGAGGGATGGTTCAGCCAATGCTCTGCCAAGAGGAACAGGTAAGCGATATGCCAAAGTGGTACGCTTTGGATAACATGTTACGTATCATGACAGTACCACTTCAGTGACTAAAACTAAGTCTTGTCAAAAGTAAACAGATCTATGATGTTTAACCCAGGAAATTATATGACCTTTGTGATTTGAGATTTTGGGAACACTGTATCAGGGACAATCCCTTATGGAGTACTATTCCAGATCTATGTTTCTATAATAAACATCAAACAGGCTTCAAATCACATTAGCTCACTCCAACATGAATTTAAGAAATACACCAATTCAACACATCACGAGTGACAGCCAGACACCCTACATCATCTTCACCTCAATCATCTGAAAAAGCAGCAACATACTAAAACTTAGAATCCAAAGAAGCCACAGACAAGAAAGCAAAAGATAATTCCTTCTGTATTTGTATTAGTATACATGCAGTATAAAAGAGCAGCTTTGTGTGATTTTACAAAGATAATAGCAACCCTATGATTCACTATATTCTTCGAGTTAATTTATTGGAACCAGAAAGCTGTGCTGCTCTTAACATGATACCTGTCGCTATTAAATCCCCAGTTATAAATACATCCAAATAATGTAAACGATATACTCTAACCCAGCTAGGATTAAGTGATTTGTAACACAAAACGAAAATGCAAAATTAAAGTTTTTCAAAACTTATCACTTACCTGGTTTTTGAAGATCACTTAGATCTTCTGTGAAGAAATACACCAATAAAATTATAGTTTACAAAAGAAGCAAAAAATACATTTTTCATTAATATAATTAAGTGTCATGCCATTATTAATAGAAGCTGAATGTTAGAAAACAAGCTACTTTTCTAAAAGGCATTTCTGTAAATCTAACCTTTCATGTTTATTCCACATGCAGAGAAGAGAAAATCCCACATCAGTATACTAAGCTGTGCTTGACACAGCATTATAATATAGTAGATCTCAATACAAAGGGAGAAACACATATTATGCCTCAATCCCACAGGCATGCAAGCAGCTGGAATGAATAAGGAGAAAAATTTCCAAGTCACCCATTGGAAAAAATTATGTTTGAAGGACTGCTGAAAAAGCAACATCCTGAGCAAGAAATCTTACTTTGTAAAGCCACGTGTATTCAGAAAGACTTCAGATACGTTTTCAAACATTCTAAGCTACCACAGGTTTCACCTAATTATTCTGAGAGCTCTGGAAACTATGGAAAAGTAATTTATCTGAAGCACCAGAGGTCTCTTAGAGCAGGCCTGCTCCCTGCAGAGGAGCTCTAGGCAGACCTCTTAAGCCACAAACGCAGGCTCGTATATCCACGTGGGAGACTGTAGTGACCTGAGGTGATACTACTGTACGTGTTAATGTAGCTTAGTAGCAGAATGATGTTGCGTCCAAGCAAACTGTGGTTTGGGTGTAGACCCCCACAGATAACGCAGTGGTTATCTTCTGCTTCAAAGGGTAGTTAAAGTACAGGTAACTCGGAAGCTTCTGCACAGCAGTCCGTCAGGTAACGCAGACACCTCCAAGCCAGAAAAGATGTGAAGGCTCAGAGACATGATCGGTCTCAGAAGCTATGCCGTGGAAGTGGCGGACGCCAAAATGCGTGTCACTTGTATGTTCCAGTGAGTGACAGTACACAATCCCAACGTTAAACCTCTAACAAAAGGGCTAAAGGGGAACATCAGCTCTGATTAAACTTTGAACAAGAAATGCCGCAGAGCAGTTTAATTCCGAGAAAATTCTATGATTCTGTAAAAAAACAGGGTGGAGAGCCATTTATTGTACTTCGCAAATGTGTTTGTTTTTTTCATGGTTGTTAGGAAAGCTGGGGGGGGCTGCTGTAAGCAGCCTTACATCTTTATATATGATCCCCTACGACGTAAATATTACAGACTGAGATTGCTCAGTAATCAAGGGATGGTATCAACATTAAAGGTCACAGCACACTTCTTCCTCCCCATTGCAGCAACGCAAAGGAGAACAGAAATCATCCTAATAAAGTTGCTGGAAACGCCTCTTGCAGACACAGAGCTGACAGTGGAACTAGCTCTATCCAGCTCTCTAAGGTCACCCAGGTTCCTAAACGTCTTCAGCTTTTCTTGCAAGGATGTTGCCTCCTGAGCCCAGCCAAAGAAATCTCAAATCTTTACATTTCACTAGAAACTGTAAGCACAGGACACAAAAACAGCGCAAAAATCAAAGAACTTTGGATACTACAGAAGAAGAAAGTAGTTTGTTTTCTTTCCTGTGTGCTTTAGGTCATGATATCAAGGCAAAGAAGAGAGAAGCACATGCAAAAGGAACACTGCATTACACATCAGCGTTTTAAAGTAGACCGAAGTCCTTAACCCACACGTGCTTTTCAGCAACACACTCAACAATCCGTCATCCCCGTCATTAATTTTTAAAAATTGATTCACAACTAAAGATTTACTTTACCTTCTGTGCACTCCACTGCCATAGCTTTCCTTCCTTGTGTTTTAAGTGGGGGGAAAAAAATTGGAAGACAATTGCTCTCAGTTATGAGAGTTAGCACACAAAGTGGAAGACAAAGGTCGCTTCCAAGCTTCTCTGCAATCTGGCTCATTTTATAGCAGTATAAATCAGCACTGACCACAACACTGTATAGTAATTACTACTGAAACTCAGGAGTACTAAACTAGAATATTTCTTAGGATAGGAAAGAACTTTTCATATGAATTATGCAATAGTATTCCCAGATAGATCTGGAAGCTATACAAATAGATCTTCTCCTCTTTAGTTTACGGCAAATACACGCGAACACGCACTAAACTGTGTTATATTTATTTATTCTGCTTGCTATGAATAATCTCAGCTGTCCTGATTCCTGAAGGACTCAGTGTAACACAGTTCGTATCACCAACAAGGGTTAAATTGATTTTTAGTTGTCAAAAAACATGAAGAAATCAGCTTGCGATCTGCTCTGCTGACAAGCCACGTATGTGCTACCAATGCCAAAAACTGGTAGCATTTCTATGCTGGTTACCATAAAAACCCAAAGCCCTTTATAACTGATAAAGCTTTAAAATTCCATTTGCTGCAAGCAAGCACAGCTATTTTAACAAATGGATAAATGAAAAATACAGAAGGCATGTGCTTGGCTTAATACTGAAAGCTTCAAAAATAAATTCTAATGATAGGGAAGAAATTGATACATCAGCTGACCTCTATCAAACAGAAAAACTCCTTACCTATAACAACTTCTATCTTCTTGCTATCTTGGTCTTCCCGGTCATTGAATACGTGACACCAGTATGTCCCTTGATGTTCCACGTCCACGTAAGTTACCTACGCAAGCATCATCACAGTCATCCCACCAGACCCCAAAAGAATACCTGTATCAGTTTCATTTAAGCCCACATGCAAGAAAGAGTAAAAACTAAAAGCAAAGCCTAAACAAATCCCAAAGCTGCCGATACCCTCATTCTTCAGTACGCTAGACAGCATGTGTGTTCTAAAAATGCTTTCAACGATTGAAGAACGAATGCAAATCCACCTCACAGGCTTGAGATGCATTAAGTACTGAATGCAACAGCTCATACAAATCAGAGTGCTTTGCAGTGCAAGTTAGAAAGACAAACTTTCACTTTTACTGATACTTAATCTTTATTATGTCAGTATGTCACACTAATCCAAAATACACTATCCCATGACTACTGCCTGAAACATATTCAGGATTAAAATTACGCACCTGAGAGCCTCAGAACGGTATGGGGAAGTAACAGAACAGAAGAACAACCTACAGCGAGCGCTTCCATAAGAGCCAGGCTACGAAGAAGTTATTTTCTTCAAGGAAGCTTTATGTGACAAGTTAAAGGTGGTTACACATTAGTCCTCCAAGGCTGGCACTTTGCAGTAACTTACCATGTAGACATTTTTGCTCCCATTTGCCAAGGGAAATCCATTTCTGAACCACTGGTAATGAGGAATTGGGTTTCCAACAGCTCCACATTCTAGTACCAAAGCATCCCCCACTGTCAGGTTTTGTGACTGAGGCTGAATACAAATGCGCAGTTTGTTTTCAGGCAAACCAATTAAGCTCCCTTAAAAAAAAAAAGGAAGAAAAAAAGAAAAGAAAGGGTGAGACAATCTAACCCTATATAGACTAACAAGAATTGACAACATATGGCCACATCTTCCTGTAACTACAACAGGCTGTTTTAATAGCAATGAAATTGAGTTACTTGTCCTTGAAGAGTATGCTAAAAATGAGTAGCAATGGCTTTCCAGTTCTTCAGTTGAAAAGTAAAAAGGAATGCACATTAAATATACCCCAGAAGTAAAAAAAGAGCAAAGCCCTCTTTGCATTATTTATTCCTGCCTGTAGGATTACAAAGGCTCCAGAGAAAGGTGCAAGTACAAAGAAGAGTGGCTACTGAAGGATGGACTGAAGATCCGACTTGTCTGCGAGTGTGAACACAGGAATAAGAATTTAAAACTTAAAATCAGTTAGTTTTAGCATATCCCTATTCTTCTCATTCTAAACTGAATATCAAACCTTATGGCAAATACACCAAAAAAGCCCAAAGCTAAAAACGCTTAACAAACATCAGCCACTGACACGTCCTCATACAGAAATGCCTTTGGGAAAGAAACCTATTCAGAAAACCCTAAATGCATTAAAGACTTGTCCAGTTGATGTAATGTAAGTTTCTAGATATGATAAAATTTATTGAAACAATGTGTTGAAATTAATTTTTAAAACATCTGCTACACACACACACACACACACGAGTGCTCCACTGACAAGGTTTCCGATGTCTCCGTACCGAACAGTTCAATCAAGTGACACACACTACAGCAAGCCCAGACCTACTTTTAAAGGTCACACCAGTGATCTTTTCTCTCAGCTGCAAGGTCACTCATCTTTACTTTTAGACTACATATGCAGACACGTTTTGTCATCAGAACTATTCATGGGGTGGTGACATTTTCCTTTACATAGTAAAATAAAGGGAAACAGTGATGTGGGTATCTCTTCTAGTAGCATCTGAGCTTCTTGGTGCATTATAAACTTGTATTGCAAAGATTTTACAAACAGATGTTTCATATTTATGATCAATGTTGACTAGCGTTTTTACAAGAAAGCTCTATTTCTTAATGCAGACTTGATACTGGTAAAAAGACTGACAGATGCCTGAGCAAATATTCTGTTCTATGACCACTACTGTACGGCATTTCAGAGACCCTGGCTTACCATGTTCTCTATCAACTTCTATAATGGTTTTAGTTTTCGTTTTTTTTCTTACAAAGAGCTTTGTTTTCTGTAACTTTTATCATAGAAAAGATTTTTAAATGCCAAAATAAACTTTACTCCCTTTCACTCAGCTTTTTACAGAACCTTCTCTCTCTCCCTCCTTCCCTCCGAATATCCCAGTTTGATAGCAGGATCTTTCAACAAAATGTAAAGAAATAATTTCCCTTTAGGGCAGAAAGACAGAAGTAAGACAAGATGGAAAGGAACTACTGTTATAGTCAAATTAAACAGCGTTAGTCTTAAGACAAGGAACACCAAAGTTACAGATAGTGAAAGAGAATATGAGGTTGAAAGATAACATGGTTTCTGTCTCCAGTGTGACGCCTTACCTGCCATCTCATTTACAGGCTGTCCTTGGTACAGCCTGGTGTTGTAGCACTCTCAAAATACACTGACAAGCCTGTAGCAGTATCTTTCGGAATGGTGTCTGGCTGCCTCACTGATCACAAGCTCACAAGCCAGCTATGAAAGACAGCTTTTACAGAATGGAGAACGGTCAAGCTCTCAAACAGAAAGCAATGAGAAAAGAGGAGAAAAAAAAAATCTGGAAAAAAGAAAGCAACCAAGGGAGCAGGAAAAGAAAAAAAAAAAAAAAAGACAGTCAGCAGCTGAAATAGAAGATTTCATACCTCGTCAACATTTGCTGAAATGGTACTGTCAGTGTCATCTAGTTCAACTGAAACACCAGTAACCCCAGGCCACACGTTACAGGAGATAGAGAGCACTCATTCAGTGCAACCACTACATACCCCTTTTAGGTTTCTTTGTAAGCACCCTAAGAGGGAAAGTTACAGGAAGAAGCAATCCATCCTGCCCCTTATCCTTTTACCCATCACCAAGACCTAAACATGCTAAAATTCACTTCCACTATGGCTCCTGGTTGGCCAAGAGCCACGGAACATAAAGCAAGGCACTAGTCTGTGGATACCTGCTGCCCTTTAGTCACCAAAACTTTTGCCGCAAGTGTGAAACAAAATACTGCTGTTTTTCTCAGATTTTTTTTTTTCTAAGTAGTCATTACAAGCTTATTAATCTCAGCTGCCTGATGTAATCAGCAAGATCTAAAACTGCAGGTTTCTAACTGAATAGAACCTGAAACAGGAGCAAAAGAAAAGTAGAAGAAATCATCGCTTAGATAAGGGACCGAGAATACGTTCAAGATTAAGATGTAAAAAGGTCACCTCAAATGACATTGCAGTAGCTTTTGATCTTTTACTGGAAGATCGATTCTCTCTCTCTTTTCCTGACATGAATAATTTTTATATGTGGGATACAAGCGGAAAACACCTTTGACTCGTGACGTAAGACAAAACAAGTACTCTTCACAGTCTGCAGACAGTGCAATTGATTTCTATCTCACTCATCTTTAGGCCAATAGCAAGCAAGTCGAAGGTATTTAATTAGAAAGTTTATAAAGGGCGGACTCAGTGCATGAGTCAATGCCTATGTAATGCAACTGACTATTCTGTAAAAAAAACCCAAAACCCCAAAACAAGCAACCAAAGAAAAAAACCTACACACACCAGAAAACAAAAAGACGCCACTCCAGCAGTGTCAGAAACTGGAAATAAATGCACAGTATTAATATACTAGCTCCAAGAAGTAAATTTCCAAGATTCTTTACGTTCTACTAACAAATTCCAGTACCAGCTGGATACTGTTGAGCAGACAGCTAATCTTATTTGCTTTCTGCTATTATTCCGTTCTCCTCACACTTCTTCCACTTCCATACTTTCATCACATATGCTGCAGATAGAGATTAACCCATCAATGAAGCAGAGGTATCTTCAAGCCAGTGCCATAAATTCATACGGACTTACACTGGTACAGTTCAACCAGTGTGGCTTTTCTTATGCAGGTAACACACATTTGGCTGTTAGCTGACCATTTATAAAACCTACGAAGATGGAATTCACACCAGAAAGTCTCAGTTTAACTCATGCGTTTCTTCCTCTCATAGGTTTATTTCAGTGAATTGTTGGCATGTCTTCACTGTTACCTGGGTTGGTTATATGAAGTTGAAAATACTGCATTAGCAAACATATATTCTGCAACACACATATCCATGGAGCCCCAGCCTCTCCCTCTTTTCCCCCGGTGTTCTGAGAAAGAAAGAATGTGCTGGGCTTTGACCAATTTGTCTCTCCTGGTTTGTACACCTCTAAGATTGCGATAGCCTAAGATGATCTGACAAAGTGACTGGAAGGGAAATCTATCACTTCAGCTACCTGCCAAACCTTATTCCAGACCTCAGTCCTGTTTCCTCAGAGTGCAGTTAACACTCTTTCCATTCCACAGTACCTAGATTTTCTGAAGTGGCCAGGCCTCCAGCAAGCAAGTGCTCCTCTGTAGTTTATTGTTCTGACCTTCTAGGTAAGGTAGGACTTCTTTCTAGAAAGGCAGAGAACCTCGTTAGATTCTCCTCTACCCAAATACCTTTCTTCTCAGACTGGTGGCACATAGATGAAGAGGAAACAGTCCTGACTATTAGGCCAGAGCCCACGGAGCAGTCATTAAGAATAGACTGTGTGTGTCTGGTCACTAGCGAGTTACAACAAGAGGTAAACAACACGAGAGTTAAAGAATTGCCTTTCTGGTCCAAGAATCCCCTAAGAATTGAAAGGATCTGAGACTGTGTATGTTCTCCATTTACCTATTCTTATCCACCACTGTGGAACTCCATTTCTTTTCTGCTTTTGTGACCAGCACAAGAGCCCAATAATTGCATACTGCATTTTTAATCAGCCCTCTTTCACACCTGTGCAAGACAGCAACAGGGGCCCAAGTTCCTCTAAGAAGTGGGAAGACAGATTTTCAGAAGACAATGTTTTTGCCACTCACCATGAGATGTACCCTGGAGATCACAAACTTCAAGTCGTGCCCACCGACTGAACACAAAGGAAGATTCACTGTTCACTCGACAGATGTAAAAGCCAGAATCATTTACATTCACTGGATTCAAAACCAGCTCTGGAGAATTACCATGGGGAACCTGAATTACAGGTGAGACAAGGAATATTTACATTTAGATTGATTTAGTCTAAGCCAGGACCTAACATTTATTTCAATGTCCATACTACCAGCCTCAACTCCTTAATTTACTTGAAACTTTTGGATGAGAGAGTCTTGTTCTATGTATTTAGTAGCTCAGAGACAGGCTTTCTTCCAAGAATAATTCATATACCTCTCTTTAAGACAATTCTGAGCTTTTAAGGCAGTTGAAAAGCGCTTCCTGAAATTAATAATGTTTACCCTTCGCCACAAATAACTCAGAATAATTTCTTAAGCACCACTCCAACTAGCATGTGTGTTACATTCAGCTCTAGTCTTAAGATATATTCATCTATGACCGGGAAACTGCAACATTCTTTCACAGAAAAATTATTTTTTACTATATTTTAACTGTAATGAGTCGGAAATGACTGTAATCATATTTTTTAAGCCATATTTTGGATGATCTAGATAAACTTTTAGAAAGGTGTAGAAAATGAGTTAAAAATTTCAGTCCTAACAGAATTTAAAATACTATAAATTTACTGCATTTTTAAAAATAGTACTTACAATAAAATAACATTAAAAAAAAAGTGCATTCATCTTGTAGAAAGATAACCAGGACCAGAGATATGGGTATAAGTGCTGCCATTCAAATTCCAGAGACACCAGCTCATACGCATTCCAGTATTTTATCGAACAAGTCTGTGGCACCACCAAGTTCAGGCCTTCAACTGTTCATTCTTAGGAAAGCAGTTTCCATCTGTACAAGACCAACAGTGACTGGCATTTGTTCCAGTGCGGCAGTTTGTCAGTAGCCCGTGTTAAACTTCCTGGTAGGCTGAGAGACAACTAAACTTACAGTTTCCTTGCTGGCACATCCCAAGATCAGCCTCCAAGGCTGGAGCGGTCTGAATATAAGGAACCACCTTATTGTTTTAGCACATTGATAGGGTCATTATGCAGCATTTCTTAAACTTCTGTTTTTATTAGTATATATAGCAATCTTCTCTCCTTGTAAATAAGAGTAACAGTCTTAAAAAAAAAAAAATAATCCAAAATCATTACCTATTATTTTCACCACTTAATAAACCTATATTCTGTATCAACTATTACCTCTTTTTCCTGTTTGAACCACTGGTAATGCACGAACGGGTGTCCTGTTGCCCAGCAGCACAGCTTGACGACTTGACCAGGGAGCACTGCTTGAGAGTCTGGCTGTACAACAATCTTTATACCTTTAAGAACGAATTTACACATAGGAAAGTTATTAAGAAATACAATTCCACAATTCAGATTTGCATTTAAACTGTCCTTTGAGCAAAGACAGTTTCTGTCATTAAATATACTTGAAAATAATTTGTTTGCACTGAGTATACACACAGTTCCAATTAGTAATATGTCTTTAAGACATTCAAAATTGTCTTCCATTACACAAAATCCATGCTTAAATTGATCAGTACTCTACAGAGTTTATTGAAGATTTAAAGTAGATCATTCAGACATTTTAATTTTAGGATACTCCAATCCCTCTCGCTCTCTGCTCACTAAAGCTAATACTACTTCCAATGGCATCACAGACCCCTTCTGGGAAAGGTATTCCCAGTTTTGAGAGTTTGCTCACTCTCAACAACTTCTTTGAGTTGTTAATCTTCAGATTAAGATTAAGCACAGCCTGAGGGATGGATCAAAACAGTAAGAGTTAGTTTAACTACAACATAGTGCGGTTTTCTACTATTCCTTGTGCAACCGTATCAGCTGTAACACTGGTTTCAGCTTTATGCCTTCGACTCCTGTAGAACACAGGGCTGGGGTTTTCTTTTGCCAGTCTGCAAGGTTAAATTTTCCACTTCAAATTTTAACTGCCAGGAAATAGTGTGAGAGAAATTCTGACGCTGGTCTGATATGATCCAGTTGTTTTCTTAACCTAGACCATTCCAGAGATCTAGTTACAGCATGACCCCAAACACAGATCCACTGGTATAACCAAGGTCATCAGAAGAAGGGGGCGGGGGGGGAAGCCAACCGCAGAACAGAAAGTTTAACCTCACATTGCTGTCAAAAAATACATGGACCTATGACCAAGGTGTTCAGCAACACTGAGCTGATAAGCCATCAAAAATCATCAATTTAAAGCGTTATTTGCTATGGATGGTAAAATGCATTTAACGACCCCAGTGGGACCACAAGCAATACTACACATGAATGACTAGTTGCTACAATACTAGGGTTGTGGGTTAACCCCGGTGGGCAGATAAGCACCACACAGACCCCCACCCCCAGTGGGATGGGGGAAGAGGGAAAGGAAGAATAAAAACAAGAAAACTTGGAGGTCAAAATAAAACAAACAAACAAACAAAAATAGTAATTGTTTAGTAAGTGAAGGATGAGTGGAAGAACAGGGAAGAAAACAAAACAAGTGATGCAAAAGCAACCACTCACCACCTTCCGTGGGCAGACCGATGCCCAGCCAGTTCCCAAGCAAAAGATGGCTAGGCCCTCCAAACCTCCCTCTTTTCCCTTTTATTGCTGAGCATGATGTTATATGGTACGGAATAGCTCTTTGGTTAGTTCAGGTCATCCGCCCGGTTGTGTCCCCTCACACACCCTATTGCACACCCCCAATCTATTCACTGCGGGGGCAGAAGGAGAAATGGAGAAGGCTTTGATGCTGTGCAAACAGTGTTCAGCAAAAGCTAGTACATTAGTGTGTTATCAGTACTGAAAGAGATCGCAAATATCCCGGTACAAGACTCAAGATTATCATTTGCTCCAAGCCTTCTTATTACACTCTGCCTTGAGTGTAAAAACAAACAAAAAAAAAAAATTTCTTTTTGTCTGCTTTTTTCCCCCTCATCTACTTAATGGCTTAGTCACACATCAGAACTTTTTCCTAACAGAGAATGTTTGAGGAAAGAAACCATAATAATTTGATCAATGGGCTGAAACCTGAACAGAAACTCATGTGGTCAACAGACTGAAACAGAGATTATACGACATTTGGAAATCGTACAATGTTTGTCTAGCAGGGAAGCAGGCTATATTAACTTCCTCCACACGCAATCTTATTCTGAAATAGTTGATCACGGAGGCAGCTACTCCAAAGTAGCTACATGACTTGAAAATTCCCTGCCTTTCTTTCTCCAAAATAACTTCCCTCTATACCCTAGCCCTGAAGATCTCTACCTCAGTTCCTCATTTAACACTTTCTTCGCCGTTTTTCATAGTTAAAGGGAGTGTGTTAAGTACAGTTTTTGAGCATCACAATCACCCAACATTAACCAAGATGAACACGGGAATTATATTATTTCAATTTAAAGGACAGAAAAATTAAGATTACTTGCTCTTTCCAAAGACCCAACTTGTTTTTTTTTTAAATCTCTCCTGATTTGCATCACTAACATCTCTTAAGAAAGCAGTTGAGAAAAACGCATTCACTGAAAGATTAGTATTTTGCACTCCTTGCAAGTATTTCAAAAAAAGTTCTAAGAAATCTGATTCATAATTTCTTCACAGTTTCATCTATTTTCCTGCAATTCATTCAGCACTATACAACTACTTCCTGCAAGCATCACAGAATTTAACAGGTCAAAAAGAAAACCTTCTGGCTCAATTTTCTGAATGATTACAAAGATACATGAATACTTCTTTGATTTTCCTCAGAAAATGCAAAGCTCAAGTTCTACCATCGAGGATAGCAAATTGACATTTATGGTTACCAGACTCTGAAACACGCAGTGCAAATTAAGTGCTCATAATCTTAATTATAATCCAACTGTTACGTTCTTAACTTACACACTGCTAAACATTTTCAGTCATTTCTGGAAACTTGGTCTCAACTACTCACGTTCAGACTGAAGTGCCTAAACTGTTGCAGTAAGAGACCCGCCTGCAGAGCAGAACACCTCTTTGCTCGTTTTGCTCCCCACAACTCAGTGATGTTGCATAAGGACTAGACTAATACCACAAATTGCGTATTAAGCTTTTTTTCCTTCTTAGCCTGGGAGAAAGCTCTTCGCATTTCATTCATTTCCAGCAAGTTCACAACATGACAAGATAAAAAAAGGGAAGAAAAGGGACAGAGAGGTGACTAAAGGAACAAGATGCCTAGGCTTTCTCACTACCAAAAAGGAGAAGTTTTAAAGTTATCATCACTTTTTTTTTTGTGTCTTTATAGGAAGACGACCTTCTGTGGAGTTAATGCAATGTGATAGGCAAGTCTCTAAGTTCTGAGAGACAAACAAGTCCTGGAACTTGGTTCTGGGAGTCTATGATTCTTCAAGAGATCCCCTGTATTGCTGCAAACAAAGCGATGTCCCAGCTTGTAACAATACATCTCTGCCATAAAGGTACTGAAGTAGTATCGCTGCCAAAACAGACCTCTAAGCAGCATCAGAACTGTACGCTCATTAACCAGTACTCTCATAGGCTCACAACGGTTTGTGTCTTTTTAACTGCATCTACTAAGCTGGTAGAAAACAGTGTAACAAACCAGTATGACAGCTATAGAGGTCTTGCATTAAACAATCCCATTCCTAAAGGAACTTGAGCAAAACTTAAGCTGTTTTTGGTGTATTAGAACAAATGGGCAGTTACCAATTTGTACTTTGACTTCAAGCATCAACCACCCCTGAACACTTAAACTCACTGCAAATATCATGGCCTACCACTTCTTTTTAAATAGTTGAAAGTTATTTTTGACCTAAACTTTCTTCAAATACCCTTTGCTTTGGTTTATCTTGGTTCCAGTTTCCCAGTCTGTATGAAGCTACTCAGTCCTCCTTAGAGGAGGCTGAATCCATTCCATCACAGATCATACTGTCCTGCAGGAGATTCATTTATAACAAGACCACCTCTGCACTTCCAAGGGATCTTGACACAAGTCCACTTACTGGCTTGTTCTCCTCAATACAAGGATATCTTCGCTATCTATCCAGTTCCCTAATTGATACCACTATCTCACAATTCTGCTATGTAGCAAGTTCCTGCTTTACCCAGGATTTAGACCTCATTATGTATTTCAAAATGTAACTTGACTGACAGCCACACAAAAATCCTCAGTTCAATGGTGGTGATACTTGAGATAATCACAGATCAAGAAAGCACAACATTTTGGCTCCGTGCAGGCACTCTGCAGTACACATGTGAACCAGGACCATTCCTGTTTTCAGTGCTCCCCCAGTAGCCACCACACAGAGAACAATAAAAAGGAACGAGCACTCATAGTGCAGGACAGCCCATGCCTCCACCTCAACTCTTGCCCCATGAGCGCGATCCACTCACACTGTTACACCACCAATTCCCCTCTCCCTGCCAAGCCTCCGGTGGTATACTTCAGCTAGACTAAGCGATCATGTAACACAATCACACCTCATTCAACACACCATGGTTCTCCTAGTACAGTAAGAAGCAGCAGCCTTAACTAGATGAAATGGCTGCAAAGCATTACTATAATTTACTTTAAAAGTTCCAAGGTTGTCGTAACAATGGTTCTCAGCCCATGGCTTCTCTTCTCACACTGTCCAAAGAACAGGACAGCTATCAGTATAGCAAGGAGCCCGATAGTCTCATTTCCACTCCCCACTCTGAAGAGAAGCTTTTGCAACTTCCTAGTGGGCTGAATTTTACCACATCCTGAAGGAGGAGGACATAAAAAAGGGCCCTGGTTTTGTACTATAGCAAGAAGCACTTGGTCTACATGGTTTTACCTGTGCATTCCCTTGCATTGCCCCACTTCCTGGACGTTTTGTGAAGAAGCAAGTTTTGAATGTGTTAGCAGACAATAATCTAGTTCTATCCTAAGTTAGTCTGTTTTTCTGTCCAATTAGCAAGTTGGACTGGATCCAATACGCACCAGAACTGGCACTAATTGGACCCTTCCCCTTCAATTACAGTAAACTAGGAAATGCAGTTAACGAAACCTGTACCCCAAACAGATGGCTGGCAACACTACTTGTCTTTCTAGCTCAACCATTTCAGTTCTATGAGCATCTCCCAAAGGCATAGTTTGATACAGAACCCAAGACAGCAGAGGGAATGACAGCACCTGTCATATCTATGCAGCCAAGTCCAAGTCTACAACAACACTGCATTAAGCCTGCTTATGTACTTGGCTTACTTTTAATCTCAGAATCATATGAGCCAATTACTATGGTAATCATACGAACACCAAGTACTAGAATTCAAACACTAAAGATGTTTTTACTTACTGTAGAAAACAAGCACTTCGGTGTTTCCAGTGTAAAACATACAGTTGTAGCAAAAGGACAAACCAGAACTGACCTGAATGGCTGAGACACTGAAGAGCCTCTGTATGCTCCAGGGCCTGCAAGAACTCCGCAAGCTCCACCACAGTGCAACCCCGATCTCCCAGCAGTTTCAGGAGACTCCAGCTTGGACTTCCTTCTGGCTCCAGCACTTTGAGAGAGCACTGCTCTAAATCCAGAGGGCTACAAAATAATATGAGAAAGTCATGGCATAGACCTTCTTACTACTTTTTCCTCAGAAAGGAGCTGAATTAAAAGTCACTTGTAGACAAACAAAACACTAAAAAAAAATAGAGATGGGAAATTCCTAGCTGATTTTGACGTATTTGCAGTATTTCCTTCAAGTTTCAGGAGTTCAAAGGTTATACAGCAACACCTCCACAGACAGAAAGTGGTATTAGCGAGTTGCATGCTACAAAACAACAGATGCTTGTACCTAACAATTCTGACCGAATGTATTAAGAAATCTTCTAATTTTCACTTTTTAAAGTCTGAGCAGAAAAACAAGTACAGCATCTTTCATTTTCATGTGCTTAATTCAGAAGCGGTAAAGAGTGAGTCAGAACCTAACTTGAAAGTCCAGGAAGACTTTGATTTTCAGAGCAGTTGTTAAAACGAGTGACTGCTGCAGCTTAACCGATACACACGTCTACTGCTGCAGTGCAGTCAACTGCTCCAATAAATTCATCTCCAGGTATAAACATGAATAGTTTTGAATTCTGGTGTTAAGTCTTCACGCACTTTCAATCACAGCAGATTAAAACAACACAGATAACAAGGAAATAAATACAGCTATGGAAAGGGAACGCAAGTTTATGTATTCCCGCTAAAAAGATTCATCAGTGCTTCTTTCATTAAATCACAGTGCCATGCAAAGCTGGGGGCGAGACAGTTTCACTGATCAAGTAGACCTCCATAGCATTTTACTGGACAATACAGAGAAACAAACATAGCCCCAGGCCCTACAGAGGGATCATATTGTAGTCCTCAGGTTCTATTTCCCTACATTAACAAATATAGTCATAATAGAGAAAGGACACATCTTCATAACGTACATTCAGTGCTGCACTTGAAATGCCTCATTTTTTTGAGATACTACCCTCTAAACAAAATCTTGAAAAGCCACAGGAAGTAAAACGATCAGGAAGCAATCTAGAGAAGGTGACCTAGGAAGAAAGAGTTGAAGAAAATGAACGTGTTTACCCTAATAGAGACAACAGGAGCCACAGGGAACAGTCACCATTTTCCACGTTCCCGGTCTAGGACAAGCAGTCGGCTGCACGCGCGCTGAGCAAAGCCAGGCGAGGTGCAAGGGGATGCTTTCCAGCTACAAAGGCGGCAAAGCAAAACCCACGCTCGCGCCCCGGTACTTCTTCACTGGAAGCCCGCGCGTGGGACTGAGCGCCCGTCTCCCAGAGAGGGGCTGCGTGCCCCCGGCCCTGCCTGCCCAGCACCCCAGCAGCGGGGCCTGGGTCAGCGGACGCGCCCTGCCTCCGTACAAACGCAGCATCGCCAGCACAGGCCGGGCACCGCTGCGCTCGGGCAGAAGCGGCCACAGAACAACTGCAGCACTCAGCTGCTCTTCTGCGCTCGAGTACCAACTGATAAGGGAGCTGGAAAGCAAAGGCGGACCCACAGCTGCTTCACCCGCGCCGCCCCGCCGCTGGCTGCAGGACCGGTACCCGCGGCCGGCCGCATCGCTCGCGGTCCCGTGTGCTTTCAGCCACGGACGAGGCAGGGCTCCGGGAGGCGCCCCGGGCCGCCGCGTCCCCCACCCTCGACCCCGCGGCGGCACCACGGCCTCAGCCTCCGCTCCGCCAAGGCTTCCCCGCCGCAGGAGCCCGCCCCCGCCGAGGCCCCTCCCGCCCCCCGCGCAGCCCCGGCCCGCGGGCCACCCCGCAGCCTCCGCCGCCGGCCGCCGCGCTCCCTGCCCGCCCCCGCAGGCCGCCCTCACCTCAGCCGGACCCTGCCGCGGCTCCCCGCTCGCTGCGCCAGGTCCCGCCAGCCCTTGCCCGGCGCTGCCCGGTCCAGCAGCTCGCTGAGCCTCCGGAGCAGCGGCTCCGCCAGGCGGCTGAGGGGCAGGGACCCCGGCGCGCTCCGCACCGGCTCCGACATCGCCCCTCTCCGGCCTCCCCAGCGGCGGCCAGCCACGGCCCGCGCGGGGCGGCGCTCCCGCCCGGAAGGACGCGCCGGGCGCAGCCGCACGGTGCAGGGCAGCGCGGCGAGGCGAGGCGCGGCACGGCACGGCACGGCACGGTGCGGCGCGCCTCAGGCGCGGTGCAGCTGTTCCCTCGCGCGCGGCGCCGGCTTCCCGCCCTCCCCTGAGGGGGCCGGCGCCATGTCTGTGCCTGGGAGGCCTGTGGCCCTTCGGAAGGAGGAGGTCTTCCCTCGGCCCGGGGCTGCGCTCTCCGGCGCTGCTGACAGCGTGAGGGAGCCGGTCAGGGTTTTGTTTTACCCGTTGTGAAATAGGGAGGTTGAGCGCCTGGCTTTGAGGCCGAGACCTGCTGCCGGCGTGGGCAGCTGGCGCTGAGAAGGCCAGACACGGCCAGAGAGCTGGGAGCCGCTCTCCTGTGAGAGGGCGAGGAGTCGGGCGGGTGGATAAACGGGGCAAAAATGATTCAACAGTGGGGGGAGAGGTCTCGCTTTGAGGAGAAACAGCTTTATCTAACTGCAGCCAACACAGCCACGAACTCTTCTCTGTGACACATACTCTCCCTCCAGCGTGCTGTCAGTTCCCAGATGAGCCAAGCGCCCGGCTTAAGGGGTCAGGTGCCTTGCATGTCTTTTAGTGAGGGAGAGGAGGTACTGCTTGGGAAGAGTCTCCCAAGGAGAGATGTTTCCATGACTGCTCTCCATCACTGCTGATGGACAGATGAGTGCGGCTGTGATCTAAGGGGAGTTCTCATCTCTCTAGAATGACAACTTGCTCAAAGTGGACTGAAAGTGCCTTAGAAAGTAATTTTACTAAAATTTTTAATCAGTGATCAAGCATTCAAATGTGGCTGCCTGTATTTCTGCAGTATTTTTTTATGTGTCTGCAAGCTTGCCTTGCCTTCCCAGTGAGCAAGCTGGAAGCCAGGTGGCTGCAGTAGCAGAGCATTGAGACCAAACTAATAAGTATTGCTGTTCAGCAGAGTCTGTTGTCTCATGGGTTGCACAGCACTAGTCAAAACAGCCTTGCATCTGCCTGCAGAGCAGATGGCAGTATAGCGTCGCTTCCGTGGGGTCCAGAATCTGAAAAACAAGCCATTTAACTCGAAGAAGTTGTGTTGAGTGGGTTTTTCCTGCACCATTAACCAATAGTTTATTTCTCCTAATTTAGGTGCAAAACCGATCTGCTTGGCAAAATGGATACAGGTAAGACAGTGAATTTGACTTCCTGATGATACGTAGTTATTCACAGCTGTGTATGACTTAGGTGCTCGAAAATCCAGCAGGTGCCTTTCACCCACCTGAGCCTATGGTCTGTGCTTGCTGTGTGTCTTCCTACAGTGTCAAACAGTTAAACTACCTCAGGTTGAATATGGTTTTAAATCTTGGTCTCTCATTTCTTTGGGGATTATTTTGACTATTAGGCTATTATATAAAACGTAGATATCCCTGCTGCTATTCCTGAATGAGGGTGGTTGTAGGTGCTGTATTTATTGCTGAACACACCAGTTTTCTATCTGGGTCTAGATAATACTGGCAGCAAGAAGTATTTAGCCCTGTAGTATCTCATAACTGGTTTCAGTTGTGCTTTCAGCAAAATGCTCAAGAAAAACTTGGCACAAAATGTGCTCTTCAGCCTTTTCTAGATCCCTTGAGCTCAGAGCAGTTTGTGCAATTCATTCAAGTTCCTCCTGTGTGAGACTTGGCTTCTTGGGTAACAGGAGTGGGAATGCTTTCTTACTGCAGGATTCACTTATTTGCCTTTGAGGAATGTGAATTGTTAGGTGGATTTCTATGTAGTGACTGTTAAAAGTTCACTATCCACCTTTGGTTTCCTCAACCTACTTGTTAGGGATTGCACGTTTTCTCACGTTCAACAGAACTTTTGTCTGCTTAACTTCAAGCAAGCAAGAAATTCCCAACGTGTCTAGCAAAGCAGTTTAAGCACACTTAAGCACGTGCTTTAAAAAACAACCCTGTGCTTTATTATGAAAAGCTAAGGCCAACGCTTCCTCTCTCTCAAGGCCATGAGAAAATTCCCGTGGACTTCTATGGAAGTAGGATGTGCCCTCTCATCACTGCCAACTCTCTCGCTCTGTCTGGCTGAGGTTTTCTCAGGAAGAGCCATCTGCTGCATGTAATGAAATAGTCTCTCTTAAAAGTCAAACTGTTCTGTGATTAGACTCACTATACTAAGGTCACACTAGCAAAACAACGCTGAATCTTTCAGCTAGCTTCTCAGCTCTTGAAACAACATGCATAAATTAAATGTCTTTTGTCTTGTTACGCAGAGTCAAACCACAGGCCTGGCCCACTTCTAGAACTTAAAGAAAGAGCACTCAAGGGTAAGTGTGCATTTATGGTTTGAGGGGTCAAATTGTTTATGCTTTTAAAATTACTTGCCTAGTTTTTTCTCCTGTGTGCAAATAGAATGCGTATCATGAAAGGTAAATAAACAAAGAGGAGCAAGTTACTTTATTCTTAATGCACTACATGAATATAGTGATTTATACTGTTATTGAACAGGAAGTATGATTTGTTATTTGCTTCTCCTGAAGTGTAGCCAGTTTTGCACATCTTGATAGATTTTTTTTTTTAAACATGTTGCATTTAGAATTCTGCTAAATGTTTCTGAAATTACGCTCTGGTACTATTTCCACTGAGTTTCAGCAAGACAAACAACATTGCAAAAATCTTACAAAAGCAAGCTTCCTTCTCTAAAGAATGTGTAAGTGATACTAGGTATCCTGGAATATGCATTTTATTCTTTCTAAATATATATTGCATGGCCTAATACTCATTAGGTAAGAATTTCCTCCATTCCTGAGAAAAAAATCTCGTCACTTGGTAGCATTATCAGGCTAGGTGCATGAATTGCTTACGCTGACAGTGTCAGATGCTTGACAAATGTTAAAAATAGATTAAGACAGATCAGTGTTAAGAGTTGTGCTGTGATTGCTTGTTTTAATTACTCTATATTAAGGTCTTTGTTAGAGATATGCGGAGCCAGTCGTTTAATCCTCTTACATTTAACCAACAAATTATAGCTGTGGTGTTTCCTTTGTACTGTGGTGCTGTTTACAATGGGTAGTACCCTAATATAAGAGCTGTGAAAAAGCCTCGGATGTGGGAAGTTGAAGAAACACAATATATCACGGTATATTTGACAAGGACGTATTTTCCAGACATCTGCTTTTTGAAGAGCCAAAACTTCGCTGATGTTTTTCTTATCCGAGCCTTGTTAATACAATAGATATATGATAATTGGTTTAGATAATACAGTATTTTGCTAGTTTGATTTCTGACGTTAGACGCTCTTTGACAACTATGCTGCTCTAAATGTTTGATTTGGTTGCAGTGTCTTGGATTTATAGAAGAATAATATGGTTATAGTTATTGTTTGTGTTCCAGCATTAGGGATTTCAGACAGAACTGAGTCAGGCAGAACTACTATGAGGTGCAGAAACAAATAGAAAATGCAGTGGTAAATCCTTGCGTGCGTGGGTTGTCACTACTCTTGCCCCATCAAATGTTAGACTCTATAGTAAGAAAACTGTTGTATAAATGCTATAAATAGCCCTATTGTGAATAGAATTCACAACGTTATAATTGAATTCTAGAATTCCAGTTTCTGTTGTCTTGGAAATTTTAACTTTTACGAGGTAACAACGTTTAAGAATGTAGCCATGATCACAACACTTTTGGAAAATGTTTTAATGGCTGTCTGGCACAATCACTTTGGAAAGCTTGTATAGACTTGGAGTGGAGGAAAGCGGATTCATGTGGAATTTGATTCCATCAGTACTGGTGGATGCACGGAAAAACAAAGATTCACAGAAACATGCCAATGTTGATGAAACTTTTAAAGGAAAACTTTTATTAAAAGCTTTGATTTCTGTTAAAGGAAAAGTTTAAAAAGAGACACATGAAAATAAGGCATTTAAATATGGCAAAACATGCATGGCAACCTTTTCAGAAAAAAAAAGTTGTATGTTTCCTATTGTAAATATAAATATGTCGTACGTATTTCCATACAGGGAATATACCTCATTTAAGAAATCTAAATTGGTGTGCAATGTCTGTGTTTATTGCATAACGGGAAAAGTCTATGTTTTGTTTTGGAAGAAGAAAAATGCTAAACTTCTGGAATTTGCTACAAAATAAAAAATCTCTGTTGAGACATGCCCTGGATGAGGAAGTGAAAAAATGTGTGTATTCCCAAATGCAAAACAATTGGCAGGCTGGGAATGGGGAGTGGATGGAATTATGGCTATTGATTTCTTAGAGGAATGTTGCAGCTATACAAACCATATGCAAACTCTGTGCAAGAAAGTTAATATTTGAGAAATACTTCCAGGGAGATTGGAAAGGCAATTAGCATTAACCTTGGAATGTAACTGCATTTAAGCAGGACACCAAGATTTCACAGACGACTAGATGACAGGGTGTGTATTATACATATGGTGCCATAGTTGGTCATTCTGGAAAGGATCTGTAAGGTTATTTCAGTGATTATGCCTATGATGTCTTTGTATCTCTGCAAACCAAGAGTCAGAGTCATAAAAACGCAAGCAACCCAAGAGTCAGGATCATAAAAACACAAGCTTTGTAAGCAGTAATATTTCATCTTAAGCTACGTTTGCTATTTCAAGTTATTTGCTATGCAAGCTATTGCAGTAAATGTTATTCTTTCGGTTCTCATATAGGTATGCTGGGAATCGCTATGACTTTCTGTCTGTGGTATATGGCTTTTCACATTTATTGACAGAAGTGCATATAAAGTCCTGTTTCCCTGAGCAGGACTGTAGAAATCAGTGATTACACATAGAAGCCTTCTTGTGGCCAGCGCTTCACACCAAACTTTCCTGTTTGTGTCTAGACTAAATCGCCTTTGCGTTCCTCAGTACTTGATCATGCAGAGCGAGAACCTGGCCAGGCTGCGGCAGGACTGCGTTATATCCGGCATGCTTGTGTTTTCTGTCTGTGCCAAATACAGGGCAAGGGAGGAAGAGCGTGTGTGCAGCACTCATTCCAGCGTGAGGCAGGGGCATGGGTACAGACCCGGGCGGGGGGAAGTTCCACCTAGTCCTGCCTTTTAGGCACTGCCCCTTTAAGAATTTTCTGGGGATGATGTGGGTAGTGGAGATTCCTTTCTGCTTTTTTTGTTGTTTCTGTTCTGCTTTTGCTGCTTTCTCTCCCTTTAATCAATATAATAACATCCTGCTGTCCATACCAGCTAGCTTTCTGGTTGGATCTGCACAGTATATGAGCATTTCTGTTCATCATGAAGAAAGGTTTTGTGGTTATTTTGGTTTGGAGATTTTTCACGTTTATCTTAACTGAAGTCTAATCATATCCACCAACTTTCTTTGTGGTTAAGCTACCTGCCAATATAACGTCTTTAAAAAGGGATGTATGAAAATGTATATAGTTTGCCCAGGCAAATGGAGAAGGAGCTATTGATAAATCCGAATTTAGTAGGATAGTCCAGGGGGTAATGATTGTTTTTCAAAAGGGCAAATCCAGATCCCAAAGTTTGGCCTATGGAGTGGAGGTGATAGTAGGAAACTGCTGGCATTTGGGGAATTTGTTGTCTCAGACCAAGGATCTCAGAATAAACAATGAAGCACATAAGCAAATACTCCACTGACTTTCTAAACAAGATCAGTCTGATAGAGAAGTGTTAAAAGAGTGGGTGAGCAGCCTGTATTATGCATGCATCCACATCCTCCCCATATACACATATGTCCGCAGGAGGAAGATTGTGCTTTCTGTATGTTCAGGTCTTTCTCGAACCTCATTTAAAGTAGTGTAGTTCTGTTTTCTTATCACAGTGATGACATTCAGCACAGCTCTTTCTTTCCTACCAAAAAACACGAGTCAGACAAAACCTAAAATCAGCGATGACAAAGAAATAAAGAACTTCCTGATAAAGAGCTTGATCCTGATATAGGAGAAGTTCCCTCTGTCCCATGGAAGCAGTTTCTAGTTCATAACTATTTCCCACATCTTTTGTCAGTCCTGGTTTTGAAACATACTTCTGTTATCACGTCTATCAGATTTAAAGTAGTCTTTGCAATAGGATCTTTAAAGGTCCCTTCCAATCCAAAACATTCTGTGACTTTATATTAAGAGCAATAAGAACGTCCAACAGGCCTATAGGGGCGAATCTGCTCAAATTCCCATGCTCTGCAGGATGGTTTTTAATCCTGAACCTGTACTGTGACTGCCTTCACCGTGAAGGACTTTCACCTGCGTCTGTGAAATGTGCAAATCTGAATGGCTCCTTTGAAGCCAGGAGAATTCCACCCAGGGTAGAGTTAAAATACCTGCTTTAGGACCTGGGCCTAAACCCAAGTTACTCGGAAGAGAGACTTTGGATCAAACTGGTGCTGTAGAGTCATCTGCTGGGGTTTTTTTGTTATTTGTTTTGTTTTGGGTTTGGGTTTTTTTGTTTTGTTTTTTTTTTTTTAAAATAAAAAACTGCTGAGGTGTATACTAGCAATTGGCATCTACTCTGTTATTAGAAAAATAACTGCAATTCTTGATGTTTAATTAAGTAAATATACAAAAAAAGGCAGCAAGCACTTTGAAACAAGTAATATAATTGCTATCAAGAGGAAACCTGTTTACTCCTTTTTTTTTAAATTGAACTTTTGACCCAGAGATAGAGTGTGTGATAAGTCATATATTTATTTGTATTAGATATAATTATAAATGTAGTTATCTAAATATAATATAATTACTCTCGGCTATACCCAAATAAATATAATTATCTAAATAATGCTTCTTCCTAGGTAATATGAGATAAATTATTGAGACGTTATTCACATGCGTAATTTTGTTACTTAGTATGTGTTCTTGGATAATAAAAGAATAATTTATTTGAAATGTTGCAGAGCTAGGGTTGGACTCTGCAAGAGTTTTGTGCACAGCTTAAATACTTTTTCATCATATACAATATAAAAGCACCTTGCCTGTGACATTTTACTTAATGTTCATGTTACTTAATTTTGCATTCAAGTTCATTTCATAAAATTTCAGTAGAAACTGTATGAAATGAATCTTTCTGCAAATTGTGACACTCACCAATTTTTTGGCTATACTGCGTGTCCTCAAAAGGATGAGAGATTTATGGAGAAGCTGTGTAGAAGTCCTCCCTTGAAAGCTGCCCAGGAAGTCTGTAAGAACACAAATCTGCTCTGAACTGCAGTGCTTGAATTGTTGAATTGCTGGACTAATACTGATGTGTCTGAGAGAGCTACCGCTTCACCTGTCATCAAGCAGTGTTCAAAAACCACATCAGGACTTAAGAAATTAATGAGCTTTGGCTTGAAAATCACATAGCTTAAAAAAATACGAACAGATATGCCTCTTTCTGTTTTTCTTTTTATTTTAGGACATTTATTTTTCTTGTTTTCAAGGTTTTTTCTTTATTGTAGTGGCTGGTGGTTTAGAGATTTATTTTTCTGGAAACTGAAAATGGAGATTTTCATGATGCACAGAACCTTCAAAAATACATCCTCGGATTTTTGATTAACACAGAGAATTAATGGGGAGTAGACTATTGGTTATAATCCTTTTGCAGAAACAACAGCAGGAAATACTCAATGATTCAACCACAAATTTTATACTATTCATAGGAATGGACTATAGAAAACTATATCTGCATTGCAGATGGACTCTACACATTTGTAGGTTTGTGTGTAGAAGTTCAATGAAACTTAATCCTTGACAAGTTAAGCAAAAGGGATCTGCCAGATTTGGTGTGGCCCCACAAGCGCGGGCAATGGCAGATGAGTTACTGAAGACGTGGTGTGTGTGATCTAAGGCTATTACAAACACACATTATTTATGGAGCTATCCATTTTCCTTGTGTTTTCAGGTACCCCAGATCCAGTGTCAACCTGGTATAAAGAGACCGAAATATTAGTTGATGGAAGGATATTTCTTAATATGAAACATAGGAGGATTATCAGTTTCATTCCTCCTGTGTGTTTAGCTAAGATAACCCTTTGTGTGGGCTAATGCAGGTTCTTCTTTCCCACTCCTTTGCGCTGATGTGGGTGTAAAGCGGGGCATTTGCAGAACATGTACAGCTGTACAGGGGTATTTATGCACCGATGTGGAGCTTTTAACGGACCTAGACAATGCCGTGGTTGTCAGAGCATGTTTACATGTATTAATTGTACTGCAGTACTATACAAGGTTTAGGCATAGATCAGGTGCCTGTTGTGCCAGGCAGCACGTGAATACATAGAACGGTCCCTGCCCCAGAAAGCTGGTGCCGTAATGATAAGAAGAGAGACAATACATGGGTACAGACTGACAGGTCCTGTGAAAGAGTGGGAGGAGCAAGTGCATCTGAAAGGTAGGAATAAATCCTATGGAATAAGGGTGTGGGCTGAGCAGGACTGTACAGAGAACAGAGATTACATGATGAATAGATAGTAAATAAAAGAAAAAAACTTCAGAGAGGTAGTGAAGGGAATTTTTTCCACTGGCTCTAGAGGAAAGGAACCCCACAGAAAGACACACATTTTCTCCTGGACTTGTAAAATGCATGAGCTTTCTGTAGAAATAACTTCTGTGAATGTAAAATTGCTTACAAAGGAAGATTTCCATTTTGATTATAACTAAACAAAGTAGGAAAAAAATGTGATGCGAGAGAGGAAACTTAATGGCTGTTTTTTAAGTTTGATCAAATTTGTATATTTTTGTCAGTTAAAATTTTTTTTGCTGACATTAGGATTAAGCCCACAGTTCCTTCCATTAGAAGCTGCTTTGGGTCCAAAGCCACCTGCAAAATGGCTATTACTAAAAATTAAACTCATCTAAACATTGTTCCTTCCGTGTTAAAGTGTAATTTTTCAAAAATGTTTTGGTCTCGGTTGGAATAAATGATCAAATATTAAACATTTTTTATTTTAAAAATACATTTCAAATGGGGAAAAATGTTGGCATTTTAATGAAAATAAGTTTGAACAATTAAAAATTTTATTTAGAATTGGAGTTTCAGACAATTTTTTCACTATGAATAATTTTCACTATGAATAAGTTTTTCAAAACCAGTATGGAATTATGACAAAGTATGAATTTTAAATAAAAAGCATTTTTTCCTGAAAATTTACTTGAATTTGTTTTATTACATATTTTCCTTAGACAAATGTTGAGTGATTGTTTTAGCCATTTTGATGCTTTTTCTAGCCATTCTTTTGCATAATATAATTTGAAACATTGTTTCTCACAAACACTTTGATTATTTCCTGCCATAAAAGGATCTTTACTGCCTGTTGCTGCCTTCTTAATCTGACCATTCCAGGTTTTCCTCAGTTCTATATTTCTCCTAAATCATATCAGTGATTCTATATCCACATCATACCAACCCTTCTGTATCCAGCCACAGTTCTCAGGTTACCGTTTTCCTGCTGCTGCCAGCTTTGTTTTCCCTTATCCTTAGTTCCTAGGGCATTAAGCTTAGGCAACATCAGACCCTGGTGATATGCATACGGTTTTCTTCGTGGGAGTGGAGACAGACCTGAGAGAGGGGTGGAGGAAGGGGAAAGGGGAAGCCGACGTGTCCGGGGATAGCGAAGGGGAAATTCAAATGGTAGCTGCTCAGCAGTGGTAATTTGTGACTGAGGAATGATCTGTCAAGATTATTGGGCAAGAAGGCCCAACTGGAGAAGGGGTTAAGCTGCCTGGAAGCAGGAATGCCAGAGACCGAACTACTCCAGTAAGGGAGTGAAGTTTCCCTTGGTGATGAGATAAGAAACAGCCACAGTATTGTCTCATAGCCATCCTGCAGCGTGAGCGCTCAGGGGCCACCGTCGGGCAGCAGAGCTGGGCTGGGGGATGGACCGTGGCCTGGCTGAGGCGCCCGTGCAGCCGCTGGGGGACGGGTGCTGGTGCCAGTGTACGTAAGGAATGGGCTCCTGACGATCTTTGCAGACTCCTTGTAGAACCGCTTATGGCAGTAGGACTCTGCCAAATGCATTGCTCATTAAGTATTCTTTTATTTCGTTTAAGCACAAATGTATTTAATTGGCCTCAAGGTGTACCATAAAAATTCCCCAACAATCGCCATTGTTCTAATCAGTAGGAGATGGAAAATATGTTTACAGATCATTAGATAACCAGAATAGGCACCTTTCTTACCATTACCTGCTAAAACCTGGTGGCGTTAAGTTCTCCTACGTGGCTCTGCTTCACGGTCCTGTCATTAGCTAGTGCCTGATTCAGCAAGTAGCGTCACTGGTTTCCAGAGCAAGGGTTGAGATAAGCAGCCAGAACACGGTTGTACATTTAAATGTTCTCATGTTGTCTTTTCACCAAATGTTCAAACCCCAGTTTTTTAGGAATTGAGCTTATTCTCAGGTTACTAGTCAATAGCTGATGGTCAGTTACAATGATCTCCCATTCATCTTTCCTCAGTGAATTTCATTATGCACCTTCTATCACAAGTTTTCTTGAGGAGCTGAGAGGGTATTATGCTAACAGTTCTCTTTCCAATTTCTATCTAAATTTAATAATTGAAATTATGGTTTAATCTGATACCTTGTATTTTCTCCCCAGATTTAAAAAAAATAATGTCTTTCTATCTTGGGTGGAAAACCAGCATTTATTGCAGTTTTCCTCATGGGATGTTATTTTGCTTTAATTTCCATTGTTGGATCTGACAAAATGCACAGCAATCTAATCTAATTTTCATATCGAGACATCTGACAGCTCTTTTCCCCTCAATGTCAAAATGCAGCTGAACTGAGATAATGATAGCTATAGCACAATTGCTTCAGTAAGGAGTATTCATGAGTCAGTTTGCATTAAAAAATGTTCCCAAAGCTCTTTTCAGCTGGGAAAATTACCATGCTTTTAAAATAGCTTATATCCTCCAAAAAAGAGGAAAGAGGCATCTGGTCTTCTGAAAGCAAAGATGAAAGCAGATTTGAAAGAATGCAACAGGGAACATTAGGCAAATACATATTTAAGAAGAGATGGGTGAATGCTGGGGGGTAATTCCATGGCACCGTAATAAAATGGATGAGGAAAAGATTAATCTCTACTGCTCCATTTTTTTTTTTCTGTTAAATATTTACATTTTTTAGAGTTGAATGGAAAGCAAAATGTGATCAGAGATCTGAAAGGCTGAAGATAATGGGATCCAATGCCTTTTTTTCTCCAGGCTCTTGTTGGACGCATGGTCTAGATTGTAGTTCAAAGGTCTGCGTGAAGCAAGCATAGAGTATTGGCCCAGGGCCAGTCGACTGGGGTCCAGATTATTTAAAACCACTACAATATGCATTAACATCCTCTCAATATCCTCTTCTTGTCATCTTCAGCAGGGAAGCCCCTATGAAGAGGGATTTTGAACCAGACTGCTTCTCAGGCTCAAAGGTGGTAGTGTGAGGAAGCCTGCGCACCAGCTTCCTGCCCTGTACCTCCTGTGTGGATAACCTGAAACCTTCTGTACGTCAGCAACGCTGTATACAGCAATGCGTGTTTCCCCCTCATAGTTCATGCTGAAAAGCATCTCTAACCACTGTGACCAGGCTGGCTTGCACTACTTTAAAGCTGTTTTGTCATCTTCTGTGTCTTCTGGCAACTTCCTGGCTACACCTCTGAGCTAACGATATACCTCTGGGGCACATCAGGCTGGCTCTTCATCCTTTCCTGTTGGCCTCCGCTTCCTTGTGTGCTGGACCTTTGCCAATTTATTCCAAGACTAAATTGGCAAAACGTCGCCTCTCTGCTGGCTTTTCACTGCCTCCTCCCGCTCCCCCTTATATCACAAATACTGAACCCTCTCCCCTCTCCTCTCCTCTCCTCCCTTCGTGCACTCCAGAGGCCCGGTGCTGACCCCGGTTGCCTGTTAGGAGGTGCTGAAGCCAGCAGCCTTATGGCAAGGCTGCTGCAGCTCCATGCCCGCAAGTCCAGCCAGTGAGGCTGAGCATGTGTCCGTCGTAGGCACATACGCGCCTGTATACAACACACATATATGTTGTATGCTGGGATAGGGTGCTGGGCTGGTTCCCCCATCAGGTGTTGTTCCTCTGCACTCCTTTGTGTGCGTGGGGTCAAACTGTTTATCGCGCAACCTAACATTGTCCCTTCCAGTGTCCTTCCTGTTAACCACCTTCTCTTCCTGCTTTTCTCCTCCCAGGTAACTCTGTGCAAATGGTGTCTGTAGCAGGGTTTGCCCCAAGGAAATGAAAATACAGCTAGCTGCTTTGTGCTCTTTGCATGAGAGGCAGATTCCAAGCAAGCCACGCAAGCCCCTTGCTATTTAGCCATTAAGCGCTAATCTGGCTCCCACATATTTTCTTACTAACTGACTTTGATCAGTGTCTGCAATGGACTGTGACACGAAGCTGGGTGGTGACAGGTCCAATGACTGCTCTGCCTGTGGCCCGGCAGAGAGCAGATAGAGTGCTATAAAGTGCTTGAAAGGGCGTTGGGAAAGGTTGCTGTGCTAGGGTGCTAGTGGCTGGTGATCTTGCAGCCGGGAGAGAGACATTAGCTAAAAAGGTCACAGTGGGAGAAGCAGAGAGAAGGAAAAGGAGAATGAATAGAGATGTCTTTAAATTGCTTCATCAGCTCAGCAGGATGGTAAGAAAGTTTTCCCTGCTGTTCTCCATGTCATACCAGTTCTGTGAATAAAAACAGGTCACCATTTTTCAGTGCTTTTAGTCTGGCATCCTTCATGAGTTCAAATCCACTTGAAACTCAGTTCTGCTACACTGCTTTCCCTGATGAGTGAATCCCTGGATTGTGGAAGAGTCCTGCTGTGATTAGCGTGGGTACTCCGTGGTGAAGAATGACCCAGAGTGCCTCTAGTAGTATACAAAAACATCTCAAGTAGCTAAAATCCTAAGATTTGAGAATGCTTAGGAAACAAGGTTTTTTTACAAGAAGAGAGAGATGATTCCATATTTCTCTGGATTCAGCTACTGGAAGCCTTTTTGGTGTATTTCACTTTGTTTTTATGTAAATTCTGCATTGCCACACTGTTTTGCTACTGCACAGCTGTTTGAAAGTAAGACTCAATAGGAACAGGGAATTGAAGCTAACCAGCCTCATTTCGTTGTTCTCTCACCACAGAAATTACAAATATCAAGCCAAAACGCAATACAATTGTGTTAAACAGAAATAGCCTTATAAAATCTAAACAGACTGATTGTTCCAGGTATTTCTGCAAACAGATTTTGGAATTTATATCTCTATGATGCCAATTCAAGCAATAGCCTACTGTTGTGCCAGTGTGACTACCAAAATAGCAGGTACTTGGTACCTGTAGAAATCATGCATATGTGAAAATGTACATTGTCTGCAGATTACTATTTGCATTTAGCAATGTCTAAACAACATGTGCTAAAGCCTGTTTTGTGCTGCTCCCTGTATGTGCAGGCATACTTAAGAATTTGTTTTCCTAGTACAAATCACTCCAGACAGTTACAATGTGTTTCCATTAAGTGCCATCGCATTGATAGGTTGGTTATGGTTACTGCTTTACTGTTTGATCTTGATTTTAAAATGACCATTTCTCTTTTTTGAAAATGCTTGCAACTGTGTGTCAATTGACCACCTTTTAGAAAATATGTAGACCCATTTTAGAAGTAATTTTAAACTTCAGGTTTCTTTTATTTGCAGGTGCACAGAGCAAGATCTGCGCTTCATTGAACAGTACCTGGAAACAGTTTGACAGCTAGAATGACCTGCTGTTCGACTTGTGTTGGCCTGAAATCAGATACAAAACCCAAAACCTCTCCAGAATTTGTTGTTGACCTAAATGACAATGTGGGAGACTTCAGGGTAAAATGAGCAGAACGAGAAACGTTTTGCACACCACCAGAGTTACCCCTATGAGGGTGACCCCATGTTAATTTCACCGGATTCTAACTCTTCAAAAATCAGTGGTTTACTGCTTGAGAAGCTCAGAAAAGCAGAAGTATTGTCCCCATTTGGGAAATCCCACAGACACTTGCCTAACACGGAAGACAACATGGATGTAAAAAATGTATTTAAAACCCAGGAAAATATTTCCTGCCTAAGGGATTTTTCAGAGAATGGTGATGACCTAATTCATTTTAACAGCATGGTCAGTGTCGCTGCTGGAAAAGCAGAGAAATACTGCAGCAGACAGGTGCATTCCCGCCCTTCAAATGTAATCACTTACCGCACAGACAACTGTTGCCTTAACACGGAAGACTCTGTATCTGGTCAGTCTCTGGCAGATGTCCAGGCATGTAAAAAGACCGGGCTCAGTAGACCTCTAAACATGAACGCCCTGTTCAGTGAGCAGGCAGATACTCCCATAGTAAATCACAATTATTTTGTAAAAGATGATTCTGAAAATTCTGCCGCTATTCCGGATATTTATGCAGAGAAAATTCCAAGCCCAAGTGATGACATTTCTGATGATGACCTAGAGTATTTCGAATGTTCAGATGTGCTGACAGCGCATGAAAATGAAATCTGGAAAAAGAAATTACAATTTTTATTAGAAAGTGATGATGAAGGTGATTTAAAACTGAGTAAGGATTGTGATGGGTGTGCTTACTTCCTCAGTGAAATGCCTTGTCTGTTCCAAGTGTCAGATAACAGTACGCCTATGGATACCACCATTGGCTTCTGTGGTCATCACTCAAAATTCAAAGGAGTAAATGTAAGGAGAGACCCCTCTATGTACAGCCAGTCAACTTTGCAGACAGAGATGACTCTCACTGTTGGACACCACCAGGATAAAAGTACCAGTCTGAAAGACAAAGAAAAGTATAAAGTGCCTGTTGCATCTGCAGACATTGAAAATGACCATCCCAGAACTGAAGAAAATAATGGAAGTGGCCACTCAGCAGCAGATTTCTCACCTGACAAATCGAAGAACAAGGATAATGTACGTGCCGAGGTGGACTCCTCTACTAGTGGCGTAGGTGCTTTGACAAATCAGGCTTCAGAGACAATGACAGAAAACATCACGGACAAGGACTTGCTGGGTGAAAGCCCATTGCTGCTAGAGGAGGGGGGAGGAAATTTGCCGGAGGAAAACGCAAGACAGGCTGTCTGTACTTTAACAGAAAGTCTAAGAAGAAACCTTTTAAAGTTGTTAAACCCTAAAGAGCTTTGCAGATATGTAAGTAATATAGGACAATCTTTCCAGACTGCAGCAGAGGTTAGGGAATCCAGTGCTCTGTTTCCCAGTCAGGAAGGTGTCATTTCAACACAAATCCCCGAGGAGACAGAAAGCTTGCAAATGCAGGCTGGTTTGTGTCATACCGAAGAGGCAGATAAAGACTGTCATTGGGAAAGGAGAAGGACCTGGGGCCTGTCTGAGCAAAATCAGATGCCAAATGAAAACATCTCACCCAGGGTAAGTAAAGTGTTTATCATTTAATAGAAAGAGCTGCTCTACTGATTTGAATGCATTTTATTCCTGTTTGTCACAAAATAATGTAAAATTTAAATTAATTTGAAAGATACTATTCATGTACTTCTGAATGACAGCTACGGCTGGGAAGGAAATCTGGTTTTGAAAAAGGCCCAAATAAACCATAAGCTGTTCTAATTATAGCGTGAGACTGATAATAGTAAGAGGCACTAATGGGACTCTGGACAGCTGGATAGGGAAATCCGATATGTAGGCTATTGCACAGGTCTTACCAAAGTACTGTTCCTTTCAACCCAGAAAGTTTCTCAAATACCTGCTGTGAGCAGAGAATGTTTTGATTTACTTTCTTTTCGGTTTATACTCAAAGAACAAAATTGTCATCCACTTACGGTGCTGGAAATCTAAAACCAACAGGGGTTTGCTCTGAATTTATAAAAAAGGGGAATTTAATCCAGAGAGTTCATGTTACGGAGGTGAATGGAGCTTTGTTTTTTGAAAATGAAACAATGGGAGAGTCAGATATTCCAGTTGAAATGTGAAAAAACCGTGTTAAAAATAAAAAACCCAAAGTGGTACTCTCCGTGTACTTGCACGTTTTATGCTGTTGGTAGGAGATCAACTAGGGAAATGAGTATAGTTGTACAGACTGATACGATGCTGCACCAGTTTTCATAAGTGGGAGAATTGGATCATACTTCTTATTTCACATACTTTTTATTTCACATAGTAAAGACTGAAGATACATAAATGAGTATTAAATCATGAATAATCTTATTATCACCGACTTTACTGATTTGAAGGTGCATAGCTAATTGCACAGAAAAAAACATTTATGACAAATAACCACAAGCTTTTTCCAGTTCCACATGCTTTTCTTCATCTATATTATTTAAGCAAAAATGTCTCCCAGTTCTATGTAGTAGACTGACTTTAATCTCACCACTGGAGTGTCTTAAGCAGTCAAAAATCACTGAATTCTTCTGCCTGAAAAACATCCATAGGTTTCTCTGTTTTTATAGTACATAAAATTCCAGTCACATTTTAACAGCACATAATGTTCTTATGATGAGGAATACTCCCCTACTGAAATTAACCTACTGAGAATTTTTTGACAGTATGTATTACCGTGGTTTGCAAGAAGCATTGTTTCCTTTTTTTCCAAGTGCAGTACAATAATTTAAATCCCAGAACCCGCTTAGCGAAGAGCAGCTGTTACATTACTGTAAGTGCCACGGCCGAATTTCAGATTGGCTAGTTAGACTCTTACTACCTGCAGTCAGTATGTATTTCTTCTGTTTGTGTGTCTGTGACCAAAACTTTACATTAGATAAAAATTAAATAGGAAAGAAGTATTGGTGTACACAAAAGGGCTAGAGATTAGCACAAATGAAACCCCTGGTTTTAAACATACATGAATGAAGATGAAATTTAGGTGTAGGTTCAAAATGATGTGGTCTTGAAAATGAGCCAAATGAAAGCATCCCATCTGGAAACTACTCTTTATAGCACAAGGAAAATGTGGACAGCTTCTCACAACTCCTATAGAGTAAGCCA
Organism: Nipponia nippon; assembly: GCF_047370975.1. Taxonomy (NCBI): domain Eukaryota; kingdom Metazoa; phylum Chordata; class Aves; order Pelecaniformes; family Threskiornithidae; genus Nipponia; species Nipponia nippon. The sequence continues at coordinate 2,857,754 of NW_028262355.1, read as the reverse complement.
GAAGCTCCTCAGCAATCTGCTTGTGTAACCTAAGAAAGGCAAGAAAGAATCAACCTCCTATTGCTGCACATAGGTTTATGTAAAAGTGCCCTAATGGTATTAGCTGGAGCCCAGCATTTGAGACCGCTCTGCCAGGAGCAAGGTGAGGGACTTGTAGCAAAACCACAGCTGACCGCTTTTGAAGAGCGTTGTATTGCCCTCTCCACGTGGTGAATCAGGTCTGCTGAGAGGTACATAGCAGCCAGAGCACCACAGCACTAATTACCCAAGGATTTACACTTCCCCTTAGTGCCAAGTTGCCTCTAAGTGGACCAACGTTTGCAGTCTGTCTTGTGCAGCAACTGCTGTTCTGGGCGACTTCTCCTTCCGTTAGATGGTCAAGGTGGGAGGCTCCTGACTCCTCTCATCACCTCATGGTCTAGCCCCAGGTGAAATTCTTTATTTATCTAATGCTTAATTAATAATGGGTCCTAAAAGCCAACTGAGCCAGCTGTATGATATTACATACTGCACAGAGAGCCAGGAGGCTTCAAGTTTAGAGTGTGTCATTCAAGCGCGGGTCTCTGTTTAGCGTTCTGCCAGCACCCTCAGCACAAGGTACTGGTGTCACTCCTGAATTACAGAGACTATATCTATGGCCTGCCGAATGCCAGCGATGTTGGTGAAGTCCTGCTGGAACTGGCAGGTTCAGAGGGATTCCAGGGCATAAGCAAAATAATTAACGTTTACGCTGATACCCCTGGAAGAATGGCATGTAGTGTTTGTGTATTTCTAGAGAATTTTTTTTTCTGCTGATCAGAGGTACTGTTCATCCTGCCATTATTTTGTTTTCGCTCATGTCAGAACGAGCCTGTTCTCATAAAATTTGAGAAATACCTGGTTTGATCTTCCTGACATAAATTTACGTCACTTCTAGATAATTTAAAATCTTATTGTACAAAAAGGAGAGAAGCAGAACTGACAAGAGCTTCCAAGTAATCGGGTAATCTGGTTGTGCACAAGAAGTATTTTGTCTAGCATATCATACCTCTGCTTTGTTAGATTCCAGGGTAGCCAAAATTGCCAGGACTGCATAGGCCAATGAAGCTGTTCATCTCTTGGGCTACTGGCCCTGTTCAATATGGTAGCCAGCTGCTGTTGTGTGTGATGTCCTAGAAGCTGCCATGTGTAATGGAGAGCTGTGATTCAGTGTTTCATTGCTGGGGCACTCTTAGGTTGAGAGCTCCCTGCTCTGCGGAAATGCAGGGGCTAGTCATGTGCACTGCACTCCAACGCTCATGAAGGAGAGGGTGTGTGCTGGGAGCAACACGCCGAAAGATGCGGGAAAAGGGTGGAAAGGTAAGAGGGGAGGAAAGAGTTGGGTTACACAACAAAGGAAGAGCAAAAGGAAACTGTTTGAAAGGGTGTCAGAACAGTTATGACGGGTTAGCTCAGCCCATGAGGAGTTAGACTGAAACCCAGCAAATGGTTTCAGGTAGGCCAAAAAGAGCTGTTGGATGGGAACTGGTTTAATGGCTGGCTTTGAATACAAAATGGGTGAGGACTTCTGTTCCTAAACAGTAATGAGTAAGAATTACTGTGCGTGCCCAACACATCATTTTCAGTCAGCTTATAGTTGTTTCATTTTTCATTCAAATGTTTCTGCCTCTTGTCTCATTTGAGTGAATAGTTGCTGGAAAAAATGAAGGCTTTTTGGTTATCTGAGCTCAAAACCTAGTCAGTTATAATTTTTTAATGAGACATGTATTCTTGCTCCCTCTTGGTGCAGCTTGCCACCACTTACAGTACTTTTGCTGGAATTTTGAAAAAAACAGTTTGCCTAAATCTGTTTCCTGTGACCGAAGAAGCGGGGATCCAAATCTCCTCCGACGTTGAACCGTAGCAGAAATTAGGTCTCTCATTTCTCAAAGTTTTTCACTTCATTGGAAAGTTTTGCACTCTGTATAAAATACTCCAGTAGCCTTTGGGTGCAGAATAACTCTCCATCTAGTGGCTAGCGTGCTTTGTTTCTGAATATTATATTCATACTGTGTGCCACAGATCCAAAAGGAGAGTTTCAGAGGCTGCACCTCATCCTTTCTAATAGGCTGGAGTGGTTGATACATTTGCTTGAGAAGGTGGTCTTGTCTCAGGCTTTTGCTCTGAGTCTGGCTGAGATGAGAGCTGAACATTCCCAGGGAACGGTCTGAGCTGAGCAGTGCGCTAAGGGGCAGGAGCTCTCCATCGGGGCAAACGCAGGAGTCCTAGTCTGAGTAACTAGAGCTCATGCAGGCTGTGATACCAACCCTGCTCATTCAATAGGATCCACCCTAGGGCTGGCAGATAACATCCCATTTTGTCACCTCTGTTACAGCTGGCTCCGGTCTTTCCTGGGAGACACACAAAAAACCCCATCTGTTGAAAAATCCTCACCGCTTCAGAGCATGGACCCGTGACAGCTGTGCATGGTCAGCCTATTGCTCTATGTTGTTGTCAAAGGCAGAGAACTCGCTTTCTGTCCTTTGAAATACTATAGTTCTTATTTACCGTCCTCTTTTCCTGCCTCTTCAGCAGGAATAGCAGGATGCTAGCAGGATGTGCCTGCCAATAAGCATCTGCAGGATAAAATATAGCTCATGTCTTTTGTTTCACCTGCCTAAAGCAGTTGAAATAACTACAGGTATTGAGTTACTTTAGCTAATGCAAGGCAGGTGTGCCATTTAAAGCAGAGCTTTTTTTTTTTTTAGGAAAAAGGAATTTTTTTCCAGGAATTTTTTTCTAGGAAGTTTTCTTTTAGGAAAGAGGAATTTGAGTGGCATTGCACGAAACAGGGACGTAGAAAGAGCCACTAAGCTCCTGCTGGAGAACAGTGTAAACCAAAAGCAGTTCCGAACACGGTGGGTTTGAGGGAGCTCTGATCCAGAGGCAGTGATATACTTACTGTCTGTATTCCAGGGGTGGTTTGTTACAGTCCATTTGTACAAACAGGGGGGTATAAATGTAACGTGGAGACTTTATTTACAGTGGAGAATTATCTTGCTAAACTATTTCCTCTTAAAAAACAGTGAGAAATCATGAGGTAAAATGAATCCTCTCATTTCAGAGATGAACTTCTTGCTTTCATTAACAGCAATGGTTCAGCTGATTGGGTGAGAGACTGATATATGTTATCCCTACATTTTGTGGGGGAATGAGAACCAGAATAGCCTTAACTGATGCCTACTGAGCTTATTTGCACGTCAATGTGACAATTTGTCACTCAGTCCAGAAACAAACGTCACGTTGGTTGAAGATGGTCCATTTCTCAGGTATGGCAAAGGGAGCAGAGAACAGCAGCTAACTCAGATTATACTGCAAAGATTCTTGTGATGCTCTGAGGTGCCTTTAAAAAAATCACATGGAAGAGGGTCATTTTAACTCCACCTTTACTCATACCTTTTTATCCCAGAGCAGTAAGGTGATTTAGCTGCCTTTCTGTTCTTTGCTTTATCACAACCTAATATATTTGGCTTTCTTTAGTGTTTTGTTATATTCTGAAGATCCCAGCTTTATGTATTTATTTAGGAGGTAATTATGATATGCCTGCCAGTTTTGTTATCAAGAAATACCGATAAGTAAAGATAGTGCCAATATCATTGTTGACTCTAGCTAACAACATAGAGTTTGTGCGGAGCAGAAGTATATTTTTTCAATTTTGCCTCAATTCCAAATCAAAGCACTTGTACTGGTGTTTCTGTTTAACCTTCGCTCTATCAAAATATTTTGTCTGGAATTATATCATTTATTCTTTTAATAAGTCTCTGAACATTATTTGTTGTGACATGTGAGACATCAAGAGAGGAAATTGTAGCTCTGCTCCTGTATGATACCACAACCTCCGTTGACCTTATTATTACCTGCCATATTTAAATTTTTTCCCCTCTGTTATCTGTATGTCTTGGTCAGCAGTGTAGTTTACCCGATATCTTTCCCCTTGGCATGTACGTATTGTATTCCCAAGGGCATTACTTTGCTTTCTTCCAAATCTAATTTTGTTTTATTTCCTGCTCAGATTCATAATTTTTTGGGTTTGTCTGTATGTGAGGATGTGTGGATCACCTGTTGAGATGCAGTGGCTCCTCTGGCTTCCTTCTTTGAATGGAAACCAGGGTGAAAAAGGGACCAGCAAGAGCCCAGGCCTTGTCTTGAAATGGGACTGGAATGTGTCTCCAGGGCACACCGGGTCCCAGGAACGGGGGGCGCTCCCCGCCCGCCTGCGTCTGCGTAGTCTTCGCGTTCCTTTATGCTGTTCCAGAAGCTAGCACTTGCTGTTTTCACTCTTTCTTCTTCCAGATCAGTAATGAAATTAAATAACGCAGCTTGCTCAGGTGCTCTATTACCATGCCTCATGCATTGAAGGCTCTCCTTAAGAATCAAGTATTTAATGAAACCCTCCCAGATATGCTACTAATTGTATTTTGTTCAAGTTCTTCAACTGCCCCTATCTCCTTAGTATTCGATATCGTTTGGCCTCTCTGCAGATGGTTTCATTAGATGGCCCGAACAATGACTGATGGAGGTAATTACCTAACCTTCCCTCTGAACACCCACAATAATCCTTCCCAGTCAGGCTTCCTGTGCTGTTTTTCCTGTTTTGTAAATGTGGATCTCAGAGTATCAATTCATCACCTGCCACAGGCTGAATTATTTTATCTTAAAAGTCATAAAACAAGCTAAAAGGAAAAACAACCACACTATGGGCTCCACCAGACTGAAGTTTACTTTTATGTGAGGAGTAACTGCTGTCTTTGCCTTGGGGTCAGTTTCAACCCAGGCAGAAGTCTGGAAGCAGAGTACCTGTAGGATTGCATCCTGTTGATGCAGTTCTGTGTGTTGCGGCACTGCCAATCTGTACAACATTTCTTAGAACGCCCCCCAGGTATTTGCTATTGCTTGTTAATTCAGCGTTATTTAAAGCCAATCACTGAACAGCACACAGCTTGCCAAGCTGAAGAGCCAGTCAGGTCCAGAAAGGATCTCTTTTAACTTCAGGGAAGCTGTCATTCCTACCAAAATGGGATCCACTGCAACTGATAAAAACAAGAGTGAATATGGGGTACGGAGTGCAAATACCAAAACAAGAGGTAGGGTGCAAGGCAACTAGACAACAGAAATGGATCTCTATTGCCACAAGAGAGTCAATGGCTTTCAGAGCCAGAGCTTTGTTTTCAGAAAATTATGTTTTTGATCTAGTCCTGATTTAAACTTATGCATAGCTTGCATAGTAATTCAGCACTCTACAAACATAGTGTGGCAGTAAAAGCATTCAAAGAAACAGTAAAAAAATTAACGTGTTGACCACTAAGTTGGATGATGTAGTGGACTGAATAGAAGATCTCCAGATCTGAAAATGAAGCAGCCCAGCTTGGGCTGAAGGGACAGATCAGTTTTACCGTAACATTTGAGGCTGCAGATTGGGTGCTGTTCCTCGGTTTCTGGTGACTTGAAGAGGTGACTTGAAACATTGAAGAGGTGTTTCAAGAGGTGACTTGAAACATTCTGGGAGAAGCTCACTTCACCTGTAAGACGTTTTGCAGGTCTGTAGGTCATCAATTTGGTCACCCATGTCTTCTAGATCTCCACAGACACTGTCAGATGAAAATGTTCCTCATAGCAGACTGCCATGAAGTAGAATCCTTTTAAATGTCGTCTTCTTTTTCCCATGTTCTCCCCTATTTCCTTCCCTAACTCAGAGGTGACAAAGTGCTCACTCACTCCCTGTGGTCCTTCTTTGCTTTTCATTTAATTGTTCCTGTCAGGCTTTGGAACACAGTGGGTCTTGTTAGCAGAGAACAAAAACCAGGGAAAGGTCCCCCTTACATCGTGACTTTACAATAGATTAAAAAGAAAGCTCTGTTTTTGAAGTGGCTGTTTCCATTTTCCTTTTACATAGCTATTATGTAACTGATTTATCTCCTTTATTCACAGTAACCATGGCTTTATAATGAAGGTGCATGGACTGTATATTCCATGTATGAGTTTAAATACAGAACTGTGATTTCGTCTTTCTGTTGTCACGCACCAGGCAGTTTGTTACACACGCGCAAATTAAAATTGCTTGTTCTACTGCATTCACATAATTAAATTCTCTCGTTTGTTACCATTCTTTTGTCACCCCTGGAGTCGAGCAGACTGTCCAGTAATTGAAGCGATTGTGAAAATGTATGGCATTAAACCCTAGAAATCTTCTGCGAGAACAGGGAACAAAAAACCAAATCAAGATGAACAGTTCTAGGTCTGTGTTAGCTGAAATAAATCTAATCTAAGAAAATACCAAAGTTAAAGCCAGCAAGGTTTCCTAAAACATGTTTAAAGGATTTGGTTATAAGTACTTTCAAACAAAAATCACATGGAGCTGATTGCCACATACCCTAGGAGCACATATCCCTGTTAAATAACAATTAAAAAATTAATACCTGTGCCACTATGAGGCTGCAAGTTGCATTCTGCTTTCAGACTTACTTTTGTCAAATGCAAGGCAAGGCACTCCATTACAAGCCCTCTTTTGTCATTGTATTTATTTTCCATCCATCAAAACGTGTCTGGACTCTACAGTGCTGCATGTCTATAAATGCTTGAGACAGATGCCAACATGGACAGACAGACAGATTAGATAAATAAAAGGGTTCTTGAAATAATCAGCCCACTTTCTAGTGGTCATGAGAGAGCTGTCTATTTTCAGTTTCATACCAACATCAGGTAGGGACTGACTGATCATATGTCTAACATACTTAGCAAGAATTCCACAGGTTTTAGTAAAAGCTGTAACTGAGGCTGCTGTGGCAGGAACAGAAAAACAAACTCTGCTCTCCAGAGGTTTGTGGGGGAAGTGGAAGTGGCAGAAGGAGCACTAGGCTCAGACCAAATGCTCGGAACTGACTGAGACGAGAACTGGAACTGACTGTAGAGGCATGTCCAGGCCCACATCCCCCTTGACTTGAGAGAAGGTGTGCGCCTAAGCTCAAAGACCTAGAGACTGGCATCTTCTCCTGCAGAGCAGGCTTGAGCAGACCGAGGCATTGGGAATCAGAGGGGACTGCAGTTGTGGAGCTGAGGTTCCTGGGCTCAGGGCTCCTCGGTAAGTATGCACTGGCCAAGGAGTTTTGAAGGCAGCGTGGTGGCAACTGCATGGTGCTTGGGGTGGGAACAGCAGTTAAAGTCATTGACAAAAATTTTCTATATCTCTTCCTTCCCCATTGTCCACAGCATGTAGTCAGCTCCACATCCTACTCAAGCTGAATGGAGAAACAGAAAAGATGAAAGGAATTGCAGCTGAAGTGGGTGGCTTTTGCAGCAAAGGAAAGCAATATTTACTACCGCTGGTAATCCTTTTACCATGAACTTATGGAAATTAAGAACCTAGTGTCTGAGCAGCCCCTGCCTCTATCTGAGCACACAGCAACTCATGGGAAATCCTTCGTTACATATCCTTCACTAAGTAACACCACTTACTTCTTGTCAGAATCACTTCTTTGAATTGTGTGTCTGCCAGCACTTATTACACATTTACAGCTGTGCTGTAACCCAGAGGACTCACCCATTATGTATCACAGTTGTTCATTTCAGCCATCCAGCACATCATTACAAGTTAACAAATAACTACGGAGGGAACTGGGACTCACAAGGAAAAAAACCAACCCAAAACAGTTATGAAGTTGAGTTTGTGGCTGGATAAAAGCTAAAAAATGTAAAACGTCTACAAATATTGGTGGTTTTTGAACTCAGTCTGATGTTTTTTAGCATTTCTTAATTTCTGCTGGGAGTAGGTGCAAAGCTTCAGACAACCGCTTGAAAGACACACGGTCAAATGTACAAACTAATTCATGAGGTCCATGTTGTTGTAGCTTGTTAATGGCTATTTGAAAGTAAATATTTTTTTCCAAAGGTTGACTGCTAAATTGCTCTCTACTTTTACAGATTGTTCTGTCAAATGAATGGTAACCAAAAGCGTACAGCACGATTCACTTAGGAAACAATGCATTTTTGTCTAGTAAAAAATTGTAGCCTTCTCTATCTACGGTTTGCTGTGGGTGAAACATGCTCACCACCTCCATGGAATTGATTTACAGCTGAAGAGGGCTAGAGAAAATCCTGGAGAACAAAAGCTTGGCAGGGACTCCAGAACAAGAATTTAAGAATGAAAGCTCAGTTCTGAGGGGAATGGTGAACAGTTTAACAGACTTTGTATGCCAGGCAGATGGCAGCACTTTCTTCATCCCATGCAAGCCCAAACATCAGCCAGTGTTCTCTTTAAAAACGTCTGCACTCCTTGCATAAATTAAGTTCAGTTTGGCTTAGTTTAAATGAGGAATGGATTGTTTCTATATAAAGTGACAATTTGGAATATTTTGGTGTAGAAGCATAAAGCAGATGCAGGAGGAATATGGATTTTTATTTCCTGCCCCAATTTTCCCAGCAGTGCCCCTAAGGTTGCAATGCATGTATCATTGCTAGAGGAGGGCTGAATATGCCTTACATTTAGCAATTCGTTACCACTTGGAGAGAGGCAAGGTCTGGAATGATTTCTGGCACTCCCTTTTGAAGTGGAACTTGTCACCTCAAGGGTCAGAGGTAACGAAAGACAAATTTCAAAGACAGCTTAAAACTGACCCAGAGATGTTCATTTCTTGGTAGGAGTCCTGTTCGGAAATACCTAGCACAACAGACATGTGGGGTGCATTCTCTGAAACTTTTCAAGACTGATACATATTAAGAAAGCATATTGGTGAAACTTAAGGTAACAATGCCCACAGTGGAAGGCAAGGGGAAGGCAAGCTCCAAAAAACTAGTCTGGGTAGTTCTAGAAACTCATCAGTTTGGATTATGTACTAATTACGTAAGTATGGTGGGATACTCCGACTGGTAGCAAAAGGCATAGACATGACTGTTTTGTTTTGTTTTGTTTTGTTTTGTTTTTTTATTTTATCTGGTTTTAACTAGCTGGACTATATCAGTCATTGATCTTCATCTTGATTAAATTTTATTATTTCTCAGCATTTGGATCCAGATCTGAAACTTACCAGGGTTCAAGGCTGTTAAGACCCAGGAGTTTGATTTCCGTCCACTAGGTTGATAGCTACAAGTCAGAAACTTGACTAGTGACAAGTATTAAAAAAAAAATAATTAGGTACATTTCAAGCCAGGACTCTAGTTCAGGCCTGTGTCAAGCAGCAATTCTAATTTTTAATTACATTTCTCTTTCTTTCTTCTTTGTAGAATCAAGGTGCTAATCTTAAAATCTTTACCCAGAATTGTGAGAGACTATGTACAGAGCCTGAAATAGAAAAGGAAGGCATCTTCATGACTTGTGAGAGTGCAGGAATCATCCACCCAGCTTCAGAAACGCTCTGTACTGAAAAGACATTACAAGCAAAAAATGCAAATTTACAGACCTATTCTCAACACCATCCTCCTTGTGATAAAAGAGAAAGTTGTCACCAACAAGTCTTTCGTGAACAAGGAATTAATATTATTAGTAATGGCAACAAATCAAAGATTGATGTTTCACCTTTTCCTTTCCGGGATACAGACTCTGTTCCTGATAAGCAAGAATCTTTATGTGCTGTTCTCTCTTCTGCAAAGCTATGTGATGAGCCAAGGGATAGTTTTGACTCACACGATAGCAGCGAGACAGATATTCTCTGCAGTCTGTCATGTGATGAATCTCTGTTTGAAGCTAATCCCAAGTCAGTCTTGGAACCTGGAGAACCTGAGTGCAAAGGAGATGCTGATATGTCTGCAGTGCATGACAAACTGTGGAAACTTCTTCATGAAGATGACTCAGACTATCAAATCCCATTTGAAAACCAGGGGATCACAAGTTTAGAAATTAGGCCGATAGATATCAAAGTCACAGAACTGAACTTCGTACAGGAGACCTGTTCTGATCATCCTTTGCCAATAAATTTGATAGAAGAGCAGGAACCTATTACACAGCTAGCTAGCAGACAAAGAACAGAGGAAGAAGACTGCAATGTTTCTAATATCCTACTTAAACCAGAAGAAGCATGTAACAGTGCATCCATAGGAAACATTTGTCTTGCACAAGTGGTAGAAACAGATGGTATATGTCTAGATTCTAGCACTGGAAATAAAACGCAAACACCATCCGTTTGTGGTTCAGCAAATAGTATCCTCTTAAATACAGAGGAGTGCTTGCAGCAGAAGCCGATTCAAACGTTAACTGGCAGTAATGGATCCATTCAAATGACTGTTGCTTGGGAAGGAAAGCTTACCATTAATAATGCTTCCCAAACATGTGATGCCGATTCTCCTCAAAGGCTGAAAAATGCTCATAGTAATTTAGCATATGACAAAGAAAAGCCAGCTTGCATGTCAGATAAGTCGCGTGGGACAATTGGACAATTACTTCATACTGAGCAGAACATAACCTTGATAAACAAGTCTGTAACTGGTAAAGGGTGTCACTTGAGAGACTGTTATCCAGCAAGGAAAGAACTGGCTTATTTCCCTGAGGAGAAAGACATTTTCCCCAGTGAAAATACCCATCAGTTTACACGTGAAGAACACCGTTCTGTTAACACCATACACAAAAGTTATGAAGAGAATTTACAAGAAAAAGGAAATCACTCAGACTTGAATGCACAAAATGACACTAATTCTGACAGTTATCATCTTTCAGAAGACAATGACTGTCAAGATTTTCAAGTTGTTTCTAGCACACAGAAATACAGTTACCTAATGCAATTGCCTAATTTAATTAAGACTCCTGAAACCATAACACGTAAGACTGTACCCCAAAATATAGACCAACTGACAGAAATAGAAAAACAAGAATTGGCATTCACTCCCTCGTCCGAGAATCCATTTTTAAGAGATTTTTTTGTAGAAGGGCCCAGATATGAACCATGTAAAACAGAAGGACAGAGAGAGATTTGCATAGGTGATGAACAAAGGGCTGAAACTTCCTGTGACTCGGGAGTTAGTCATGTTTCAGAGAGTCAGGCTGCAGTTTCCCCTCATAATACATCAGAACAACATGTACTTTCTGTTGACAGCACCTTCAAGGCTGATGAAGAGTTAAAAACAGATTCTTCAAAAAATCACACATACACATCTGGAATTGTAACATCAGTTAGCACCCCACTGCCTAGAAAGGCTCAAAATGAATACCACAGCATAGCAAATGAGGATTATAGAGATACCAGTAATCAGTTAGATATCCAACAACTGACTGTAAAAGAAACATTGCCATTCCTCACACCTCTAAGCCAGTCCGAGGGCCTTCTTACCAGTATATCAGCAATGGGGCGTCCTGGAACAGGAAGTCAAGTAAAAACTGAATCCACACAAACTGCAGTCAAAGTAGATGAAAATCGGAGTACGCTGGAAACCTTCTGCAAAGCATTGCAGGATCAGTTCCATAGGGTACCTGAAGAAAACAAGGAGGAAGCAGTCTTGTGTGAAAATAAACAATATATTCAAAGAGCTATTGAAGATAACCCAGATGAAGCTGAAACGAAGTCTCTTTTGCGCACTTCAATTGGTTCCAGGGCTCAGAGACAGATCATGAAAATTAGCACTAAGCAGTCCTGTCCTGACTTGATCTCTTCCAGCAAGCTAACTGAGGTTGATAATTTAATTAAGTCTACCGAGTATGAAAAAGATGAAGAAGTCATGACATTAGAGAGTGTAGTAAGTGGTTTAGTTAACTTGCCACCAGTCGATTCAGGGAACAACCAGTATTTTCAAGAGCAACCACCCTACAGCAGAACTCAGCCATTCTCCTTACCGTTGCCCACACATGATCCATTCCCAGTCAATGCGGAAAGGCTAAGAAATCAAGAAGGGTCAAAATCCTACCAGACATCACCAACTGTTGCTGAGCCTGAGCCCATCAAATGTAAACAAGACACAGCAAAGAGTGGGCACTTAGCTACTGGAGCTAAGAAGAAATTACCACCCGCAACACTGTCAAAAAAACCCCGACTGGAGGAGAGGGGAAATGTCAGCAAGGATCCTAGCTGTGTTAAAAAGTCTGTGAAGAGTGAGGCAGGCATGATTCATAAAGAAGACAGAAAAGAGCAAAGGAAACTAATTTTGAAAAAGGATAGCAAAGGTAAGAGAAAACTGATTTTCATTTCTGTCCTTTCCCATCGTTTTGGCTACAGTATGAAATTCAAATTCGTTAAACACACTGCAAGCCTCCTTTAGTCTAAATCAGAGCAGCTAAAGGTGTCCTGCCCTCACTGATGTTAATTTCCAGTTCTATGAACTTAGTAACTAGTGCTGTCCCCGTGCCACAGAGCTGAACCCTCCCTAACGTCCTTTTCCTAGCTAGCAAATATATTAAATTTATGAACTTTTTAACCTGTTTGAAATAGTTACTTCTTCATTTGTCTCTTCGAGTAACTTTTCAGGGATGTATAGTGTAATGGTGCCACATAACCACACACAATATAGCAACTGCAAGCCCAGTACTTGTCTGTTGTGTTCCCGCAGGGCTGTGTTCCCAGTGATGCTCCTACACTGTGGCTCCCAAATGCGATTACCCTCTCTTGGTTACCAAATGGTTTTATTACTAGCAAAGTATTACTGTTATTAGTAGGGTGCCACTGATAAACATAATTTTTTGCAGTCCTGTCTGATGACTGATGGCCGGTTCTGCATTCCTTTTCACCACTGTTGGTCATAAATGACACTGATGAAATTAGCAATATTAAACTGACTTAGAAAACATATAATTGGAATGAGATTGGGGTTGCTTGTCAGAGTCTCTGGGAGGTTGCTAACAGGTAAAACAAAATACAGACAGGAGTAACAACAGTGTAACAGCTAGACAGATGAGGTATTTGTGGTTTCTATGGATACTTTGCAAGGACCAAGGTGTTATTGTTACCTTTTGACGTCACATTTCATGTTCACATCATAAAATAGTTTAATAGATCAGAGCAAGACTGAACAGGGACTAGAGGTAAGCTACTCTGGTGAGAGTTCTACTTTTCCAATGACATTTAAAAAACCCCAAACTGTTCTCTTTTTGAAGATGTGTCCTTTGCCAGAGAACAAAACGTGTGGGCGGAGAGACACATTCCTTCAAAGCAGAGCAAGCAAACTGCAATTACTGAGAAATACCTGATCTTTTTCCACGTACCTGAGGCTATGCTTGAAAAATGTTTTAAGCATTCAGGCTTGCATCAGATAAGACTGAATTTTCTTAACCTGCTTCTGATCTGCTTTAGTCTAGACTGAAATGAATGTGTCTTTGTACTTTAGGGAATTGTGTGGACCTTTGCCCAGCATTATGGGAAGGTTGGTATGGTTAGGCTGGTATATACTCAGTGTTCTCTTTTGTATTTTTTTCAGCTGCAGTAGGGACGACTTTGTGGTTAGGGCAGGGAATCTGGAGCTGTAAGTTCTATTTGCAGTTCTGTCACATACTGTCTGCGTCATTTTAGCCCTGATTCAGCAAGATTCTTAGGCCTAAGGACTTAAGTGACTACAAGTTAAACATAGCAGTGAATTCCAGGTGCCTGGCCCTTCGAATTGGATCCAGCATTCCTTCGGCATTAGATGGGGAAAGTTAGACTGCTGGAATGGGATCCCCGAGGGAGATGTGTCATGCCAGCTCATTTAGAGTGCAGCAGCTCAGAATTAACACAGTAGGAAGCATAACGTCTTGCATTTTACATCCCTTACATCTAGCAGGGATGTCTCACTTGAGTGCAGGGATGTGTCATGATCCCAAAACCCTTCCCTAAGTATATATTGATTCCCTTTCTTTCCAAGTACCCTCCATCCTCCCACTCACGCCATGCCCACATGCAGAAGACGCTGGAGCGTTCTGTGAGCCAGAAAGCAAGTCCTAACAGAGAACCAGGTTATCGGGACCTTCCCCAGACTGGGCAGAGTGCTCTCTTTCTGTAACCTGAGCGATTCTTGGATTTGTTCTGCGCGATGGTCAATCTTTAGCAAAAGAGCCATGCCCTATGGCTGGAAAGGTAGGGGCTTTCTTTAGAGGCAGGAAATTAATCCTGTGAAACTGAATAGGGAAGCAAAGGCCATTGACATTAGCAAATGCAAATATCTCATCACTAAGTGTGGGTTCCGCCCTCCAGCGGTGTTTTAAAGGAAATGGTGCCGTCACTGCATCTTGCACAGAGTCACATCCTGGCAGTGCGTGTTAGGTATGTTCCAAAAACACCCTGGAGACTGGGCACCTCCTGGGACTTAAAGTCTTTTCTCTCACAGGCTGTGATCAGTTAAAAAAGTCTACTAGTTACAAGTATTCAGTTAATATGAATTCTCATTATGTAACCATATGGTATGCTGTACCTTTGTGGCGTCTTTTTTTATGGACCAGCTGGTCATTTAGTGAGAGAGAATGTGTTTTGATTAAGAAATTATTTTATGTTGATGCCTTTTCAGGCTAGAACTTCCCTTGGGTCCTATTCCACAAATGCAAAACGTCTTTGCATTGAAAACATTTCCACTGACTGTGTGGGGCACTGAATCAGTCTTTTAAAACTTCTGTATTTTAAAGCCTTGGTTTCTGCATCAGAAGAAATCATAATTATTTACCAGTGTTGTCAGATTCATATTCTTAACATCTGCAAATCATTCTGGGATTCCTTTAAAATGCCAATTATCTTCTAATCCTAAACTGTGGCTCTTCTGTTTCAAGCTCCTAAGCTGCTGAAGAAAATCCAAGCAGAGTTGTTCCCTGACTGCTCTGGAAATATTAAGCTATGCTGTCAATTTGGTGACATTCATGGTGACTCCACCATTACATGGACTAAAGATTCCAAGTTACTAGCTCGACTGCAGAGAAGGTGAGTGAACATTTCTGAAGGACTGGTAGTTTCTGAATAGCTTTTGGGAAAATATGCCAGTGATTCACTCTTGTACCTGTTAAGAGGATTAGTATGATAGGTGCAAAAAACGAGTTTAAACAGGGCGATTAAGAAGCCTGTCTTCACACAGTGCATTAATATTGGTCGTAGTTTGCATTCCATCACCAGTAATTCCTCTCAGCCTGTTCATAACTAGTCTCATCCAACTTCCAAGTACTGTAAAAGATCAAATGAAGTTTGAACCTCAGCACCCAGCCAAACAACATAAACACACTTGGTTAATATGTGGGAGGCTGTCTGTCCTTGTGTGGTGGAAGTGAATTGCTGAAACAACTAACGTGCAATGTAGAGCTTGACGTGATTATTCCACAGTAGCAATACAGACTGGGGGATGAATGGATTGAGAGCAGCCCTGCAGAGAAGGACTTGAGATGCTGGCAGACAAAAAATTGGATGTGAGCCGGCAATGTACACTTGCAGACCAGAAAGCCAGTCGTATCCTGGGCTGCATCAGAAGAAGTGTGGCCAGCAGGTCAAGGGAAGTGATTCTTCTCCTCTACTCTGCTCTCATAAGATCCCACCTGGAGCACTGCATCCAGCTCTGGGGTCCCCAGTACAGGAAAGACATGGACCTGTTGGAGCGGGTCCAGAGGAGGCCATGAGAATGATCCGAGGGCTGGAACACCTCTCCAGTGAAGAAAGGCTGAGAGAGTTGGGGTTGTTCAGCCTGGAGAAGAGACGGCTCCGGGGAGACCTCCTTGCAGCCTTTCAGTATTTAAAGGGGGCTTATAAGAAAGACGGAGAGAGACTTTTTACCAGGGTCTGTAGCGACAGGACAAGGGGCAACAACAGTTTTAAACTGAAAGAGGGCAGGTTTAGATTGGACATAAGGAAGAAATGTTTTACGATGAGGGTGGTGAGCCACTGGCACAGGTTGCCCAGAGAAGCCGTGGATGCCCCATCCCTGGAAGTGTTCAAGGCCAGGTTGGATGGGGCTTTGAGCAACCTGACCCAGTGAAAGATGTCCCTGCCCACGGCAGGGGGCTTGGACTAGGTGACCTTTGAAGGTCCCTTCCAACCCCAACCGCTCTGTGAGTCTGCGGTTCTATGACTTGAATACAGTGAGCTCGATCTTGTGGAGCGCTAAATGCACTCGCTCTCAGCTAACAAAAGAAATTTAGCTGTAATGCACCTTTACACAGCAAAGTGAGCATCTTCTAAGATGTTCTTTTAAGGGGAGAGAAAAAGTTGCATGAATTGGTTAAACTTCCCATGTCATTCTGATTCTTGTTGTTTTAACTATACTAATTTTGACTATTGTATTACAATACCCATTGTAATATTAGTACATATCATTATCTGCTAAATAATTTTGCACTTCTTCAACAAATAAACAGTGCAGAGAGATCAAATTTGTCAGTTTTTGCAGTGATAACTAAAATATGTGATAACAAAATATTTGAATTTTAACTTCATAGGATAAATATATTTCAAAATGTTGGAACGGAAGTGAGATATATAACAGAGATTTAGAGTAAGAGAGATTCCTAATTACAATTCTTACTTCAAAAATGTTCAGTATAGTTCAGTGGAAGTCTCCCTTCCATCACAATCAAAATCCAACTAATTGTTTTGTGTGTGCCCAAGCACTGTTTCTTCTTTTGGAAGTATACATCAATCTACAGAAATACATAATCTGGACTCTTTGGTACATCTTAGCTTTTACTTTCAATAGGGGGAGCATTTACAGTAAATTAGGTAACAAATCTTTAAATTTTTATTACCTGTCAACACATGGAAACGTGTATTGAAAAATGCACATTGCTAGTAATATTAATATATGCTAAGTAATTTAATGTAAAAACAATTGTTGGGTAAATACATTCTCCAGTGTGCCAAAATATCATGAAACTTCACGCTGCCAACAAGACTGTGCACACCTTCACTAATTCACGTCACAGAAGCCTTAAAGCACAATAGCCAGGTCTCCATAATCCCTGCAGAGATTGTCTGGTTTGCTGATAAATACTGCCATGGACATCCACTGTGGTACATCTGAAAACCTTCATGGTCTAAGAGGGCTTTTCGCTCAGGCATAGCACTGTTTCAGTGGGGTTTTGTCGCTGCCAGAGCCAGCTTGGGTCTGCAAGTCCTGTAACTGCATTCGCATGTCATTGCACCCCTGTTAATAGCATCTGCCTTTGATCCATTTGTGACATTGCAGACAGACATCAGAGAGTAAATATCTAGCTTGAAAAAAGCAAAGGAACATAGAAAGCTGAGTGAGGAGTCAATATTGTGGAACAGCATACAACATTTTGGGCTTTTATATGTTCATACTTCATATATTTGGCCATGATATTGATAGGAATATTAGAATGCCTTTGGGTGTGATTTAATTATTTTTAGATTTGATTGAGGTACTTTTCTGTCAGAATGTAGTAGGATCATCTATTGTGAAACACGTAATAGGCTGAATGCTTCTAAGTAGGGTGAAATAAAATATTTTGTCTACTTGCATCCTATTTGAATCAATCTTTGCAGTGAGGGACAGAAATTCCAGGGACAGGAGGAGAGATACACGGAATAATCAGGAAAGAGCTTTTAAAAGTATTAATGTGGAAAATTAACATATTCTGTTCCAGTGCCCAGGATGACTCTCCCGTCTCTTTGGCAATCGCTAAAGCCAGTAACAAAGACCAGGGAATGTATTATTGCTGCTTGAATAATATGTATGGAAAGGTGACTGCTGAGTTTAATCTGACTTCGGAAGGTAAATCCCAGTGTATAATTTTTATTAATAATAACGACAATGGCGGTTTCCATCTTTTTTTTTTTTTGCTACAAAATCTGTTTCTTTGTTTCCTTGTAGTACTGGAACATCTCTCAAGTTTTCAGAATTGTGAAGGTAAGTACACACATCTGCTTGAATGTGTGCTCAAATCTTTGTTCCTTCTGATTTCCAAATAGAACAAAGGATGGAAAAATACAACCAGACTGAGACATTTTGGCAGTTATCCCATGGGAAACTGTGGGAATCCCTTGAAGCTATTGAATCAGTATTGTGTTTTTGCTAGCTGTCTTTCCCTTTTTGCACTCACCTTTGCTGTACCATCAAAGATAAAATTCACTTTAATTCATGGGAGTTTTGTGGGTGAAATACCCTCATGTAGGATGGAATGGTTTGTGCAGGGTGATGGAGTACCCGCTGTGACAAAATACTGATTTGAACTTGACTGCGTAACTTCTTGTTAGCTTGATGCACTAGCACTTCACATACAGTAAACAGTGAAATAGCATTGCATCGCCTCATACGGACACACAGAGTACCGAAGGCTCTTTTGGCAGAAAAACTTGCCAGTGGTGTTTGAACACATGGTCTTTGCAAGTCACCTGCTATGGAACTTTACTCCGAGACAAAGATGGGCATGAAGATTTGGAATGCTGTCCCCATATGTTAACTTGTGTTTAATCACACTCGGCATACGTCTTGCTGTGGTGCAGCTAAAGATAGACAGTGCATTGCGAATTGGTTTATCATTTCTGAATACACTGTACTAATTAAGTACTTCCTTCAGCCAATTGATTTTGCTTCCTTTTTCTAGAAGAATAAAATTAAACATTTAGTTCCTTGTTAAAATGAAGACAGCACTTTTCATGTAACAGCACTGTATAACGTTTGATCAACAGAGAAATCAACAGAGAATTTTAGGTGGAGTTAAGGAGCCTTCTAATTCTAGCTTTATATGTGCACTGTTTCCTCTGTGCTTCAGAGAGAGGCAATAGTGTACAGAGTCTAAACCAGAGGTAACTACAAAGGGGAGCTGGAAGGACTTCCTTTTATGGAATAAAAATCTTGTTATTTTCTTCTGCCTTTGCTAGTGAACTGTTCTTAAGCTGGTGCTTGCCAGATTGAAAAGAAATAAACACTTTAACATGCCAGTCTTCAGCACTGGAGCTGATGTAGTGAGTGTGGTTGGTACTAGGAAAGGCATGTTTCCATCATGGTCATGTTGGATAAGGACTGAGACCTCTTTCAGCTGCGTGCCCCTATGAACACGTTGGCAGAATCTTTCCCTGAAAAGATTCCAAGCTGAAAGCTAAAACAAGCTCTGGTTGTACCAGCAACTTCTGGCTTTTCTGAAAAGACAGGCTAGCTTCAGAAAAATGTGCTCTGAGCACATTGGGCACAGAACTGTGTTCTGCTTTTAAATTCATATCTACATACACTGCTGCACGTCAGCTTTATTACTGTCTCTGTCTTCCCAAAAAAGCAGAGTTGGCAGGATCTCTGTATTCCCTCAATGCCTCTTTAGTTCTCAGTCAGCTTGACTTACTTCACATTCATTTGAAGCTCCAGTTTACAACTCCCCTAATAATTTTAAAAACAGCTTTTGTGGTCTTTACCTCTTTTTTTTTGTTTGCTACACTCTGTATTCTCTTCTTAAAAACCTGAACTGCCACCTTTCTCCATGCTGGCTTTAGACGGTGCAGGCAACAAGTTACATGTAGAGGAGCAAGGTCCCAGGCCCGTATTAACACAAGTGAGGCCATGTATTCTGTGTCCATTGAGCATTTTCTCTAATACTCTGTGTAGAGATGCATTTGTTCTCCCACGTCCACCCCTTTCCATGTGACTGCAGAAGGATGTTGTGCAGAACAAAGTGGCATTGTGTTTTAGGTGTGGAAGAAATTGAATTCATGCAGCTCATGTTCAGAGAAGATTTCATCAGTGACAGCTATTTTGGTGGGAACCTGCACGGAATCATAGCTACAGAAGAGCTTCACTTTGGTGAAGGCATGCACCGGAAAGCCTTCCGAAGTAAAGTGATGCAAGGCCTCGTGCCAGTGTTCAGTCCTGGCCACCCCTGCGTTCTCAAAGTGCACAATGCTATCACATACGGGACCAAGAGTAAGGATGATCTAGTTCAAAAGAACTACAAACTAGCACTGCAGGTAAGCTTCCCCTGTCCTTTGTAAGCAAGAATTGTGGGGAAAAGCTGTCTTGCAAATATTCAAACAGATGATCTGTTAAACGTTTTGAGTAATATCCCATGGGCGTATCTGTTGTAATATAGGAATGCCATGTCCAAAATACTGCAAGAGAGTATGCGAAGATATATGCAGCTGAAGCTGAACCCTTGGAAGGCTTTGGGGAGGTACCAGAGTGAGTATATATGTATTTTTATATACATATACGTGTATGCATATATATATATTGTCCTGTGGCACAGCTGCCCACTGACTGCTAGGAGTAATTACTAAAGAAGAAGAAAGAGGAGTTACAACTGGAGTCATAATAATACTGATAATACTGAGTATCAAGGAGTTACAGCTGGAGTCATAATAATATTGATAATACTGAGTATCGAGGTGGTGAGAGAGATTCCATTCCCATTTGAGAAGGATAATAAGGAGTAAAGACAGTAAATGGGAGGCAAAAGGCATGATTTTGATATACATTTAGAGGAAATTATTCATGTTAGTGAAGTAACACCAGTAGGTGATACTACTAGTGTCATCTAGTAACAGCAGGAGGGGATAAGTCAGGCCTTCCAACTTGCCATTATAAAATGAAATCTTGAGAGAAATCATGATCATTCTGCAGCTGGTATGAAGTCACTCCTTAGGCAAGTTTTCTACGTAAAGAGAGGCTTAAGGCAGAAAGCTCAACTCTGATGCTAGCTTTTCCCAGAGAGTGGTTTCTTTCATACCAGAAGTTTTCCATATCCCGAATATGTGTACATCAGACCAGTAGCTCAATACAGGTTCACCTCTGCCTCTGAGGCCGGGAATTGGCACCTTGAAGATTTGGTAATAGATCTTTTTCAAAGGATTTGCTGTTCCAGTGTCAGGCTACTGTGTAGAGTTGAATTTGCAATGGATGGTTGAAATTCCATCTGCCTTGCTTCAAAGATAAGACGTACATTCTTGACAGCAGGGTAAATCTCCATCTCCTTTTAGGTGACACAAGATCCACTCAGCTGCACTGATTCCCTGAAAAACAGGACCACTTAAAACACAGCCTCTGGAATGATCCCTTAAAGCAACCTTTTCAGGATTAGAAATAGTGATGGAGATGATGGCAGTGAAATCTTTTAGGGAAAATATTTGTGCAAGTCAGCTTCTTTTCTGGATATATATTGCTCTTGGTGAAATTTGTGTTTGGGAGATTTCTCTAGGCACGGGATATAAGCTCTAGTTTTGATACGAGAGAGAGAGCATGTACCCTACGAAAACTGGAAGTCTGGTGCAAATACCAGACACATGGAAGGTTCAGATCTGGTGCTTTATTCTAAACACTTGGCTGGAAGACAGCAGCTAGGAGCAAAAAGAGATGATGTGCATACGCTTTTGGTTTGCTTTTTAATTTCAAAATTTAAGGCTAGATTCCTTTCTTCTAGCCAGCCCTTGTCAGACCAAACTTGTATTTAAAGGAGGGTGTGTTCCTTGCAACATTTTATGAGAGAAAGAGTACAAGAGAAAAGTTGTCCCCGTTCTCCTTCGCTCACACAGCCTTAGCCTAGCTGTGCACGTTTGACTGTACGAGAAAGCTGGGGAAAGGACAGAGAAAGCACTGCCCTGCCAGTAGCCTGGCAGCTAGACATTTCTGAAAGGGCAGGAGGGGGAGAGAGAGAGAGATTCTGTGGTCTTGAGGTTACTTACGATACTTCCACAATGGAGTAGTAGTAACATTTCTATTAACAGTGACCCATTTATTTTCCTTTCAGTGTGCAGTAGTATGAAACTACATGGAGCCTTATATACTAATAGAAGTTGTTCACTTTAATAATACTGGTAGAGTTAAGCTGATATCATACCTTGAATGAGTAGGTTAGAACTAGACAAGTGCTTACAGTTGCAGTGAATGTTCCTTAGAAAGGGAATAACTACTGGTATAAAGGCCATTTGTACCAGTTTAACTGCATGTGCTATAACAATAATGGTAAAATATCACAACAAATAAATTAATGGTGTCAATAAAGCTTGATTGTGAACTAGGACTGGAAGACTTATACAGAAATGGTCTGGTTATGTGTGGTTCTCTGTCCCATGACTAGTTCTTCTGGACCTCCTTTCAATGTATATAGAGCACATATATACATTCACGGTTCTGCCATTTCCACAATCCAGTACAAGTATGTCTCGAAGCAACTATACCACCCCTTTGGCAGTGTTGCTCTAAGAGATAAGACTGTTTGTAGGAAAGGAAGTACCTAGAAACCTGTTTTGTGGTGACAGTCATTTCCCCATTTGTTCTGAGATACCGCTAGGTGCTCTTGTGAGCTAGCTGATAAAATATGGTTATGTTCTGTTACCAGCTCCAGCTGAAAGGTTTTCCAAAATGACCTCATCTCAGAGCAATATTAAATTCCACTCTAATATACACCGATGTCACTTTTTTGCTTACTCTGAGGTTTTAATTTTGGAGATTCATACTGTAGTATCAGAGTGCTGCCTAACAAGAATGCTGAGTTTTTCCAGTATAAGTACAAACAGAAGAAGACTATCTGTGAGGTAGAGCACTGCTTTCCAGACAGCAGGAGCTTTGGTAACAAAGAAGTTCATGTTGCCAGTGAGACAGAGAATTCCTTCCAGACTGTTGTCATTATCACTTCACATTTCTTTTCACATTTCTTTCTTTTCTTCTTTGTCATTATCACTTCACATTTTCCAGTCTTCCTCTCAGGGAAGACCATGAAACCCCAAGCAAAATTTTATTCGATATTGGATGTGAGGTTTTGGGATGGTGCATCTTTAGCCATAAATGGGCCTAGGCCTGTATTCTTACAAAACTTTATAAGTCTCTCTGGCTAAACTAGCTCAATTTCTAAATGAATAAAATTAGACAAATTTTGTCAAGTTTGTAATTTCCTGAAAACTTCATACAGAACTAGCTGGTGTTTTCTAACCTGGATCCAAACTTAGCCAAAGCCCAGGAATCTTCAGATTCTAGATTTTCACTTGGGCCAGCAAGGATCTGCTGATCTTTCCAGAGACTTTCTTGTTTCCTCTTACATTTTGGTAAAGTAGTTGCTATGTATTTTCATTGTCAAAAGTGTTTGCTAATTTTGGATGTGTCACGTTCTAGAAGTCTAGTCTGAGAAGTCCCCCACTTGCACTGCTCTGGGGCAAAGCACTTTCTGGAATGGATCAAATTTGCAGGTGCCTAACGCCTCAGAAAGACTGAATCATCTATCCGTCAGACTGAGAGCTAAAGCAGTGATACTCCAGAATAAACAAGCACCCTTTATTGTGCAGAGTTTAGGTTTTGGGATGCAGTAGGACCACATTAGAAAGTATGTTTTGAAAAAGTTTACATCTGAGTAAATAATACAAAGAAATAAGCACATAGAGGATAATGCGATTATGTTCTAGAGCTACCTAGAAATCCGCATCTTATCCAGATGTCTCCTGGCTTGGTTTAGACTTGGTAACTGTTCACTCACTCTCTGAGATCACTGGCCACTTTGTCTGTTTCTTACTCCTTCATTGACAAAACTCTCTGGATTTTATTAGTTTTTATCCCTTGATTTCAGGATCATTCCCATTTTTCTTGTTCATCGCCCTGCTAATAACATCCCCTATGCGACAGTGGAGGAGGAGCTGGTTGGGGAATTTGTGAAATACTCTGTCAGGGATGGCAAGGAAGTAAATTTTCTGAGAAGAGACTCGGAGGCTGGCCAGAAGTGTTGCACCTTCCAGCACTGGGTGTATGAGAAGACCAATGGGAGCTTGCTTGTCACTGACCTGCAAGGTGAGTTGTCCGAGTGGGGGCAATAAAACGGCTTTCCCATGATACAGGCTGGTGACCACTCACAGTCAATCCCCATAACTGCAGAACTTCCAGAGACTTATTTCTGAGCCATGTTATTCTTGGCTTTCTGTGTCCTGTTGGCAATGCTGAATGTGCTCCTTCCATAACCTTGTAATGGGCCGAGTCTTCGCCAGATGTGGACAGTACCCTGGCCCTATGCCTGTTTTATACAGCATCTCATGCAGATCAGAATAAAAGATAGGGAAGAGATTAGGATATTTTATTTTCCAGCCTCTTTTAAGTGCAATGTGTTTATTTGTATCTGTGTTACCCCAGGGAACAGAAAGACATTAATTAATTGCTTACTGTGGCAGCAGGGCAAACATGTATTAACCTATGCCGTATTTTGATGTTTATCTAATCAGCAGAGAAAGAGAATTTTTACCTAGCTTATGTTCTTGTGAGAAGACAGTTTGGAAAAGAAAAAACAAATCTTGCACTCTTAACGGGAGAGTTGTTCTTCCACACGTCCCCTTAGTAAATCAGGACACTCAATATGAGTCGAGTGTGGCGTATTGTCTCACCTCCCAGAGGTTAATGAAACGTCTTGTGATTTAAAGACTTCAGTTGTTAATAACATCCTAGTCCTTCACTTCTTGTATTTAAATACTTGCCAGCAATCTCTGAACAGTGGAATGCTCCACATTCAGGTCCTGGCTAGGTTTGAAGAAACATGTTCCTTCAAAAAAAGAATGGTGAAAAAATGCCCTCCTCACATTTACTAAATGCTGCCCTTACGCTCTTACATGTGTGACTCCTTCTAACTGCTGAAATGCTGGGCCTGTACCCGACACAGTATGCATAGATGTATTTGAAACAGAGAAAGAAAAACCCTTGTGAAAGAAAACCAAAGAAAGGTGGAATCTTAGAAAATCCCATATTCTTTAACAAGAGAAGGCAGGAAAATTAGCAACAAGACATCTAAACAAGACCCCAGAAGTAACTTAAAGGGAGAAGAAAGAACAAAGTCCTAGCCTGAGGGAAGCACAACAGCAGACATGGTATCTGAGCCTTTATAATGATTGCTGCCACAAAGGACAATATACCTGCTGCTGTTGAAGAGAAACATCCTTCCTCTCTGATCATCTTCTCATTTGGGTATCTAGGCTGCATTTTTCAGGCATACCAGTTGAGACTTCTGAGGGTATCCTCCGAGGAAAAGATTCTTGAGACCAGTGTTTTCCTGTACAGAAAAAATTGCACACTACAGGGCTGGATTTTGCCTATAAACAAGACAACAAAGGGACAGGTTAAAAAACCCAAGTTTTTGGAAATACTGAATAAGAAAGGGATTTTGGATCTCTCACTCAAAAAGTGAAAATAAGGTTGACTGACCTATTGCTATTTGATTAGCAAAGCAAGTATGCAATTCCTACTGATAAATATTGTAGTCCAAGTTTGCAAAGCATCAAAACCACAATAAAAAAATTTACACATCTCAGGGCAGGTGCATAAGCAAAGATTTTGTATGTTTCTTAAAACGCAGTCATCAAAGTGTAACCCCTCCACTGACTGCCTAGCACAGGAAACAAGTTACGCTCTGTTTATCACCTTGCTATCTGTAAACTACCGGTATGAGACTGACTTCTAGAAATTGCTAGTGATACAGAGCACAAACATCCTATTTTTAATTGGGGTACTTTAAAATGTTTGGAAAAAATGGTGACAAATAATTAAATTAAAACCATGTATCAATAAATAATATTTAATGCCTCTATATATAGTGCTCTTGAATTTGAAGATATTCCTAGAAATTCTAGTGTAACATAAGGTTTCTGTTTCCTTGATGCCTTGTAGGTGTAGGAATGAAGTTAACTGACGTTGGCATAGCAACATTGGCCAAAGGGTGAGTGAAAAACTATTTCTCAGCAGCATGGTTTTGCTTTACACATCAGTCTCTTCACAGTGTAAATATGTTGGGGGAGGGTGCACTGGAAATTTATTCTTGCTTTAACTTTGGAAGAAAACAATCTTCATCTGACTCTTTGAACTTCTTTTTGTTCATATTTATGGGAACCTACCTATAAAGGAAACGCATTAATTTTGTTCTAGAAGGATGGTGCTACACTGTAGATTGGGCTTCGCTTTTCCTTCATGCCTCCCTTAAAATAGGCTCATGCAAAGGGCATTTCAAGAGTGAAATCAAGGTCTCTGGTGACTTGCAAGTAAGGCACTTCGTGGTACATCAGCTGGAGTAAGGTAGGGCTGAAAGTGCAGCGCCAACACTGCTCTAGCCTGGGGTACAATGAAAGACCTGGTGTTTGTGCTGTCCAGAGTTTCTGACCGTGAAGGAAATATCTCAAACCCCAGCATGCTGTCGGAGCCAGAGCTCCAGCTGGGCCTGCGCTCACTAGCACCTGCCCCAGCAAATGCAAATACAAGCGCTTATACCTATCTAGCTCTATTACTAGATCCTGCTGCCAATAGCCAAGGTGAGCCTTCTCCCCTCCTACTCTTCCGCTGGAAGAAGAGAGGCTATCTACCACAATACCGTGGGAACTAGGGAAGGAGATGCCCTGAAAGGGGACAAAGTTTGTATTGCCCTTTTTGCAAGGAATTTGCAGAGACTGCATGAGGGAATGCAGCTGAAATCCCTCTTGCAGCCAGCAAAAGTGCCAAAGCTTTAGAACATGTATTTATGACACAAGCTTTTATAAAGACTCTTTTCTCAGTTTAGAACTCTATGAGTTAGTTTTTCTTCCTATAGCTGGCAGTGACCGTAAGCTTTTCGTGAGCCCGTGTTCTTGTCAGCTGCACGGGTGGAGGGAAGATGTCTGTTTAGCTTTGTATAGGCCGCTTATCTGATAAAGAGGGAAATGCGTTAAGGGATTTGATAGTATCTCTTTTCCTTCTCTCTCAAAAGCAGTAATTCTGGTCTATAACAAAAGGTCTGTTCATAATATTTAGAGAGGCCTGTTTCCTAGTAGTTTTGCCGTGGCTTCAGGTCTTTTTGGGAGACTTAATCATGTGTGTAAAGATATAGGCCTTTAGCGTTCTAACTTTCTTCCACTTCTCTTGAGTTTCTGTTAATTAAAGCTTCTAGTTATACCACAGACCAAAAGAGCCGTTGATAGAAATAGGCAGTGTAGGCAGTCATTCAAATCAGCTGGCTGCTGGAAAGGGAAAGGCGATGGGGTAAATGCCTGTGATCAATCTTTAAATTCATATTCTTTTTTGAGAAACTGATTGATAGAAAAAAACATATCCACACACACGTATTCAGTCTTTATACGAAACTGGAGCTTGTCTATATACCTGTGGTACAGGAAAAAAACCTCACAATATCTTTTAAATTATTAAAAATTTGACCCCAGGATATTCTGGGAAAATCCTTAACATTTCCAGGATGGCATCCATTCAAAACTTACATTGATTTACTCTTCCAGCTGTGGATCCAAAGTGAAATCAGTTGAAATGGAGTTGCATCATCCTGTTATAAAACAAAGAAGTTATAAAAATGTTATTGAGGCAACACTGTTCTCTGGAATCAGGAGATTTATAGAAAGGCTTTAATGGCTGTTGTTGTCCAGTTCACTATGGGAAATTGCTCCTATAAAAACACATGTTGGACTAGGGAAGAGGAAGGTGGAGTGAGAAAATGAATGTGCAATGCAAGCTGTAGTAAGGGTCACCTCAGTCATACATAAGGGAATATCATTTCCTCTTAAACAACCTCTTAAAAATGTTAAGTGTAATTTTGTTTGTCGTTTAGCTAATGATATTGCTACAAGGCAAGAGATTTTTTCCTGGTCCTGTATTTTTCTTTCATGCTCCTTTCCCAGAAAGGACACCTCTGCATTAATATCTGCAATTTGATTTTTAATTCCGTGAGCCTGGATGGGGAAAAGAAACAAGTACACAGAATGCATCTGTATTACTGCTTTTGGTAGTGTGCAGCCATGCCGATGAGAGATTGTCTGTCTCACATGTTGGGAGAACATGCATAGTCCTACCTAACTAAAAAAATATAGTGTGATACTGTTATGATTTTAACTGTATTGTTAGGGAAGATACAAAGCTGGTTTTCTGGTGTAATCACCTATGGAAGTTCCCATGCTTTCCTCAACCCCTCTTGCAGAGGTAATGACCTCACTGATCACAGCCAGCTCCCCTGCCTCCAGGTCTTCTAAGCCTGGGCCAGTCACATCAAGGCAAACCAAAAATATCCTTGGGAAACGCTTCTGTGGTCCTTGATGAGTGGAAAAACATTCGTACTGTTCCTGGTTGGAATGTAAATTAAATACAATTCTAATTTCACTCTAAGATTAACCTTGTGATGAGGGAAGAAAAAAACTGAAAAAAGAATCCATCTCCCCCCCCCATCCCTGCCATGTTCATAGTATAATCAAGCTTGCAAATAATCTAATGTCGTAGCACAAGCTGTTATTGATGAATTTGCAAGAGCCAATATGGCAACTGCCATGAATTATTCATGGCCATTATTTATCCCCCAGTGTTTCTTGTAAACCAAGCACAATAAACAGCATATATTAAAATTTTGTACCTATATTCAGCATTGCTCATTCGTGTGAATGATTTTTTGGGGGTCCAGAGTCATATTCCCAGTCTGAACAAACATTTCTGGATGAGCATTTATGTATCCTTTGTCTCTGTCTTTCCCCTCCTTCCGATAAAGGCTGTGGAGAGATTGATGTTTTCAGCAATTAACACTTTTCAAAGTAATTCTGGTCTTTTATCCTTTCTGTTGCTGTTTCGCCAGTGGATTGGAAACCAAACGAAGCCCCGCAATCCGCCGAAGTAGCTGCAATACAATTTCTGTCAGTAGAGGGCGAGGCCTAACTAGAAACCGAAAAGCCCGGGAAGTATTTTTAATGTAGCCACTGGGGCGCACCCGAGTCTGGCAATCAATCCTTTAAATAAGCTACTTAGTAGATTCTTTGGCGAAGGGAAGCAAAAACAATACAACGCAGTGACTGGCTTCTAAGTGCGAACAGTGAGCCAGTTTAGAAGCTGTGCACAAGTGCCCAGGTATTTATCCCAGAATGGTAAACACGAAGATGAAGGAATTGGGAACACAGTGACCCACGGTCATGATGATCAACAGGAGTGCTGTTGGCCAAAGGTGGATCTGAAAGTTTGCCTGGTTTCAGGGCATTGCCAAATTTAGTTTTAGTCAACATGGCAACAAGAGGCATTGGGGAGTTTAAGCCTGGGGACAAATCCAGCATTCCCTCTTCAGATTTAAGGAAGCTTTGGTTTGGGCCAACCCCCAGCTGTCAAGTTTGGGAGATGGAATTCTGTCCGGGTTTTATTTATCAGTCATCCAGTCAGTGAATTAATAGCGCATGCTGCGCAAAATAACAGCTTCATATTTTGCAAGGCTTGGAACGGTCAATAGTTTGGTGTTACTGCACACAAAACATATGAGCGCAATACGGACTGTACAATTTAGAAGCCATTCGCTGATGGAGACCTTCCCCCGATTACACATACCACAAGCTGTAACAGCACAGAACGGTGTGAATTAAGCTCACAAGTCCTGCCAAATTACAGCAGAGCTATGGTCATTAGGACTGTCCAGAACAACCAATGCAGTCTGGAAGCACACAAGGGGGCTTCTGTGAAAGCAGCGACTAACAAGCAGCAAACAGCTGGGAGAACTCAGATGCAACCTTTGGTCTCACATCTGTAGATTAGATTTTCTATGGCCCGCTATAAGACCTGGGGCTGTCTGCGCACTGCGGAGCCAAACTAGGCTCGATCATGCCTCTCAACTTGCAAAATGGACAAGGAGTGTTACCTAGGCCACACCTGTAGCCACAAGATCAAATGCAAACCTATTATTTTAAGAGAAGGGAAATGAGGATGGCTTGATGTAGGAGCAAAGCTAGTAAAATAAAAATAATCACATGTTTTTAATATAAATGTTCTGCCTCTTGGTCACAAGATATTTACGCTCTTACTTTCACTGCGAGTATTTCTGGCATTTGTTGAATTCTGAAGCTAAAGTTAGTTAGCAGAGCATTCACTTGTTCATTTAAAGTGTCTCTTACTCATGGTATCGTCTGAGCAAATGCTGCTGGTTTTGCTCTTTGTTTAGATGTTCCTTCAAAGACATACAGGAAGTGACAAATAGCAAACACAGATAGGAGAGCCACTCAGACGGACTTCTATTTACTTCATGAGAAAAGTGGATTTTTTCTCAACTTTTTCTTTCTGAGATTATTTCCACAAAGAAATGGGTATTATCAGAATTTTATAGCATGAGAAACACACATGAAGAAATCTTCTTTAGCTGCAACGAAATGGCTACCTAGCAAAAAAAAGAATGCAAGAGAAAGAGTGTGCGGTCATTTTGCAGCCGCAAATTAAAATAGCCAGCATTCAGTGCAGTGAAACTTCTCACCTAATTGATAGCCCTGGAGGTTACACCTCCACAAAGCGCAGGAGAAATGAAGCCTCTCAGTCAGTCTTGCAGCAGAAATGGAGAATTTCAGATACCAGAGTAAGCAGATGCTACCCAAAGGCTGTCTGCAGGGAGCCTCATTATCTCCTCAGGCACTGGCAGCTGCGTCTGTGTACACGCACTGCTGCAGCATCCAGCAGTGACACACCATGACTGTGGAAGGTGCTGTAACAGCTCTTGTTGCCACTGGCACTCTCTGGAAAGACCCAGTGGTTAATTGAATGTTCACAATAAATTAATCAAAATATTTTGGTCTAAGTTATTGCTCTTTGCTGGCAGCGCATTGCTCTGCTTTAACTAGTTTCTGGAGTCAGGATCAATGCTTGATACAAGGAGATTGTCTTGCTGAGCCCAGGCATGTTTGCCTGTGGAACTTATGTGCTGCTGTTGTGTCTGGAGCACGGACCTGGTGGCTCTAATAAAGGAACTCGCGTGTAAAGGTAAAGGAACTCGCGTGTAAAGTCCCAAGTCTATTATTGCTCCAAAGGAGCGAGAGAACAGTTCATTCTCTTGCTGAGCTCCAGGGTATGATCCTGCAGTAACAATGGCACTCCTCTTAAACTTCCTTTGGGTAAACAAGCACCTAACTTACTTGGAGAGGTGAGGAAAAACAATTCTTAACCCTTTGAGGTTCATCTGGCTGTTTATAGCAAGCCGGCTGAGTGGTTTCTCTAGAGCAGGCAGGCTTACTACCTGTTTAACTTAGAGGATAACCTCATCTGGTATGAACAGCCTCACATGACAAATAATGGTAAAATACATTTGGAGCTCTACTTCATTAAAATATATATTTAACATTCAAAAACTCTGACTTCCAAGAAGAATCTGAAAATAAAATATTGGTATGAGAAGACACAAAG
The DNA here is from genome assembly GCF_047370975.1 of Nipponia nippon. Lineage (NCBI taxonomy): Eukaryota > Metazoa > Chordata > Aves > Pelecaniformes > Threskiornithidae > Nipponia > Nipponia nippon. Next base: position 2,826,818 of record NW_028262355.1, on the reverse strand, counting down.
GACTCCTAAATACTTACAATGAGAAAGTTGAACTCCAAAATAGTTTTTCTTACAGAAGTTAACCAGCAGCAATAATTTAAGATTAGGGTCTGCTGTTCACCTTACAATTAGCTGCAAAGTCTTCATCATCATGGCTGCAATAGCTTGTCTGAAATCATTTGGGATCCGTCCTCCATGGGTACGCAGTTGTGACAGTGTTTAAAAGCAGCAGCAAATTCTATAGATGACTTTTTTTGGCTGTAAGGGGGACTGCCAATATACATAACCATTTTGGTATGTGCCCAAATAAGCAAGAAATATTACCTTTTAGATATACTAGAGAAACTTTCAGATTTGCATTATCCACCGAGATTTCTTTCCTCCTAGGGTGGAATTACTGATGCTAGGAAAGCAGTCAGCCTGAGGTTTCAACTTTTCTATTTCTTCTCTGTAGAGGAACACTAGAGATGCAAAATAGGACAGTTAGATATAAATGGAGGCAAATGTCCCCTTTTGTTGCAAGGTATTTTATTATATTTTCATCACTGGCACCATTCTTTTGTAGAAGAAAATTTGGCAAACTATGTTGCAATAAAGATGCTTATCTGTCAGAAAGAGTTTGACCTTCTCAGAGCAACAGTGTTTTCTTTAGCACTAAGCACTCTGCATGAGGACAGACGTTCTCCGGACTGCCGTGCAATGAGCATGTTGGGTTAATTTCAGTGCTACGCCTCGTTTGTGTTCTGTGCAGTGATAACTCACAGTTCACATCTGAGGACATGGAATGTCCAGTGAACCGAGAGAACAGGGTAGGACGTGCACTCAGTAAGGTTACCAACAAAGGAGAGGAGCACCCTGGCCTTTCTTCTCCCTTCTCCATCCTGGTAATTTGACCAAAAATTACTCCTTTAAAAAGCAGGTGCAGCTTTTAAAAGATGCTGATGCAGCTTAAAAAGCAGGCACCAGGAGGAATGTCAGCAGCCAGTGGCAGGGTGAGGAGAAGAGGGATGTACATGCTCTGCCTACTCTCTGGCTTTGCTAGCCCACTGAAGAAGGGAGAGGTAGCAGTGGGAAATATGCTGGTGGCTTGGGAACTGTGAAGGCTGGATGAAACTGCCTTCCACAGGAACACTCCTTACGTCCTTCTTCCCCAAGAGGCTTGGCTCCTTGAGATCTTGTAGTCAGGCCTGGGTGAGGGAGGAGTGTAGCACAGAAGTTATGTACATGTTTGGATGGAAATTTCTGACAACAGCTCATGCGGCAACCTTGTCTCTTCATGGTAGTCAAAAGAACTGTTTACAGAGAATGATGTAGAATGGATTTCATTTATATATTACTGAGACAAAGTTAGCCAGCAGGCAATTACATTCCCATCTAAATGAAACGAAAAATAGCAGCCAGGACACAGATCACAGAACTATGCCTCTTTAACCCTTTTCCCTCTTCTGTCACTACTTATTGCCTGGTTTCCTTCATCTCTCAATGGCTCCGTTTGATTTTCTGTGATGAGTTAGTGCTTCTCAAAACAGCATGGGTGGAAGAGACTTGCTTAATGTTTTCAAGCTGCTTATGAGTCAACAGTCATACTCTGCGTCCCTGTGCTGAAAATGAATCTTGAAATCCCATTTGGCTTTTTTTTCTCTTTGTTGCTACAGATACAAAGGTTTTAAAGGCAACTGCTCGATTTCCTTCATTGAGCAGTTCAGAGCCCTCCACCAGTGCAATAAGTACTGTGAGATGCTGGGGCTGAAATCTCTCCGAACCACTCATCAAAAACAGAGGAAAGCACCATCCATGAAAAGCAAAAATCTACCAAACTCATCGACTATAAAGCAAACAGTGCCCAAGAAAGCAAGAGAACCTAGAGACTTCATTTCTTCAGAGCACTGAGTCGTACTGTCCCACCTTGTGAAAAACTCCTCTCAAGGATGTGTAGCAGTGGTAGGCACCAATGACCTGGTGGGGGCATAACTTTAGTCTTTTGCCTTACGACATTATTTTGAAGTCATCCTGATGCTGATGCCAGCAACAAAGGAAGGAGCTGATTCTATGGTCTCAGTACCCGAGATTTAACACCAGGGCAAGGTTTTGAAGACAAACTAAGCCATCTGCCTGGATTATCTTACAACCCTTCTATGTATTGGTATCTGCACATTTTGAGTCTTGGACACTGAGTGCACCACAGGCCACTGGAGAACACCTTCCCTTCTATGTGTCTGTGCCTGCGACCCTGTGGGTTCGGTTGCTACATAAACATCAATATATTTAAGATGCCACTTAGTAAAAGTTTTGCACAGTATTGTTGCTCAGGCTGCTATAGAATAATTATTTCCTCTCCCAGATTTTTGCATATTGTAATCCTACTGTAATGCTATTCTTGTAGTTTTTTCTCCCACTTACATGTCTTTTAATACAAGACAAAGCCATTCGCGATTGGATGTATCTGTCTTCTGCCCCCCACAAAATTAGCTAGCATCTTTAAGGTCCTCACAGAGTGATGTCATCAGCTTAAAGATGAGCAACTTGTGTGATTCTCCATAGAATTCCTTGCTTTCCATGCAAGCTTCCTTGAATCTACAGTGAACCCCATGCCACAGTACTGTCGTGCTTGCACCGATCTTATTGTAGGATAGGTTTGGAGTCTGCATGTTGCCAAACAGCTACCATCCGAAATAAACCATTACATATGGAGGGTGTTTCAGTACCTCGCAGCATTTTCAACTAGAGTAAGTACAGTGACTTTTCTGTGTGGCACGGAGTTGTTGTTGGACGGAACATGACAGGTGCCCTGGGCCAGTACCTGTCTGCTAGAGAGTCATGATTTATCCAGAATGCCTAGGCAGGGCCAGAACTGAGAAAAGATACTGTGCTCCATTAAACTTAAGTGTAGCTTACGTGGAGATTTGCAGCCAGAGGAGGGAACTGCATGTCAGAGGACTGCAGCGAGTTTACTGAAGGTGGCAGCTGAAAACCCAACCTGCAGCGCCTAGCACAGAAAACAACCACTGAACATTGGTAGACTTCTTATCCCTGTGTGATTACTAGATAGCAGGTGGTGCCAGAAACCAGTACCTGTGTGTGAGAAAGAGTCCCATCAGTGCTGAGGAAGATAAAAGCGATTTCAGACTAGGTTCTGCTTTGTATTGATAAGCAGTGGGTGCCAAATAAGAGGCAAACTGCTGGGGACTAGCTGACCCAAGGGACAGAAACTCATCTGACTGCAATGTAGATGTAACATCTAGGCTTGTCATCCTGGGCTCCCTTTACGGGTTAATGGAGGTCTTCTCAATGGAATTTGGAGCAAAGTGCAGGTCATCTGAAAAACAAACATTTGAAGTAGGTTAGATTAACTGTGCCCCAAAAGTGCCTGTGTCTCTCCACTGAGGGAAAAGGAAGCAAAGTGTCAGACAGACATCTGCATTTTAAATTCCTACTGTTACATGGGATGAAGTTCTCCAGAGTTGCTCTGAAGCATTTGAGTTTTTAATAGTTTTCTGCTGAGTTCGATGGAGGAGACCAACTACAAAACGATATTGCAGAAATTAGGATGTTATTGTAGTCCATGTAAAATTACATGTATGAAAGACTATTTGAAAGATGAATTTTTAAATAGAAAATGCCAAAGGAAGGTGAAAACTTTGAGTGTGACTGAAATCTGGGTCAAAACATTGAGAATGAAACCTTGACAAAAAAATTACAATGTATTGAGGAGGGGAAGCCATTCGTTTCAAAATAAAGGTGAATGACAATGTTGTGCTACGGCAGAGAATCTGAAGTATCGCAAGAGGAAGCCCCGCTGTTCTGGTGTCTCAGTTGTTCAAACCAGGAATCGGTCTGAGTTTACCCACCTCTCCCTCTCAGCCAAAAGGACGTCGGTGCGTGTGAGGGAATGAGACACCGTGCGTGGCCAGACAGCGCACCTCGTGATGGGGATGGCAGCAAGCCACTTTCCGCTGCCACCTGGCAATCGTCAGCGCATCATTTATGTGAGCCTGGAATTCTGTACTCTTATTGCTGCTTGCGGTTCTGGCTAGCTTTGGTGGGGAGGAGAAGATGTTGGGAATGGGGCATACTGGGCTCTCTGTCACGTTGCAGCTGGAACTGTTGGGTCAGGCAGGGGCAAGAATGTCAGTGCCAGGCAGTTAGCGTGAAGCTGGCCACCCAGCCTGGGGGACGGTGCTGCTAGGCCAACACTGCGGGTCAGTGGGCCTAGCTGAGTAGCCCTTTCCCCTTCTCTGGTGATGGGAGAGGGTCTCAACAACAGCTCTGCTCCTGACAGCTCTCCATCAATGGAGAGTGCCAATACGGGAAGGAGAGTTTGCCACAGGTCTTTCCCGTTCTTCTGTAGCCGTGCATGTAAATAGTGTGCTGGACGATGTAACACACCCCAGTTCGGAAGCTGCTTGCTCCTCAAAGCCAATGTAAGAGGCCTACATAAAAACAGTGAGGCTTGGTGCAGCCATTGAACTTGAATTCCCTCATGCGCTGCTGCAAATAGAGAAGGCTCATTTGGGGGTTATTGCCTGGTCCGGGTGCCGCATGTGTGCACATGTGCACGTGTGTATGTTTGCAGGCCACCCTTACTTTACTTAAGGTACTCTTGTCTGTCTGTCATGTAGGAGCTGAAAAGTGGTTCCCTAGCTTTCTAAAGTAGATGGTTTCTGCTCGTTCAAGAAACACCATGTATGACAGTGGCATGTAGCATCTTTGGGAAGGAAATTTGCTCCTGTTTCCCTCTTAAGTGTTCAGCTTCCTGATATTTCTGATCTCTAAGAGACAGGGTATTGGGAAACCGACACTCTCCCACCCCCACGACTTCAGAGAATTAGTTTCGTTGATGTTTCATGTCTGTGTAAAAACATCACCTTACTGCATTTGCCTGATGTGTTCAATACTGATGACAGCACAGAGACAATGAATATTATCCCTGTCTGGAAAGATGGAGGTCTCGATCCTGCAAGTGACTAAGCTTAGATGAATTCTCACAGCACCCATCTGTGACCATAGTTACATCCCTGCAGTTGTTTGCAGGACTGAGTCATAACTTTCTTCCTTATTCGTTAATCAAAAACTTGGAGAAAATGTTGTTTACACCTGTTGGCCAAAATAAGCACGGCAGAAACCATAGATCTGAATGAGGACGTTTATGCTCCGCGTGTCCATGCAACACAATACAATGAAATGCTCTGTGCTCTGCGTTGCCTTCTAAAGAAAAGACGATGACGTTCTTGCCCCCTGGCAGTGAGCATAAGTGAATCTTTTAGAATGTTTTCCTCTGTGGGGAGCTGTCCTCCAAGCCCGCTGACGGAGCATTAATTAAGGACTGAGGCTACCTTCTGGTTATATATCTGTTTTGATGGGTTTGATGTTTTTCATTCATCTTTCAACTAGGCTTGACATCTGTACTCAAAAGCTAATTTTCATTTTCTTATTATTGATCTCGCAGAGTAAATGTGTACATGGAGCATTATATAATAATAAGCCATCTTATTTGGATTAAACAGACATACACCCAGCTCAAACGGATGCTTTTCCACTGCTCAGGAGTTTACTGAATGTATTTTGGTTTTTAATAGACATATTACATTGCTGATGTGTGACAACACTGTGTGAGTCACAATTCCTGAACTTCTGTCAGTGGAAAGTCTAACTGATGATAGTAGGAAAACTTGGCAATACACTGGTTTAAAGCAGTCATTTTTCTGTAATAGAACAAAAGCTTCAATTATAATAATGTCACTTGATGCTGTTAAAATTCAGTCATTGCCCTTGAGTTCAGCTACACGTGCAATTACATTGAAATAATTATACATTAATAGCTACCAAAAGTAGAAAATGCTTGACTGATTACTTCAGGTTAAAGCCATCCCGAGAAACTTTAAAGCCTTCTCTGTCATGGTGCTCAGATGATTGCTCTTTGGCGTATCTAAGGGAAGTAGAGAACCGAGTCTTTGCCTTTTGTCTCTTTCCTTGTTGCCCCGTCCCTTTCACGCTTGCTGAGCAGGCTGTTCTGCCCTCCCTGCTGCCTGGTTTGACAGGGAGGAACTCTGTGGCAGGAATACCTTGTCTACGCAGGCCCCTCTCAAAACCATCCTCAATTCCTTACTGATGTTTCTGGGTCATGATATAAAAAGTTTAAAATTTAGATAGTCTGACAGTGACACAGAGAGCGCTCCAGTGTGCATGTCAAAAACTGATGGGAAATCATGATTAACAGACTGGTTTTTTGCCCATGTCTCAATTTTCATGTCAGATTTTTTTTAAAAAGGCTTTGCTCATAATTGCTGTTCCTTGTAGACTGATAACTAGTCACTCTACCCACCTTAGTCATGTTACAGAAAACACATATATGCCCTCTATCAGGAGGTATTTCCCGGCTATCTGAAAAAGAATGAAAGCTGAGTGCATCTAAACTGAACTTCATACAAAGGTCTAGACCACGAAATCAGACTGGGAAAAGGAAGTTTGGTCCTCTTTATGTTGGTTGACTTCAACGGCGGAAGAAAGATTCACCTAGCGGAACTGCGGTTTTACCTCGGTGTACCTGTGTTACCAGTATGCATCAGGTGGATGTCTGCAAAATCATAAGCAGTGAAATAGTAATTATTAGTAGGGTAAACAGTATTCTCATTGGGCTCTAGATTTAATGGCCCATTGAGATGAATGGGAGAAACAGCTACCTGTTTTACAGACCGGTTTAATCTGAGCCAAAGTTTGCTTTTTGCCTTCTACATAAGGGAACCAAAGCATGGGTTTTGTGAGCAAGTCAAATAAATATGTATTCTAATCTCAGCAGAGACATCAGCAAAGCAGAAACTGGAACCCATTTTTTAAAGGAGCACTTAGAGGTTAACTCTTGCTGCTCGCAGTTTTGTTATTATATTAATAAATATTCTTAAGCACACACAGAATGAATTGCACTGTGTCTTGATAGCAATTTTAAAATGTTATGCTTTTCATAGGGCACCACTGTAGCTTAGGCTGCAGCACTAATGCTTTGTGATTTAAATTCTATTACACAGACTAACAATGATAAACCACTCAAGAAGGGAGTCAATAAAGCTTCTACAGGATGTTTCTAAAATAATTAATCACATGAATGGCCTCCAGGTATTGAGTTTTTAGATGTATGTGTCCCTGTAGATAAACTGATAATTCTACCTGTTCTTCTGCAGCTTTTAAGTGCTTTGTAAACCATCTGAGCTTCAGCGGTAATGTTTTTCAAAAACACCTAAGTGTATAGGTTCATATCCACAAAATATTAGGCACATAACTCCTAAGTTGATCGTGTCTGTGATCCTTAGAACTTTATTGCTCAGTGGAAACTGGCCTCCTCAGTCCCTTTTGAAACAGAACCTTGAGTGCACTTGAAAATGTCACCTGAATGTTCAGAAGTGTTCAATGGTGGCAGTGAATGAATCAGAGTACATCAGTCCTCCATGGATTCAAGAAGACAGCTTGCACTCTGAAGACCGGTGCAGAGTTGCTGGGAATCAGCTGCAGACTCTGGTTCCAGCTGTAGCTCTTAAATAACAATCTCACCCACAAGGAGAAAGTCAGTGGGTATGGAAAACAGTCAGCCTGGTGCTGAAATATGGGGAGATATGTCTGGAGTGCAGAAGAATTTTCTCTGAAACTGGAAAATTGAGAAACTTCTAACCAAAATGTCTGCGGCACTTTTTAAACTGTGCGGGAAGATAGATCCTTGCCACAGAAGTTAGATGATTCTTCATTTCAAGTTTCCAAATGAAAAAAGCCAGACTGCTAAGTTTCAGGGTTTCAATCTATGACTGACTAGTCTTGGATGAATAGATGATTGCAGCGCTGTGATACATATTCCCAGTCCTTATGCATACACCTGCTTTACAGATTGCTTGGTCCCAGGTCTCCGGAGGATGCAACTTCAGAAGGCAGCTGATGTATTTCAAATGCTGTGCCTTGAATATTCATCCACGGAGATGTAAGATGGAGGACCCCATTAGAAAACAGGCAGTACGTTTCCCAGTCCATTCCCTATACCACATAGTAATAGAATTTTGTATGCAATTCTTATTGGAGGAACTTTCCGGTATAACTCCTGCAGCTTAGCCTCCCATAACCTAACAGTGACCTGCAGGGATGCAGCCCCGTTATGCCTTAATTTCTTTTTTTTTTTCTCTTCAAGAAACTTCAGTGCATCTGATACTTGTGTGGGTGTTGTAAAGGTCATGTTGCTCTACAATAAAAGCCTCAGTAAGTAACTTAATTTTTGAGTTTTAAGGGCGCAGTAGTAAGAAAGTAGTAGGGAGAGAGAATTAATCTACACTGCTCTCCTGCCACAGAGCACCAGGGGAAGGTTAGGAACTGTTTGCCCACATGGATGTTTGACCCATTGGGTCAAATGGGTTTCCTTTAACGACATTACAAGTGGAAGCTGGGGAGCCCGTATTGCCATCGCACCACGGGAGTACCAGCAGTCCTGATTCATGTTTTGCATCTCTCAAAGAATGAATGACGTGGAACAAGCTGTGATGACATTGCAAATCGTAGAGCTAGTCCAAAATGACAGACCTAATCTCCATCTCTTTCTGTTGATATGGTAGGGATATTGTGCTCAGGCAAGCGGCACATGAGGCTTACTGAGCGGGAGGAGAGAAGCAGCGTAAGATATTCCTCAAATAAGAAAAATCGCAGTGCCAGTAATCAGGAGAAGGGCAAGCAAGACTGGTACAGGCTCCCTAGAAAGCACTGCAGGTGTGGTGAGGGAGGGAAGGGGCTTTTCATTTCTCTCTCAATCAAAGGCTGAGAAGGAAGGTAGCTGCTGTGAAAACATTACACAGAGGGCCTTGCAGACAAGGTCACTTTTGCTTTCCTCCTGCAAAGCGAGAGAAAAGAGAAAGGACTTCCAGCTCTCTTGCCCACCCCAGCCTCCCAGCTTACCTGCACAAAGATTCCCTCGGCTAGAAGCTCGTTCTCAGCAAAGACCTTTTGAAAAATAAGCCATAACTATCTGCAGCTCTGCTGATTTCACTGTGAGTCTGCCATAGAATGTTGTGGGTGTGAAATTCCTGGGATTTGCTGAGTCTTGGACAGCAGGAGAATACTGGCTGTGGGAGCCTTTCTGTTGCTGCTGGATTCTGGCTGTGTTTATGGATGACTGAGGTCGCTCGTTTTGCACCGGTGGGAGAACAAGGTCCCTTGTTAGTGTTAATGCTTAGTGGTTGTATGGATGCCCAGTCCGTGCCAGATGTTTTGCATCTGGCCCACTACATCAGTCTTTCCAATTCATTATCTGCTTCTTTCAGACAAAAGATAGGACCCAGCCTTATGCTATGGGGCAGCCCAGCCCTCACCTTTCCCTTTCTACCCTTTTCACAAAGGATGTTTGACTGATTTTCCTTTTCATACAACTAAAAGCTCACTTATCACACGAGCCGTGTTCATGCTGCCCCGAACACGCAGTAGATACGCATTTGGTCTTGTGGTAGGGGTGCACGTGGGATCAGGTGTTTGCTGTGGCTAGATTTGCGCCATGTACGTGGCAGCACAGTGTATCACAGCTGCAGTTTGGTGATGTGACAGGTCCATATCAAGTGACATAACAGGGACGGACTTGTCATCAGGACCCAGCAGAAAGCCTTCGTGGCCCCCACCGAAAGGCTGGTACTGCTGCTGCAGAAGTGTGTTTGAATGAGCCTCCTGTGTAATGCAGGAAGCATCAGACGGGAGGAATAACATCAGGGTATTTCTGTCCATCCATTCGTGCTCGATCTGGTAGACAAGATTAAGATTTATTGTTCCTGAAAGCAAAACTGGACCAGGGAGAGGAGGCCAACGGGTGCCATATATACTGGAAGGATGATGTCAGGGAAGTGGGACAGCTGTGGACAAGCGTCTGGCACAAGTCTCTCAAAAGAGACTTTATGTCCCTCGGAACGATGTTGAAGGGATCGGGAGCGCAGGTGGTGTTCTCCTCTGTCCTCCCAGTTGGGGAAGGGGGTTCAAGAAAAAGGAACAGGTGAATGACTGGCTGCGTAGCTGGTGCCGTGCTGAAGGTCTCAGCTTCCCATACCACTTACTTTGTCCCTGTGCTCACACGTCCACTGTCGCGCTCCCACCTCTCCCCTACCTCCTCTGCCATTGCCCCTGCTCCTTCCCCTTCCCTGTCACTGGGCCTGATGTTTATTTGGGACAGCAGGGTTGGAAGAGGCAAAAAAGCACCAAAAAGTCTCTCTTCTTCCTGTAGGTCGTAAGCTTTATCTTCTTCCTTTTGCAAGAGCCGTTCTGCACTAACTTCTCAGGAGGCTACTGGATTACTCTCCGTTCAGTCACCTTGTATTGCTGGATCAGATACCTGCACAGAGGTATCTGATACAGCAGGTTTTCAGAATAAAGGTCACAAAAGAAAATCGTGAATGCAAAGAGTGATTACGATGCGTATAAGGTTTAGGAAACCTATTCTGGGTTCCTCTGTGAAGACCTGTTGTGTTATTATAATTTGGAGCACTGAGAATTCTTTTAAAAATATCTAGACTGGAACTCAATTTTAATATACAACATTGTAATTCTTCCATTAATTTTCAGCAGTACACATTGCTAATGACTGTTCCACAGCAATAACTCATGGAAGAAAACAAGGTTTAGGGAATAAAATTACGTAACTCATTGAAGATGTTCTGTTGGGAAACACTGTGTAATAAAATTGGTTGCAAATGGAACCACAGTATAATCTATAAATCATAAATTTCACATATCCATCTATGCTTTCTTCCAGCAGCACTCTACACATCACAGCCGTAGGAAGCGTCCTATTCATTATGCACGCGTGGTTCCTTAGCACTAGGAGTCAGAGGAAAGGTGGAGTTTGGAACATGCTGATGAATATTAAGGTTACCACTCTCATTGCAAATCAGAGCGCAACATTCTGAGAGCCTAAATCTCGGTTATTCAGTGGGATTTAGGCTTCTCAGTGCAGCGTTGGTGCCTGGCTTTCATTAAGCCCTTTGGAAGTTCCTACAGATGATTCCTATTCCTTAAAATAGTTTTCAGAAGAATTTCCATGAGGAAATTGCGACTCTTCCCAAAACAGTAGGTTTAGAATAGAAGACAACGGACTTGCGCATGGTGCTCAAATCATACACACAGTTGTGACAGGGAAGGCTGTCACAACTGAAAACAAAAGCTGGAAGCATTTGAAACCTGAATAAGTGATGTTTCAAGTTAGATGTAATAGCTTTTTGTCAGAATTTTGGAAAGTGTTCTGTTTGAAAAATGTCATGAGCTTCTCCGTCAATTAATGTTCCAAACATATGTTTTCATTTGGTGCCAAAGTAAGAGCCAGAGTTTGACTACATCAGCTAACTGGCTCCAGTATTCTATTGTCATGGCCAATCCAGCAGGAGAAAGGAAATCCCAAGCTGGCCTTGTTTTTCAGAGGCAATCACAACCCCACTGATTCCAATGAAATCCACATTCCTAGTGGTGACATTGCAATGATGACTCCTTAAGATGACTCATGTGCTTTACGATGGGAATCTGGAAGTGCATGTAGCAGAGTATGTATTTCCCACTTACTGTGGTGGGTTTGCTTGTATAAGAAAGAGCAGAGTCATCCTGACATACATGCAAGAAGGTTATTTCTTCCTCAGCACGGTGGGAAAACGTATTGCTACAGTTCGTGTACTTTTCTGAATTGATGTCTTGTCTACCAGTAGCTATTTAGTGTGATAATGGCGTTTGATAGACTGGACACAAACACCATTGTCACACTCCACAGCCCTGGTAGCAGTGGATCATTAGTCCGTGGAAGAAGTAGTACGCACACATTGCAGACTTCAGCACAGGGGCTTCAAAGATCTGCAAGACAACAGAGAGAAGACCATGTTTATGCATATTTATACGTAGTACATCAGGATTCTCACCAAGGACATGGGAGACAGGATTCAGAATTTCTTTGAGGTGAATATTTTTTCTCAGCTAGCTGTAGCCATTTAAAAGTTAAGTAGCTTTAAGTGTGCCTTTACAGGCAAAGGAGATGGGACAGGCACCTTGAGAAAGTAATCGGTCCTGTCCTAAGAGACAAATTTATGAAGGGAGGGATGAATCACTCTCTGCAAGGACCTGTGTCTTTCCCTTATTGATGGAGACAGCTCAGAAGAAGCACCTGACTTTTATAGAGCTATGTTAGATCTGAGGAATCACGATGCTAAAGATTGTATTTGCTTTCCACATACTTGCTTTTACCAGCATTTTAGAGCTAGCCCATTTACAAGACAGCAAGTTGCTCTGTGCTCCTAGTCTCACTTCACGTGTTTTATTCAATGCAAGCTCTTCTACGACACATCAACACCTATGCAGCAGTGAATTAAGCACTGTAACTAACATACACAGGACTGTGGTGGTTCGTTTCTTCCCAGGACAGTTTTTTCGGTTTAATAGGACAGCGTGTGTTTCTGTGTTTGTTTAGCCTGCAAGTCTAAAAACATTTCTGCACATCCTCAGTGGGTACAGAGGCAGTAACCGAGTGTCAGATGAGGCACGGCGATTTGTAAAGCCATGGACACTCAGTTATGTGTCATCATCAATCTGAGTACTGCAGAGAAGCAGAGAAAACAGAGGCACAGGGAACCAGAGCTTGGGTGAATAGTAGTAGCCTTTGTATCTTACTCTTCTGTGTATCCGCTTTTTGCTTAGTCTATAAAGACTGTTAACTAGTGTGATCATCTGTGCGAGATCATATTGGATATTAACTGGAAGAAACACTGACCTGTGCAGATAGAATGTAGCTTTGTGACAGTGCAAGCCAGCTAGTGAACGCTCATTAATAGGAATAACAGTAGAATATTAGTAACTAACCGATAGCTTAACTAAGTCTGCTAACTTAAAGAAAGGAAAAAAAAAAGAGAGAAGCAGAGACAGACCACAGAGTGGAATTCCTTTACTCCCCTGGAACTGGTAAAAATCTTGCAAGGTGAGCAGAGTACATTAAACATTAATGTTCCATTTTGCGTGAATTTGGGTGGATTTTGTATGTGCTGAGTACCGAAACGGTTTTTGTAGCTACTGAAATCTTGAACTTTGTGACTCGAAAAAGAATGCTGTATGGACTGGGTAGAAGCACCATGGGAGGGGATGGAGTTGTCTTTTCGTGTTGAGAGATGAGGACAGAACGTCTTGCTGTAATGCTTTTAAACTATCTGTCTCACGTTTTTTTAAGCTCAGTCAATGCACTCCCATTTTTACATAGCTGGGAGCATTTGCTACCCATATGTAATAAAACTAGCCTCTCCAATAGTCTTCCGGATCTGGCTGCATTTTAGCAAAAGACTTTTCAGCAAGTTAAAGCATTCCAAAGGCAGACTCTCAGATCCCCAGAGAACTCCTCCTATGGGCTCAGCCTTCCTGTCAATCTCATTTTTTAGCTTTCCTAATTCACTGCCCTGGTGATGTGTCACTCCCACACATTAACAGCCTTAATGCCTCTGCTTTATTCTCGGTCTGCTGTCAGCACTCGCACCGTGCATTCCAGCTGAGAACCGAGAGAGGCACAAATCTCTGTCTATCAGCTGTCTGCAAAATCTAACTGCTTGAGGTATGTATGCTGAATGTGGTACAGCTATGGAGGAAAATCACATTTCTGCACTTGTTGAGACCAAGTGGTTGCCATTTTAAATACCAGCTTTTGTAAGCAGGAGAGGCAGTCCCTAGCTTGAATCAGGGCATGCTGCAATTTGTGAGGAGTGCAGCTCTGCATGCCCTAAAATAAGAGGCAACTACCCCTAGGGCAGCTGAAGCACTGGAGCCTGTGGGAGTAGAATGTGGCGCTCTGAAGGAAATGATGCAGAAAGGAATCTGCTCTCCAGGTGAAGTGCAGGTTGAGGGCTACCGCAGACACAGCAGCCCCGGTCGGAGGCAGTGGAAGGAGCCATAACAGGAAATGATTACGGATAAGGGCACAGGGCTCCCAAATGGAGAGGTTTATATGCAGATCATCAGGTAGGGAAATTTAGCTCACTCTGTCCTACAACATTAAAAGTTGAAGTGCCAGCAGAGAGGAGACACTAACACACACAAACTAGCTGGCTGCCTACACGTACTGAATACACCTAGGCCACCGGCACACTCTGCGCAGTGTAACAAGTTATTTCCTCTGCAATCCTTACCTTTTGATCCAACTTTGTGTCTTTTCTGGATCTTTTTCTTAAATGTAATCTAGTTCGACCAGTGTTGATCGGGCAATGGAGACTCTCTGCAGCTCTTGACCTGTTGAACTACTGATTTGCAAGTACGTATAATCAAACCTCAGTGAAAGCATGCACTGGCAGCATTAGCTGAGTTCTGAGTGGCCCTTGGCTGGTAAATAGCAGAGGAATGAACCTTCGCTGGCTGGTTACCAGGTCAAACGGTTTTGTTTTTCAAGCGTGGTTATTCCACGCTGTCATTCCCATCCTTGTCAAGGAAGCAAGCCTATAAATGCTTGGGCAGGGCTGAAACTCTTCCAAGTGCTTTTCCTCTGTCATCGATTTTGTCTGTGTTTTGAGTCTGTACATGCTGTAGTGGGAAAGAGTTGTGCGTTTGAATGACTACACAGAACTGTCAGGCAGATTTGCAGAGCCACAGGTCAGGCCACTGTGCAATCACAGCTACGCAGGAGACATCTCTGAAAGAAGGAAAGGAGCTGCAGCACACCCTGTGTATCAAAACGGCACTGAGGTTTTTTTAATTAATGATGACAAATACACAGTCACAACCAGAACATGTTCTGTCTAGTCAGGCTGCAGCTTGCAGTTGTAGACCTGAGGTCCACGAGGCTGTTTTTAATAAATATGCCTATGCTGTAGCTGGTGATAATGAGAAATGAATGCCAAAGGAACATAAGTACTGTACATTGCTTTCTAATTCATCACAGTATTAGTGATTTTTTCCCCTTACCTTTCCTCACACACATTTGACTCAGCTTCCTCTCTGCAGCAGAGAAGAAAGGTCAAGCAAGATCCTACTCTAATTAAGTTCTCTGAGGAAGAGTCCGACAATCGCTGTCAGATGCAGCGCAAAGAGCAGCAGAACCCTGGCAGAAGTGCCTCTGCACTTCACTGTGAAATGTGTATGATAGTAGATAGCCAGGCAAATGATGCAGCTGCGAGCAGGCAGTTTTATAGTTCCACAACTACATGGAAGCTTCCAGCAATTCAACAGGATTATTTCCAAGACAAAAGGTATGAAAGAAAGAGAAATGGCTACTAGTTTTTAGTACTGCAATGGAGCAAAAAAACCTGAAACAATGGGAAAGTTCCTGGACAGTACAGGGTGAAAGCAAAGTGTAAACATCAGAGAAAAAAAAAAAATCCACTTTTTGCTTCTCTTCTGCTAGACATTTGTATAAAGAATCTTATTAGAATGTTCCAGTTGAGAAGATCATTGTGAAGAACAAGAGGGTTTTTCAAGAAGTATCTGAATATGGATCACAGAACCTGTCCTTCTTGTATATCCAGACTTGGAAGCCTTCCTGTAACCCTGGTGAAGTCTAGCCACGCTTACTGTCAGCTTCCCCGCCACTCCTCTTTTTTTAAAACAATAAACATCTAGGGTGGCTTGCCAACTGACACTAATAAAAGCCTAATCTCTTTAAAAGCGCAGGCAGAGATCACTATGTGAAAGACATTAAATCCTGTTAGATTACACAGAGAGGCCACAGGCATTTGCGGATATTTTGGTATGCTGAAGTGCTTAGTATTCAGATTCATTTGCACTGTTTTATTTTTGTTAGTACATGTTAGCATTTCCTCGTCCTCACATGAATCAAGCACAGGAAGGCACTTACCATCTGACACAAGTGCCGAATGATCCCCGGCGTGTCGTTAGGGCTTCTCAGATTCTCTTGCGTGACATTTTGCTGAACATCACTGTATTCGGATCTTTGGAGGTCTTGGTTTTCTTTTATGAGTTCCCAGCAGTGGTCAGCTGTTGAAAGCCTCTGTTTCCAGTAGACACCTTTCTCTCGCCCTTTATGGGATCCTGAGGTTTTAAAGTAAACAATTCATTCTCTTTCTGATAAGTCATATTAAAATATTGATCTGGGGGAGGGAGATGGCCCTCACTGCAGAGAGCTAGAGTCACCTTTAGTCAAACAGACTAGGGAATGGAAAAAAAGCTCTGAAAACTCAATTTTCTCTGTCCCTTCAGAGAGAGCATATGTGGGTAGGGAAAAATGCAAAATATAGGGTTTTTTCAGCTGCCTGTTTTGCTTAACCCTGAGATGAAGAGTGTTTACTCTGTCTTCATGTTAACTGCTTACTTCGTCCAGCGAGACTGATTTCATTAATTCCTCCTATCACAGTGCTAATCTTACTGTTCACTGCTGGGTCTTACCAATCTTTTTTTCATTTTTTAATTTTGATTTATGATCTTTTTTGCACAGGAACTTTCAGAACTCTCAAAGAGCCTGTCACATTTTTAATAGGTTTTACTTTCCAGCACACCTCTGAGATGGGGGAAAAGGTCTGACTGCAGTTGAGCCTATCTGAACACCAATGGCAAAACCAGGAATTAAACACACGTTTCAGGACCTCATCCAGATAATCAACAACTGGACCATTGTATAAACCCCCAAATTTAGGGCATGATCAATTTCACATTTTTGGTGAAGGCTAGTGTGGGATTTGAACCTGACATTTCTCTAAACATAAATTAAAGTTATACCTGCAGTAGGATAATGCTTCCTGATAGTGAACTCATTAGTATTTCATCGCTTACTTCCATTACCATGCTTATATTCCATTAGAACATAAGTATTTTCTAACAGTCTTAAGTAAAAGTAAATTTTTTTTTTAATAAGCAAAGTTTTCAATATAATACCTCACAAACGTGAGGAACCAGGTCACTTTACTGGTTTTGGCTGGATGTGTTCATCCAGCAGCAGAAAACCCCTGCAAAATCAAATCTGGAAAAAATTCTGTCTTGCACTCTCCTTGCTTTCCAGCTTTAGTATAACTAGACCTTCGAAAGAACACAAATGCAGCTTCTGTGCTTGTTAAGATACCTTCCCTCGCCACGGCCAGGGTGAGATGAAACAGGCCAGTATATATGAGCTCTGAGAATCAGAGCTCTCCTTTTGTGAGAAGGGTCCTGCACGTAACCGATTCAAACGCATAATGCAATACTGTGTAATGGAAAAAAGCCTGAACTACAAAGCCACTAGAACACCCTCATCTTTACCAATTTCTGGCATGCCTTTTCTCTGTTAGGTTGTCATGTATTTGGACTGCAAATTTGTCACGGCAAGAACGATCTTCTGCTGTTCCCTAAAATGCTGTTTTCTAATACCGTGTAGCTCCACTCTCAGATACACCAGTAATCCTACTAATAATGTCAGCAGTCATGAATAAAAGAAGGCACTGAACTGTGCTTTGTATGCAATAATGAAGCTATATTTATAGGTTATTAGCAGTCTTATCGCTGCATATACAGTTCAAGAACAGTTCTTTCCCCTTATGAAAAACTCCAGAATTTATAATTCTCAGGGATTTAATGACACATTTTTATAACCTTAGTTGTTAAAGCAATGTTAGTTGCCTAACGTAGATGATCCGACTGCTTCACTATACTCTTTTCCAGTTTTGTTAAATAAAAAGATTTTAATGAGCACAAAGCACAAATTCATAATGCTAACAGGTGACGTTTAGCAGGGAAGCAGAGAATTAAATGAGACAGGAAAAGAAAAAGAGCACATGCCCGAGTTCTAGCTTTCCTATTCTGTGCTCTATGACAGGGTATTGGAGAAACATCATGAAGTGAAGAGTTTTGTAACAACACAATCCTTGTCACTTGCTTTTAGGTTAAAAGTGCCGGTAATCTGTGCTACCTAACTTCAGGTGCGGTACAAGAAGGGAGACCACGGCTACGTGTCAATCTCAGCTGGCGATGTAGCCCCTTGGATGCACTGATAGAGTCTCATTGTTTATCCTTATAAAGAGATTAACAGGAAGACGACTGGGGAAGTTCTGGAGTGAATCACCATCTGGCCGCTCACTAAATGTCAGACAAAACCAGGGTCTAGTGAAGTCAGAAGAAACTTTTCCACCAACTTCTGAAAGATCAGGATAGCATCTACAGCATTATATGCCTGTATGTTCTTTGTGCATGCAGACATCTTGCACAGTGGGGCCCGACTGTGCCATGATTGTTACCACTAATAGGCTTCCTGTAATATTAGGAAAAATATACCCCCAGTTACAGCCGTTTTCTTTGTTTAGAGTCCCAGTGGTTAGGGCTTTCGATGGTGCTCCCAACCTTTGTGTTACCTTCTGCTCTTGGTCTATTTAGAAAACCCTCCTGAAGCAGGGACTGCTTTTCATTTTGTCTTGATACTGCTTGGTTTTTGGTGAAAAGTCTCTCATTTGGGACTTGTACGTGCACACAGTATAAAGATGACAGAATTACTAGTAGCAGTAGTAGTAGTAGTCCTAGTTCACAGTGTGCCCGTAATAGTAGAACACGGTTTGGGGAAAATATTTATTAAAAATTACCTGTACAATTATACCAGAATCCTGTGTGCAAACTCCATATGCCATTCTGAAAATATGGATGTGCATTTTAAATCTACAGAAGGTATCTGACAATATGCCTAATCGTAAAAAGAGGGCAAAAGGCCTCAAATAAAAAAAAAAAAACCAAAATGCCACATGTTGTCCAAAAACAGCAGAGAAGGACTAAAATGTGCTACTTTTACTCACAGAGGAAACACCACTTACTTCGTATTTCTGGTGGTGTGTTTCTGGGAAAAAAGCTGTTTTCCTCAAAATGGCAATCTGCAATTTTGAGTAAAGTACTGCCCACTACACATGGAGCTGCTGGTGAGAGTCTGAAACAGCATTGCAACATTCATTACTGTTGCAGACTGGTTTGGGTCCAATTCTTTGAAATTAAATGCCAAATTATTTGGAAATTCCAGAAAAAAAAAAAAGGAACTGGTTTGTTTAAATGTTAGTAAGGGTGACACAAGGACAAATAATGCAATACACATTGCACATTCATCTGAGGGCCAAATTCTTCCCTTGAAAATATGTAGATATGACCCCAGGCAAAATTATCTACCTTTGAAGTTCAATCTAGCTTTGAAGCTGGCACTGCTCAGAGTAGAGGACTGAGTTCTGTGACCTCCAAAGGTTGCTTCCAGCCTACATTATTCTGTGATTCCATTTCATGTGCATAGCTCCCGTTGACTAAGGTGTCACTAACAAAGGATGAAATTTGGTCCATACAAAAGTTCTTTCCTACCATTTTTCTTATATAAAATGTGGAGGATGCAAAGAGTGAAATAGAAATCTGAGGAATGGAGTCTTTTCTATGTGGAGAGGGTGAAAGACCAACTCCCAAGCTGAAGGAACAGTAACTTACCACAGGGGCAGAAATAGGGCTATGTTAAGAAGTTTTTCACACTGGGTAGATTTAACAAAAAGTAAGAAGCTATGGTTTGGCTCTGCAATACCTTAATTATGAAATTCTTCAATTAACAACAACAATTTTGGCAAAAAAGGGGGTTAAACATTCTGTGCATGAAGATCTCGCTAGTGTATTAGGAGAATTGTTTTATTCTGTATTGAAATGATACGGGCCTACAAGGGTTTGTGAGTGGTATAAATCCCTGTGGAAGAATAAAACTTCTTTGCAGCTGGTTAATTTTGATCATAAATACATTATGTGTTCAACAAAGCTCATTTAGAAAGTCTGTTTGAAAAGGCTTAAAAAACACAAGTACTTTGTTTATTTAGAGTAGATTTCAAAAGCCAGTTTCACCATTCAGTTCAAACTGAAGACTTTCAAATCAGGGTTCAGTTATATGACATGAAAGAGGCTCACCTGAATAAGTTCTTTTTTTTTTCCTCTACACTTAAAATCAGAATAGTGTGAACTTTACATGAAAAGAAAAATAGCACAGAGAAGGATCATGGTGCACGTGTAGAGTAAGCGGGAAAAAGTGAGTGGATTGGGAGGAGCTTTCTCTTCCTCATTTGGGTGGCCTAAGACCTCATGTTATCCAGCTAATTGATCACAAGCCTCAGGTTAAAGTCAGTTGCAGTTTTGAGGGAGACGGTAAACTAGACCCTCCGTTGCGGAGGGAGTTAGAGCAAAAGTTTCTGATCTGAAAAATCTGATGCTCTAAGGTACAGGGCTTTGAAAAGGAACTCCTGAGGCACCAGTCCAGGGAGACCGCAGTTCTGCAGTCCTCTGGAACCCCGATACTTAATGGGTTTCCTTCACTAGATTCCAGCCTCAGAACTGGTGCGCTAATGGCCATTCATGTATGAGAACTTGAATTGTATCTTTATGGCTTTACTCCAGCTCTATCTTTAATGAGCCTGTAATCAATACTCTTAAACTGATCTGGGGTTGGCTATTTCATCTATGGAAAAATCCTGTTACAGTCCACCAGCTGTGGGCATGGCTTACTTGGTTTAAAACTTTCAGACAAATCGGGGTCAAAGATTTAGGCCGGATCCTTTTATGGAGAAAACTGACACATGTCCAACAATGTAACTGAATTTATCCCTTTGCTATGACCTATTAATTTCAGCGAATCTATGCCGACTTACATCAGTTTAGGCTATGACCATATCATTTTTGAGAGGAAATTGCTACAGGAATTCTTGGGCTCAAAGTGGGCAAAGCTGATATTTATCTGTTTATCCCAGATTACTACAGTATTCAAGGGGCATCAGCCTTCACAAGGACTGAAGGAAGCGCATTTACCAGCACTAATACCACAATGTAATGGACAAAGGTGAGGCATATGTAGTGCTAGGACAACTTCGATCACAGAAGGGAAAATGTGACCCTTGTAAGTCAGTGGCTAGTGGTTAAAGATTACCTGTTCTGGTCATTCTGTCTACTAGATAGAGAAAGATTAACTCAGAGCAGTATAAAGTAGAGCAAAGGTATTTAACCTGGAAACCATGATCTCTTCTGATTTCTGCTGGGGCTCAGTAAACGAAATTGATTTGAGTTTCCCAATCATCAAACTCATTACATCAGTTCTAGATCATCCTGGCATTCCCCTTAACGATTCACCATCTGACACATCCGACACAAAGAGTTCAGGTTGAGGATTATCTTCAGATTAAGGGT
Source organism: Nipponia nippon (assembly GCF_047370975.1). Lineage (NCBI taxonomy): Eukaryota > Metazoa > Chordata > Aves > Pelecaniformes > Threskiornithidae > Nipponia > Nipponia nippon. Next base: position 2,805,737 of record NW_028262355.1, on the reverse strand, counting down.
GTAAAGTCTGACTGACAATGTACCATCCGTGAAATTTCTGTTTCCCCAGCAAAATAGTTGTGGATAGAATTTAAGCAGTTTTGATGTAAGCAGATGGCTAACAGATAAATCTTATGTTTATTTACCTGTCCCTGGGGGGGAACTCCCCACCTGCCGAGAAAACTACTCCGTCTGCAAACACTGATATTTGTCTCCTCAGCTCTAAGTCTGTTGCCCAGGTCAGCTCTACTGCTTCCGTTAGCCTGAGAAGTAACTGTCCATCAGCGGTTATCACAGGCACCGGACTTCCTTTTCCCTGTCAGCCACTGCTGCAGCCTACACATTTCAGGCAAAGCATTGATCCTGCGAATCACAAACCACAGCAAAATAAACTACTTAGTAATGGACGTTTGCAAAGAACATACGATTTATGTAACTTCCCTTCCTACGTTTTACCGGGAGGTCGGTAGGCCTCTCTCTCCACGTATAGCCCGCTGCGAGCACCGCGTGGCGTGGCCATAAACCTGCCCTGTCCCCGCATTATATACAGTGTTTTTCTGAATTTGGGTTGCTGAATATCCACTATGCTGCTATATAGTGATTTCTTTTTGTCTGGCAGCCACTAAATGCATGGAATTTATTCAATATGCCATAAATGGTTCTCTGATCAGAGAAATGGATATCACGACCTCTCTCTTGTCCATGACTTCAGGCTCTCCAAACCACATTAGGTACTGACATGCTACATGCGTGGGATACAGAAAGTTTAATCTTAGAACAGTAAATAAAGGGTAGTCATGTCAAGACTATTGCCCTAAATCATCTTGGAGCCCAAGTCCCAGTGGGATTATTATCTTCAGGAATCGTCACAGTAAATCAAACCTTTGCTCAGTGGTGGCCTGTGCCACTTACCTCAGAAAAGACAAAAAAACCCACTCAGCGTTTGCTACCTCCTCTGTTCTACAGATTAATTTACTTTAATATCTTACTAACTTCTCTTCATACGTATTCAAGTATCATGTATCTGCAGGATAGCTTTACACTCAGCACAGGCGTCCAGAGCTTTACCTGCGGGATTTACCACACGCAGCAGCCATGATGCAACCAATACGCCACAGTGGATTTGAGGCGAGTATCCACTACCTTTTCTTTAATGCCACGTGAGCTGTACATAAAACAGAGTAGACAAAGGACAACATGAAGGTCTTTGATGCAGGTGAGGATAAGCAACTTTATTCATTTTTTATATTTGCAAGTAAAAAACCTGTTTAAATCCTCTTCTCAGAACTTAAGAGACTTTAGTGGCCTGAAACCTGTTAATTGCCAGTCTAATCACCTCAAAAAAGGCCCAGAGAGCCACATAGTCATGGAGTAGAGCCCCCACACGTCACCCCGTGAAGCGTGACGTGGCCGGCCCGCTGGGAGCCCCACTCCTCTGAAGGAGAATGGCGCTGCCTGGGCGGGGCGGGGCCCAGGCAGGGGCAGCGGAACCTTCTAGAAGGGACGGGGCTCAGGGCCCGTGGTCTCTGCCGAGGAGGTGCACGTTCTCCGCTGGCTGTTGGCTGTTCCCTTGGGCGCTATCCCGCCACAGGCAGCTTGGGCCTGCTGGCGCCGCTTGCCGCGCGTGCTCGGAGGACGTGGCGAAGGGCCGGCAGCGCGGGGGCTGTGGCTGCAGAGCCACAGCCTGGCCCAAGCGCCTGAAGCCAAAATGGCCCTTTCTGGAAGGAAAGGTCAGACCGTCTGTGGGGATGAAGCGCTGCACAGGTGAACGGAACTCCAGCGGCCAGCACCAAAGCAGTTAGTGAAGGCTATGGTAGAGAGCGTTAGAAGTAAGGTGGAAAGGGTGCTCAGTACCTTTTGCTTGCTCTAGCCGACTGTAATTAATCATTATTTATTTAAACCTCTCAGTCGTTGGTGAAGTTCATTCTAGATGTGAGTACTCGCAATGTGCTTTTCCCCTGCCTCCCCTTGTGCTTCAGGTGAAACCTTGCAGCTTACACAATTAAAAAGGATTCAGTATAGACTTACACACACTTTTTATTATTTTTGCTCTTGCGATAAAAATTGCAGACCTAAAAATTGGTTTGGTGTCTTGACAAAATCATGAAGACAATGTTTTTATAACTCCACGTTGAAACTTTAACCTATTCTTCCTCCGCCAGTTTGACCTGGCTCTGGCCTAATGGTGACTGGAAAAAGAATGCCCTACAGCTGGCCTATATACTGAAAGTGCATAAAGTAAAAGCCAAGAAGTAGCCAAGATAAGGCTACTTAAATACAGTTTGGTAGGGTGGTTTTTTCTTTGCTATATTCCTCTGCACCTCACCTGTTCCCCCAATTAAACAGAAAAATAATGTGGCTATAATATCAATGTTTTGGAGACAAAGAGTAGTGACAAAAAAAAAAATAAATCAGTCCTCAAATGTTTTATGTGACATTGCAGACGCTTTCCTTGCTAAATGTAAACTTTACACAGATATCATATTTAATCTAATCAGATAGCTTACTAACTCACTATGCAGCATGAAATTGAATTTTATGTGGTTATTCCAGTCCTGGATGCCATAGCTCTGCTAAACTCAAGTATTTTTCACAAAATTGTGATTCCAAGTCCTCAGAGAAAACGAATCTGCTGTTTCTTTTCCTAGTCTGTCTCTACGGGTAATCACTATTCCTGTCCACAGAATGTGTCTGGAGGGGAGGGTACAGGCTTCTCAGGTGCAGCTGGTCTTTATTTGCTTAGATTAACGCAGGTGCTGAGCATCAGGCATCCTAACTTCTCTTTATGTGTGAAAAGAGATTTCTACAGCGCAAAGAGAAAGAGGACTAAAGCAGGGAGAAAAAGAAGGCAGTTGGTTCTGTAAAAGAGTTGAAGAGCTCTCTCCCTCTTTCAACAAGAAAAGTTTACTTGTTAATGGTATGGAAAGGATTTTATTTCAGTAAGCAGAAGCTGATTTTCAGTTGGAAGCCTGAATGGCTATATTTGTTAACTGGCCAGGGATAACTATGAGCAGTTTACATGTTGCAGATAAGTTGCACATAGAAACAACAGGTGAGTGAAATATGGATCTTGAGCTCAAGATAAAATGAAGCAGTAGCAATTCCTGGCCTAGCACTGAGAATTGCAACATCATTTAACAAAAACATTGAAAGAGGGGTCTACTTCCCAGGCTGTAGAACAGGGTTTGGGAGATACACAGGTGTTTAGACAAATAGGAAATTAGTAGGTCTTCATTAAGATCAGGTGTGAGAGATGAGGGCTTAGGGACCTTTCTAGAGACTTTTGAGTCTGTAAAGTGATACTCGGTGTAGCCGGGTCTTCAGAATAGTCTCTGTTAAATTGGAGAAGCTTGCCTATTGCACTGGGTATTAAATTTACTGGATAGTAACAGCTCTGGAGTTCTTGAGACTGCTCTTCTGGACTGACTTGGCTGGAGTGATTAAGCTTACAACTGACAAGTAAGTAGACTTCTAATCTTTGGTTGTAATGGGATGACTCTGAGGTTCCAGTACTCAGCAATTAAAACAGGAGGTGTTGTTCCCTTGGCATGTGTTAGATTTGGTGCCCTTTATAGAATGGACATCTATGGGAAATGATCTGGATCAGCAGAAAATCAGCAGAAAACTTGCGTGCCCCCCCCGCTCTCTCTGAGGGTAGAATAAAAAACAGAGTGTGGTTAATGGAATTAGGGGTGGCCTTGTGTTTCGACCTGGGCAAGTGTGATAGTGTCGGGGTCCCCGCCACTTTGCGGTGTGTGTGTTCTGAACGGCAGGGAGGCTTTCTGGGTGAGGTCATTCAAGACAGAATAACAGGGCCTCTTCAAAATCAGCTCTTGGAAATCGGTGGGTTTGCAGTCTACTAACTAAGCAGCGTGGCACAGAGGTCCCAAAAATATTTTGCTGAGGTGTAATCCCAAAGACAGTGTTGAGGGACTAGGCTAAGGCATTCATGTCCCAGCAATTTAGAAGGTCTAGGCCTTACTAAATACCCATTTGATGTTTACGCTAGCATCTGCAGCAGTAAGCTGAGACAAGAGGTCATCTTCTCCCTTGTTTCTGAGTCCCCCTTGACTGGAGACCTTTCATTGAAAGGCTGGAGGGTAGCTACAGCATGCCAGATCTCACGCAGGCATCAAGGGATCCTCAGTCAAAATGTGGTCTGGTATCTTGTGAAGCTGAGGAAGAGGCTAGATTTAGATGAGTTTTGCTGAGGAGCCATTACAGCCCATACAGTGTTTTGAAGACCAGTATTTAAGGGTGCACCAGGTGGCTGAGCATCACGCTCCCTGAGGCAGAGCAGATTCCTGGCAGGGCCCGCTGGGAGTCCTGAGGTACGTCATGCTGCTCTCTGGATCGTGAGACTTGGCTAGCAGGGAGTGTTAACGGTGTGGTTAACCTCATGGGCTTGTTACCCTGTCCGGTAGGCAACGGCTGGTAGCATATGTAAATGCTTTTTTGGTGTAGTGCCCTACAACTCTGGAATTCTAAATTTTTTTTTAAGTGAGTATTCTCAACAAAGCGTCAGGGCATGCTTTCGCTGGTGTTTCAGAGTAAAGAACGTCCTGTCCTCTAGCTTACCATGAAATATCTGCCATGAAAACAAAAACATTCAATAACATGGTTGTTCCTTGTGCATTTTCTTATAATACACCATTGATATGTGACTGTGGAAATGTGGGCTTGTTCTCAAAGGAAGGAGCTTGAGCTCGGTGTAAAAGGGAAGAGTTTCTCATTGTGTGGGGAGGGGAGATAAGTGATTGAATGCATGAGCTCTTTAAGAAAAACACCCAGCTTTTTTTTTAAGCTATTAGTAATTGGATGCAAATAATAGGAATTAGCTGCCTATGTAATCACATACCAGTTCAGATCACCAGAGCTTTAAATCCATTGCCATGACCTCACTAGTTTTCCAGCTTATACAATGTTGTGCTCAGAATACAGTTAAAAGAAAGATGAATTTGAGACTTCCTTTTTTTCTGTGTTTCACTTTTAATATCTCATTGTATTGGTATTAGTGAAAGAGGAACTAGTTTGCTGGTCAAACTAATATTTTTTTTGTTTTAAATGGAGAAATGATGATCCACTTGTGAAAGGGATGAGCTTTTCTTTTAAAGGGGAAAAAAACAAAGTGGGGGAGGAGGGAGGAAAATTCTGTTTAGTTTGTAGCAAATGCCTGTTTAAATATATGTGTCTTAAACACTTTTATTTCGGGATACTGCTGAGATGTTTCAGTAATTTTTATTAATTATTAGTTTTTATTAATTTTTTTGGACTGAGGTATCTGTTGTATTAGGCTATTACCGTCTCTGTAGGGATTATATTTCATAGCCACCATGTAGTCCCCACAATCCAATACGACACCCCTCTTTTGCTGAATCACTGATATCATCTTCCTGTTGTTTCTTGGAACATAAAACACATATAAGCTACAATTTTCTGTCACATGAAGCTTTTAAAATACATGTTTAGTCTCAGAGGACTTGTCTTCAGCTGAAGAAGGCTGAATTTTCTGGTTGGTGGTTTTTGTTTGTTTGTTTTAAATTTTAGAAGCTAAAACTTTCTACTGGGACTAAAATGAAACAATTTCCAACCTCTCATTATTTTTCTGTTGTATTGGAAATCAATTCAACACATGCAATTCTTGTTTTAGTAATCTCAGTGAATTAATTTTTCTTTTTATTGAATAGAAGATAAGCTTCAGTTCATATAAAGATCAAGTAAAAATTAGTTATTTTCATGTCCAAGTGAAGACTCTTAAACTATGCAATTTGCAGTCATTTCAACATTATTCACTTTCAAGGCTTATTCAGGGTCTCGGAGATTATTTGCTCTGCTTACCAAGTTAAAAAAAAAAAGTTTTTTTTTAATTTTATGCTTGCAGGATAAATTCTGTATGAAATGAAATTTAGAACTCACCTGCTCTTCCTAGAATACTCCTGAAAACTTGTTTTTCTTCTGAGGAAGTTTATTATGACTGGAAAAAACAAAACACCACGTATACAAATCTTAATCTTTATCCCCAGTGGAAAGCGGGTTATTTCCTCCAGATATTAGCTGATGTTTTTCCAGCTTACATTCGAACGGTATCCTACTGTCTACGTTATGCAGCTGCCTTTAACACTGTGTGGTAGGAATGGCACTGTACAAAGGTGGCATTTGTGCCTGCTGTGCCAAAGCCACAGACTGCGTGTGCTGCTGGGGGGTCAGAGCAGACCCTTTCCGTGCAGCTTGGCTTTGTTAAAGATTACTCAGTCTGGAACTTATCAAGCGCAACCTTCTCTTGGATTTGATTATTACTGTGGGTATTGTTTCTCTCGGGCTTGTCGGTCTGGACTCTTGTTTACCCTTGCGATAGGGCTTCATTCCTCAGGGTGGCATTTGGCAAGGTCTGTTCTCTAGAAAAATTCATTGCCGTTTCCACACCTGTCAACAGGTTAGGTCCCGAGGGGCCTGTTCCTCCGTTAGAGGGGGTGAGGTGTTACCGGCACAGTGCTGCTCTTTGGTGCCTCTGGGATAAGAGATTGCAGCTGTGATACTCAGACTCTCTCAGCAGACTGACGATGTGCTAAACTGAGGTGTGCTCTAATACTGCCAGGTCGCTGATGCGGAGAGGAATGTACATTTTAATGTTGTGAAATATGCCTTCTGGTGGGGAAAATGCACATGTGTTTTCAGTGTGACTGGTGAGTTAAGGTACCATGTTCTCATGGATAGCTTGTTGGAGCTATTTCACATATGTGAACTTGAGAATGTTAAATATTAATCATTCTTATCAGCCCTCTGTAAGCAGTAAGCCAGTGCTCTGTTTTAACTTCAGGTAAATGAACAAACACTCTGGGGCGATTCATGAAACTAAGTGGTTCGTGTAGCAAGATTCAGCTTGTTTCACAATTCTTAAATGCTAGTGGAACACAAAGTCCCATTTTAATTAAGGGTTGGTGAGTAACTCAACCAGACACAAGTACCATACTGCTGTGACAAGCAAGTCTGGGTAATTCCTGAAGTTTGTTGAAGACAATTTCTCGTCACAAGTACTCAGTGAGCCAACTAGGAATGATTCCCTCCTAGACTTACTTGTGAATAGAGGAGGACTTGTGAGAGGTGTGATGGTAGGTGGCTGTCTTGGCCACAGCGATCATGAAATGGTAGAGTTTAAAACTTTTGGTGTAATAAGAAAAAAGGTCAGCACAGTTGTTACCCTGGATTTCAAGAGAGCAAACTTTAAGCTACCCAGGGAGCTAGTTAGCAATATCCCTGAGAAAGTGCTTCTGAAGGCTTAGGGGTCCACAAGTGTTGGTCAGTTTTTAAGAACCGCCTTTTTGTGTGTTTTGTTTTGGTTTGATGTGTTTGGTGGGCTTATGTGGTTGGTTTTCTATTGTGTGGTTTTTCTTTTTTTAAGAACCTTGCACAGGAGCAGGCAATCCCATTGTGTCAAAAGTCAAGCAAGTGGGACAGACGACCAGCTTGGCTGAACAGGGAACTCCTCTTGGATGATCTCTGGAAGCTAGGTCAGGCTCTGCAGGAAGATTCCAGAGCTGTGGTTTGCCAGCGGTGTTCCTCAGGGCTCAATCCTAGGGCCAGTGCTGTTCAACACTTTTATCAGTGATCTGGATGCAGGAGTTGAATGCACCATTAGCAAGTTTGCTGATGATAACGGAACTGGGAGGTGCTGTTGACTCTGTCAAGGGACAAGAGGCCTTGCAGAGGGATCCAGATAGATCGGAGCACTGGGCGATCGTCAACATGAAATTGAACAAGTCCAAGTGCTGGATACTGCAGCTAGGATGGAGTAACGCCAGGCACAAGTATAAATTGGGAGAGGAGTGGCTGGAGAGCAGCCCTGCAGGAAGGGATCTGGGGGTGCTGGTCAGCAGCAGGCTCAATAAGAGCCGGCAGCCGTGCCCTGGCACCAAGGGGGCAAACCACATCCTGGGGTGCATCAAACACAGCATGGCCGGCTGGCCAAGAGAGGGGATTGTCCCGCTGTATTCAGCGTTGGTGCAGCCTCAGCTGGAGTACTGTGTGCGGTGCTGGGCCCCACCATTTGAGAAGGACGTGAAGGTCCTCAAATGCCTCCAGAGGAGGGCAGCAAAGCTGGTGACAGGGCTGGAAGGCATGTCCTCTGAGGAGCAGCTGGGGTCCCTGGGCTTGTCTCGTTTGGAGAAGAGGAGCCTGAGGAGCGACCTCATGGCTCTCTGCAGCTTCCCGAGGAGGGGACGTGGAGAGGGAGGTGCTGAGCTCTTCTCCCTGGGATCCAGGGACGGGATGCCTGGGAATGGCTCAAAGCTGCACCAGGGGAGGTTCAGGCTGGGCATGAAGCATTTCTTTACTGAGAGGGTGGCCAGACCCTGGAAGAGGCTTCCTAGAGAGGTGGTCGATGCCCCATGGCTGTCAGGGCTTAGGAGGCATTTGGACAATGCCCTTTATAACACACTTCAACTTTTGGTCAGGCAGTTGGACTAGATGATTGTTGTAGGTCCCTTCCAGCTGAAATAGTCTTTTCTAAAAGGTGTGTGCACAGGCTACCTTGGTTCTATATTGTAATATGCATTAAGTGGAAGTAAGAAAAAATGGGATGTTGAATTTGTGTGATAATGTGATCTTGAGAAAACAAGCTATGCCCAGAATGGCACTGAAAAATCCAAGCAGGATTAGTTCTCTCTCTTCTAACCATGTCTGCTTTCTTAGAGTTGAAGCCATGAGAAAACAGCAGCACTCTGTCAGCTGGTAGGGCTACTGAGCATTAGCTGCACGGTAAGATCATATGATCTTGGGATAATTCAGGTTGGAAGGGCTGTCAGGAAGTCTCTAGTCCAACCTCCTGCTCAAAACAGTTAGCTCTAGGGTCAGACTAAGTTGGTCAGGGCTTTATCTAGTTGGATCTTGAAATCCGCCCCAGGTGGAGACTGCGCAGCCTCTCTGGGCACCGTGTTCCCGGCTTGAACAGATGTGATCCTGTAGATCAGCTGTGTAACTACCAGACACCGAACAAAACAACATCAGATAAGACAACTGCTCTTTGATCTGAAATACTCCCTAGGAAACTGATAACGCAGCTGCCTGTTTTTGGACCTACACATAGAACATCAGTTCTTTCTTTCAACTTTCATATGTCAAACCATTTTAGGTGAGTTGCATCGTCAAAGAGCAACCTACTCAAATCAAGGGATGCTTTCTACAGAACGCAGCAGGTGCAGACACCTCGGTTCTGGAAGCCTGCAAGAAGTAACGGACAGTGGTGAAAAGGCCTGGCTGACCAGGAATTGCATGCTTTGTTTCACAAGAGTATTGGTTTTGTGGGTGGGTAACGCTGGCCAGTGCGCTCTGTCTGCTGATTGAACAAAACCAGAATGTCTGAAGCGCATGCAGTGAAAAATGATGGTTTCTTCCGTAAGGTTTTTACAGTTAGCAAAAGATGAATGAGAACTTGATGAAGAAGCAAAAGGAAACAATGAGAATTTGCATTCTTTTAAATACACTAGCAGCCTACCTGCCATGGTGTGTTGTGGTTTGGTGTTTTTTTGTTTTGTTCACTTTTTTTTTTTTCTTCTGGGTGGGTCATTTGTTTCTTTTTGTAGCTTCATGAAGAGAGAGACAATACAGAGGATTTTGAAGGCTGCTAATGCATCAGTAAAAACCAAGTATCTGTTTTATCAGGTGTGAAAGAATGAAAGCACTTCATTAAAAATTGAACTAGCCGGTGATGGTTCCTTGTCCAAATGGTAGGCAGAGCTGACGTTTCGGTGTTGAATGAGAGCGGGTAGCTAGCGTGAGGCGAGGCCACAGAGGCTTTGAGAAGAGGAAGAGTTTATACCTGGGCTTGGGAAGGTTTACAAGGAGCAAGATCATGTCATCAAAGCGGCAGCGGGTGAGAAATAGTTGAAACAACATTCAACATTGGTTTTTCCTTGATTTTATTTCTTAAGCCTGCTGTTTAGGAGGTTCCTTGCCACCACCATAACATGGGTAGTGATGCTGCTTTCTAGGGGCCATAAAGAGGAAATGTCAAATGGCATAATTGTTAGGAAAAACTGATTAAAAGGAAGATCAGAGGTAATAATTAGGGTATCACACGCTCTATTTTCTGAAGTCACTTTGAGGCTTATTTCAAAATTGAAGAATATTGACTGTTATTTGTATTTTTACAGTTAAAATCTTAAAAGACATCAAGAGGGGGGAAATTCTACTCTTATAACTTTTCTCAGATCTGTCTCAGACTCTGTTACATGCCCACAATAACAAAACAGTCCAGAGGACAGCATGTCTCCTTTCCAGGACAGACTGCAAGGACTTTCAAACTTGCATGATTTGTTATTTGTAAAATTCCAAGGCTGGGGGGGATGTCTTGGGCTCTCCAGGCCTTTTTGTCAAACTCATCCATACTGCTGCGGTTTTTGTGATTCTTTGGGAGTAACGGATTTAGCAGAGCACTAGGTACTGCAGGGGCATGCAGGAGACGTAACGAGGGAGCGCCAGGGCCTGCGGGACCGAGCAGGGGCTTCTGGTCAGGACCTGGCTGCGCCACGGCAGAGCACGTGGCGCCTGAAGGGCGTTGTAACCAGTTGTGATGGAAATTGGTGAATATTCTGGGGAAAACCCCATGGCAGCGCTGCTGGCGGAAGAATTCCTGATGACTTCCATAGGGCCTGGATTTCACCCAGTATGTACTATTGCAACAGACAGTTATAGTATGAATTAAAATTCTTCATTTTTATGCTTTTCTGCAAAATTCTTTATCTGTGAGAAGGAGCGTGAGATGCAGTTATCTCTAAGTCAGGCAGTGTCAACCACAGGTTCGCAAGAACTGACTGAATCACCTCTGCCCCAAAGAGTGAGGTTTTCCTCAAATAAAATTTTCCTGAAACGCATCATTGGACAAAATATTTCAACTCAAGTGGAAATTTCAAACCTAAAAAAGTTTCTGTATGATTTATAACTGCATTTTTATTTAGTTCTTGAGAGCTGGCATGAATATTGCAGTTTGAATTAAAATGAAAAATGTTGCTTTTTAAGCGTTATTTAAAATTATTATACTTTTTATTTTATTTGCATGATGTTTTGGGGGTTTTGGGTTTTTCTCATCCAGCTTTTGGGTAGTGTGGTTGGGAGCATGAGGAGAACAGGGGGAAATTGGGCACAGACCAGCGAAGGGTACTATGTATTGCTTATTTGAGTTCTCTGATCCAGCACTTATTGAAGTGATGTACATTGGAAGTGATGGGTATTGGATTAAGTCCGTAATTTTTAATAAAAATCAACATTCTCTCTCTGTTTCTTTAATTCACCTATTTTAAGGACAAATTGTTCAGTCCAGAGAACCTTGTGTTCCACGCATGACCACTTTAACAAGTTCATTTGATTGGCCTGTTAAAACTGGTGGTGTGACGCTTCATATTAAAGACTTTTTTATTCTTGTTAGCTATACCTCATGAATGAATGTATGTTCCTAGCTTATGTCATGTCTGACAGACTATAATAAAGTATAGAAGTTAGTGGGGGGTGGGGGGGGGAAAAGTATGATACTGGGAAGAAGTTGGAATGCTTTTGTATGGGAAAAAATCATGCATCCCAAATCTGAAGAATGCCATGGCATTCGGAGAAGGGAAATCTGCTTGATATGGGGCTTTTTGTATTTGCAAGAAATCTAACAAATTCTTAAAGTACTGAAGCTGACAGGAGGTAAAAGGGGAAGTTTTCATATAGCCAAATATCAAGCTATAGGAGAGGAAACAAAACGGAGGCAGTAGTTGTCAGTTTGTCTCTAGGAATTTCTCAAGGATCTATAGGGGGCTTTGCAATGTGTTTTAGGATATAATTCACATTTCACAATGTCAAAGGTTTTGCTGAATCCCTGGCTTGAGTTTTTTGGGTGTTGGTACCCTCCCGCCCCCTCTTTTGGTCTGCCAATAGAAACTGATAGCCAAGCGCAAACAAGCGACTCGGTGGATGACCAGATGAACTGACTGTTTGGTCGTTGGACTCCTGTCCTTCAGGATATGGACAGATGAGCTCAAACAAAGCTGTTTAAACAGATGTCAGTGGCACAGATAAAAAGTGGTATGGATATATATGTGTATATATACACACATCAGCCTTAGAGGCAAAAAGGAAAAATGGCAAGAAAAAAAGGCTTTTTTTTTTTGTTAGTAACTGTCCAACAGGAAAACCTGATGACAGTTCTTTCTGCAGATTGACTTAAAGTTGCTGTGGCAGTCAAATGAGTCTCGGTTCTCTCTGTTAAATGCCACTCACGTGGGTATTCTGTGTTGTTAGATATTGTTAAGTTTTAAAATGTTCTGGATTTTCTTAGATAACGCTGATTTGGGCATGCAGTAGGGGTAGAAAGACCTCTGACTGCCCCGAAGGTTGTGTTTGCTTCCCTCATGAGTTGTGTCCCTAGCAGCTGGGTGTGCACCGCTACTTACGCTAGCGGTCTGACCAGTTTGTCCTTCATTTCCCACACCCCAATACTGTCTTATGTTGCCTGGTTTCTTTTTCTGGGCAAAAGATGCATGGGTCCATACCAGAAATATTTCCATAGAAGCTGCTGTAGATTGAACTGTCATTCAATACAAAATGTAAGAAACTGTTACTTCCTAAACTGTGGTGAATATAACTGCGCTCCGAAGTGCTTTGAATTGCTTCCGTCTGTTCTTTTTTTCTGTGAGTTTACAAATTAGTGATAGGCTTGGTTTTGATAGTTATTTGTCCTGTGAACAAAGGAGTAAGAGTAAGGGATGCAATATGTTGGGGCTTTGTGAACAAGAGCTAAAAGAAGCTTAGGAGTGGATGTAGCACGGTTTCTTCATCCCTTTCTTTTCTCGTAGAGCCAAGTGAAAGCTATGTAAGGTAATGTTAAAAAAACTGGCTCTTTGCAATGAAGTTAGAAGGAACGTTCCCATCAGTACTGCTCAAAGCCAAGCCTGACTCTCTGTTTACTGCTCCATGCAACTACTGGGGGTGCAAAATTATGCTTTTATCACCAGAAAGAAAAAAAAAAATTACTGAGCTACTCGTACCGATGCTGTTAGAAGACTGTGCTTGCCATGGAACAAATAACTTCATAGTAGGAATAAGCAGAAATTGAGATGATGAAGGTATACTTCACAAATCTATAATTGTTTATGGTAAAATTATCAATATATATTGGGTATGTATCGCCAAACCATGTTTCAGGGATTTGATGTGCTCTGTAAACACATCAGAGACTTGGGATCTGGATCTGATCCGAGTTTTCTAGCTCCTGCATTCAAGACCTGAGGGGCTAGACACAAAAGCAACTGTTAAAAATTCCAAGGAGAAGGGGTCTCCTTGGGAAGCGGGGGTATTTTTTCATTTGTTTTTCCTCTAAGTCAGAGATGATGCAAAATCTTGCTTCGAGGAATCCACGTTGTGGGAGATTAAAATTCTGGTCCAAACTTCTGGTTTGGAAGAACTGATGCAACTCTCTTTAGTGTTTGTATCTACATTTAAGTCCCGATTAATTTCTCTGTCTTCTAAAAGCCACTGAAGGAAGTACAATGCTGGTGACAGTTCACCATAAAAGGTTTTCTTAGCAAACAGTACGCCAGCTTCTCCATTATTCTGAGAATTCAGAGTTCAAAAAATCTAAAGATAGTTGCATCTTTTAATCTTACTGGAGTTCTTCCCAGTTCTTCTCCGAGTCTGTACGCTGCCCAACTGTATTTGTTAACAGCAGATGAGCACAGAGCCTTTGCACCTGCGCTTAAACTGTTCTGGCTTGTATTCTTCTGGTACGGTGCCGCTGCCCACAGGCAGGCCAAGAGAGCATTTGTCAGACCTAGGTTTCTGAGCAACACTCTGGTTTGTCTTGGGCTGCTTCCGTGTACTGTAACGCTACCTGCCTTTCTGCCTTGGGGGTTAATTCTCCCGGAGCATTGGATGATCTGCAAACTCTTGCATTAGGGTTCATACTGTTGTTACAAATAAAAGGCAGAAAGGAGCAACAGGGAGATGTTTCCTGCCTCACTATCACGTAACAAAGTCCTTTATAAATTCTCTTTCCCCCCTTTTATAATTTGGACTGCATGCTCCTATTTCTTTCTTTCCTTTTTTTTTTTTTTTTTAAACCTAGGGGCACAATTGGGAAATACTGAGTCCAAGATGTGCATGTTGTAACAAACCATTGAAATAACAACATGTCATCGCAATTTCTACTTACGTTATGATTAAATAGTCAGAGACAGTGAACCATCTGCATGTTTGATTAGGAAGCAGAACTGCTTAAAACTTGACAATTTTCTTAAAAGCTGTTGTCCACAGAAGTAAAGCAGTGGAGCAAAGGAAACTACTGGGATGGTAGGGAAAATGTTGTCAGTTGTGAGAACAAGTAGCCCTCAATTCCCTGACCTCTGGATGGACTGCAGAGGAAGGAGATTCCTAGACTTGCACAAAACAGTAACCGCTAGCTGCTTCGAAGTCTCTCTTTGGTTTTGTTCTGTGTAAAGGAACCCTTAAAACTAAAAATATGTTCTGCATCAGCATACCGAAATACTTAGAGGTATGGCAGAGAAGTGTCTGTCCACGGCATGCGATTAGTATTTGCCGAGTATTGATCCAGCGTCCACCTCTGTTATTCTTTAACTTTAGTCCAAGGTTCAAAGTTTACCTTTTGCTGAAAAACTGATTTCACAGGGAGGTCGTGTCCTCTAGCTAATACAGTAGCGATAGAGGTCTGTAGAATGAAAATTGAGTTTACCACAATTTGGAGGAAAGCTCTGAAGCCCATACAGGAGACCTCTATGGCATAGAGATGCGTGTATATCCACAAACACAGCAGTATGTAGTGAGCCTGAAAAATGGAGCAAGTAATTAGTACAAATTAGCAGAACAAGCAGAAGCCCCAGGTTTGTCCCACCTGTTTCTGCACAAAGGCAGCAAAAATGAAGTTGTGTTTATGATTTGTGCCATTGCATCTGTGCTAGCTTAAGCTGTCAAGACTAGATAATAAAAAACTGGAGACCAGAGTACAAATGTTATGTTCGTATCTTTGCACGTGTTACCGTGACGTTGGTGCTTGAGTTACTTGCACTAGTTCGAGGCAGTGGTTACTGCTCACTTTGCTGTGCAAAGGTGCATTACAGCTAAATTTCTTTTGTTAGCTGAGAGCGAGTGCATTTAGCGCTCCACAAGATCGAGCTCACTGTATTCAAGTCATAGAACCGCAGACTCACAGAGCGGTTGGGGTTGGAAGGGACCTTCAAAGGTCACCTAGTCCAAGCCCCCTGCCGTGGGCAGGGACATCTTTCACTGGGTCAGGTTGCTCAAAGCCCCATCCAACCTGGCCTTGAACACTTCCAGGGATGGGGCATCCACGGCTTCTCTGGGCAACCTGTGCCAGTGGCTCACCACCCTCATCGTAAAACATTTCTTCCTTATGTCCAATCTAAACCTGCCCTCTTTCAGTTTAAAACTGTTGTTGCCCCTTGTCCTGTCGCTACAGACCCTGGTAAAAAGTCTCTCTCTGTCTGTCTTATAAGCCCCCTTTATATATTGAGAGGCTGCAAGGAGGTCTCCCTGGAGCTGTCTCTTCTCCCGGCTGAACAACCCAGCTCTCAGCCTTTCCTCATGGGAGAGGTGTTCCAGTCCTTGGATCATTTTTGTGGCCTCCTCTGGACCTGCTCTAACAGATCCATGTCTTTCTTGGGCCGAGGACCCCAGAGCTGGACACAGTGCTCCAGGTGGGGTCTCAGAAGCACAGAGTAGAGGGGGAGAATCCCCTCCTTTGACCAAAGGATAACTTCAATTTTATCAGGTTTGAGCATCTAAAAGCTAGGCAAAAATTAGATTTAAACTTGCATGGTTAACCTGATTGCTCTCCCTGTGAATATATATCATTCCCTATTTTATATTCCCAGAGTCTTCTTTCTGGGACCTAACTCAGAAAACAGCCTTCCTTGGCTGCGCCAAGTCAGTGGCAATTGACTGAACAGCCACCACACATCGTCCGATAATTTCTTCACAAAGTCTTCAGCTTCCTGAACGTTCAGACCTGCAAACCCACCACGTGTTGGTCTCCTCTTCAGGTGCTGGCACCTACCAGATCTCAGTGAGAGCGAGATACCTGCCTGCCCCGGTGGATCTGGTATGGTAGGTGCTTCAGCCAGCTTCTAGGTTATTGGCAAAAACACTGTGGCAAATTATTAGAACACTTCAAAATGTGATAATATTTGAATTTGAAAAAGCATGCTACAGGCATATAACTTTAAAGTGGTTGCATTGTTATACACTATTGATAGGGAATTATCAAAGAGAGGAAAACGCACTGAAACTGAAAGTCAAAAACTTGTATTAATACAAGGTTGAGATATGACAGGTTAAACGATAATAGATTTGTGTATTTGTAATGAATATATCTTAAGTTTATATTGTATTGCACTTTAAACTTAAGAGTCTAATCTGCCAAGCTAATGAAACCCCCCCAGCAAATGGCAGAAAACAAGTCAGATGAAAATAGCAGATGCATTTGAGCAAGAATAAATTGAATTTGAACAAGGCTTTCAATCAAAAGCTGGGGAAAATAATCAATGGTAGTCATCAAGAGGTTATTTATCTTTGGGATCCTTGTAATGGAAATGTTTGAAACCCTGTTGGGTTGCCATAGCAAACCCTGGGTGCCTTTCTCGTGATAGTATTACGTAGGAATGTAAATGATAGTGGGGTTTATGTAGAGTCAACCTTGGAATGAAAGAAAAGCGTGAAATTCAGCTTGTCGTTCAGCTGGATTTAAAACACTGAAAATTGCTGAAGCAGAGAAGAGGTTGGCTTTGCGAAGAGGGTATGGGCCAGATGTTTTAAAGGCATTTCCACCTTTTGTGATTGCCAGTAGGTTTTCGATGCCCAAATACCCATTAAATATAATTATAACTGAGTCTTCAACAATACCTGTAGTTCTCATGTGCACAATTGCTCTACTGCCTTATCCCTACCTAATTAACGTCCTAATATGCATCCTGAGCTTCTGGGCATTAGCATATACTGGTTGCAAGGTCTGTGTAGCACAAGGCGCGAAGAGTTAATGCACAAAGAGTGGCAGCGGGTGCCCGATGCTGTCTTTGGCGCTCGTGTGCCCTTTTTTCTCTAGCTACACCCCAGAAGTCGTTTCGCACCAGAATTGCAGTAGGCGATTCTAAGTGTTGCCAGAAGTTCTTTGCCAGCCGGCGGAGCTGATGGACTCGCGGTTCAGGCTGTTGCCAGTGCCATGACTGTGCTGCTTGTCGCTTTTATCTCCCCTTGGCTGGGTCCCGAACTGCTGCTGGGACTAGTGCTCGCGTGAGGGAACCAGCTCCCGGGGCCGTTTGCGTCAGGCTTGCTTGCCACGGGCCTGTAGTCAGCCCTCGTTTGAGAGACATCGCGTGAGGCACGGGGGAGCGTAAGAGCCTGTGTGACATCCGCACGAGCTCGTCGGAAGGGTTGCTCCGACAGCCTTCTGGGTTGGAAGCCGTGGCAAGCGAGGGAAAGGAGACCTCTGGGCTACGTACACAGGGAGAGCAAGCAGGGCGGAGGTGTCCAAGGCAGACAAGGATAGATAAAAGATAAGGGGCGTCAGGTGCAAAACAAAGGGAGATATTCCTTCACACTGCTCAAGTAGTAAATACTAGAATTTCCCATGACACCAGAAACTATTTATTAAAAAAAAAAAAAAGGTCTATTTGTGTGCAAAGAAAAAGAAGCCATCACCACCGCAGTAGGTCCCTGAGCTGGACGTCGCTCGTGCGAAAGTGCATTTGCTGGAAGCACTACTATTTGCCCTATTCTTCAGCTGTTCTGGCAGAATCTGCAAATCAGATACCTGTCCGGCTGGACTCTTAATTTGATCCGGTATGGATGTTTTTATTAATGACAGCAAGCTTAAAGACAGGGAATTAATTTGGATAGTGTAGGATTTTTCCCATGTCAGGGTAGGAAGCAACCAAGTTTCAGGGCTGGAGATGCGAAGGTGTTCCCGGCTGATGCAGGTACCGCAGCGTCTCCTGCGGCGGCTGCAGGGGGTGGTGGTACGCAGGCACTGATCTGGGATTTGAATAGGTCGACATGGGGGGGTTGTTTCTTAGTTTGCTTCTTTCTCAAGGGCAAGAAAACCTTGCTAGCCTCGTACAAACAGCATGTCGTAAGGATTTGTACAGACGTTTTTTCACAACTTTAACGCTACCTTGCCAAAACTCGTTTTTCATTTCCAATTAGAAACACAAATGGAATTGCTGTGTTTGGTGTGGTTTGGTTGTGGGGCCTTTTTTGTGTTTTTTTCTGTTGTGTTTTTTTTTTTTTTCTTTGAATCCTATGGGATGTAACTACACCAGAACATTAATACCCGCGTAGGTATCGCTGGTAGAGAGGTATGTCGAGGTGGGTTTTGTTTGTTTTTAAACTTTTGTTGTAAAGAGTGCTGGATAATTTTATGTTTCAGCATTACACAGAGTTTGTCACTTTACAGCACGAGGATGCTCGCTCCTGTAAAGGAGCACGTTACCGGTTCAGCCGAGGTAGTTCCGGCACCGGGGAGGCTGCGATATGGGCTGATAGCGTTGACTGGGAAACGCGTTGCCCGGCTGCTCTGGCTTAGGAAGAGGTGGCGGCTGGAAGAAAGGGGAGGAGATGGGCAGCGCTTTCAGAAACCAGTGCCCAAGGGAGGAAAAGGCAGATAGGCACAAATAAAGCTTGTACAAAGTAAATTAGTTGCTGCTCTGTGGTGTTGATACAGCTCAACAGTAAAGAGACTGGTGCATTCATTAATAAAGCCGAGTAAATGATGCTGCAGTTGCAAGTTGGGATGATGTGCCACCGCGTCACACGCATGCACAAAACCAACTCGGCTGCAAAGCTTGATAGGCTTGGGGTATTTAAGGAGTCACGTGGCAGCATCAGTGAGCTCCTACTAACTTGATTCCTAACCGGTATTCGCATCTATTGCGAAGTTGAAGAGTATTTCTGATGGCAGGTGATGCTTCTGGGTCGTAGGGAGAGATTTCTTTATTGCCTTGGCCGCCCATGTTCCTCTTCCAGATCTGGGACCCCTGGACGCTTGCTTAAGTGGATGGGGGGGTGAGTGGCGGCGGTGGTGTGCTTTTTTTCATTTTCTTCAACAAATCGCAGCTGAAGGTAGCTGCAGGGGTACGCTACGTGAGCCTTGAGGTGTACTGGTGCAAGTCCGATCCGCGTTGCATGTAGGCTGTGCTTCACGTGAAGCTCAAAGCCAGCAGGCAACTTGTTGCATACTGATTCTCTGTTTAAGACTAACAGATAATTTAGCCCATCTGCAGCGCTCTCAAGCACTGATGTTGGCTGAGGAGGAACGTACTGTGTTCCTGAAGTGAGCTGTTAAGTCAGAAATATGACTTGTGGTGGGTGGTTTTTTTGTTTGTTTGGTTTTGGTTAGGTCTGGGGGTGTTTTTGTTTGGTTGGTTTTGGTTTTTTTGTTAGGTCTGGGGTGTTTTGTTGGTTTCTAGTTTTTGTGTGTGTGTGTTTGTTTTTTTTTTTTTGTTAGGCATTCACACTGATTAACAGCAAAGGCAACATTAGTCCCATTGCTGTTAATAAGAAGTTGTTCTTCGTACTACAACATCGGAATTGTAACACTGAAAGTCAAAGCAAATTACCAGGGCGTAGACTTGCATTGCTAAACTGAACTGTGTCGAGTTTGTTGCAAGCAGGGTATTCTGTTTGCAGTACATCTGTTATTGTGGGCTGCAGAATTTGCTGCAGCAAACATCAAAACCATGCAATAAAAATGATATAGAACATTCGCACTTATTCTGGGTCTGGCTTGAACAGGAGAAGTTTGTAAGTGTGCTGCTTTGGATGGTCACCGCAGGCCTGCATGATCCAAGAACAGAACTCGTGGAAGCCTGATGGGGTACCGCAGTTCTGTACTGGAAACCATGAGGGAACAGAGGAGACTCCTACTCAGCTGAAAACCTTATACACGGCACCGTGTCACGAACGCAGTGATGATCGTGGGGAGAAGTTTGGGAACCACTTTTACAGAAGCCGAAATAGGTGGACGCTGTGCTCATCGCTTAAAAATCGATCCATCGGGTACAGACGTGACTGCACGTAGGCTCCCCCGGCCACAGCCCAGGTTGTGAAAGCCTTCCTGCAGGCTGTGACCTTCAGGCAGTTTTTAATTTAACAAAACAAAACAAAGCTGCAGTTAGACAAAAAATATATTTGAAGTATAAAATGCTGTAGCTTCCATAATTCTTTATTAAATATTTAATAAAGTTGCATCATTTCGTTACAACAACTTCATTTTGTCACATTGAGCTTCTGCTGTCAGGAGAACAAACTACAATTTCTTTCACTGCTCCTCAGAAAATAAATGGAAAAAATGACTTTTGTCCATAAACAAATCCTTTCCCCACAGTGTATCGAATCCAACCACAGTTTAAAGCTTTATTAATTGTGAAAATGAGCATTATTTAAAAGTAGTACTTTTAAAATAAATTTTAAGGTAGTTTAGCATAATTTTGAATAGCCTTCTAGTATTTGTGATTTAAAAAAATATTATTACAGTGTGAATTTAATCTGGAATGTTTGACACTTTTTTGTGTGTTTGAAAATATTAATAATCTCGGTTTTAAATTTGATTTTAAATTTATGTTCGCAAACACAGAACGTGGCAACATTGTTTTCTGGAGTTTCCCGTTTGGGCTTTGAGCATCATAACCTACGGCTCCTGCGGGGGTGCGGCAAATCTGCGGCGGAGACAGTCGGCTTGCCAGCCTCTTCCCAGCCAGATGAGCGGAGCGAAGCATAAAAATGCAACAGGTACCATTGTACGTGGATGCACACGTGTGTATTTTTACAGCTATGAATTAACAAAAATTAAGGGGGGGGGGGGAGCAAGGTCTGTGTGAAAATACTATAGAAAAGGGACAAAACCCCAAGACGTAAGGGGAGGATAAACGTGGACCAGCAACGGTTGGGGGTGCGCAGCCTGCCTGACCGTGGCTTGCACGGATGGGGATGGCATCGAGCAGGGTGCTGGGCACACGATGACGCAGCGGAGGGGTATGTGACATTCATGTGGTGAGATTCCAGGTTTATAAGTTTCCCGTGCATTTCAAATGTGCATTACTTCTTAGTGCAACATCCTAACAGAACGGTGAAGGCTGCGGGGTTTTTCTTTGTTGTTGTAGTTTTACATAGAAAAAGAAAAGTTTTTCTTGAAAAGATAGATAAGAAAATTAATGTACGTTTTAAGATGTCCACTCTGTTAACCTACTTTCTTTTCTGCTATACATGCTGATAAGTAGCCCTTGCAATCACATGGGTATGAGCACTTATTTTTAACTCTCAAAAGTGCAGTCGAACTATCCAGCTTCCCCTCCCTGGCTCCCTAGTTTTCCCAATTCCTGGCCCTTTAGCATAATGTAAAATGCTTCCCCCAAAGCACTGGGAACAGGTTACCGCCGACCGCTGCAGGCAGCAGTACCAGCCTGACGGGGCCGAGCCCGCAACCGCCGCGCACCCCTTGGCGTGGGCAGGCGCTTGCTGCGCGGTCAGTGCCTACCGCAGCCGCCGCTGCGCGTTTACCCGCTCCTGCTCGGAATTCGCTGAGGGGAGCGGTCAGCGTGAGAGAGACAGAGATCAATCTCGTGGTAACGGAGGGGGTTTGGGTTTGGGTGTGTTGGTTGGTGGTTTTTTTTTTTTTTTTTTTGTTACTTTTGGACTGAAAGCTAAAAAGCAGCAGTTTCCAGCAGGCAGGCATGCAAGTGGGAGTCAACGTGACCGGTGTGGCGTACATTAGCTACACCCTGGCGGGGCCCAGATCTCTAAGCCTTAATGTCAACAGGAGGCAACGGCTGCAGATCCCGTTATTCTGTATTGTGACTAAAATTTTTATGAATTATTTGCTTTAAGGCTTCTTAAAAGCAAACAATTAATGGTTTAGGTACCACCTTTATGATTACCATTTTATTAACAAAAAAAAAAAGCCGAATAGAACCTTTTAAAACACTGTTGGGCCACTTTGCGGTGAACGGGCTAAACTCGGTATAGAGGAGTGGACTGTGTTCAGACAGGCACACCACCACGGTGCAAGTCCCCCGGGAGTGCTAGTTGCTTTGTGTTTTTTAGATGTTTTAAGTAAAGGACATCTAGCTACCTTTTTTTCCTAGACGGGTTCCTTCAAATGTAGCTTCAGGAGCTCCAGAAGGACTCCGAGATGGAAAGTCTGGACTCCAGCTTAGGATCTCGGTACCAGCATTACAGCCTTATGGGAAAAGAGCCCTGCAGAAGAAAGCCCATCTCCTCGGCCCAGCTAACGCCGCTTACTCGGCCTCACGTAGTTTGATGCAAAACTGAAGGTAACTTGCCGGGTTTTGTCATAGCACAGAAGATCTTAACTTTCTGGCTGATGAGAGAGAGGGGCGTATCTGCCCAAGGGTTTAGCCACCAATAACGAAATCTGAGTTGCGGGGGTATAGTACATTTTTTTAGGGCTTCCATCTGTGCAACTACCAGGATGCCCAGTCCGTCAGTAACAGCCCGACGGTTCTAGCTGACAGGAAGGCTTCTGATACCGTAAGAGAAGCTTTATGCGACGAAGGGACTGGGTCGAGCGATTCCCTCAGCTTACCCTGCCCGGGGTCTGGCTCGTTTGTGAACACTGACTCTGGCTCGCTCATGGGCCCCAAGGAGAAACGGATGCTTGCAGAGCGCAGGGAGCTGCGGCGCGTCTATAAGGCAAACCACAGGGCTGCGTCCTAATGGTGTAGCTCGCTCTGGTAACAACGCTAACGAGCTGGCTCACTGCGGTGTTCACCTGGGCTGTTGGGCATACTTCTGTCATCAAGCACTGAACAGAGTGGTTCCGAAACAACAGCTAACTCGGATAGCTGCCCGTGGCGCTGTGCGGGCTCCGCAGGGTTGTGGTGCAGGCGAGCGCTGTGGTTGCAGCGTCTAGGGCACAAGCAGCACAAATAGCATTTATTCAGCTATTTGCATTAAGTGCAAGGAAGCCAAAACAGCACAAATGTCAGCATGAGCTGTACAAGCTGTCAATACCGCCTGAGTTAGGTCAGGTCCTGTTCCTGTGCTGCACTCCAAGCTGCCACGGTAACGCAAGGGCTTGCTTTTAATATTAAACTGTTTCCTAAAAATGAAAAACCCCCTCTCTAAAGTAAACCACAACAGTTTAACGCACATTAATTACAATTCATGCAGTGGAATTTACCTCGCCATTTTAATACCTAGTGAATGCTTTTGGAGTGTCTGTCAGTTTGTGAGGTGAGCGGATCTGAGTAGGAGTGGATCTGAAAAGATGTGAAACTAAGTTATTTGACGTTTCTTAAAACAAACAAAAAAAAACCAAACAACAAAAATTTCTCTTCTAGTCAGCTGTCACTGTGTAATTCCGGATAGCTGGCAGGGCTTTGCTGTAGGTAAGTATTGGTAAACCTGTTTCAGAAGTTGAGGGTGAGGGGAGGGAAGGGACCAAAGCAAGATGACAGCAAGAGAAATGGCAGACTCTTAAACACAACCTGACTTCAGGTTCTACCTCGGCCGCAGCCTCCATCTATACATGAGATTACATTTCGGTTTCACAACCAAAAAAGCCTCAGGAGCCCTTAAGGTTCCGATACCTGGCATTGGACATGAACGGCACCTCCCAACACACCAGAAATCCTCCAGGGTAAGACAGAAAGCAAACCCATTTTGGAGTACACCACTTCCCTCAAGGGCGGCCACGTTACAGCCGGCTGGGCCTCGCGTACCGAAGGTCAGCCGCTTTACCTCGTTCTCTCCCCCTTCCCCACGCTCCTTGCCCCAGCGAAACGACCGGCACGTGGTTTCTCTGTCTACTCGGCTGCAGTACGTTTCTCATGTTCAAGCTCACTCATCACAAGTAAAAGGTCAGAAAGGAAACTTACTTAATAGGAAACGAATCTTGACCTGTGTTCAACTAACAGAATAACCTTCCTCATGCATCTGGTAGCGCTTCAAACTGTTTGCTAGCACGCAACCGTTTGCTGACTGTTATTAGCATTAAAGCTGCTTTCCAGTAGCCTCTTTGGGAGAAGCATTACTGTATCAAAGCTTCCGCAGCATGGCTGTTCGTTCTCAGACGCAGGTCGTGCTCGCCAGCGGGGGCTGGGGCAGGGCTAAAAAAGCTGGTGGCAATGAGGTGACGTTTTGTTTTGGCATGCGGTGTCATCTTGCTTCGTAAGCATTAAACGGGTTCTCGGGGGGAAAAAGCTTGTATGTAGGTAAGTACGTGGGCAAAACCGAACGTTAAATGGCTGAAGCCATACCCTCAAACCTGCTCCAGTAGTAGCGTAACCATTTAACTTCAGTGGATCAAATACAAATCTCTCACTTTTAATCCATCACAAAAGAGATGCAACTCAGACATTATAGTTTAAGCATGCAACATGTCATAGGTAACAAAATTGATTAGATAGCAGTGTATATTAAATAAATCTTTGTGATTAAGTAAAAAATAAATCACAAAAACAATTGCTGAGGAACGTGTCTGCAGGCTCAGCTCTACATCTGTTTGTTTTTTTTTTCTTTTATACATCAGCAGCAGCCAAATTCACAATTGATAGATATTGCACCAGAAAGACATGTGCAGTGAGAAGGAATATAATCACATTAATGTTTATGATAAAACCAGATATGACTTCCATGTGTTACATAAAGTGCCTTTAGAGTCGGTGCAGTTAGCAACAACCAAAACCCCCGCTGTTATTTAGCTGTCATTAGCGAACGCGTACAAAGAGGAGACACAACAGACCTGTTTTCCATAGTGCCAAATCACATAGTGCCAGGTTGCATTCAAATGCCTCCGTTGCAAACGGTAACGAGGAAAGGATAATAAAAGAATCACTCTACAAAGATAATGACAGGGTTAAGCATATTTTCCTAAAATGATTAATGCCAACCCTACCCCAGAATGCTTTATAGTACATGTAAATATTACCAATAATGAGGCAATTTCTGTATTGAACATGAGATTTGGCATGCTATGTTATGATTCTCCCTTGACTTGTAACTATTCTAATATTTATACAAAAACGCAACATCCAGTCCATACTTCTGGATACGGAAAAATACTTATGTGCCCAATGAGAAGAGTTGCTCTCGGTACATAGCCCACGTAGGGAAAATTTCCAGCGCAGCTTTCTCCTACCTTCTTAATGGTTTGGGAACACAAGGCTCAAAATGTGCTTTGAAAAAATGACACTGGCATCAAGTCTGGTATGAAATTAAGAAAAATGCTCATTTTTCCAAGTATATGATATTTAATTATAATGAAATAAAATCGGAAAATGTCTAAATCAATTAAGAAGTAAACATGAGTTGTAATACTATACCTGTAAAATGATTAATTCCATTCATTGTCATTAGAAATTATGTAAAATATTTATTAAGGGCTTTGCCTACAGAGGCACAACATAAATAGAGTAAGTCCTGCTGAAATGTGATCAGAGTTCACGTGAAGCAGTTGGTAATCTGCTGTGGAAACGTCGGGAAAGCCACCCGCAGGTTGCAGTTCGGGCTTCTGGGTTCAGGCAACTGCACTGCCAAAGGGTTTGCTCCATGAACCAACGCTGTGCAACTGTTCTGCCGTGGGCACTCGCGTCCGCCAGGCGGATGCAAAAGTGCCAGCAGAACTTGCTCGGAAGGGGGAAAAAGGTCGGCGTTTTAATCCACTCCTTCAAATCCTTGAGCATTTTCAACTGCCATAAGTAGCTTCTCTCGCAAATCTTCAAAAGATTCATAAAGAGGTAAGTCTAGGCGATTAAAGCTGAAATTTAGAAGGAAAAGAATCATTTACTAATCCGTTGAAAAGTACACGTACTTTTAAACAAACAGAAAATGTTAGATAATTTGGGGGCCTTAACAGAGGATGTATCTTATCGTCCCACCGGAGGCAACCTCCCCAGCGCCCTTTGCAAACCGAACGAGCGCTTGCGTTCCCTGCGGGGAGCTTCTGCCGCCAACCCTGCCGCTGCCCGCGGCAGCGTTCAGAAGGAACTGCCTGCGCCTCCTTTCTCTGCAGAGCTGAAAGCGGGAATTTGTTAAAAACCACTTAGGAAAGGACAAAACCAACAGAACCCCCCCTTATGTAGGTGATTGAAAACATTTCATCTTTGTCAAAAGGCTGGTTCTCTGAGGCGCAGCAGAGATGCTCTGAACTCACAGGACAGACTCTCTGCCCTCGGGGGGAAAGGCGAATGAAGATCCAAAGGAAGGTCTTGAAAAGGTCCTGTAAAATCTAACAGATAATTGAAATGTAAAGAAGATGGGTTGATTCTGGAAGGTGCTTGGGGTTTTGTTGTTGCTGTGGGGTTTCCTTAAATAAAACTTTTCATTCTACAGAATGATTCTTTTTATGGAAAGATCACCATTCTGTACTCATGTGCTAAAAATTAGTTCTCCTATACAGCACAATTTAAGTTACCTTAAAAACAGCCATATTATTGATATGCAACAGAGCAAGACAAAGACTTGTACTGAACGCTTTCAACACTTGCAAATTCTATAAATTAGGATTAAATTCAGTCAGCTGGACTATGACCTCCGATTTTTAGTGAACTGTCCAACAATTTATGGCCTTTATGTAGCATGGAAAGCGAGAAAAGGAAAACGACGGTGAGAGTAAAAGCTGCCTGCAGCGTGGTGATACCTGAAGTAGAATCACAGCACCAAGGGAAAAAAGGCATCAACCCCTATTTGTACAAACGATTTCTTGCTTTGCCAGCTCACAGATATCCTTCGGTTTCTTAGTGTTCCGGAAGGAAAGAGGAAGAGGTGACAAATTTCTAAGACACACAAAAGGCGGCAACGAGCAGTATTGGCCTTATGAGCTGAGGCACTGCTTTTCCTTCCAGTACGCCCTGCTGCACTCCTGCTACCCCTTTAACCGCCTCCCTCGGACAGCCTATCCTGTATTTTTCAAAGCCTTCAGACTGACAGAACAGAAGAGAACAGAGCCTATGTTTTAACATTCATAGAAACATCCCTGAAGCGTTAAGATGTAATTCCTTGTGCTGTTTTTATCAGAAAGGTTAGGATGGAAGGAGTTTGGATTCCTTTACCTGCATTTACTGCGGAACACCTACACCTACTTACTCTATTATAAACGCAGCCTGTCACACGTCCGTGAGAAGGCAAACCAAGCGCTGCTTAGACACTGGAAGCAGCAGCGGCACGGCTGCCTCCCGGAATTCTGCATGTTGCGTTCTGCAGCTGCCCGTCAGCAGATCGACGCTACCTGTTCTTTGCCTTTTCAATACATGCCTACACACACACGGACACGTGTGTAGGTTTCAGAGTATCTCATTTTATAGAAAGCTGTATGATCCAGAGCTAAAGTATGTTAGAGAGAAGCACAGTCATCGCTTTCCCCCTTTCTTGGCAGGATAACGATACAGAAAAGCGATATAATGCTATGCTTTTACGACTTACCATGTGTGAGCTCTGGGCAGTTTATCAGGACTTCCCCATTGCTCTATTGTAAACAGCTGAGGACCATTTGAACCTGGTAGAAAAAGAAAATCATGTGAAAAATAAATTGCTGGACACTACGGAGACTACCTAAATATTATTTTAAAAATTAAGTGTTTGCATAAATTTGTGTACTAGATTTTTCAACTGGTACAAAATACCCGGTTACAAACTCTCTTAATTAAAACTACATTGGAAGTAGGAATGTGGTTATTTATTTCCAAACCCAGTTACCTTGTTAAGTTTATCTAGCGATCTTTGCATAATGGAAAAGAAGTAAGCTCAGACATAACACGGAAAAATTCAAGTGCTTAGTTAAACACGCATTCTCCTCTTCTCCATATGACGCGAATATTATTCCTGTTGACAGCCAAAACGTTTTCCGTGGGAGCGAGGAGAGTGTCTACGGAACGCCCACAGTGCACAGAACGTTGCTCCTTCTCAGTGTGCCCCCCAAATTCTCCCGTGCTCCCGGCACCCCGAAGGAGAATTCTTACGTGGGGCTCAAAGGTTGGCGATGTCTAAATGTCAGTCGTGCCCAGGTTTGCACGATCTGCGGGCAGGCGAAAGGAAGCTCACCGTAAAGTTCAGCAAATCCGTTCATAGGCACGCGTGACGTCCCAGTAACAAACTGCAGTAGTCGAATCCGCTTTTCGGCATCCATCAGTAAAACGGCCTACGGACAGACACACACAGTCACTGTCTGCACTTGCACAGCTGCAGGTATCGTTGTTATAAACCAAATCAAAACCTGAGGAAATGATCTGTATTAGACTGTAACAGAGGTATAACTCTGCGCGATGTACTACAGGTCCCACACCCGGTTTTCTCTGATTAAACAAGGAGCATCCTTTTCCAGCTGTCACTGGGCCACGACAACGAGACCCGGCTCTGGCGGCAGCTGGGAGCTACCAGGGCCATTCACCGCACGAGCTGGCTCGCCTCGCGCTGCCAGCGGGACCCGCACCTGCCCCGCGGCACCGGGCACAGCGGCTGCGCTGCAAATGGGCCCGAGGGGGGGACGAGAGAAACAGCGGTGACAGCAAACCCTTGAAGGTCAGAGAGACTGCAAGGGCTCACAGAAAAGCAGATCAGGCTTGCACGGCAGCAGGACCTCGGAGCCGAGCCGTCTGGGGCCACGGCACCATTTGGATGGCTACAGGTACACAGCCTTCATGCATGCCGCCCATGGTCATGAAAACGATGTAAGAAACCCAGAAACAAAGCTCGAAGTGCACACACCAAGCTGTAGGATTCCGGGATTTTTACGAAAACCAGACACCCCTTGGAAAAATCTACAGCTATTATGGGAAAAAGTGTTTTAGCAGTTTTTCTGAGGACATATACTTTTCATTAAAGTATTTTACTTCACAACTACTGCAAGACACTTTAGATAAAACCAAAGATGCAGACTTCCTGCCTTGGGTCTCCTTCTAGTCCAGTCCCTAACGGGTACCACAGCTCTCATTTCCAACACATTAAAAAAAAAAAAAAAGAAAAAAAAAGAAAAAAAAAGAAAAAAGATTTCGTAACAGCCTCCGCAAAACACTACAGGAACTTTCACTTTCAGGAACAGGCAGAGAAGCCAAATGCGGTAAACAACATTACCTTCCAGAACCACTGGATAACGGGATGGTTTGGGCAGTAACCGTTTTTGTAGATGGTGTGTTGTCTCCAGTCATTAACATCAACGTCGCCGAGGCCACACATCAGTAACTACATATGGAGGTGAATTGTTACGGTGTCAGTTCAAGACGGCATTGTGCTACGCTGCACGCTTTGTCAGGAAAAACAAGCTTGCACTTCCCCCTGTTGTCTGACCTTTTAAACAGCTAAGCAGTGCAAAGATAAACACAAACCTAAAGGAGAGTTGGGCTTCTCCTCAGGAGGATTCTCAAGGAATATTTCATGTTACTGGAGCAACACTGTACACCGCGACGTCTGTATGCTTCGTGTGACAGCATCTTTTATAGTATTTTGCTCAAAATGCGACTGGTATCGGCATAATGGCATCCATTCAGTAAGCTACTTACATCCTTTTATACGCACATACCCAACCACCTCACCGAATAATTACAGTTTTGTGTGCTTTTATGTGATCAATAGATTTAATAATTAGGGAGAAAAATCTCATTTCCCACTGCAAGCAAAGCGTCTCTGTCTGCAAATTCACTTACGATGAGTAAGCGATGAATGATGAGCCTAGAACATAACGCATCTTTTCGTGATGAGCATTACTGCCCCGCTGTCTCTGGACGTCAGTTAAACAAACTCACCTCTAGTTCATTTTCATCAAAGATTTTAATCAGATCAATAGGAAGAAGTTCTGTGAATCCCTAAAAGAAAGCAAACAAAGTTAAAGTTCTCCGGCCACGTAAAAGTAAGAACCTAAGTAAATGACAGAGGACGAGGGAGGGTTTAGAAAATGAAATACGCAGTTGCTGAAGTACGAGTCCCTAATTTAAAAAATTAATCACAAAATTATTTCAAGCTCAAATAATTTAAGCTTGAAAGAGGACCTTCTTCTCATAGAGGAAAGATGATATATTGTTATACAAGGCAAAACTGTGAAATCATAAAACATAAGCATTCCGGAGCTTGGATAGTTATGCAAAGCTCCCCACTCCCTTAACGCACTGACGTGTAAGAAGTCTGCATTAAAAAAAAAATAAAATTAAAAAAAAATATATTTGGGGGGGGGAAGGCAGCTAAAGAACCTTACCTCCAAAAAAGCGTTCATTTGCTTTTGAACTCTGTTTACAAACCTCCACTGGATGACCAGGCTAGAGCAGATAAACAACAACACGTAGGCACACTCATTAGTAAACTGCAAACTAAGTTTATAGATTTTAGCAACCTTAATAGTTTCAGTTTCTCCTTTACAACCTCAGCCATCTCCCAACCACACTCTGATGTTAAGGAAAGCGAGCACCTTTCCTATTAATTGTTCAGATTTATCTCCTGTGGCTGACCGAAACGTTGAAAAAGATCAGTGACTACGAACAAGCCACAGCATGGGTAGTTCCACTTCAGCATGCAGCGCAAACTCTACGCGTGCACTTCCACGTTTTACAGCGATGACTTTCCTACATCACCACGCGTTTTAGCGTAACGCTACCAGACGACATGACATTAACCGCTTTGTGCCGAGGGAGGCAAGGGTGGGCACGGCAAAAAGGCTTGCCTGTGGATTGAAACAGCCTGCAAATTCTTTACTATGCTTGCTTGCTTTCTAAATGAGGCTGGCACCTAGGCTCTGGATGATGCATTTACTGTTAGGATTAGGCACCTAAATGACGAGACATTCCATTCTTCAGAGCTCTGAGTAATCACCAATTCCCAACGAAGTCTACAAAACGTGAGGACAGATGTAATTACATGTAACAGCCTGCCTATAAATAAATAGGGATGAATAAAAACTGCAATATCAAAGGAACAGGCCTGTATTTCAGCGTTACCCCCTACAGCATAAATACCTCGCAGGTTCTAGAATAACGCTTTAGAAATCCAGTTCCTTTCCTACTGGAGCACGTTTCCTTCCTGATTTGCACGAATACAGCAACTATAAGGCTTTCTCCCCTCTGAAGAGGCGCTAATTAAAAACGCCAGCAAGTACAGTTGAATTTATTATTTTACGTTCTGGTGGGCAGAGAAACAGAGGAAGCTTAAAACTAAAGGCAAACAGCCCGTTTAGCTGCGGCCGGTTCTTGACAGCACCGCTGCCAGCGCGGGTCTGGCGCGTAGCCAGCGGCGGCGGCCAAGGGGCAGCGGCCCCGCGGGAGAGCACCTGGGGCTCGCTGGAACCCAGGCGCTTTGAGCCACGCTCTGGAGCAGCACGTTCCCTGCGCGGGCATTTCGGGAAACCCAAGCAGTTAATTTAATTTACTCCATTTTTGTTCTTACATTGGCCAGTGCTACGTAAACTGAATTTTCAAAGGCGGCGTTACAGCACTGGATACTGTTCGCTTGACGGTTACTAGAAAACTCCTAGTGTGATTTCCTCATAACGCTTAAAGCAGTGACGTTGATTTTAATTAGCGGCTATTTAGTCAGTTTATCTGTTTTCCTTCATTTCTGCAAGAAACGTTACATAATAAAATAACGCAAACAAAGCACCAGATTTTCTGTCAGACAACGGTTCTTCGCCACCTACGCGATATCCATAAGCACTACATTTGCGTGAGAATGCATCGTTTGGATGCTGCGTGAAGCCACAGAAGCAAAAATAAAATTACATTTGTGACTACACCTGCAGTTTGGTGGGGTTTTCTGTTGTTGGTTTTGTTGTTGTTGGGCTGTGTGTGGGGTGGTTTGGTTTTTTTTTCCACGACAACTAGAACAGTTCTATCATAATGCAATTCTGGAAAAAATATTTGAAAAATTTTGAGCTGCATTAATCATTTCCAAATTAGAGTCAATACTTGTGTGCTCTCAAGTCATAAAAATACTGTGACTAGCCATGAAAGAATTACCGAGATGTAAACCCGACTCGGTTCTGAATTTTGGACCGCACATTTTCAGAGAGCTTTTTGTTTCTGCACTGTATTGAGGTGATGGAGATAAAAAAAGTCTATGATGTCTAATATCTTGCATCTGAAAGCTGAAAAAAAGGCCATACCTGAAAAACTCAAGAGCTGACAGTGCAAATACATTAAACACAAAGTAACAAAAAAAATCATAAAAGCAGAAATTTCTTATTGTTCCCCCATTACACCAAATCACTGTAACACAACCTTGCAAGTGAGGTTACCGAACAAGTACAAAGTTCTCCTCTTAGAGGAATGCTTAAACATTTACAGAGGTCCCGAGTTCCTCCTCGGATGAAGACCACAATGGCAAGCCAATACAAACTCGATAAATGATACAGACATCCTATTTTCATTCTTTTTTCTAGACCCGGTTTAGCACTCGGATCGGCACTCATTCCTGATTTGCACTCTGCGACCCAGCAGTTCACCAGGAAACACCGTAAATCCCAGGGCGGGAATTGCCCGCCGCTTTGGGGACCTACAAAGCAGAGCTAGTTACCCCAGGCACGCAGGCAACAGGCAGAAGCAGGCACGCAACTGGGCAAAATTCAAAGGTCTGCTTTAACGTGGCAAGTACTGCATCCAAGAGGTGCCAGCTCTTTTCGTCGAGTAATTTAGATGCAGATGTCTGTCACTCAGAGCAACCCCAACCCTTCTTGAACGTTCCTCACGCCTACCCATCAAGAAAATAGTTTCCTTTTACATGACGGACCCCCCTGATTAGTGCAATTCATGGAACAGTAAAGGTTAAAATTCAAGCTTTCTAAGGATTAGGGTATAAACAATCTATGTTAACAGGAAGATTTTCTTTTAAAAGGATCTCTGATGAGCTAGTGTAGTACAAAATACAGTAACTGCAGTAGGGTAAATTCTAAGACAAGTGCAACCGTGCTTTCTTACACTCAGGATGAATCCTGTAAATGTATACGTACTCAATATATTCCCTTTTGTTTTCATTCGTTACCATGATTTCTGACCCATTGGGCTTCAGGTCAACTTGATATGTCTGCATTTCAAAAGAAAAAAAACAAAACACAACACGACATTATTTCAGGACACATTTCTCACAAAATCCGCTCTCCTTGAGCGGCATTTTACAAGCAGTACCAGAAAATTATTATGGCGTAATAGCTAATGAGAGATCAAAACATTCCACATTTAAAGGTGGCATCACAAGGAACAAATTATTATGTGATCACTTATAAGAACGAATTCTTGTCATTAGCAGGTGAGCAAACCATTCAAAAGCAAACTTAGTCCTGAACAGCAGGTCCATTTGGGTAGAGACAACATAAATTCCATTTTAATAAGGGTAGAAAAACGCCTTCTGATTTTTCAAAATGCTTGGAAAAAAAATGATTACTTAAAGTCCACCCAGAAACTGTTTCATAAAAAGGCCAAAAAAGTAAAGTAGAAAAATAGATTATGAAATGGTTAAACACAAATTTGCTAAGGCTAGTGTCACTGTGGAGCACAAGGCTGAAAAAAACAAATTCATTACAGTTCACAAGAAACTCCAGCAAGTCCAAATAATGTATTTATTTCTGAAGGAAGTGATTTCCCCGTAGGAGTTCACCGAATTAGTGCTGGGTAGGTACCAGGAAAGCTAGAAGCTGGTAGGTTTAATCAGAGAGTGCCCCCGCAAAACTGTTACAAACCATACGCTCCGCAGCTGCGGCTAGGAAGAAGCGCTTTGCTGACTGCAGATCCTGGTGTTTACCCACAGCATAGGCACACGACTGGATTAACGTCTTGTAAAGCACGCGTGCTTGCGCAGGAGAGAAGGAAAGTCCGGTATTTTGCTGCTTGCACGGCCTCGCTCTGTTCCAGCCAACCTGGGCCATCGCTTCAAAACCACGGTTCCAGCGGAAGCAACCAAGGCCTGACTCTGTGCACCCACATTCAACCAAGCCTATTTTTAAAGCTGTTACTAATCTTCCATAATTAAATCAGATGTTGTGGTTGAGAGTAACAGTGAGACAGTAAATTCATTAGCTAATAAATGGAGCTGTGAAAGGAGGAGGCTGGAAAGCTCTTTTCAGGACTGGATTAACACTGAATGCTTCAAGAAGGAGAAAAACAATACAATAGTTCTATTTGAATAAATATACCTATTACTGTATAGGAAAAAAAAAAAAAAGATGACTATACTATTAAGGAAAAGTAACTAACAGGACTAACAGGGAACCTACACGGCTCTGAAACAGTAGCTTATTCGTTCCATAAAGACCAGGGAAGACAGTCCAGAACCAGTAAGGAAGAGGCCTGCCATACTGTCAAAGCTGAATAGGATGAAGTTACGAAGATGACGGACAGTCTGGCACAAACAGAAGGCTGCTTCGTGCTTGCCCCTCCTGCCCACCAGAAGACACCTTGCTTTTAGGAAATGAGAAACAGTATTCCAGAGCCATTAAGAACTTAGCAGAAGTACAGACCTTTTCTTTCTCTGCTTCTTGAAGACAGTTCTCCATCCTTTCCGTGTTGAGAATATCTACTTTGTATTTCTTACTGACTTGTGAGAACTACCGGAACCATATTTTTGGTTATTAAGGAAGGAAGGGTAACAAGAAGATAAGATTTACTAGAGGTTTCTTTGGTTTTCCCTAACTCCAGAAAAGGTTTTGGTGATAGATGAAGTATAAACAAACACAGAAGCTTACAGCAATGCAAATACCTCCCTCTTACATACACCGCGTCCTTCTGGAAGCAGTATCATCTCCTCCTCAGGTTCCCAAGGGCACTTTTCAGCAGTTCAGCAGTAGATGAGGCAAAATGAGTGCCGAAGCGTCAGGGTCCCTCGACTTCCAGCAGTCCCCACAGCGCTGGCAATGGCCAGCGGTACATGCAGGAAAGCCAGCGTAGTCAATATTTGCCAGAACTGCTGCGTTGCCGGAAAGCATCCTATAGGCGTTTGGACTGATGCTTCAATCTCTCGCTAGATAAATTCCTCCTCACTGCAGCACACCCTGCCCTTGCACTGCTGAGCTCATTCAGGCTTTTCTTCAGCCAAATCTGTCCTGCCAATTTTGCATCTCACCAGCAGTATGATGGAAACAGCATTATTATATCTACTACTACTGGCATTTGTCTGTAACTCGGTGAGCTTATATGTAAGTTGAAAGAGAAGTTAGCCAAGAAAACTTGAAATGCATTCGTCGCTACTGCTGCAGAGCTAGCCAAAACTGCCTTTTCCTTCCGAGACACACAAGGACTGTGATATCAGCTCAACACCTGGAACTTACGTTACAGCGATTAGAACAAGAACTGTTACTTCTGTTAACAAACTGGGCACTGAATGAGCACATGAAGTCGGTTACTCGTGACGGGTGCCTCCAACTTGAGCTAAGGCGTCATCAGAGTACAGGGCCGTAACACCTGCACGGCTGCGGCAGCATCCTCTGGATTTCTACATCAACAAAGACGTGAATCTCCAAAGCCTATAAATACCCGCCATATTATGAAGGAAAACTCTGGGGGTAAGAAGGTGAGTAGAAATGTCGAGAACAGTAAGACTGATGTTTTTGATGCCTTTATTCCACCCACTCACAATATATTTCTCTAAAGAGGACAAAGCCCACCTCATGTACTCTAACAATGATATCAAGGGAACTTCCCAAACAACCCCACGTATATTGTAAGAACACGGTAAAATGTTACGTTCAAGAGAAAGGAAGTCATAAACGCCACTAATTACTTCGCACCCGCGATACACAGAAACAACACAGGAGAGATTTAATAAAAAGGTAAACCAAGAAATGAACCAGTCAGCCTCAAGCTGCCGCTGTTTTTAACACCAGTTTGTAACGTTTCCCCGAGAGCATGAACACTCCCGGACAGCCTGCAACTTTTTAAAATGATGCGTCACACTTTAGTGGTGATCTGCTTCGTGCCTATACAGTGCTGAGCTGCTGAAGAATGGCATCTAAAGATTAATCTCTTCTGGAATCAGATGCAGCTATTGTGAATTATACAAAAATCCATCTTGCTAACAATGCCAGAATTAGCTATTTGAGGTATTAAAGAGTTAGGAGACGAGCGGAAAGTATCTCTGAGTAAGTTGATTTATGCTTTGAGTCAGAGAACGAACTTCTGCCAGCAGAAGCGAAAGCTGGCAGTGAAAGGCTATCAATAATTCAAAGTTAAATCGTTACAGAACAGCAGACAATGCGAATTCCCGACAAACAACCCAGTGTATTACAAAAACTTTTCATCCTGTGGCTTTAATGTTCTCCCTAATTTTCCACGTAACCGATAAACTTATGTTGCTTCAGGAAAAAAAGTAGTAAGCGCTGAGAAGTGGATCAGAATGTTCTTGACAGTACGTTGTGTGCCTATGTTTTGAAATTTTGAGGTCAGCTTTTAAAAAAGGCACGGTGGTCCACAGTACCAGTGGTACCCAGAGCCACGATATCTAGGTCTAGGAGTTAAACGAAGTGAAGACACTAGAAAAGGGCATAAAAGCCTATAAGCAAATTAATTTAAGAGACACAGGTAGGTATTATTAAGTCCCAATATTGTACAAAATCGGTATGTTTTAGTCGTTACTTGTGTGCATGCATTACAAAATGGTTCAGCTCCACAGCTTGTAAATAAATAAGCAAACAAACAATCACGGCAGGCAAGTAAGTTCCAAGCTCGTGTAAGTAGACTCATGATTTATTTGCCTTTAAGTCCTCAAATTAAATTTAACACATATACTTATGTACAAGACATTTATCTGCACTCAAGTTATTTCCATCCAGAAACAGATACAGATCTCTGAAGTTTGTTCCGATAGGATTCTCTGTAAAGACCGACTATAAATCCAAGGCAAACCGTACCATATGCTGTTCTTACAGCTTCTACTGATAAAATGAGTTACGACTTCGGCTGATGAATTACATTCCCACCTACTCACTTCTCAGTTGTTAAACATGTATCCCACATTTTTCATTTGTAACGGAGAAAGTTATCCACAGATTGTGAACCTTTTTAAACCAGGGATGCTTGCTTTTGTTGCCTCATCTACCTGCATTATATAAAAGACACTAGAAACAAAGCACTTCGCTGATTATCGTTCTACCGCTTACTTTGTCCTTTGAGAACATCTTCAACCTGTAAAACCCCAAACAGTCCCAAGCTGAGACTACTTTCTAAGATGGACCGTGTAACACCGTTATTACTCCTCAGTGCAAGTATTTTACTCAGCTTCAGGAACCGCTTTGCACAAAGATGTCATGTTGCTCCCTGACAAGAACATTATTTCCTGCTTTGGCATCCCCAGTCTTAGACAGCCAGGAAGACCGAGAGGTTAATATTCACAGTCTGCCTATGCTGATCATTAACATTCAACAGTCCCATGATCATCAAGTGCACAGCCATGAGATACTGCTCAGTATTTAATTCCTTTTTGGCAATAACCAATAATAAGATGGAAATACAGACTTCTGGGATAACACTTACGTACCTGTCCAAAGTTTTCCTCATCTATGCAAAACATGAGATCCAACTCTGTCGGGTCATTTTCCAGGATCCACTTCAAAGAGTTGTAGTACTCACTGTCCTGCAGCAGATTATAATTAAACAAAGCTTGAAAATGTGAACATTAAATGTATAGTTTAACTTTAAATTGAACAAATGAAAACATCTGAAACTAGAACTCCAAAGGGACTGGAAAGATGAGAACTCATTTATTTGCACAGCTACTGTAAAGCAGGGTAAGATGGATTACTTTATTCATATGTATTTTTCTAGAGATGCTACATTTTTAGATTCATGTAACTCTTCTTAATTTACTTGTAATTACATTATCATGCAACACAATAAATTGACTCTACGTATCTATTTGGTAAATATGTATATAGAGGTGTGAAATAAATAATTCATTAGAAAATGTCTTCTTGATAAAACTGTACATGCTTTTCAACACAATTTATATACCACTTCATTACATCGATAATATATTATACAATAACTGATTGCATTGTTATTACTAAAAGCCTTGAAGTTTGCTGAATAAAAACACCCCTCTCATTTCCTAAAATGAAGTTAAAACATTATTTACTCATGTATGCTTCAAGAGAAGAATGGCCTGCCAAAATATGGTGACTATGAGACAGTGGGAGCTGGAGGAGGGACTAAGCAGCCGAACCAGCCTTTATGTCAGTAACCGAAAGTCTGTAAAACTCGAAAACATCAAAAAGAATAAACCGTGTTTTCTTCTTCTCATACCGAGTATACTTCTGACAAGACCAAGGACAGCTCTTGCAGAGCTAAGAATAAGAGGAGAAGGTTTCCCAACTACTTGTAGGAATACAAGAGCCTGAACTTCCTTTTAAGATCCTTCTGGATACGTGTCTCAGGAGCTTCGTTCTAAGCTTGTACTTGAGCTCAAGCTCATCTTCTCATCTCATCTTCTGTAATTTTGCCTCTGGGCTGGGCTTGTGAGTCAACTGACTTTGCTGTTGAAGACAGTCGTAGGAAAGTGCAGGATGTGAGCGGCCAGGCTCACAACCAAGTCCTGCCCCTACAGAGGCAATCTGGAGCAGTCTTATCCAGGTAAACTACGCCGTATAATGAGTAACAGTAAGACGTTAGAAAGGGGAAAAGTAACAGCTCCAAGGTTCTCCCAAGTCCATAGTAGTAGAAAAAACGGACAGACCTCCAAAGGTTAAAAGGACAAAGCCAAGTATCATCCTGCTAACTTAATGGAAACCATTTGTATTTAGCTATTGTACATATCTGAAATGTACTGTGTTTCAATACCGGTACACTGCACATCTAGACTGGACATCTGCGGGATCCTATTTACTGTTGTCCTTCATCTTACAATACAAAGTTAGAGATCACCAACTTGTAAAACAATTCATTTTTCTCCCAGGGAGTGCCAAACACTAAAGTACTTGATTGCAATTGATGTTGAAGGTGTGAAAGTAGAGGAAGCGCAGGGAACAAAACCATGGGGATATAAGGGCGTAAGTTGTGCTGCATTCGTTAAAGTGTATTTTGGAGAGAACTGTTTATCATTTGGCGACCCTTTCCCCTGCCAGCACTGTGGGCAACTTCCCGTGTTCCCAGGTCAGAACTAAGCCCTTGCACCCCTCTCCTCCTGCTCCACAGCGTGACAAGAAAGCTGCAGGCCTTGGTGGTGGTGCTCCTTCTAACAGGGAGAAAGCTGAGCCAGCGGAAAAGCTGGAGGTATAATTAGACATCTTACGTTGCGTTTCTTACTGGCCTATTCATGTCTCTTTTCCCTTGTCCCTGTCACCGCTGTTAGTGCACTGGTACCGAAACAGCTGTCCTACCAGGGAAAGTGTGTTTTATTACAAAAGTATGTACATATCTTTCTAAAGTTGTTGTAACTATGACCTTGTGTTTTCTACCATGCAGTTTACCGGAACTGTCAGCTCATATTAATTTCCCCAGAGGAAAACAACCACGTAATTCCTAATGCTGATACAGCTTCAATGTTATCTTACCACTGACTCCATGTCTTTCAGAGTTATTGGTTTCCCCAGCATCATCTTGTAAAAAGGTCTGATGAAGAAGCCTAGAAGAGAGGAAAACGTGTTACCTCCACTGTTCTGCATTTTCACCTTACATAAAGATATGACTGCTCAAGGACAGTATTTCCTAGGGTGCCAGCAAGGAAGAAACCTCCTGAAAGTAACAGTGCTGTAACTGCTCAAGTTAACACAGAAGGCTCATTTTTTGTTTAGGCACAGAAGCCAAATTTTTCAATTACAAGAATTATGCCATTAATTACCATATTCCGTTAAACACCATAACGTTAATGGCAGAGAGACACAAAAGGTGGGGAATTGAGCTCAAGGTACTCTAATCCATTTAAAATTGCCATTCTTCCCTCAAAGGAGATGCTAGAAAAACAGGACGGCGAGCTTCCTCTTCTAATGTGCTGCACTATTGCTCAATAAAGTCAGTTTATAACGTTTGCTTGCTCGCTTATTGTGAGATTTCAAAGTTTGGCAGAAATCATATTTTCTCATGAAATCACTCGGTAATAATTTCACAGATCAAAATATGCTGCAGTTGACACCCACACAACTGCTTTGGCTGCAGGTTTGCATGGAAATGGCTGATATAAATTTAGTGATTTTCCTTTAGGGATAGCGATTATTTAGCAATGCTGATTCTGTAGTTTTAACACGAGTGGAGAAAGGAGCAAAACTTCATATGAAACATATTTGTTGAGTAAGACACTATAATTTTTGAATTGCCATTCACATCAGGAATGCAATTTCCAACAGTTCCAGTTCCATTAATTTCTCTCAGACTTTGCCTCCAGAAATACTACGCTCTAAAGTATATGAATTATTGAAGTGATTTATTTCATTTAATAAAAAGCCAGTAACGGTAGCATAGCCATACAGCGTAATAACTCACCATCCAATAGCTTCCCATGATACACTGCCAGACCAGCAACCCGACCAATAAATGTGAAATACGACAGATGATCTTCGTTACAAAGACCTGAATTAGGATTAATCTGAAGTGTATAGTTG
This sequence comes from Nipponia nippon, assembly GCF_047370975.1. Lineage (NCBI taxonomy): Eukaryota > Metazoa > Chordata > Aves > Pelecaniformes > Threskiornithidae > Nipponia > Nipponia nippon. The sequence goes on along the minus strand of NW_028262355.1, from coordinate 2,765,251 downwards.
TCCCTTTTTTGGGGAAAGAAAAAAAAAATCTAAATAACCAAGTCTTTAAATAACCAGATATTCAGATACGTTAATAAGTAATTTGAGCTTAGGGCCATTTCTGTTCATTTTTGCACGAGTGTAATAACGTGATTTCTCCCTGCGTTCCTCAAGAGAAGTAACCGACAGTTTGCAGGTAGGCTGACCTAATCAAAACTGTCGTGCTACGACCATAATGATTATTTGACCGAGGTAACTAAACCTCCTGCTGGGGGGTAACAGGATTCCACCTGTGGCAAGCGTAAGAGGGCTGTGCTGACCTCTTCCAAGGGTAAAAGCCTGGCATCATTGAAAACACTAACATTTTGCCATCAGCTTCAGTGGAATGAGAATTTCAGCTAAGTTCTCTCTTCTGCTGGGCTTGATTATTCACTCCTTCCAGCCAAATTTCAGGGCTTAAAATTTTAGGACTCTTTTGCAGTCGTTGCTTTTAGTTCTTGAAATACCTGAAGGTACTGAAGAGGAATTAAGCATAGGCCCATGGTCCAACCGTCCTAGGATAAAGGATGTTTTCTTACTAGCATCTTAAACTGCACATACTAGAGAGCATCTCTGAAACACGCTTAACGCCCAGGATATGGGAAAAAGCCGTCGAAGGACTAAGATCTTTTAACTGGGTAACAAAGCATTAAGACTCGTTGAAAGTGTGAGTCGCAATAAGAAATTAGTGTAAAAGCCGTATTTTGAATTTGCAGTATATTCTTAATCTGTGAAGAAAGATACGGGGGTTTTAAGTAGATCTTTTTTTTCTTATTCCTTAAAATAACTGGTTAGATTTTTGAACCTAAAATGAACTAACATATTTAAAATATCTACAGTGACCTATATCCCATAAGTGAAATATTTCAAAACAAACGTTTATCCAGTGAACTCTATTAACACACAGGCACTCCGTGCTAGTCGATGTTGTTTAAGTTTCCCTTTGACAGCAGAACGTGTCTTTTCTGAGACGCAAATGCGGGAAAACTCTCATTATACAGTCTATTCAACGCTTATTAGAGAAAGGAGTGAGCTTGATATTGACTTAAAAACATCAAAACTACTGTCTGCAATTAAGAAATCCATCCTCACTGTAGCCAAGTACACAATGCGGAATTACATACAGCATATTAGAACAAATGTACTTTAAGCAAGAGACTTGCTCTCTCATTTACACTGATGGACTGCTCAAAGATTTTAAAATTGGACAAAACCAAATTTAAACTTATGTAAGGCCACTGCTGTGTAACTACTGAAATGTAAATGAGAAGCTGCTTTATGAGCTAATTATAAAGCAGCACTATAATTCTGGACAGCAGGTGTTTTACAATGTAATGGGAGGGCGTAAGAAGTCTTTTGTCTGACATTGCTCCTTTCACTATTCCTAGCCTCAAAAATGGCAGTTTTGCTGCAAGCAAGGCAACACTGAATATTGTCTTAATAATGAAAATGCTTTATGAGATTTCAACTACAATTTGAAAGGTTCTCTGAAAAGCAAGTAAGAAATGATAGTGCAGAACAGAGAGATCTGACTGATAAGAGTGCATACTGATGCACCGTGAAGGATGATCTAACTACTTTCTAGCATAACTTTGCCTCCTATGCAAAATCTAATACATATCCCTTATGAATGGAAATATTTTAATGGACACTTACGTTGCTGAATATTCGAAGAGACCATAATAAGGGTTAAACATCTCCTTGGACAAGAGAAAAAACCATTCTCTGGCCACACCTCCATAGTCAAGTCCTTTTTCTGACTCAAATTCAATCCAGAGCCTGGCTTTTAGCACATCAGGTCTCTTCACAGACATGATTCTTCTGTAGGACTCCTCAAAGATATTATTTCTGTGTAGCTTCATCTCAAATCTGTTCGGTATATCAGCCTACGTGAAAGGAGATTACATTATAACAGTTAGTCTCAACAAATAAGTTTTCAGGCAAATTACTGACCGGTGGTAACAACTACATGACAGATTAGACATCTGATGTGTAAAAGTTTCCCCTTATTTTTGTTTTCCAGTGCTCTTTAAGTCTACAGCTTGATAGCATATGGTGAACTAGGTAAGCTCCAGTATAGTGGTTCAGAGATTACTATGGTATTTGACAAAACAATGAAAACAACAAGAAAAGTTACAAACAAACCAAAAAGAAGTGAGAAAACGATTCATATTACTACGCACTATTTCAAGGGCATTTTAGCTTAAAATGGTAATAAATGCACAAGATGTATGCAACCGCTTTACTCGCGTATCTGTAAAGGCCAGAACAGTTTCACAACAAGAACACCTACAGTACCATACACACAACAGAACCGAACGGCAAAGATGTAAACAAAAGAGAAGTGGGCTGCCAAAATGTTCTAGAAGTTCTGTCTAAATAGGAGGGAGCTAACGCCCAGGGAGCTGAATTCGGAAAAGACCGAAGAGAACCGAGTTAAGAATTTGTAGAAAGAAGACTGGGTCAACAGCTAAACGTGGCTGCTACAGCCATGTATAGTTTTCCTGATAGAACTGACTTGAAACAACTGTTTCAGAAAGTTCGCTTTTTCCTGACATCTAAAGTGCTTATTGTGTGCAAGCACTGGTCAGACTCAAGGTGGAAATTCAAGAAGCTATCAATAAACAGGTAAAGACATTGGCAAGTTGCTCCTCAAATTATAGGTGGGTGTTGCCAAGGCTGTTTACTGTTACCTATGAGTCAATAGCCCATGCAAGCTAATACTGAGGGCTCTCTTACGTTAAAGATGTTACTGAAAATACTTTTTTTCACAGAACAAGAACACTAGAAGCTTGTGCCAGATCCAGCACAACTGTGGGCTCTGCTCTGCCAACTTGTTCCAGCTCTGCCCTTCAGAGGCCACTGCTGAAGATGAAGGAGAAATATCAATCCTCAAGCCTATTTTCAACCTACAGGCTTGTAAACGAAGACACTGATTAGTCTCAGTTGCAATGGGAAAGAGTGAATCGTTGTTACTTCCTTGCTGCCTCGTCACTTTGATTTTGCATTCAAATAGAAAAACGTGAGCCTTAAAGATCTGTAAATGTTTTTGTTGAGAAATCAACCAAATTCAAACTTTTCTTCCCTTTTTTGGTTCCTACTTAACCTCTTCAGGAGTAGCACAATCACGAAAAATTGGCAAGTGCGTTATAGCAATATAGAGCGCCATTCTGCATCTATGCTTGGGATAGCCTGTTGTTTCTCCCAGGGCCAGCGTACTTGATTCCAACACAAAGCAGCATGTTTCTACTCACTGGTTTCTTTAACTTCTTCCGGAAATAGTCGTATTTCTGTTTGAACTCCCTGGAATACGGAACCGCCTATCAGAGAGAGAATCATAAGTATCGATTATTCCAACTATTTAGCAGTTTGATATTCCAACATTATTTAATCAAAGAAGAAATTTAAAGACATACTATCTCCATGTGTATGCCATAGGTCATCTAATAAAACCTGCCATGCATGAAGTACAGCAGCCAAAAGGTTCCCATTTCTCAGTGTGTCATTTGAGTTAAAAGGCATGAAAACTTTCCAACCGGTTCTTCCGTTGATCAACTACTTACCCTCCTTTTTTTTCTTCTTATCGGAACAGAAAAGAGCAAATCCGATTTTTAACACAGACAAAAAAATATGGAATGCCTTGCTGCCATCCATGTGTCTCCCGAGGAAATAGCGCGCATGCCGTATGACGCTGAGTTTTGAAGATGAGCAGTGTTACCACAGACTGTGGATTTGCACAGCTGAAAGTGCTAAGCATTGTTAGGTGCTACTCAAAAGACAAAATTCAAGAGACTTTTGAAAATGAACCTAAGAACAAGTAAAGGGGCTCCAGTAAAGCTACAGCATTAACAACAAACACTGTTTGCCCTCGAAAAAGTGCAGGACACGATATATACCTACACAGCAGAGTTAACTAGGCAGGGGAATGTCCATGCCTAGAAATTATCTTTTCAGCCCAATGTGAATGAATCTAATTCTTAATAGTTATCAAACTATCATCAAACTATATCAAAACTATTTTGTAAATTACTTATAATGAAAATACACACCTTCATAATGTCTTTAATCCAGAATCCGAAAGCATTTCATAATCAAATTAACATTCATTTGAACCAAGTACAAGTCGGTGTGTAATATTTATCTGAATACTCACTCAGTGCAGCTGCTTGTGAGCTAGACCACATTTTTAAGTAACAGCAGCGTAACAGAACAATTTTAGAAGTTTAAAAGAAACAAAAAGGCACAGTGAAGGTTGGTAGAATTACATTGATCAGCAGAGCTGGAAATTGGTTTCTGGCATATGTAAACACCCCTTAACAGATGCCCCAGGTCTCTGAAATATATACTGGATTTCCAGATACCTGAAAGGCCTCTCAGGACGATTCCAGGCATGCACAAACCAAGGTTCAACACAGGTTCTCACAAGCTCTGCCATTCAGAGTTTCGAAAGACATTTCTGTTTTAACACTGTGCCTCTCTTTCCTGCTAACACACTGTATAGGCAAGCAAGGACTTGACACCACGCTAGAAGACTGCCACGTCTGATGGTAATCCATACGCCGCTCGCTGACCATCACGGTAGCCAGTCAGACGACAGTGTTCTTTTCTGCTACCTGCTTGTCTTCATCTGACTCCTTTGCTTTGGCGCCAGATAGGAAATGCATACAAACGCCCGCAAGGCCAGGCCTGGTAAGGCAGCAAGCTGTACCAGACACAAAAGCACTGAAGTGCATTAGCTATCGAGCAGGAGTACAGAGAAGAGCCATCCATGTTCCTGACTGACAGTCCTATGACTGCAACCTACGTTATTCAGCCTTCAGATGAAACGTCCATAAAACAAAGTCGTCAATTAAACTAATGAACAGGAATAGGCTGGCAAAGTGATACTATGACAGGTACAGGTCTGCCTCTAACAAATAATTGCTATGTGTTTAAGTAAGATTCCTTAATTCTCTGTGGTTTTTTTGACAAATAATTTTTTGAGAATTAAGAACCCTTAATTCTCTGGTTTTTGACACCATATACAACAACAATTTAATCCGGGTTTGGAAAGAACCTTGAAGAAAAGAGAGGGGGGAAAAAAAAAAAAGCTTCCTGGCCTTGATCATAATATTCATAATATTTTCCAACTACATCCTGACTTTCCCTTGCTCTACTGTTCCTTCAAGATGAAAGAGCAGACCTGGTAAAACAGCTAGCTAAGCAAATGAAGCATGATTTCTTGGGAGCAAAAGAACGATTTTGAATTCCACAGGACTGCAAAAGTTACATTCTCTGTTCCCTGAATCACAAACGGCAAAGCTCTGGTTCAGGTTCAGTTTCTGGGTGAGGACTGACTGGGACTTTGAGGGAGGGAAGGTACGGGCTGGTCCTTGTCATAGATTCATGACTGGATGTAGGTGAGAGTGGGAGGTGGGAATATTTCTATGTGAGTTTTCTCCTATGGACGATGAGACATGAAAAAAAAAAAAAAAAATCACACTCAATCATTTTAGTCTGCTGATAATATGACTTTACTGCAGTCTTTAAATAATCTTTCAACATGTTTCCGCTGTTTAATGCAATGTGAAATGCAATTTAAGTGGCTCTTTGTTTTTGTCATGGCACCAAAAATACTATTAAAAGCATTAAGATGAATCCTTAATGCTTATATGGCTGTAAAATGGATTTGATCTTGCTTTCTCTTAAAAAAAAACCCCACACAAATAACTGTTATTTACTTAATGGGATCATGATCGACCCTTATTATCTTGAAACAAAATTTCCCAGATAGTCTTTCTCATTTATGCTTAACATTTCTGGGAAAATAAACATTAAGAGTTTGTATCGCATACTGTGTATTAGTATCTCAAGCATTTAGTACATGATAAATGGGTAAATCACTCCAAAACTCATTATGTTCAAACAAGTGATTATTATTAATCTTATTAATAAACAAGAGCAATTGGAATCACACCATGCAGTAGTTAATCTGCTGTGTCCCGAGACCCTTAAAAATTCTGAGGGTTTACCCAAAATGAAAAGGTATTCTTGGCACCTGGAAACATCTTAGGGTTGGAAGTCCGATCGTTCAGAATACCATAAAATGGCATAAACCAGCACAGAAAGGTCAAAGAATCACTCCGTACATTTGATGTTTTAAAAATTTGATATTAAAGTAAAAGCACGTATTTATTTTTTCTAAGGATGATTTCTGAAATCTCTTCATTTATCTGCAGTAAGTTTTGTCTCTTAAAACTGACAGACCCAATTTTTCTTTCTTCCACTGTGAATCCACAGAGTTACAACTCTCCCATATTGAGTGGAGACAGCTTTTTATTTTCCAGAAATCCAAAAATTAGTAGCACAGTGTCTCAGCTCAGTAAAATTCTATTGTCAGTAATGACCCAGATAATGGCTAAATACGAACGTTTCTCCTCTCCACACCCCTAAATCCGTACAATCTAGGATTCAGCACAATGAACTCGGTCCAAAATTCCCAAGATGATCCGACTTAAGATTCAGAGCGGACATGTGCCCTTCACATAGCTTGGTATAGAAACGTACTATTTTACCACAATGGAGGAATAAAAGATAAGATGCAAAGATTTAATACTGTTTGTTCCATGCTAAGTAATTTAGAGTATCAGGAAATGTGGAGAAAGAAAAAATCTGAAGAATATTTTACACTTACATTATTTTAGATGTAATTTATTTAAAATCACATTTTTTTCCCTTGGTTCATCTTTCTGGATGTCAAAAGTAAGTTAAAGATATCACTCTACTACTTTTGTCCCGGAATTTCATCATCACAATAAGCAGCAAATACAACAGCAAAACCCATGCCGAAATCTTAATTTTTTTATTTCTTCAGCCAGGGATCATATGAGCAATGGATCTCTTTCAGAAACCACATTCATCATCATCACTTAGTGCAGAATGCTTTGGGTTGCAGGAGGAGGGAGAATGAAACAAATGAAAATAACGGGATTCCATGTGTTTCAGAGCATGAAACACGACTCAGACTATTTAGCTACGCAGCTTCTGAACGGATGGAGCTTCCCTCAGAAATAACAATACAAAAAATTAAAACCATCCAAACAAAAGAGTCTCTATCCTTCTGAAGAGTCTTCTCTTCCTCCCCGCTGAAACAGGGGTATTCTGCGATTTACTGTCCTGTCTACCGGTGAAGAATGTTTCCTAGACACTCCAAGGCAGAAGCCAGCTTCACATGCTAATGGCTACAAGACAGGAATCATACTGTACCACTGGAAGAATTCCCTAGCTAGGTAGCTACTGCTAGGAAAGCCTCCGAACCCATCAAATTCCAACCTATTGTCTGACCTGGGAATAGTGTGCACAGCACTGTAGTTCCCAATGTTCCAGTGATTCCCAGCGAGCCCACTACTGCTTTGGACCACTGGCAGCTGGCAGCCTGGAAGTCCCCAGCGTGCTCGAGCCTGTGCGAAACAGAATAGGGTCCCCGGAGTGGTACAACGACCTGAATGCCGGGGACAAGGCAACGGTTTTGGGGCGCCTTGGCAGGCTGTCACACGACGGCAGCTCCCCCTGCCTTTGCAGACTCACAAAAGCTGGCACTGAAGCCTCCCCTGTCTGTCAGGAAACGGCAACGCAAGGCAGAGGTCCTGCCTCCTGCTCTGTTCATCAGTCTGACCTGATCTGGAGAACAGGCATGACCTGCTGCTCAATAATGCCTCCTGCCTATACCAAATGTACGTGAGTCACAGCATTTAATGGAAAAAAAACCATAGCAGTACTTACTGGACCAGTAATTGCCGGGTTCTGCAGTCTGGGGTCTTCCCACTGGGTAATTTTATTATCTGTAAATAACAAAAGAAATTATATCATTACTTCTCTGTTACCACACTGTGAATTTATGTTGGTTTTTTCTCCCTACAACTGTTTTCCCTACCATTTCCACAACTTAGTATTTCAGGGTTAGAAAAGGCTGCATTCACCCATCTACATCAAAACCCCGTCACACTGTTTAGTTGAAAACACTCATTCAAAAATGCAAAACTACAACAGAATCCAGTGTATTTACACTGCTTTTATTTCAACGTCTGTAGTAGTAAACATGTTCTCTTTGAACATGGTCTTGGATTCAACTCATATTAGAAACACACAGACTTCATGCCTGAAAGGTAAAGGAACCCAAAAACTTTGTCAAATGACAGACTAAGTTTACTTTTTTGAAATTTTGCATAAAGATAGCCCAAATGTAATACTTATAAAAGACAGTCTGTATTTAAATTTGGAGGGCATAACATCTCTTGAAAAAAAATATGTCCTAGACACTGATTTAACAAAAAGGTTACAGGACCATTAAGGGAGGCAAGGTTATGGTAGAAGAGATCGTTCAGTTTTGACCAAAGGAGATTTTGGCAGTGGCACGACAGAAGCCAGTTCTTTTCATCTACAGCTTTTAAGAGCACCAGGAGGGTGACATGGGAAGCTTATAGAGGACCACGGTGAAACTCTCCCTGTCTCCAGACAACTGCTCCTCACAAGATTCTGAACACAACAGAATCACAACAAAATGATGATGTTGCAACAATAAGACAATGCTCCAAAAACCAAACTAGATGCCACCTGCAATGGCAAGGTCTAAGTCATCCATTTCCTGCGCTGAGAGGGTAATAACAACAACGCAGCTGTTTGTTACATGCACTGCTTGGATTTATGAACTGTGTATTAAGATAGGAGTTCAGATTTTAAGTTTTGTAATTGCTAGGTTTGGGAATAAACACACTAAGTTTCAAGAAAATTGTTTTGATGGCTCCTATAGGTAAAAGCAAAGAACCAAACCCACTTGTATTAAGACACAAGCATTTTCCATGTTCCTACAGTTGGAAAAGACCCGGAAGTTTTGCGCATCCCAAGCTAGTTTTAAAATGGACTGGGATTTGAAAGGTGACATTCATTAAACGTTAATCGAAGAACATCTAAAAATATCGCAAGCACATTTCAAGAAATTTGATCTATCGGTTAATTTAATATTAAAATACTATTTTACTTCCCCTTACACATTAAGTCTATTTAATGCTTACTGAAATCATGGAGGAAGGCCGTTAGACTGGCAGCTCCAGAAACCGCACGAGATCCACAGCCCAGAGCCTGCCATAAAGGCATGACACCTAGTCCGGCCCTCTTCATCTTGCTTCAACCTGTTCGGTCAGATTTCCTTTTACAAAGTTTACTGGTTTTATGCCAATTCACTTCTTATACCTACTTGCAACTGACAGCCGCAAATCACGGTGGCAACTTTCTATGAAATCAAAGATAACAGAACTGGAAATGACTGCAAGTTTGTCAGTTCTTTCTTATGGCCTTACAAACTTAAGAGTGTACGATGTTACTGACAAATCTTTGTCGAAATTTTGTTCAGAGGGTTACAGGGACTTCATATTATCAATGCTATTCCAGGGCTTAAACGCCCCAACAATTAGAAGGGTCTAACCTGAACCACTCTATACCCGGAATCGTAGGTCAAGATTCTCTGTCCTATCCAAAGAGGATGTGGATAACAAACTCATTCCTTTTGCAGCACATTTTTGAAAATCTACCATCTCTCTTGAGTTTTCACACAAGTACAATACTCTCTCTTTCCTCATAAATCGGGCTCTAGGGCCTTTGAGGACTCCCTCTTCTCCTCTGGTCCCCTTCCAAGCGGTCCACTCTTTTCTCGACGTTTGGGACGCCACGCTTGATACAGTATTATCATAGCCAAGACGTTATCAGTGCTGATGAGATTAGAAGGATTACTTCAGGTCTCATTTAAGACACTCTTGTTGATGCATCACAGGATGAGTTAACTCATGTTCAGTTGATGATATTTTTCACGCTCTTTTCAAGCAAAATTCTGCTAATTATTCCCATTCTGAGTAATACTTTGCAATTCTTATTAAAGAGCGTCTTACTTCACACTACAGCGGCAATTTGGCAGGCTCATTCTGACTTCTCATCCTGTTCCAGTGAGCACCTCTCACCTCTCCTACACTGTTGGTTCTGCTGAACTAATGAGTACATTCCCCCTAATTCATTGTTCAAATCACTAACAAATATATTGAAAAATGGTGGATCCAAGACAGACTTTGAGGGGAACCCATTTAATATCTCCATCCCTCTGTCAGTGAACCACTGGTAACTGTTCTGCACATGGCTGGAAAACCTTTGTGTTTTCCTTCATGATACCTTCCAAGAGGTAGATCCTATTTTCCTATAAGGCTCCTAGAAACGCAGAAGTATATGCAGGCTACGATGAACAGAAAGCACTATTTAATTCACGGGGGGTAAATAATGTTGACTTAGCCAGCTAAGGACCAATCATGGAGAACTAGAGACTGTATTTTTTGTTTAAAGATTGAGCGCTGCAGAAATTAGGACTGTTCACAATTAAGATCTAAAAATATTATATTTTCAGGCTACTATGTTATAAGTAATACCTGAATTATTTTAACAGTACTTTGTTTTACTAGTTCATATGGCATGCTTAATAGCAGTTTGTGCTGCTCCACAAGAGGAGGTTTCTGTGCTGGCTGCATTAGACTTTTTTACAGTTTCTCTCAGGGATGAGAAAAACATTTCAAAAATGGGACGACGACGGTATTGGATAATTATGCAGAAGAATTACAACATGTATCTGGGGAACCAGGACATTATTAGTGGCTGAATCTGTTAACACTTTCAACATTTACACTGTATTCTCATCATGAAACCGACTACATTCGTTGCATCTTAACTGATCGCTTTAGCAGCGAATGACTGAAATGATGGCCCGTTTATCATAGTAATGGACTACTGAGACTTGCATCTCTAGGGCGAGCACCGCTGATCGCACCCATGCCCAATTTCAGCGTACGCTGCCCAGTCAGTCACAAAACAAGTTAAGAGTCGGCAGGCTCTGTCACAAACCTATCGTGACGGTCAAATGTCGTTGCACTTCCTTATCGACACTGTGAAAGCAAATGATACTGTTGAGACGGCTCAAGCCAAATCCCTGAGCACTGAATGCTGTTTGCAGTCATTCCCTAAATACCGAGTGCAACATTACCACAACGGAGCTGCAACGTGTCCACTGTAATACCACTGGCACCACCTCTCCTCCTAGAGTCCACTTGGGATTGTAGTGGTGCGGCACCAGGGTGAGACCAAAAGAATATTTGCTGGAAACAAGCAGCATTATAAAAAAAAACCCTCTAAGCTTTTGTAAAAACTGCTATACAAAAAGCTAAAAAAACTCAGATCAAAAGAGGGACTAGAGGGAGCTTTCAGATGCAAATAAATGTCGTTTTATAACAATTCTAAATTCTTTGGGGAATTCTAATTAACATACAACTTTAACATTCCATTTACTTTTAGAGACTAACACGTGCTTAAGTAGATTTGGGAGACTGAAAAATTGAAACTTTTTAAAGGAGGTTGGGAGGCTCAACAATTATACAGGTATTTTAAATAAGACAGTTTTATTCTGTGACTCTTCAGTGGCAGCAGTTTAGAATAATTTGCCATATTTAAGTTTCCAGATATCTGTTGGGAATTACAGTTACAGAAGGTATAAAGAATAATAATTCTGTACGGACGTTTGAAAGAGGTTAATCTTGTGCTTGATGAGTGTATTATTTCTAATTTTTGTTTAAAACTATTTATACAACTTCAAAATTTGTATTACTTTAGAGACAGTATTTTAGTAATGATTTAATAATGTCATATATACAACTACAGATAAGCATAGGAGTCAGTGTTACTGATACTGAAGGGAAAATGTAATTCTATCAAATATGTATAATAGTTTAAGATTTTAATTCTTTAAGTTTTGCCTAGTATATGTACCCTCTTCTAATGGTTTTGTGAGTTATCTGTTTCTGTGAAGATTATGCCATCAGCAGAAATATCTCATTAAAAAGTCCAGCTGAAGTCTTAAAGGAAAAAAAAAAAGAGAAGAAACAACCCAACCTTTCTGGGCTGCTTTATTTTCGAACAACAACAAAAACTCACACGGTAGTTCTGAGATGCTGTAATAAGACAAGTCTACAATGAAACGTCACTTACACTAGAACTTCACTAACAGAACTGAATAATATTAATGGGCTGGGTGCAGTTTAACATGCTATAAATAGGAAATAAGATCAGAATCAGCACTGCCACAAGACCTTCTTAAAGGAGAGGAAAGAGTACTTATCAATGCTAATTTCTCCACTGCCTATGTGTGGAGTTGTGGCTATATGATCTTTTCTCATCTTATTTTCTATTCCTAGTGTATATTTTAATTTATTAAGTGCAAATAAGCCATGGGATCATCAACAACAACAACAACAAATCCAAAATATCAACAAGAACAAAAGAAACCACAAAGAAGAAATGTTAATGCTTCACAAGTCAGAGAGGGACAAAGCTTGATGAGCCAATTAAAAGCAAGCTTTCAGTGAATATACAGTACCGTATGAGGGCACTAAGTCTCTGGTATCAATGTCTCCACATATCAACACCTGGCTTCCTAAATGAAGAGTAAAATTATAAAGCTTTCACTTCAATATTTATTACCTCCCTTTGTCTATTTGCTGTAGTACCTGAGTGCTTACTTACTATGGTCTATATAAAACGTTCTTCCGTCCAAATGTATTCTTTCCTCCCAGCCAGGCTAGAATTGGGAAATAAAAAAAAAGAGAGAAAACAAGTGAAATACTACCACTCTCACACAGCATGAAGCAATGCATTATCCACGCCTACTTTAATTGTCTGATAGATGCTTGTGAAGCAGAAAACACAAAATGATCACAGACGCATTATGTCGAGGCCAAAAATCTAGAAGATCCAAAGAACTGGCTATTTATACAGGTAACTGTATCCAGTACAGTAAGTATTTTTAAAGCTTGGAAGTGGAAACTTCTTGCATCAGGGTTTATACCCATTTCCTACTATGAGGAAATGATTACAAAGAATACATTCTCCATCATTGCTTAGGTGGAGAGTTTCTGCTTCTACTTCTGAAACACACGTGGGTTATTTACTGTAAATACGTAAGCCAGGATCCCATTACAGTGGGACAAGAATGTCTAACCTAGTCCTCAATTCTTCCCTTTTTATCCATTCCCTTTTCTCATCTTCCAAATGATTATCACATAGAAAAGAGAATAAATGGCACACTGTTAGTATATGCAATGCTGTCCAGTCTAGCACTCATTCCACTTGTATGCTCTACATGAGCTTCAGATTTCTATAAAATATAGATGAGAAACTATTTCATTTCAATCTTTTTTGAGAAACTCTTGTTAAATTCTGTAGTCATTCTTACCTCACTCAAAAATGGATTGTTTAACTGCGTTTAAGTCTGTTACTAACGATATATTTCCAGGGATATATGTCAGGCTATCCTCACTTCACTGCGTGTTTTACCTCTTGCCATTAACAGAATAAATTGTAAATCGGCCCTTCAGTTACTCCCATGCAGTGCCTCCTGCCGAAGCAACGTGTCCTTGAAGACGAATGCATCCTCAAGGTATCTGAAGCATTGCAAAAGAACAGCTACTTCCACAGCTGTTTTCTTAAAGAAGTGCATTAAGTGCATTACTGCTCTCTTGTAACCAGGAACGCGTCATAACAAGTATGTCCAACTGCGCCTAGTTTTCGATCTGATCAGTGACTCAAGACACTGGGCCTGACAAATGGCCTACCTTGATTTAAATACAAGGCAAACGTTTTTGCTAACCAAGACAAGGGCAGTGCGATGTCAGGATGCTTTAGGGGAGGATGTCTGACCGTAGGTGGTAACAGAGGTTACCGCCCCTCACCAAAGGCAGCACTTGTTTTGGTCTGCTGGCAGAGCGGGTCATCTAAGCAAACTGTAACCCAGCTCAATGAAAACGGTAGGATTAAAGACTCGTTATTCAAACGGTTTAAAACTAACATAATTTAACCTGCCATGTCCTGTAGGAGGGGACAATAGCTTCTTCTGCTGGCCCAGCTGTTTGCAGACAGCTTGCCCGTAATACATGCCGAAGCACTGAGAGCGCTGGTGACAATTAGGGGCCGTTGTCACTAAGGTTTCCAGTGTTGCAAGTACAGCTTCAAGGGCAATTTCTCTAAAGTATGCTTAGTCTATATGAGGCAATGAGCTGAATTAACACTACACCATAAAAATCAGCACTTCTTCTAAAGTGCTAGCTGTCATAGACTAGCCTCTGCCATTAAGGATGCAGTTTTTTAACAACAAAGCAAAGCTCTGTATTTGACATGGCTGTAAATCAACGTTATACTTGGGTTACAAGTGTGAGAAAACTTCTGACGTTAAAATGATCATTTTCTCTGCAGAATGTGGAAGTTTCATTGAAAAATCAAAATTTATTTAGATTTCTGAATGCCAGTATATGTTGGTACATTAATGGAGCTCGCTTTGAACAATCTGCTCCAGCAACAGGCAATTATCTAAAAGCACATAGTCAGAGATAAAACCAAGCTAAGCTTCTTCAAAGCTCAAAGCTTTAGATAAGCAAAGAAACATGCGATCATTTCAGAAATACCGTGGGCTGGCTTCAAAGAGCCTGACTGATTCACAGATTACAAGAAAGCTTTTTGGTGCTATATATAATAAATAATAATAATGCTTTAATATCTTCAGAAAAGCGATGACAGCAACGTATGTGTCCACATACAATATATGACTGCAATAATAGATCAGATCACATAAGATAGCAGGTATATATTAAAATACATACACATTATCACTTACAGGAAGAGGGCCCAAATCATTAGGGTTCAAAGATGCTTTTGATCTCAAATGCACTGGAAATTTCAGTCGTGGATCCTCCTGTAACAGAAATACAGAACTGTAAATCCAACAGATCAAGTTAGATCTACATACTAAGTCAAACACAGCATTATCTGGAAAAGAAATCTTCCTACATTACAGTTATTCCTTCATTCTTTTTTTTTTTTTTTTTGAGAATAAAACATATAAAACAAAACATATAAAAGTGATGGAACATTTAGTATTTGGATGTGTCGCATCATTTATTAGGATTCATATACTGAAATGATTTTTTAAATGTTAAGAGTTAGTTAGGGTGCTGTAAGACTGACTTCATTAAGTGTGCTCCATCCAGAGAGATGCTTCAAAAAATACAGCCCTATTCTTAGGAATGCATGCACTCCCATAAGTGGCTTTTAGATACATATGCACATTTTTTGGCTCTTAAAAACACAAGGGAAATAAGCCATCCTATCACAAAAAGGCTTGAAAAGGATGAAAACGAGCTTCTTACAGTTTTATGAATGCACAGGTATTATTACATCAATATCCAAACGAGGCAAAAAGGGGCAAGTAAAATTGGTCACAGAAGACAAATCTAGACAAAAAAAATGCTTGAGATTTCCACACACATAATTTACCCACAGGCACCTGGGAACACCATTAAGAACCACCATTAAAAATATGTCATGAAAACAGTGGTCACTGGGAATCTGAATGATGCCTCACAAAGTGCAACTCGTATTTAAATGGTGATGTGAAATGCTGGGTCATCTTCGACATTTTTTCCTAGTGTAATTTTATTTCTTCAATTTGTTGACCAAAGTTGCAGAATTATTCAAAAATGGATCCTCATGACATAAACCAAATAATAAAATGGATTCTGTTAACTGAAGAAGACGAACATGCATTATATTAATAAAAAAGCAGTGCTAGTCACAGTGAACTACAATACAATTATGGACAGTCTCAAACTAGACAACAATCCAAATCTCCATTGCACTGCAGGCCTCTAAAACTCAGATTTGGGGAATTTAAAGGACAGTACTTGTATGCAATGATTTGTCAAGTATAGAAAGGTCAAATACAAAATGCAAAACACTCTCGCATGGTATATGACGTACAAATGCACCAAAATCTAAGAGGATATGAACAAATAAGTTTCCTTTCTCTGAGCGCAGCAATGGCAGCGCTACAGTAATTCCATGAAATTAGCTACTCGGGTCTACTGCTGCTGTATGTTACTGCATGGGGAATTCCGTGAGATTCCCACCTCAGTTTTATGAAAAGTTAGGCTGACAAATTCCCCCTTAAAGACAAAACAAATGCCACAATGAACTGGGGGGTATACAGGCAGGAAAACAAAGACAGAAACATTTAAAAGATGGCAACTGATTTAAAAATTCATTATCTAGAATTTGTCTTACCCACGTAGTAGTTTTAGTATTGTGATCAATGAAGAAGGGCCTGCCATTGGGTGCTATTCGCATCTCCCAGCCAGGAGGAAGGAAGCTTTGTGCAACTTTGTGTTGTGGTTTAGGAGAGTTGTAAGGTGAGGGCTGTGGAGACTGTGGATTGGAGAGGGTGTCCTTCACCGCTCTGCGCACAGGGGAGTCCTTGATACCCTGAAAAAAATGAAAGGTATTAAGATTTGTCAGATGTCACTCAATACTGTAAAATGAGTACAACTTGGTATCAGAGCAAAGAGTTTTTCATTCCAGGTGTAATTAATACTAGAATTAAGTGCTGGGACTGATTTCCTAACTTAGCTAATGTCTGCTCCTTATAACATACCGAGCTTTTTGCTGTGTTGGACACAGTGTTTCATCACTTCCCTCTGCAATGGTAATGTCCGCAGTACTTACATCTGATTATATATTTTACTGCAGCTGCCCTGTTCACGTCAATATTTCATTTTACAAAGGAAAAAATAAAAGCGTTGCTGCGCGCTTCATGGTGCGATGTATCTCACTTTACAACAAGAGAGTATCCTAAACGTGAAGCAATGTTATCCACTTTTCAGTGCATTTCTCAAATACAACTTCAGAGAAAACATTTAAATATGAACTTAAAACAAGTTCCTAAAAATAAACGAAGGTTTGCAATTACAGATTTTGGACAGGTTTGGTTTTTGTTTCGTTTTTTTAAATAAATGATCACAGCCACAAAACTGCTTCGCTGATCAATCCCTATGGGTTAAAAACAGGAGTTACGTGATGTGTTTGGTTTTTTTTTTTACCGTCACTGGGAAACTGCACATTTAGATGCTTAAACAGCTTGAAAAATCTGATCCAGATCTATTCACTTTTGAAAATACAGACTATCACAATCAGAAAACAAGACTTAAGTACTGCATTTAAATCTTGTTTGCATTTGTACTTTTCAGTTATTTTCCAAAAACATGCTCTCATTAGCTGACATAACAGTTTGTGTTGTTCTTGTTTTACTAATTATTAAGGTACAGTATATCCATGCATGCTTATTTTGGCAATTCGCTAACTTAGCCTACATTTAATTACTATTTCTTGAGTATTATATTAGAAAATGAGGCACCAACATGGATATTTACAAAATTATTCTAGCCTTATTTGTGGCTTGTTTTGAGCTGCATTTGGATGGAAAACGCAGTTAGATTATAGTGTCCAAAAGCAGCACTTGAAAGAGCTTGCATTAAGTAAAAGCTTTCCATATGTCTTGTACACAAAAAAGTGGAACATTTTACAATAAAATAACTATTTAAACAAAGGAAGTAACTTCTAAAAAGTTGAACTGTTTTTTTTCTCCTCATGGTTATACCCTTTAAGATTTTAATATTAGTAAGTCTACACCTTACTTTTTAAAGAAAAAAAAAAATGAGTTCAGAGGTGGGTATGAGAAGATAAGTTTGCACTCTTCAGCACCCTTGTGGTTTCTGAGCATTGAACAAACTAGCCAACAAACTGATTAGCTGAATATTCTGAAGTGACGAGAAAACGGGTTTTGTAGCTATGGAATAGGTTATTGCCCTTAAAAGCTAGCTTATCGCCCTGAGAAACTCAACTTTCAGATGCTTAGCCAGTGACTGAGCTCAACTGTTTGAAATGTCAGTAGGGAGAGGAATGCCCCTCATGTTTAAGTTTAGGATATTCAGAAGCTTCTAATTTAATTTTTTTAAATTACAGTAAATTTGGTCTTCAAAATTAACAATGGCAAGGGTAATCTTAAGCAGTTCAATGTTACAGGGTTTATCTGAATTACCTATAAGTAGAGATAATTTATTTTAAATATAAACTATATCCCCCTCACTACAATCTGTCCAATAATCCCACCTTTGTTTAACAATTTGCTCAAGAGTTTGAGTACTTTTCAGCATAAGGAACAAAGAATAAGGATGCATAAAATAAACTAAATGTTACAATCTCCACTTGACTCTTGGCAAACTTTTGCAGGGGCAAAGGGGACACAAGTAGGAAAGAGACGGTGAGAAGGAAGGATAAATAAGGTGCCATTTGAAGAAGAAATTCTTGTTTGAAGAAGAAATTCTTAAGAATTTACTCTCCTCAACACAGCCATGTTTAACGGATTCAGGAGTTTTAATCACACCTTCAGAAGTAAAACACACATCGTCTTTGATTGCGTTTCTTACGCAGTATACGCATATAAATGAACATCATTCAACAGTATTCTGAATGACTTTTAAAGATACTTAAAAGAAATTAAATGTCCTTTTGAAAGACAAGGAATATAAAACGCAATCAGTATCTTAATTCAAAGAGTTGCCAAACTCAGTTGCATGTATTATTTTCAAAGTTACCAGCATCACAATGAATGTTTCAACTTAAAAAAAAAATTCTGATTTTATACATTAAGAGCACTTGGAGTCACAACGCGTGTTTCAGGCATGCACACAGATTACATTTTAGCTGACCAAACTAAATAATCCCATATATATTACATCATTCAATGACCACAAAAGTTAAGCAATACTGTTGTACAATATCAAGAACCGGACAGAAAACCGCTAAAGGAAACAGCAATGTTTTATGGCAAAACCAGTAACAGGGAAAAGGGGCTGTGTTGCATAACTAAAATGAAATAAGAAGTTACAACGAATGAGAAGTCAGACATGAGTGATCTTTGTTGGTAACAGCGTTTCTCACCTCGAGTGGAGCAGATAAAGTTACTGTGGGTGAACTGAGGCTACGAGGCCGCCTTATCTGGGGTTCACTTAAATGGTTGCTGCTGTTTGCTGTTGACCCAACCATGCCATCTTCCGCAAGCTATTTCACAAGGAAAACCAAGTTAGCAAGTTGTCAGAAACACAGTTAGGACACTTAAAAAATTATGTAATTCCACTGGAAGGGCAAATAATGTATGGTACTATTAATAGATCAACACAACTTTCAGATTCAATCCTAAGAATGCATTTGACTCCTTTCATTGGTTCATAGGTACCTCTCTGTAAATTCCTTCCATTGTAGCAATCGACTTAATCTGCACCTTAATATAGTTAAAAGAAGTAACAAAAAAATCCCAATCATTGCAATTTTTTATGACTATCCTGAGTTGTCATGACAATGTTTAGGATTTTTTTTTTTTTTAAATTTCAGAGTTCTAAAGAGCTGCTTCAGCTGACATTATACTCAACACGTGCTAAGCGTTTGCTGTCTAAATTGAGCATTATAGCGGATCTTCATACCTGCATAATGGGCCGCGTCCATGTTGTGGTTCGATTGTTATGATTGACATAATACGTGCGTCCCTTCGCATCCTTTCTTTCTTCCCAGCCTGAAGGTAAGCCTGGTGTAGTATGTACATAGGCCACTGAAGGCTGTGCAAGCAAGAAATGACTGTATTGTTATTTTATAATAGCTAAAACAAAATGTCATAAGTCTGTTGTTTTAAAAAAAAGAACTTGTTAACTTACAACATTCTTAAACACAACAAACAGAAAAATACAGCTTCTGATTCCGTTTAATATAAGCTCTTCTTCATGTACCTTTGAGTCAAATAATTTTTTCTCACGGTAGAACTTTTGATTCACTTTTGCACAGATTCAGGTATCTTGTTCAGAAAACAGCTAAGCTTATATGCCCTCAAACTTTTTACTTTGTAGATTACACATAATGACAAAAAGGAACTTTGTGTTTTAATGATTTTTCCTTTTATTAGTATGGATAAGTAAGAATTGAAGTAACTGTGCAGTCGAGTCAAGATCTCCCAAGTTCTGTTTTTTCTTTACCATGGGCGCCTTCAATCAGTTGCAAGAAACTATTGTGGGTCTAAAACCTGAAGTTCAACCATTTTGTTACAGTGACAAATGTTGCATTAGGGTTAAGAGTCCTGAAGACACAAGACACACCCCAAATTGGAACCCAAACTTTGATGTGAAAAGATTTTTTTACTAGAAGTTGCACAAGAAAGACGTTGTTCTAACGAAAATATACAGATAACGATAACTGTGCCAAAGGCACCAACTGTCATTAAACAAGTTATGTCACTATTCAACACAACAACTATATTGCTGTGTGTTGCTGATGATGTCTTGTGTACTTTCTGTGTGGAAAATATTCAGTGCTTGAACCAATTGGCCATTTTTTCCTGGGACATAGAGGGGGGGGAAGAAAAAAAAAAAAAGCATAGTAGCACAAACGGAAGAGCTTCTTTAAGAAAAACGGCCCAGAGAGCATTCTTAACACTGACCCTGTCTGCATCTGAATATATATTTTAGAAGGGGAGGGTGCCCAGGGAGTTACAGTTTTTAGACCATAGCCTCTACATAAATCTGCATGTTTATTAAGCTGAGTCACCTTCTAGTCTGGGACTCCTCTCACCACATCACCTGCTTGCGTAACGGAATAAGAACGGGTATCCTCGCTGGCAGCGAAGCAAACAAGAAAGTCAGAAAACTCGGGATAGGTGTTCTTCTCACGTAATTGATGTAAATACTAAGAGCTAGAGACACACAGGAATCTCTGTCATTCACAGCAGACAGAAGCAAACTCCTAAACTCCGCAGGACAGTGCTTTTGGTCTCTAATGAAGCCCATGCATTAATAGTTGCATTGAAGACTTGGCACGTGCAAGGTGCTTTTCAGTATCGACGTCTAGATCTTTGGATCAATACGCATTTGGTTTAATTATTAGATTAATCACATTAAAATATACATTCATACATTAATTATCAGGAGTCTACGACGCTAGACATTGCTTCATTCTTTCAAAATACCTGCCTTGATAGCAGAAGGATGATGAAACCTAAAGGCCTTCATCACGTGACAAAGTAAAAACCAGTGCTTGAACTGCACTGTCCTAGCAGTTGGGGCAGTGCTTTAACTCATCATCAGTACCATTAACGCCTTTACAAACAGGCAGCTTTGTAGCGCCAAGAAAACAAACCAAACTGCCTTCATCTACCCGGCTGCTTTTATCATGGTTTCCCCTGAACAGGCTGTAGCAATGTACATGGCATTTTTCTTATGGACGTAAAATGCGAACCTACTGGCCCTTAAAGAACTTCAAGTTTAAATGCTGACAGGTAGAACTGCACAGCAGACAGAAAGGCAAAACTTGTACTTGGACTGCTAAACTTACTGTGCTTGTTGCACCTGAACATCAAATTTTCTGTAATGCTGCAAGTTCTTGAGCTGATGCAAGTTAATGTTCAGACTGGGAAGAAACGGTTCTGACATCTGAGCTAGAGAAAGGCCTGGTATCAGCGTCCAAGATGCAGAAAGCAGCCCTGCTTGCTGCCCCTTCCACCCTCAGCAATTTGCTGCTTACAAGAAGATTTATGAACTCTTTTTAGACTGCTTGGAAAAGAGAAGATGTATTTTATAAGAACTTTCCTGAAAGAAGCAGGACGCTGTATTTAAAAACATGGTTTGAAGACTGACTGACTGTAAAACCAAACGTCTGACAACAGGCAGTTACTGGATGTAACAAGGGAAGAGGGCTAAGAAACACGTGCATACCATGAACTGTCCTTTGCTCTAAAGGTCAATTTACTCCAGTGCTCATTAATCCATTTGCTTCACAACGGACTACATATTTAAGGCGACTGCCTACCGCAGGAGTCAAAGGCATGTCTTTATTTCAGACAATAATATATTCTTTATGTTAAAAACCAAAACAAAACACCACCACCAAAAAACCTGTTTTAGGTGGTAAGCCCGAAATGGAAAGCATTCTGATTTACAGTCATGCTTTCGTTCATTCTGTCTTTTCACAGAAAACACGTTATCATGCGTCAAACATGAAGGTGTATCATTTTCACTGCTGCAATTCCAGGGCATCTCATGGAGAAGATGGGCTGCTGTGCTAGATAAAGGAGAAACAGCATACAGGCTTCAGTTCTGTGCAGTACATTACGTCTTTTGTTGCCACTTCATGTGCGGTCTTAGCTCATTTTGTTAATAACAGGAGTCACTTTACTGAGAGACAACTTCAAATTTGGAAGTCAATACAAATTCAGCACTACACAGTAACAGTATGATTTTAGCATCCATATTTTTATTAGAGGTATAAAAGAATTGCTGGGAAGAGCTGATCACTAGCACAACCTCTGAAGAGAGCCCTGTGTCTCAGCCTCACATCAAGAGAATGGGTAAGCCAATGAAGTAGGGGTAGGTACGGGGTTTTCTTTCATCCTGTCTTTGAGAGCCTGAGCTAAACCACTGTAGGTAGAGACACGTGTATCACGGTAACGATATCAATAATTCAGCATAAGCAAAGGTGCCTCTGCTTTTTTGAGTATTTTGCCCACATCTGAGATGACCATCAGAAACACAGCTTCTGTTTCAGGGCTGATTCATAGCCAAGCAGCCTCAGTGCAGGCAAGAGGAGACCAGCTCTACGGGCAAATGATTTTGGTAAAGACGACTGACTGGAGACAGTCCTGCCAAGTACTAACATTCATACGCGGCTCCGAGCTCTTACATTCTCACTGGGGGAATGCAAATTGAATTCCCTGAGCACCTGGAATGAACGTTGGAATACAAAGCAGTGCACATGAGTAAGAGATTAAAGATGTTTAAGGAAGACTCTTTCAACTTTTTTAGTATGATCTTAAAATAAAACCAAGGGAAGAATCAGCCTTGAAAATTACCAAATACCTTCACATAGGTTACGAACCAATTGTTAAACTTTCCAGTTTTAGAAAGGAGTCTTCCTGATGAAGCGACAACTGCACAATGACCATTCTTCTGATGAAAAAAGGCTAAGTATGTTTAACATCAAAATTTCTAATCCTTGTAAATAAACTAAAAATCCAACACATTGTGAAGAAGTGTTATTCCTACCTTACCATACTACTGCTGTGAACATCTAAAGAAACACTGAGATTGGCCTCCTGCGAATTCAGGATATGTTCTTCCTCTTACCTGTCATGGCTATCTGTAATAAACCATTCTTTAAAATTTTTTTGAAAAGTAGCCTGATAAAACATTTGTTTCTATCCTGTGGCTCTGTACTTTTAATATTCAATTTATTTTAAACCTGAAGTAGTCACTATGAAATTATATATGCAAGCACTATGTAAGAAATATATATATATATATATATGCCGAAGTGGTGAACTACAAAACTGTACTGAAGTGGAATTAGCGAGATGCATGAATTCAGAGTTTGATGCACTCAAAGCTATATTTTTTCCCCACGAAACAGTAAAAGAAGGAGCAGTAAAAGCTTAAAAGGACTGAAATTTAGTGTCATGTGAGAAGTATCACAAACTGATTTTTAATTATATTGAATTTATATTAATTTAAAGGAAATATTTTTTTGCCGGATTAAAAAAAAAAAAATCATTAGCAACTGCATTATGGCTGACAGTATAAGAAAAACCTATAATCTCTTACAGTATACATAGGATGAATAGGGTGAGTGCAAAATTAATCAGTAAAACTTAGATGGCTAAGTATGATTCCGGTTTCCAGTTCAATACCTGCAATCCATTCATTAATATTGTAAACTCTAAGAGTTTCACTGTTTTTCCTTATTTTACTACTCAGATTCCTCAGGGCAAGTATTCTACATCTTACTACAAAATATATTTTCTTTTCCTGAAGTATACACTGCCCATGCTTTGAGTCACTATGCAGACTCCTACGGGCATGGGAAGTATTAAGCCACAACTAAGGCTACTTGGATAGCTGCCTCTGTCTCTACGTCTTTAGCTTTATTCACCACACTAACCACAAAGCAAAAGCAAAAAAGTCACTCTTCCCATGTCCTTAAAAACAGTGATTTGTGGTTTATGATCATTCCATTTAAAAATATGTATACAGTGGAAAATTACTACCCAAAGATCGAAGACGTGAATTACACTGCACAGTAGAATTTGGTAACTCTCTTTAGGCCTCTGAAGGCTCCGGCTGAAATTGAGGATACATTCTTTTTCTACACTCTACATTCTTTGCTCCAGCAAAGTAAGTAACTGTAATTCTTGTTCTTGCTTCATATTCTTAAGACCTCTGTTCCAGGACTCTTGCTTAAGTCAGTATATTTGCTTTTTAAGAGAAGAGCATACTTGACACACTGAACTGGAGACTGCCTAGATAATCAAGAAAGGAAATGAGAAAAGACACGGAATGGGTCAGAAAGGTGACATACTACAATAGGAAGTACAAAACAGAGGAAAACAGATGAGGAAACTAAGTAATACCCACTGAAACAAACGACGAGACTCTTGATTTCTTTCCTTCCTGAACAGTCAAGTGCTGGAAAGACTATGCTATTGTTCCCCGCTCCACTTAGTTCACAGAGCTGGCAGGCAACGGTCAGGAGGCTACCCTTCCCAGGACTGTCCTGATGGGTTCCAGACCATTCATCAGTGGTCAATAAGGCCGCAGCAAGTGGTCTGACAACAGTCCACAGACGATGTTTGATGCATCAACACCCAAATTAAGATCCGACATTACCACATACGAACAGCAAACACACCACATCTAAATCGTATTTCTTTCCCTGAAACAAATTATGTAGGAGCCCATATATTCATAAAAGCTATTACGAGAGTTACTGTAAAATGATTTCTGTGAAATAACTTGCTCCAAGACTGACATTTAATCAGGTTAAAAAAGAATGGGATGTTTTTGACAAAGTCCAATATAAATTAAAACCACTTTCCTTGTATTACGCTTTCAGAAAAGCACTTCCAGAATTTTATTTGATGATCAAAGTAAAAATTCAGCCTTGGACTGCTGAACAACTACTGGAAAATGAAAACTGGCACTAAATAAGACCATTAAGGATGATATGATATATCACTGTACCTCCACGATTCTCAAATTAAGATGAACTTTAAGAATTAAAATGAATTAGTCTAATGGAGAGTAAGGGAAGCCAGAAGCAAGCTAAAAACACAGCTACATGTATACTGATTTGACGTCTCTAATCCCCGAGTCTTTCAATATCCGTTTTTAAAGAATTAGGTATTGTATCATTCATTTTTCAGAACCCTGAGGTATTTCCTTAGTGCACGACTTTATTAGAACTCAGTGGCATATCCACATCGTTAAAACATGCTAGTATTTGAGTGAAATTGCAGTGTTTTGAGAAATTTTGAGGCAATTTGAAAGGCTACAAAGAAATGTAACTATTGATTCAGTGGCTGTACTTCATTCAACACACTGCTGCTTTGTGAAAAGAAGTTCTTTGTTGTACAAGACCTAAATGTACCCACATTTTATTTAGAGATAGCACTTGATAAAGAGTATTATTACCGTTGGTTCCTCACCACCTGTGACAGTTGAAGAACGAGCTCTCCTAGATGGACCACTCTGCTGTTAAATGATAATTAATGTTACAGATAAGTATATTTAGTGATGAAGGTCACAGATTACCATCACATCTTTAGGAGTAAGGAATCACAGACACTCAAATTTATTAAAAGAGAGCAATTAGATGGAAATAATGTTTAAGATAATAGCAAAAAACTGAGTCATCAATCACTGATAACCAAGTCAGAATCTCATACAAAAACCACCAAGGGAACTAATTTCAAGAGTTCTTGTATCCAATTCTATATGTTCAGTATTGCTAATCATAAGAACATTTACTCTACATGTAACATGATCTTATTATTTTTTCTTTCCCCAAACAAATTTTGCGTGTTCCGCCCACAAACATGGTATTTAAAACCAAAATGGATACATTCTGGTCATCACTGAGTGCACAGAAAAAGTCAGGCGAAAAAGATGGAACTGGGACTTTGAATTTTCAGTAATGATTAATACAGTCAAGAACAGCACTGCATTTAGAAGGAAAGTATGTATTTAGTTGCAAGAAGATAAATTATCATTAGCTTAGTAAGGATTAAATGTGATTACAATCAGGTAACAATCTTGTTTCAGAGCAATGCCTTCAATTCTGCTGTTTTGAGCATTTGCTAATGAAATGAGTGTTCTACAATAATAAAGTGAAAGATATATCACCAATCCCAATCTGACTACATCAGTTAAAGAAACCCCGACTCCGTAAAGTGATAAGAAGCCCAGAATCAGAATGTAAGCGATATGAAATGAAGAAGCAGAACACCTCTGGAACAGACTGCATTAGGAGACAACTGTGTCTAGTAGAGAGAGAGGACAGTTAAGGTGTAACCGGACTGGAAACCACACCATTGTTTACCCAGAAGAGAGAAGCAAAGAGGGATAATACTTCAGAAGCCGTTCTTTGAACAACAGCTATTACATGCATCTGTAAGCAGCAAATGTAGGCACACGAAACAACTTCTAGAACATGTGAAAAAACTAAACAAAGACCACTATGGTTATTGTAAATGTCTGCCCAAGAGCGACAGAGAGAACAAGCAAAGGAGAGACATCAGCTTTAATGACAAACTTATTGATGTACGGTATTTACTCAATATTTCCATTAAAAAATAGGCAAATTTGCTATTTGTAGATTCATATGTAAAATACATATATATGTAATATTTCCAATTAAAAATTGGCAAAAAAAATCCTGCAAGAAAAGTATAATTTTTAAAAATATTAAATTATTTTGAAAATCTGAACACTTTTATTCAAAAGCATATCTTGCACAATCCTATTTTAAGTAGTCTCTCTCTAGCTTACTACATTTGCAATCCTCATACTTGGGTTGTAGGACAAAATAGGTAGAACTTTCTATCAATTAGATCAAAGGTGTGCACGGTTATGATGTGAGAGAGAATCTTGTTTTTTAAAAAAAAATCTTTGTATCTTTTCCTGTTTGAAGAATCTACTTAAATAAAACTGCAGAAGCAGCCGCTTAGCTAAATCACTGAGATTAAAAAACTACAGCAGATGCAATTCTATTCAGTTCTACCGTACAAGGACTATCACAAAAAGGCTCCTTTTAACTACAGCTAGGTAAAACACCAGACTTTTTTAACGTTATACAGATTTATATATTCCAAGTAAAATCAATTTACAGGACACAAAGATATACCTGATAGGAGAGTCCTGTGGCTGCTACAGTTCCAACTGTAGATGGTGCTGCTGCCCTCTCCTTCCCCTTGGAGGATGTTCTCTCTCCACTGACTATATATCTACAGTTTAGTAAACAATTTCTATGCCAGATAACTAAAGTTAGTGTGACTATGCTCTCAGTCTCAAAACATTGTTCTCTCTCATGAATGTTTAGTTGCTGACCATGATGATATTAATTTGGTATCCATTACTATTTGGGATAGTCATATGCCCATACTGGTTACTGTTCTGTACCTGACTGGAACTGACCTAAGAGAAGGTATTATTCAGAATCAGAGAATGTTGAAACAAAAAGAAAGAAACAGAAGTTAGCTTTGGCTTACCAAGGATAACTGAGACTGTTCAGCAACCGTATCTGTTACACTGCAAGATCTTAATCTTGAAGAAGGATCTCTTTGCTGGAAACAAAAAAAACAGACAGACGTCTTTAAGTTAAGGTGTCTTAAAAAATGGACTTTTTTTCAGTAACTTTACTCTTAACCCATTTAATCCAAACCCCTAAAAATATTTATGTTGCAGCGTCTTTAGTTTTAATACTTCTACAGAAACACGGCAAGCAATGAAAAATCTAAATTCTCAGCATTCCATCCTGGACTGTTTCAGATTAACTGAGAAAAGGAAAGTACTTGGGTACACGTCTTGTACTCATCTCTAGCATCCAAGTTACAATGCTTTATTGACCTAATCTAGGAGAAGAGGATAGGCCATCCCATCTGGGAAAACATGTGGGAAAATTAACTGTTGTGGAATCAGCAGTAAAGGGGAAGATTAACTAAAGACATAACGGGACATGAAAATGCCATGGAACTTTTGGGAAACTATTTTCAAGTATCTTTGGAAGACGTTTTAGAGAACGTGGCGGGAGCACAAGCAGTATAAGGAAAATGTAAAACTGGCTGAATACTGGCACTGCGGTCCTTGGAGAATCAACAGGCTAGAGTTAACAAACTTCTACACGCGGCTTACTGCCCCAGTTAAGCCCTGCGTTCGTTACTTGCGCAGGGGCAGGAGAGGATGCCAGTCCTACGCGGGGGATGATTACGTGGTTCTCGTGTCTACGACATCCCGAGCCTGTGGCTGGGAAAGCAGCAAGTTCTGCAGAACTTTCTCTGGGATTACAGCCACGGCGGGAGCCTTGCTGAGATTGTCTCTTGGCATATTAATAATTTCCAAATCTGCATCTCAGTACATGATGCTTAGCTTATTCTTCAGTAATAACAGCAGCTTTAAAGTTTGCTGTTTAACAAATGACAGAGAAGTGCTCAGAAGTTTGCTGGCTGGAGTTAATCCAGAAATTTCATATGAAACCAAACTAATTGCTAGAGATAGAACTCTATATTGTAATGATCATTAGGGCACCTATAAATATAATAGAAATAATACCAAAAGAAAAGGACATTAGAATATACCCAATTACTCGACAGATCACTTATGTTTTACAGGGACAAACCTCTTTGTAACAATATTAGTATCTCCTTCTATTTTACCAGCTAGTGGTATATATAATTTCTCTGTTGACAGTGACCCTTCATATATATTATAAAAAAAGGGCTCATTCATTTTACTAAAGCAGAAACGTCAACGTGAACAAATTCTGATAGGAAAAAGATGTGATTTTTTTTTCCCCTACGACGATAAAACCAGTGGCAGAATGCAGCAGCATTACCCCAGGTCAAAATCCTGGCTCCAGGAATTCTGGTTTGAACCCAGTGAGGATCAGGTGAATTGCTCTGAATTTCTTTGGAAAGGTCAAATAAGAAAGGGCAACTCTTACGTTAAAAATCCTGTCCCACATGATTTTGTAAGTGACGGGAAATCTTAACATAAAAGCAGGCCAAGTTGTCCAGCAAGAAAAAATTATAAGAGGGAAGGAAAAAAATCCAAACAATTAAGCTAAGAACATTGTTTCTTAGCCAAAAATTATGCACATGACACTTCTCTTTAAAACAGACATCGCAATGAAAACTGAGGCTGTAATACAGCTCTTCAAGGAGTGAATGCTTCTCCTCGGTTTTCATTACCTCATGGTGAAATTCACAGATGGCATGCATTATTGACAAAAATCAGGCATTAAAAACCAAATCCCAAATCAAATACTATGGATGAGACCTCAAAGTCTTAAAAATTTATGTACTTAAAAATTTACGGTATTTCTTTTTAAAAAATCAAGCCTTAATTTTCTTCTTTGCCTTGTAGTTTTTGAACTTCCCAAGACACTTCTTCCACGATCATGAATCAGAAACAAAAAAGCCCTAAAAAAAGCAGATATGCTAGCATGCCTGCTTGATACTAAAATGTAATTCCTCACAAACCTGTGAGATGTATCAAAAATAAGGTGATAAAGCACAGTGGTGTCAAGTGACTGAATTCCATTCCATGTGGGACAGGCTCAGATTATAAAGGGACAGCACGTGACAAGGATCAATAATGACATTTTCCACTTGCTACGACATTGGTTTTGGGACTCAGCCACAGAGGCTTCTTCACATCCCCAAATTACAAGGAAGACGTCCAAAGATAATTTCAGCTTTTACTTAACAAGACATTTGCTACCCAATTAAAAAATGTTTCAGAAGGAAGTAATGTGCCATGCTCATGTTCTTTATACTGAAGAAGGAACTAATGTTCTGCCGACATCAGTCAGCAGCCATTGCCCTGCAGCATTAATACCTGGTCTACCAGGTGTAGTCCAACATAACAAACACGTCAGCATTACAGTAAATTTGAAATATTCCCATAGCTGGTACCAAGACATCTAGAAGACATTAGGCATGGCATCAGCCATCATTTTTTGTTACTCATTAGAAATCCCATATAATGAAAAAAAAAAAAAGAAAAAAACCCAGACAGATACTGTAGTCATGAGAGCTGGCAGCAAGGAAAGCCATGAATAGAGTATTTCGGTTGGAAGGGACCTACAAGGACCATCTTGTCCAACTGCTTGACCACTTTGGGGCTGACCAGTATTCAATAAAATACAGTACCTATACAGTATTCAATAAAATCAATCAGCATCTAAACAGCATTTCACTTCAAATGCATTTTCTTACACAGCTTTTCTGTGTGGTTTGATTGACACTCTAAGTTCCATGTACAGAAACAAGCCTTGGGTAATTCTTAAACTTATTATTTTGCATAGCTGATACCTCATCTTTAATCGAAGAGTAACTAGCATTACCCTTTTCTGGATATTAACGGTACGAGTACGAATGCACTAATAAACAAGCAAATGACCTAGCCTATTTATAGCCACTCACACGGGCACCCTTATGTATCACTGAAAGATAACGAAGCAACACCACGAAGCAAACTATTTGAGAGGCGTATCAGAAACCCCAACTCTTACTTGAAAACATCAGCCCTAAGAGCACATTCTGTTAAAATATCAGTGTTTAAAAAAAAAATATAGAAAAAAAGACATAATTACACCTTGCTTCTATGTTATGCTAAAGATTAATGTGAAAGGATTTGTCTGACAAATGCATTGACCAGCAAGTCTGAAGTGTTTTCTGGCATTACACAGATACACGAGGAGAGTGACAAAATACCTTAACACACACACAATCACTCCTCAACTATCTGTTGGCAATTTAGCTGTGTTGTAGATTAATTACGTATGGATGTAGAGACACTGAAGCTGTCTCTGAGTAAACCACTCGAAGGTCAGGCTGGATATACCAGTACAGGCACGCTGTTGGGGAAAAGCAACTGTAAGGGCTTCTAGTTTCAGCCCACAACCTGCAGACGGGGGCCAGCTTTATGTAAAGCCAGTTTAGAGTTAGTGGGTTTGGGAAAAGCTTCCTCCACGCAAAGTCATGAAGCTGATCTCACAAGCCTTTGGGAATCTGGATCAAGAGGAAACGTCACGTGGACGCACCTGAGCACATGGATCGTAGCTTGTGCTCAGCTGGAAGTGCCAAACTTTTCCTGCCGACCCGGCTCAATCCAGATGAAGCTCTTGGATGTCTCTGCACTGTGCTTGCCAACCTCCAAACTGGGAGGATTGATTAGCCCGGGGTAAGCACTGTTCATTCCCATGGAACCAGCTCAGACTTACATGCTGGGTCAGGCCAGCGAGCCCTCAGAGAGGCCAGAGCTGTGGGAGGCACAGCGGAGACGTGAGCTGCCTTGGCAGACACGCTGAGGCTGCACGCTAAGCACTGCTGACCACTCAGTCTCTGCTTGCAGACTTCTGGGGGCCTCAGCGTGGCATCTTACAGGAATTTCACTGTCTGGTTTCTTCTGCTACTTTCAGTGCGCCAACAGCCTCTGACACTGGATAATGCACAGTAACAGGGATTTTAAAGGCTTTGACAATTTCTTTCTTTGCAAGTGCAGTCTGATTGTAATTTTCATTGCACGGGTAGGGAAGATGTTATCACTCAGTGGCTCATAAAAAAGCTAGTTTGCATAGGAATATATTATTGAATTATTTTAATTAAGATAACTTTGCAGCTATACCATTTATTTATTATTTTTGGTGTAAAAAAACGTAGGCCCTAATCTTGCCACTGAAACTATTTGATTAACCTCCTGCCCTCCAAGCGAAGGTCTACTAAAAGCTGCAGTTATCTACAAAAGCACAAGTGACTCTTTACGCACGGGGTTAGCCATCAGAGCTGTAATTTGCTAACTAACTCTAGATAACATACAAATCATTATAAGACACCTATTGCATAAGCTCTTTGTGAAAAACTTGCACCTAATCAAGATCCTATTTAATCAGAACAAGAGTAAATATAATTTCTTATCTCTTGAATTGCAAAGGTACCTTGATGGCATATACCAAGAATTAAAAAAAAAAGAATAAATCGCAGCACGATGTTCTGTTTAAAACTTACAATTGTTTTTCGTAATCAAGACAGACATAAGACATTCTTGCACTTGCAAGTGTATTATCGTTATTTTTTGTGGTATCATCAGTCTGACAAACTACTGGATAACACAAGTATAGAGAACAATTTTTAGCTTTACCTCAAGTAAACTCTTATGGTGAGAGACAATTTTTTTCCAGACTAGACACTTAAAAACTTATGGAGGATTTCACCAGAACCACCTACTTTCAACTCTAATAATTTGTTAGTTTATAATAGTTAATCCAGTAAACCATGAGGGCTTTATAAAATCCTAATATAAGAAAGCACATGCTTTAATATAGACATGTGCAGTTAAAATACTGAACTTAAGAAAAATTATCATGTAGTAAAATGGATGATGACTGAAAGAGCATTAGCCGTTCTTCCTCCTTCCTTTGGGAATTCTTAGCTCGATACTCTCTAGTATTACATATTTTGTTTCACTAAAGGTATAGCAGTAGCAGAGTCTGAAGTTAAACTCACAGATGAAAACATTAAATCTAAACTGAGGAATTCTGTTGTTCAAGGCAGTTTGCTCAACGGTGAAATTATGATGCATTTTTTGGAAGATAATTTTAACGGTATGCTCGGGTTTTCCCGAGACCAGCAATTACTACCCATCTGTGTAAATGATTCAGATTAGGTCAAACTAACAGAAGATTACAGTAACAGAGGTTTATATAGCAAGAGCAGCATGTCACGTACAATCAAAGAACTGAGTTGTTCCCCATTGGAATCAGGAGTGACCTGAAGTCTTCTGCTCAGTTCCTCAGATAGCTCCTGAGGACTGGTACGGGATACTGGAGATGCAGGAGGAGGTGGCAATGACAAGCTTAAGGAATCTCCACTTGCACTTGCCTCCTCTGAAATGGTTTCCCAAGGCTAACAAAAGAGAAGAAACTACGTTAAGGATTTATAAAGACAGATAGAGTCTTCTTTCCCTTTGCCTTCTATGTGACCACCTCATTGCCGCAAACACAGGTGTGATAATCAGCCTTAATATTTAACAAAATAAACCAATCCCTAGAACACACAAACAAACACTCCACTCGGTGTGAAGTAGTCACAGGGAAAAATGGCTTTCATGTTGACTTCAAAATGGTTTTTACGTTGATGATGACACAATGCTTTACAATTCAACACAGAAAATGATGTAGATGAAAAGATGCATAAAAAAGTGCTCTCATTAAATAGATTCTATTTGAAATTTTGTTCAAAACGTAACTAATTCTGCACTCTTACTAAAACTTGTAAGAAACAACTGCTAATTTTAATTCAGAATAAAACGCATAATAGAAAGGACTCATTAGTATCTGCAAGTCAAATATTAACAGGTGACGAGTGCAACAATAGTTTCAGAAATCTATTTGTTGCTCAGAATAACATTTAGCGAACCTGAACTAGCTTTCACAAAGAATTTTGTCTGTGATTCACATAATAAAATATTCCTTAAAGTTCAATCGGATTCGAGCTTTGCACAAACTCTCACTTAGGCCTACAAATATCCACCAAATTTAATTTATTTAGTCTAGCTATAAATTAAACAAACACTCACCCTGATTAATAAGATCTCAGAATTCTAACTAAAAGCAAGTATTTTAGGAAAAAACCCAACAGCTTCTCTTTCCTCTAAATCAAGACACTAAGAAAATTGAAGTACAGGCAGTTCCAGCCAGTATGTTTCCCTTCTTTTTACGACTCACTGTTATTCAAAGCAGAATATTGAAAGTGTTTCTGTCAATGTAGATAATAACAATGCCTGGAATTATAAATGTTTCTCCCAGCATTTGTATAGTATTTAATATTGTGCATACATTATCAGGCACCCACAAATGCACGGGTCCCCGAAAGTATAGCTCTGTTTAGGATTTTTATTGGGTCACTGGTATTTTACTTGGGCTATTTCCATAAACACCATGTAAAAACATCACTACATATACTGTATAGTAATTAGCTTACAAATGAGGAACACATCAGCTTGAAATTTAGTCAACTTCTTAAAACCAAGACCTTTACATACCTCAGGAATGTCTCCAATCTCCATAGGTTCTGGTTCCAAATCCTCACTAATGTGTCTCCGAGAGCGGAACCGCCTATGGGCTGCTTCTTGGTTTATTTGTCTGATATTGTTATCTGAATCAGATCCCACGTCACTGGATAGCGGGGAAACGGAAGCATGGGAAGGAGGAAAGAACAAGAAAACAATGAATGTTAAACTAAAACACCTACTTTGTCCATTGCTTTCAAAACCTCATTAATGCTTTTGATTACAAAAAAATCATTATTTTTGCATATGTCAGGCTTCATAAACAGGAGACCGTTTAACCCCTCGATCCAAAGTAAATAAAACCGGAAGCACTTCACAAATGTCATGTAACAATGGAAATTAACATTCTTTATCCATCAAAGCTGGGCGAGCAGAGATGGAAGTCCATGCTCCAATATACTAACCTATCATTACTCATCCTTTCCTGTGATGACCAGAATCATTCCTCACCCCGAGATTCTACCTTTGCCCCGTCTTTATGTCTTTACCTTTGCCCCTGTCTTTATGTCAACTATTGCTTTCCTTTTTTTGATAGCCAAAGCAAATCCAAGCTGCTGTGGAATGGATAGCTTTTTGACTGGCTGCAACCACTAGCGTGGCTCACGCCAGCAGTGGTGGAAATGGGAAATACCCCAGTTCCCTTAATGGAGACCTGCCTGGCTTGTGGGACTTCTCCGTGTGCACAGCTACATACAGATCTCTATTGCAGTACTCAATGGGCAGATGCTGTTAGAAGGCAGTATTGTATTTGAACCTCTCCTTCAGGATGAGGGACTGTAACTTTGAAAGATGGTTATGTTCAGGAAAAACTTCTCTGTGCAATCATTTCATCATTGCACATTTTAAAGAACTACGAGAAATGCACTACTCTCATCTTCCTACTGCAGACATGCACCGCGCAGCATTCAGTGTTTTTCCTTGGTGACTAACTTAGCATCTGAGTTACTAGCCTAAAAGTCAGAGGTTATATATCCTACTTTCAACCTCATGAGACCTTCTGGTCCTAGTGGTTTCATAAATTCATAGAATTTAAAGGCTAAAGAGCATCATTCTAAAGTCTTCACTCTTCACCAATCCTGGTGTCATGTATAGAGTTTATCAGTAGTAATTATGCATTTGTTTCCAAACTACCTGTGATGATACCTAGCTAAAAGCAAACCCCTGAGGCCTTCATTTTATATACCCATCTGAGGATGATGCTTTCTAGTGATGATTACTTTTTGGTATCTGCCAGTCAAACATTTCTGAATCCATGTACTCTTGACTTCATTTAGCGTAATTGGATTACAAGGAGGTGCTAAATCAAATCATTTATAAAACCTGCTTTTTTTTATAGACACTTATTGACTGTTACCAATCATAATGATGGTAGTTAATGAGATTCACTTGACAAAATACACATTGCTTAGTAAATAGCTCAAATAGTTCAAAAGATACAGAACAAAATTTAATTCAGTTCTAAGATAAACGCATCAGACAAGAAGAACAAATAGCGCCTTAAGGAAGGACAACAGACATTTGTGCAATTTAGCTATGGTTATGAATATTCAAGAAAGAATAACCATTACTATTGTAATAAACAATAGTGGAAGATTAGTCACTACATAACAATAATGCAAGATGTTTACCTAATACATGATTTCAGTATCCTCTTAACGTTGTCAATTATATGTACTTTTTAAAATGTAAGCTTGCCACAGCTTTATAAATCTAATCATAAGAAACGTATAATGAAGGCTTGAACAGCAACTCCACATAACCACAAGCAGTGTACATAGGTACAGAGTCTATACACTGAATAATAATCAGGATCTCCTCAAAGTTAATCAGTTTAACTTAATTAAAACTTAAGAGTTGACTACTTTTTTCCTCACCTTTTCAACAGTCTCTACAGAAGAAAGTAATTTATTCCTGTTAAATTACTTACTGAAAAATTCCATATCTGTCTCCCAGTATTCTAAGGTACATTGTTAATGCAGTGACTTCCCTCCCACCCCTTCAGGTTTCCTAGAATTTCCCAGAATACCCAATGTGTACATGTGATTTGCTGGGGGTGGGGAAGTCTCTTCCCATTCTTTTTTTATTTTTTTTTTTTAAAAGTTTCCTTTTTAACTGAAGATGTCCAGGTTTTTGTTCTCAATTTATTAGCACATTTGCGAAAATTTTTCCATGAATAGTTTCATATATGTAGCACAGTTAGCACCAAAATCATAATTAATCTGTTACTGAAAAAGAATACTGTTCCTTTATAAACTGCTTTATCAAAGTCTTGCTTAAGACTTTTTCTAGCCTTCAATTTGTAAATTCAAAATCGTTATGTTTGTTGGAAAAAATCACTACTTATTGATAATTGTGCACACGTCCACAAAACATTGCACTACACTGCCACTTACATTAAACTTGGTCGATGCCACTGAGTAGTCCTGTTGTTATGGTTGACGTAGTAAGTCCGCCCCAGGTTGTCCACCTTTTCTTCCCATCCAGGAGGCAGTGGAGGAGGTGGTAACTCCTCCTGACGTTGAGATGCGGAGTCATTGGAATCCACCACATCCCATCCATGCTTAGGAATGAAAAAAGGGGGGAAAAAAAAAAAAAGAAAAAGAAATTGTAAAAATTTTAAAGTTCAAGAGAAGTTATTTCATTGTTGCTTACATCAGCATACAGGTACAAATTCTGAAAATTTTCCAAAGACGAGTTCAAAATTACTTAAATGTAAACCATAAAGAAATAGAATAAGCTCTGTGGTTACAGTGTGCGCCTCACTTCAATGATATGAAACCTAAAATCCCATCAGTCCATTACAACTGGGATTCCCAACCATATTTGGGTGGTTGCTCATTCTAGTGATGGCCAGGTGCAGATTCCCAGTCAAGAAGCCAAAGAGAACCAACTGCTAACTTTGAACTTGGAGATGTATGGCTTGGGACGAGAGCCCTCATTCCCTAGTTAGAGATGACTGCTGCACACGATTAGTAAGGCAAACTTGGGCTGACGTTCGCTCTGTCAGCTCTAATTGCAGCTAATTCTTAAAATGGCTGATGGCTGATAAGAGTGCTGAGAAGTCTTTAAACCTGCTGTGCTTGCATGAGCTTTACTGTCTGCGAAGTCAACGCTGCCAAGGAAATAAAGAAAAATGTTAACACCTATTCTGAAATGGCCTCTGAAGAAGAGGTACCTAATACAGACCATTATGTTTACAAATTACTTGCATAGACTTTCTGACTTCCACCTGCTCACAAACTGAGTCAGACAGACTTTAGAATTCACTGTGGCAGCTGAAATACTTTGAAATACTTGAAATGGTTGAGAAAACACTAAGTTACAGAAGAAAAAGAGAAAAAAAAAGAAAGCTGAGGGGAGGAGAGTAAGCTGCTACTAACACTGCTACCAGGGTTTTATCTTTCAAAGGTACTACTTTTTCCACAATTATACTTGAATCTCTAATAACTCTAATGCTTCTACAAGCATTAAGCCTTACCTCAGATTCATCCCTTTGATCACTGTTTTCTTCCTCCTGGCCACCATTTTTAGGCATATAAGCCATCTTCAGTCTCAAAAAACCCTTTACACGAGATTTGTGGCTAGAACACAAGGAGGTACATTTCATTCAACAACCCTTAAACAGTGGCTAAATAACAAACCTTGAAGTAAGAAATGTTTTTAAATACGAAGGTCCTCTCCCTCACCTTCTTGGTCTGAGAAGGAAATCCTTAAATGTGTATGGCCTTTCCATGGTTGGGTCTTCAGTCTATAAGCATTTAAGAAAATGGCAAATTAAAGGGCTTGCCCACAAGTACAGAGACACATAAAGAACATTCACATCACAGATGCGGTAGAAATGCTAGAGAAGGCGTTTAAATAAGGAGGTCAGAGCAGGCAGACCTCTACCAGCGGCAGCTCCCGTTACCATTAGCTGTTCATACAGAGCTGCAGAAGCAGCCCAGTAGATGTCACTGCAAAGACCAGCGATGGGCTGAACCAAGTCTCGTTTGTAAGCGTACACACATTCACAGCTCCGAAAAAGGTGGAAAAGACCAACTAAACAAACCCCTTCCAACTTCTTCCAGTCACCCAAAAGCAGTGTCAGAAAAGGGTGCATCCATTTTGAAGCAGTATTCTTTTTGCATATTAGCAAGCGATGAGATAAAACTCCTCCTCAGTTGGCTTTCATTTTTTATTTCAAACCAGTTCAGACTTTCAAAAATAATTAAGACTTTTAAATCCTTTATGAAGTGCATAAGTAATATTACCAGCTCGACAGATTACATCTTTTGACTTCCATTTAATTGTAAGTTTCAAAAAGCCTTACATCTTGAAAACTTTCTGTTACATGAGAATTTCAGCTTTCTTATCAAATAAGTTACATCCTTCATGTCTGTGAGAACAGGGACTCCATGGGTACAAAACTAGGAATTTTAAAATGACAAGGTAAATAATCAGAATCAGAAATCTGTATGTATACGTAATCTGTTGACTGTTTGGGGTACTTTATTCTAATTGATTGTACGATTTGGGCTGACAAGCAGGAACTGTGTTACGCTGAAAGAGTAAGCACGTTATCATACACGCTCCACTGAGACTAGAGCCCTAGTACCTCAGATTAACACCAAACTTTCTCAAAATGAGCACAAAGTTAGCGGGCACTTCTCGGAACGTTGCGCCTGTCTGCCACCCACTAAAAAATGATACTCTATCTATAAATCCCCTCCCAGCCCTAGCCCTACTAATAGGAATACTTCTCACGTCCAATTCTTTGGACCTTTCTAAACACAGACTAATCTAACTCCCAGACTGTTATTCATGGAAAGTTTTGTTCTCTGTTGTATTTCAAAGTCAATAAACAAGAATTTAAAAATCAATGCTAACTCATTCTCTCAGGTATTATACCAAACACCATACAGACTTTCACTGACGGAACTCCTGCCCTGCACTGAGCGTCCACCTCATCCGAGAGAGACGGCCTTCCCGTTCTTTCAGAGAGACAGCAGATTTTAAGCAAATCAACAGGACATCAAAGCATGCATGATTAAGAAGTACTGCCTTTTAGTACTCAACTGTAAGTCACGTACGTAAAATAAGAAGCTGTATATTTTAACCAGGGTTTGTAGATAGTAATTAGATAGTATTAGAGAAAACAAGGATTTTGACAAACAAATTGGCAGTACAGCTAGAAGGAGAAAGCAACCATTTGTTAATAAATACACGATGTCTCTTAGGAAGGTACTGGAAGGACGAATGAGGAAAGTATCGATCAGAACATAAAGATACACAGTATGTTTCCCTGAGCATCAAGTTAGGACACACACCTTAATAAGCATAGAGATAGCTAATTACAACCGAGTATGAGAACACACCCACGAGCAGGCAGGTAAGCACCCTGCGGAGACGCTGCTACGTTACAGCTATAGAAAGAATGACCGTTCTGAGATACGTATTGCGAGTTTTCCCAGACGAAAATTTTGGGGAAAAAAGTGGCTTCTGGAGCTGAAGAAATTTTCTGCAAAGACGGAGAGTGAGGAAGGACTTTGCACAGCAATCACGTTCACTTTCTAGTGAGTCTAGAAGAAATGGGAAGTTCTGGACTGCAAAATTTCATCATTTTAGCATAATGGATTTTATTCTTCAATGGCAGTTAAGTAGCTGAACTAGGCAATTTTACAATCTTGGATTTTCTATGTAAAGACAGTAGAAGACTTTAAAACAATCTGAAAAAGCGTAGCATTCCACTCCAATATGAGCTAGAGAGAGAGACGCACACTCATGTTCTACCTAAGTCCCCAGTGAGAGGCGAGTTGTTCTCTTCCTACAGAATGCGGAAGGAAAACAAAAAGCCGGTAATTCCTCAAAACAGCTCACAGAAACCGTGTGACTTGTCTATAGCTCTAGCTGAAGTCTTGCTGATCATTTTTAACTACTAAAAATAATGTTTACTAAAAAGGAACTTTAAAACACTACCTGATTCTGTAAAATAGGCACGCACTAACATGTCCCTCATCATTTCAGATTTCATAGTATGTTTTTTGCAGGACACATGTAGCTTAACACTGGAGGACTTCTATAGTTACGTACAGGCTATTTAGATAATGTCTGTGCCTATGGATACATGTCAATGGAAATATACACACAAGTACGGATAAAATAATTCCACACAATACAGCTCATATGAGAATGGAACGATGCATTTTTCATCTGAATACGCTTCTGATCGTTCCGTCATATTTTTCAACTGTTATAGCTTATAAGCCAACAACAACAGCGTTATGACTCAAGATCAACCATAACAGACAGATCTAAATAAGCATCACTGTGAAAGTCATTACAAAGCCATCTTCTTCCTACAGTAACATCCATCAACAGCAAGAAGCAAAGAGCAACGGCCATGCTAAAACTGACACCTTATTTTCATGTAAACATT
Organism: Nipponia nippon; assembly: GCF_047370975.1. Classification (NCBI taxonomy): domain Eukaryota; kingdom Metazoa; phylum Chordata; class Aves; order Pelecaniformes; family Threskiornithidae; genus Nipponia; species Nipponia nippon. The sequence continues at coordinate 2,724,718 of NW_028262355.1, read as the reverse complement.
TTCAATAACTTCCATCATTCCCATGTTCACCCATTCAGATACAAAAAACCCCCTCCAGGTTCATGGAAGTGAGTAAGATTAACATGCACAACATTTTAAAATATTAATTACATCCAATGTTAGTGATCCCAAACATTACAGAATATCAGAAAACGCTTACATCAAGCATAGAACAATCACTGTATAAATGTACACATACATATGCATATGTAGAATTTACTAGAAAACTTTGTGAAGTAGAAAGTGTATTTTCTACTATTTACAAAGAAGATGAAAAACAACTGCAGTGCTTCATACTTTTTGTGCCCTGTGACCTTCTAACTTCAGTTCTTTTGTCAGTGATTGAATTCAGCTTTGAAGCATAGGGTGAAGTATAATATGAATACAAAAAGACAAAATAAATGTGTTTTTTTGGCACACACATTTTCTGCAAAGTTAATTTTGGATTTTTGTCTACTAAGTGAAAAAAAAGAAAGACCATACAGCGATACTGAAAAACTGAAACTGAAGCAAATCCACCCAAGAATTCATTTTTACTTATCTTTGAAAGTAGTTTTGACTGAGGCTTTTGCAGCATGGGATAGATGGTAGCACTACAGACATACACCTAGCATTGTGTAAAGTAAGCGTTCTATGCAATGTATAGGCTTTATGTGCTGCGGGCACAAACTGAGGTTAACTTCAAGCTTCGTACAATTAGAATGCCACATGGGCCCTCTTTGCTCCATCACTTCACCTTCTTTGACGGCAGGCTCTGTGTAAAATGATTCCTCATGAAATACCCAACATCACTGAAGTAATTTCAAAAAAATCTTGATTTTTAGTTATGTCTCTTTCACTACAGCATCCCTACAGAATCTCCAACCCAGCACAATGTCTTCAGCCCCTTCAGCAGTTTCCAATAGAAAGAGATTTGATGAGGGCCCATCAACTGAAAGCAGAGGCACAGACCTCTCGCTTAAGACTTCTTCAGTGAAAAAGTCTGGCAGTGAAAACTTGAATGCACTGGAGCCAGTAACAGTTCTGCCACTGTCTTTATTGGACTATGATTACATTTAGGACAGTATTCACTAGTCTCTGAATGTCGAGCATCCTTCCGTGGACAGATTCTATGCACAATCTATAAAAACCTGAAGCTGGAGTTTCACATCACAATTTACAGCCAGCCAGTGCTATGTCAATTCCACGCTCGTAGAATTAAAGGAGGAGAACCTCACCCTTGACTATACAGTAAACAGAAATTCCACTTAATTTAGGCTGGAATTTTCCCCGCTGTGTGAAGACCATGCAGAACCCTGGCTGCCAGGAGGAAAGCAGACAACTGGAGCTTTACAGAATTTCAGAACAAGCTTTACACTTAGAATCCCTCCATTTATTAAGAAACAAATAGAGACAACATTACCACCCTCCAATCAAACACCTCAAATATTTGATTGCTGACAATAAAATTATTCAAACTCTGTGCCAATTACTGTTAATTTTTTGCTATTAGAACTCTTACTGCTGGCAAATAATTCAATTTTAGCTAAAATAATGAATGAAAATACCACATAGTTATTGCAGCCCTTTGATTTTCCATGCCTTTGCTGAAGCACATCTGCTAAAACGAAGCTTAATTTGGCTTATCTGTACCACCGGTTTTTTTCCCCCTTCCCATGCAAACCTGATGCAAGCCAGCCGAACACAGCCCTATGTCACTTCTAACAGTAATGCAAGTTGCTAATTGAAGTAACGAGTGTATCTTTCAAGCAGGGGCACTGAATGAGTCTCCCCTCCGGTGATTACTCCTGCCCCAAAGCCAGTACAGCTGTTTGCATGGCCATCTCATAAACCGGACCAAGGAGACAGCCTGAGTGGAAAAAATAGACCATCCAAAACTACCTAGTTGTGAATAACGTAGACCTGGTTCACCATTTGAGCATTAGACCCAGGATAATTAAGCAGGCGACGAGAGGGTGTGAATAAACGGCAGGGGCCTGCCCAAGCAGACACCACTGCCTACAGAAACGTGCACTGAAGTAGCCACCCAGGAGACAGCGACGGCAGTACCTACAAAACCTAGATTTGCACCCACAGTACGCGCGTGCCTACTGTGAACGTAACCTCTCCCTCTCTAGTCAGAGTTCACAGGGCACGAGGAAAAGCAACCAGCCAGGCACACGCTGGCCCGACGCAGTGGCGCGGCAGCTCTCAGCTGACGCGCTCCAGTCATCTCACGGCTCGTCTCTCACGCGCAACAGGGATGCCAGACGGGAAGCTGTCTACCTCAGTAACTAAGACTTTACCTATCTGTATAAAACAAACTGAGGTACCTGCACAATGATATGTTTGGTGTTTCAGAAAACATCTGTAAATAAACGACACTGAAAGCAGGCATTAACCCAAGTGTTTAAACTCTAACTTTTTAAAACATAGAAGAAAACCCTCCAAATATCAGCTTTTCTAAGTTAAATTTGATTCATATTTCTTTGCATAGAATGTATTCAAGCTGTTTAAAATTGAGAAAACATCCAAAGTACATACTTCCCTATCACATAAGAAGGGCAACAGGTGCCTACTCGCCTCTTACAGAAAACATCTGTTTATACATGTATAGACATTAAAAGTTATATGCATGCATATTAAAAGCTATAATGTATGCTCTGACAATATCACAGCATGTATCATCATTACTGTCAATAATGCCTAACGAATGTTGTGTGTGCTATGGCACTCATGAATATCTCACTACTTCCATTATTACTTCGGAGTCCTTCAGATAATTTTACTTTCCATCAGTAATAAATACAATAATTTTACTAATATTCGCTATGAAGATCGGTAATTTTATAATGTTTTCAGAAGACCTGAATTTTTGTAACTTCTTAAGATCCTGTCATGCTGGTTCAGCCGTCTCTCTGGTTTCGGTCTGTGGCTACAAGGTTTGAAGTAGTATCAAAATGTACTATCCACTTTCCCAGACACAACTGCTATCCCATAACCTTAACAGCATATTATTTAGACAGAAAATCAGACAGGTAAATAGGACCCCAAAACCATGGGTTTTTTTCAATGTTTTAACAAAAGTTTGGAAGGAAATGGAGTTTCCTAAGGGAGAATACAACTGTTTCAACTGTAAGGGAAAATCATGAGAAGGCAGAAGCTTAATAGGACAATAATCACCACCAGTAAGGGGAGAAACAACCAGTCTATTGGCCACATGTCATTCATCAATTGACTCAGACCAGACAAGGATTTTAGAGAAAGAATCAGGATGAGAAGTGAATCCTGGATGCTGAGGAATTTAACCGATACCAGAGACCAACTGTCTTCCTTGTCCCTGCAAAGGGAACCATTTCTCCAGCTCCTGTGCACGGCTGGGCTTTGTTGTCCATATCGTTTTTCTGTAAGCCTCTAATGCTACGCTGAGAATGATTGCTTTAAGAAAATTTAACTGGACTATTTATGGAAATAAATTCTATATAACATCAGTTTTTCGCATCTGGTGATGAACAAAAAAGAGCACGCTGAGACAAAAGCACTGCTTACCGGAAGGTGACTGAGTGGCACATCCACTTGACCCAGGAAGTCGTCTCTAGTCTGTCAAATAGGAAAAAAGGCAGAAAAAGGAGTAATTTTACCTCTAAGGTCACCTTTACATCAGCAAAGCAAAAAATTATAAACATCAATCCGGTCACAATGAAGATGGTTGAGTACCATTATTTTAGCAATGACTGGCTTCTACCCCTTTATTGTTGCACATTATCTGTTGTTATAATTTATCTATTTCAGCAGAGCATTTTCTGTGACAGTCCACAATGGCTCCTTAGTCCACAGTGTGTATGTTAAGTACTGACAAAATTCTGTTTCCTCTGACAACCTATGCATAATTCAAAGGACAAAGCAATAATCTACTCTTTCCGTTAATTAGTCTCCAGATGCATTAAAAAGCAGAGTGCAATTACTGTTCACCACGTCGTTGAAAAGTTCATGTCAAGACTTGGTGACTTTGTCTTTTTTCAAGGAAAACCTCATATGCACATCTGACAGGGAAGGGAGGGGAACCCAACCTCCAAAGAGTGAAGATAGAACTGCATGAATAGTAAACACTTTCCACCAAAACAAAAATTTGTTTTGTCACTTTACCAAACAGAACTTTTTAACCTATTAGAACTTTTTGGGTTTTTTAAAAGAATGCTGTTCCATTAATTCAGAATGCTTACTTTGTAAGGAACAGTAATACACCCTTATAACCAGCCTTCTGAGTAATCCTGTATTTCCCCCTTGAAGACTTGACCATTCATACCCCACTTCAGGTTAAGCATGTGGATATGGTTATACCAGCGTTCGGGCCACACAGTGCCGTCACAAATTCACTTATGCACAGTTAGGTCCATATAGAAGCGATAAACACTACTTTTCTGCGTGTTCTTCACTGCCTGTTCCATCACCATCTTCGCTCAGAGTGAACAATCCAAAGGCATCTCCCACAAAGGCAACCACCAACAAGCTGACTGTGGGACCTGGTCTCCATCTAACTATACCTTTACTACTGGGTATTTGAAGCATTATTCATAACTCCACCAACTATATTCCATACCCATTTTACAACTATGAAGATGAAAGGACAAAGAGAGCCCTTCAAGGTCTAGAAGTTCAGAGATCTGTCCGACCCTTGCAACACTCAGTGATTCTTGAGGATGCTCAGACTGGGCTGCCTGCGGTGGCCTAATCATCCATTCATACCTACCGCTTCAAAGAGCATGAAAATTCACATAAGATATCTCAGTGCACTTCCAGCAATCCACTGACAAGGACAGACAGAAGAAAAGGAATATGAAATATTAGCAGAGGTGGACAAATTACGGATAAACTTTGAGAGGGATATGTGTACTGTTATCACTTACTTTACAGCTCAATAAAGCCTAGAAAGAAATAGCTCTCATCAGTTTTCTCACCAAACAATAATGTCTGTTAAATCTATATATTCAATTACACTAGATATAACATTTCTAGCTGAAAATATTTCTGTACTGAATGGACTGTGATTGCTTTAAATAAATTATAACGTTAAAGCACTGCTCAGGTGTTATCTTCATCACTTAGAGACACCTCAAAGCCACTTCAGCGTTTAACAATTTTTATGATTAACAGTGTCACCTGAAGAGCAGAGTTGCACCGGTACCTTTTATTGTCAATTAATCTAAATCTCAGGGGTGATTTTTCTTTAAAATGTGGCTGTTACTATCCATCCAACTTCAACACATCCCTGTGCAAACCAAAAGCGCAGGCCATCTCCCTGTTTGAATCGCATACACATGGATCAGTTGATCTTCCCTGCTGCTACAAGAGGGCAGCCCAGAAATAAAATCAATAAAAAGCAGACAGCATAGTCAGGCCCTGCACGGAGCGATTCCTTTCTGTCTCTTAGCGCCGCATTACTTCAAGACGCCACGCGTCCGAGTAGCTTATTGGTATTACAAAGCACCCCGGAACGTGAGACAGTTCTCACACAGTGAAAACGAATCAACTCACATGCCCCCACCAAAATACAGTCCCTAATGAGAATGAGACCACAAGCAGCAGCGTACTGGCCTGCGACGCCTGGCCCAGGCGCTCTCAGGTGCTGTAAAGAGGAGGAGTAGTAACTGGACCAACGATATTCACAAGAAGCTGAGCAGACACCAGATAAATATTCCCATATCTCCCTCATAAACAGTTTACCTTTCTGATAGATTTTCACCAACGTATTTGCGCTTAACCTAACTGAACATACAGCACCACTTTGGACAATATCTAGGGCGAGTCCCTTCAGAGCTCTAGGAGGTTGCCCACAAGGTAGTGATGTGGACGTGCTCTGCAGCTAATCTAATCTACTCACTGCTTATGATCGTCATTTGCTCATTTGTAACAGCAATTCACTGTTCTAGCGACTTGGATTAAGACTCCTTCCTTCCTGTCATGACAGCTATTAAAAACATGGCAAAAACCCCAACAACCCAGGAACTCCACAAAACCGCTGAGGAGCCCCCAGGCGATTCCTTGCTGAAGGGAGAGGCTGTGGGAACACAGTCCCAACCCTCCCTTCGTGCAGTCAGACCCCCTGAGGAACTGGGCGGCTTCTGACCCCCGTGGGGGGCACCAGGGGTCCCTCCTCCAACCCCTCAGCAGGAGGAGCCATCTCCTGCTCTCGGAGCCTAACCAAACGCCGCCCTCAGGGCTGTGAAAGCTCTCCTGAGGCGAACACAGGGTCCTCACAGAAGGGATCAAAAGAGGGACAGCAGCGATGTCACACTGCTGTCTCTACACTCTTAATTCCCACGAGTGCCTATTATTTCTTTCACAATCCACCCACGACTGAGGAAACCTTTCATCTTATAATAATTTTGGCCTGAAACGTGGCCAACCCTGAAACAAACTGTCTGAAACGCAGATACTTTTTCATAAATCAAAAACACACAGGCTGTTCCAAACGCAGGGTAACGCGTGGCCGTATGGACAGCTGTCACGAGGAGACCTGCCCAAAAGCACCATGCAGACAAAATGAGGCCCGGGCCGCATCTGCTCGTCCCTCACCGACCAGATGAGGCTGGGATGGGCCGGAGCAGCGAGACCAGAGCTCCCTGCCGTGGGGAGGCCAAGCGGACAGCTCTGCCGAAGGAGCCTGGGCGGCGTCTGCCCGGCCCCTGGGCTGCGGCACGGGCAGGAGAGGAAAGGGGAAACACGGACGCGCCGCAGGCAGCCCCACGGCCCTGCCACGCGCTCAGGGAGGGAGGCCGGAGGGTGGCAGTGACCCAGGAAACTGCCAGTAACCTGCGCCACGGGGAGGCGGTCACGGAGATCGGCCGGAGCCCCTCCACTGGAGACCACTGGCGGCGTGCCGTGGGAGCTGGGAAGAAGTGAAGAACGGAACCAGGCCCTGGCGGGGCGCGCGTACGCGGGTCCCACGCGGTGCAGGCCGCTGAGCCCCAGTGGAACCACCCCGGCAGCCCGGGGAGGACACAGGCCGCGTCCCTGAGCCCACGGCTCCAGGCACCGCCGGGCCACCATGGGCCAGGCGCCCCCGGGCCAGGGCTGCCCCGGCCCATTGGGCTGGGTGCCCGCATGCAGGGGTCAAACAGAAACCCCAGGTGAGAAACCACCACCCGCTCGCAACGCCCAGGTTCTATTAATACACGAAATCTAAAATTCATGCCACTGCATGGGGTGGTTCTGTTCTTGCAGTTACTCCACCCCAAATTCCCCTATAACCATGACGTTATACATCAGATTACAGTAAGTTACTAAAACGTAACAATGAAGCAGAAAACACTGATTCTGGTAGCTTAAGAGCTTGAACAACGTAGGGAATACTTTTCCTAAGGTTTTTAAGAGCCTATTGAATTGTATACAAATACATAATGTTTCCAATGCTATAGACACATGCACAGATAAAAGACAACTCCCTTTAATTTATTTGAAAGCCAGACTTAAGCCATATATTGACAATCCTACGCTTATCAATAGTTTTAGTATCTTACCTAAAAGTGATGAATTCTAGCATTTTGATCTGGATTGGAAATGTTATATTCAAACAGTCAAAGGAACGGAATTTTGGCAACAGATGAGGTACAAAGTAATTAAATAGCATATATGTGTTTGCTTTGCGAGCTGGTCACTGTGCTCGATGTATACTTGGTGTTCATTAATAAGATATGAATTTTCAAAATAAAGCATATTGCATTCTTCAAAAATCAACTGTCTGTCAGGGAAAACAATTTCTCCCAGATACTGTTTATGATACCAGATATCAGCCCTAGTGATTCCCAAATAACCTGCTGCTTATTTATAACTACGCTATGCACAGAATTCCAGGAAGTGCATACTGCTGCTCCAAAGCCAAGTTTACATATTTCTCATAGCAGAGCATTAAGTTTAATACTAAAATTCATATTTTATATGATAACATCGTAAGAGTTCTGTTTCTGCTACAAAGATAGCATAAAGTCCCATGATCCCCAAAGCATGGACACATACTGCTGTGCTCTATGCCCATGGAACAACACAAGAACAACATCTGCACCAAGGAGCCTGCGTTTTTTCCAAATTTGAGTAAAAATAGCTAACTGGTTTTTCATTACAGAATCTTGACAATTAGCCTTCTTCCTAGCAACTACTGGAAAAACCTGGTAGCATGCGCTGCTTTTAAAGAATTTCTGCCTTTATATTGGCAAATACCAAGTACCTTCCACCTCCTGCTTCGATACAGTTACTCAAGTATCAACTACTCAGAAGAAAATATATACCTGTTTCTAGATCTGTTCATGCAGTTTTTACTTCAAGAAAAACACAACTCATGGGCATGGAAAATTTTCAGGTTGGTCAGAAAGAGAACTGGGAGCAGACACGGACGCAGTTTCACTATCTATCTGCGCCCGAGATGGGGAGGAAACCCCGCTATGGGTTGGTGCAGATGGTGGGGGCATAGAGACGAGCCCACAAAGTTCCCTCGGGGTATTTCTCAACAGACACACACACAGGTGACTTACATGCTAGTACCAAGCCTCATCTATTCTGTAAGGAGACAGGCTGTAAGTATACTACATATTCATCTGATTTTAACCTACATAGGAATCACGAGAACTGCTGCATCCACACTGAACAGCTGATTTTATCCGGTATTTTCAGATGCTCTGCTACAGCCACAATGGTAAGCTGGCCTGTAAGAACCGTGCAAATTCCAGACTGACGTTAAAAGTCTTCACTTCTACCCAGACCAAATTTTCTTGAGTGCGCGAGAGTCACCCGTTACATCAACAGCGAAAGCTGGTCACTATCACCGAATCCCAAGCGTAGACAAAATCTCAGATATCCAGCAAATTGCAATGGGAAAAAGGATGCTTAACCTGTTGAGGTTCATGGAACCCATCCAGCACAATAAATTTCTTTTAAGCAATGTCCAACATAAGGGAATTAAAGGGACACATTCCTGCTTCAATACTCAAATGAGTCAATTCTACATTAAAATATAATCTAATAATAATAATCTGCGAGTTAAACTGACCACTGAATATCACTCACCTCAAAAAACAATACCAAAAATTCAGTAAGTCAAGCAGCTGCTGAAATATTTGGTCAGGAGCAAAATGCAGAACAAGAACGACTCAACACAGGCCCTCAAAGTCCCCAGAAGTCCCAAGCAGAAAAAAATTAACGACCCATTCTAGCCCGACACTCAAGAATCCAACTGCAAACCCGAAAAGATTGCACACAGGTATGCCACCCCATTGCAAGAAGGACTGAAGTTGCACGGCGAGAGCCAACAGGAGAAAGTATTTCGCTGTCAGCTACTCAACCCTCGTGCGTATCTCAGACGGCCAGTACAGATGGTAGTAGAAGCTGAGAAAAACCAACAATTCAAGAATTGTTCACTTCTTCCTTGATGCCTTCTATTCCCTCCCGTCCCACCTCCCACCCACTGGGAGCAGCGGGAGTGGCAAGGTTCAGGCACCTGATCTTCCTTTTAATTTAGAGAGGTAATACAGAAAAGGAGATATGTGCAATCGAGGAGGATAAGGACAAGAAGCATAAGTAGTAACTGCTGGAAGAAAAAAGATACTAGTTTAAAATAGATTTAGAACAGACTAAACGTATGTATAATTTTACTGCGTAGTAAAGTTTGTCTGTATTTTACCTATGGTATCATTAAAGATCAAAATTAAAAGAGAGCTATCATTAAAGGCAATGGCACGAGAAAACACTTCATTACTGTTATTAGCAGTCAGTGACTTAAAAAGCTTTTAAAAACAACAGAACTACTTTAAAATTCTAACTTGTGCCAAACAACTTACAGTGTGAAACAACTGTTCAGCATGTGAAACTTAGGTGACAAGGTGACACTCGCAAGCCAAATGCATGTAAAAATGAGTCTGCCACTTGATATACAGCCAAGCTGCAAAGCCAGTCAGAAAAGCCTGAGATAAAGTTACAGCACCCTAAAAGCCCTTAGTCTAGTAAAAAGTATAGAAAGGAAAGCAGCCACCAACATCTAGGTACGAAACATGAAAATTTAGTTGAAACTCAGGATGTTATACACGCACCTCAATTCTACTTGGTACTGACACAAAACGCGAGTCGCATTTAAAAAGAAAAAGTATGAATGAAGTATTGTATTCATCTTAATTTCAAACAATTAAGTTTGTCGTTTTGCAGCAGGGAAAGTGTCTGTAGTTAACAGTTAAGCTGTTATGGACCCTTAATAATTGACAGCTGATTTTTAAACAAAATAACAGAATAATCTCAAATTCAGAAAGATAATGCTTCGAGAAGGCTTCTAATGAGCTTCCAAGAATGAGAGAGACACTAATTTGTCTGAAAAATGGTCACACAGATAAAGCAGCTCTTTGGAGAAGGAAATCCCAAGTAAAACTGGAACACTACTCAGCACGTGTGAGACTCTAGATAAGCACGTAGCAATGAAAGGCTTCCTCCCCTTATATTTTCTTACAAGCCATGTTCTTGCAGGAGTACCTGCTTATTTCAATTCTGGAATAAAAGATAAATATTACCTCAGATGTACACCTATTATTTAATCTTAATTAAGTATGCCTAAATATAGTATTCACTATAAGGTAAAACAGGATATTACAGTAACCATTGCAAAGAAAGACAAGATCTGGGTAACGGCTGAGCATATATGAGTAACTACTACAGGCAGCTTAAGTCCGCTTAGCTTTCTTCCAGCCTAAATAGAAATCAGAAGCTCAGAAAATAACAGAGGTACAAAACAGGTCAGTCAGGACTTCCATCGCAAGGCTGCACGAATGATGTGAAGGACGTGCAGGAGGAGCGGGCAGATCTTGTAGGTCGCCAACTGGTTGCCGCAGCTGGTATTGACAACAGGGATTCAGCTTTTTAGCTATATCTGATTGAGGGGAGCCAAGAAGATTAAGCCAGACTCGGCAGTGCCCAGCGACAGGACAAGCAGCAACAGGCAGAAACTGAAACACAGGAAATTCCACTTCAGCTTAAGACAAAACTTCCTTACTGTGAGGCTGGTCAAACACTGGAACAGGCTGCCTAAAGGCACTGTGGATCTTCCATCATCGGAGATGCTCAAAACCCAACCGGACACGGCCCTGAGCAACCCGCTCTGTTTGACCCGGATTTGCGCAGGGGGTGGACCAGACAATCTCCAGAGGTCCCTTCCAGCCTCACCCATTCAGTGATTCTGTGACTACTAAGTAGGAAAAAAATCCTCTTTTTTAATTAATTTAGTTTGGGTAAGAGGGTCTGGTCACATCTGAGCAGCTGCAGGCGTGTTACATTGAAAGAAGGCCCCGCATGCAACTGCAGTTCTCTCCTAGGACCTGGGTTCACGCAGAGGCTTCCAGCTCCAGACACTCAAGACCTACTTCAAATCCCGTGTCGCATCTTCTGACCCCTAAGACGCACTTCCATCATTGACAACTGTCTCAACAGCCCTGGGTCTTGTACTTTTGAAAACTTTCCTGTTTCTATAAACAGAGTAATATACGATGTTGTTAAAACTGATCACAAATAGTGCAGCACGAGCTTCTGAAAGCGCCTGAAAATTTTACAATGTCCAAACAGCAGTAAAAAAACCAAACCATGTTGGCTATGCAGCAAAACTTGAAAAATATGTAGTTATGCCAAATGCACAACTCACTCTTGCAGATCTTAAGACTTTATTTCCACGTCAATGAATTCATGTCAGTGACACGGGTCTGAAAAGTCAACAGCCAAGATACTTTGAGTGGTTTACAAGCTGTCACCTGAGATGTAGTACCTGGAACACCTACACGTTGCGATGGTATCAATGCAGACATATGCTTGTGAAGCAGTGTAACTCAGGCATTCACATGCTATTGTAAAAGTAGCACATCAACAGCTGCATCCAGTCATTTACTGAGTAAACATAAGAAAATAATTTAGATAAAGGATTGACTGATGTAAGAGTTCCAATCCATGCAATGAAATTCCCATTTACAACCATTACAATTAGCATTTAGTGACAAAAGCAGATCAAGTCATTCCTGATCCCATGCCTTCTGCTCGTTTCCTCCCTGGCGCGGTAGTATCTTGCACCTCCCAGTGTGCTCGCATGAACTAGATGAAGAAATTAAGCTGGCTTTAAAAACAGAACATTAATTGTTTGACCTAGTTCGCTAAGTAACTCTATTAATAATCTCACTGGCATAACTGAGGAGGATGGATGGTCAGCACAGAGGCCGGAGTCCGAGCAGGAGGGGCAGGACGGACGTGTTGGGAGGAATCACAGAGGGGTTCCCACTGCACGCTCTTGTCGTGTCAAAACGTGCTGCTGGTTGCCTTGGCCTGGGAACCAGCAACACCTGCAAACCACTGGAGCGATGTCTCATCAACATTTGTACGTGAAACTGAAGTAGTGGACAGAGAGACAGGGAAGATGCAAAAAGAAAAAAAAAGATACAACAGACTCTGTATTGCTGTATGGTGACACCCCCCTGTGACGTGGAGGTGAGCCCTGATCAGCTGTGGATATCAACAGCCCCCCTTCGGAGATGTTTTGGTTCCCTGGCCAAATACCAGATTGGGTAATAACGCTCCACCCACCTACAATTCCCTTGGCATTTTCAGTTGATCATGATGTTCCCAGCTTCCTGACCTAAAAATTGTTGTGTACTATTTCTGTGCCCTGTTTAAACAGATGCCACATTCCAACCCAGATATTGCTTGATTTCAGAGCTGGCTGACACGATCCCTATAGTAAATTTTACTGTTTTTTTTTAATCCCTGCAGCTTCTGCTTAAAGTAAATACTCGAAGTCCACACTCTTCTCAGACCGCAAACACCCCGCACCATGTTTCGGTGCACAACTATGTGCCGAAGTTATTAGGGCCTGGACTACCCAGGGCTGACGGCAGAAACAGACTGATGAGGTTCAGAGCTCACCTTATATTTAAATTTATTCTAAGTAAATTAAAGCTATGTTATTTCCAAACTTTTCAAATAATTGAAATACTAGTGGGTAATAGCTAATGTGCCAAGACTGGTTGTGTGAAGGACACTCACGCGACCATAATTTGGTGGCTGTGGATCACAACACGGGTGCCTGTGCAGGCAGTGATCTGATGGACGCGCTTCCAGGGTCAGGCGATGGGAAAGGCCGTGCGAAATTGAACTGGTCTGAGATCATCCTCCCCCAGCAGTGCTCCATCACAAACGCATGGGATGGAGAGGTCAGTGCATGGAAAAGACTGCAGAACTCTGTGTGTGTGCACTTCTGTACTGTACTCATCAGCTCTGACTGGGCTGCACTGGAGGCATGGGACTGCGAGACCTTCAAGCCGCAAACAGAGCTAGATAATAAAAAATACAAGATGTTTTGTATTATAAACTCGGATCTCGTGTCCTGTGGGTGACTATGGGTCAAATCTTTATTTTCTGTTGTTTAGCTCCTCATCTTTCTTTCGTGTCTAACACCAGGAGCTCCTGGCGCTGGGGGAGTGAGAAAGTCCCGTCGGGCAGCGATGTGCCCTGTCCCGTAACCAAACAAGGCTGAGGGGCCATTATCAATATGGGACCATTTTAACACTGGCAGCCTTAGTGGCAAAGAACGATCAGTATGTCAGTGTAAATCATCCCCTGAAGGTGCAGAAGTACATGAGGCTTTGGGGACATACAACCAAGCTTTAAGCTGATGTTTTCTGAAAGCCAAAAGCTAATGACACAGTTTAAGCTGGGAGAAACTGGCAAAATAAACCAACCTGGCAAAGAAACACATGGGACTGTGAAGAGGTGATTACCACCGCCGAGCAAATTCAGCAGCCAAATTGTTAGAATACAAGTGTAAAATTAAGCAAGAATTAAGCAAATTTTACTTACGTATTACTTAAGCTCTGCACTTGAGATATGATGTACCGTCACTGCCAAGTGCCAGGGAAACCGTTCCCAGAGTTTTAAAGACTGTCTTGCTTATATACCACTCAATTTTCACAACAAAAACATAACACACATACCAAAAGGAAAAATACCAGCCCAACAGCAGAGCACACCTGCTACCTTTAGATAAAACTACATGAAATCACACATTTTACCTTGAGAGCGACCTCTTTTCCCCCCTTAATTAGCAAACACAGAAACACATTACAGTGAAGTAACAATGTAGCAAAGTCCTGGTTTTGTTACTTTATGAACTAAACCAGCATTCATTTCACAAGAGCAATTATTCTAACATAGGAAGCCATTGTTTCATTAAAAATGTTTTTACCCATGACACAGTCATTTTGTCCCCCTCAACAGGGGAATGTGTTTAAAGAAAACAACAGAAGCCACGACAAACTAAGACACATACGTTCCCTTCTCCCCACAAATACAATTAGATCTCCAGTTTCCTTAATTTGTCTCTTAACTCCTAGAGCCCTTAGCTTTATAATAAGGGAATTTATAATGGGGAAAACACTGACCCTTACTTTCACTAAAGGCTTTAAAAATGAAAGGAACCCCAAAAAACAAGAGAGGATTTGCATTCATGTAAGTATTTTTTAATTATTTTTTTAAAACTAGCTGCAAAACATGGTTTTATTAACTGATAAAAAGCACATTCATCTTTAACTGCTTTTGACTATAATCTTAAAATATTAATTAGCCATCACAGATGTCTTTCTACACCCAAGGCATATCAACTCCCTGATCTCATTCGCATGAAAAGCTACAATGATAATTTTATTATAGTCATTTATCGTTTGATAAAAGAAATGCCAAAATTAAATTCGTAATTGGCAACTTTCAGAGTTTTTTTTTCTCTCTTCTTACTAACTGAACTGCAACAAAACTCTTTTCATTTATGTAAACTTAAAGGAATTCTGTCAGTTGCCAGTGTAACCTCTCTCTTCTTAAGTTAAATATTTTGATCAGTACTTCCCAGTTCCCAAGCGTAACGAAAATTCCGTTTTTCCATTTGATAATAATGGCAACTTATTGTACTTCTGCAGTTAATTTATGCAACCTGGCCACAAAGACTTTTACTAATCTATTCTTAATCAAAAATGTTCTAACCAATTAAAAGGTTTGAACGGTCATACCTTAAAAACTGAGCTGAAATTAAACAGGGTTATCGCTTTAGAGTAATATATAAGAAAACAAAAAGTCGCTCTCCCCAGAAGCTGCAAAAGTTTAACTAAAAATCTCATTTAACAAGACATGAATTCAAAGATCACTTCTGTGGCAATACCTGAAATCGTTATTGTTCCAGTGTATTTCAAACACAGTCACCTGGATTTGTACGACAGAACCTTGAACTCTGGTTTCAGTTAAGGAGGAAACCTCATACACTCGCCTGATTCTCTAATTCATCTAACCGCACTTGCAGTCTCTCCTTCCTTCCACAATCATGACAAAAATAGCTTAAAATGAAAAACTGTCCCTGATTCTGCATTTTAGACCAAATGAAACACTTTCTTCCTTGTAAAATTATTCCTGTACCAAGCTTTCATTAAAATTGCATTATTACAAAAGTAAGGCTAAGCTTTTCGCATAGGGAACCCATGCTTCATTTCTGTACTTAAGACACGACAAAGCAGGCACTAAAAGCAAGAGGAGGAACAGTTAACGCTAAACTGATCAGACTAGAAATCATTAGATTAGAACTAATTATAGTTTATTACTACTGGAATTACAGAACTTTTATTTTAAAAGTGGCATTTTAAATTGTATTCCAAATACTGACAAAATAGATAAATATTCATACATCTAAACTTAGCGTTCCTAAAAGAACAACTAACATGGGGCAGTAGTTACATCAGTCCTTACTAACTGCTTTCGTATTTGGAAAGGCATTGCACTGTAAAATGTTTTTCTCATTACCAATGCTGCCTTCGCAGGGAGCTATTTCAATAGCAAATCAGAGATACCCTCTCCAAATACAGAGGCTCCTCATTAACCTCCTCTCCAGCTTTCACAAATCCGACTACCTTATCCGTGTCAGATACGAATTCACAGAAAAGGTACTATTAGCATTACTATTAGCACCTTGTATCTCAAAGAAGTCCCTACTGAGCTCTTCTCTTTCTGTAAGCCTCAAACCCACAATCCTTTGACTTCATGCCAGACTGAGAGAAGGCAGAAGTGTAAAACGGGCAGCGACAACTCAGACGTTTAACTGACTAAAAACTTCTTCAGGATGACGTACAATTTGACTACATCTTTCTTAGGCACGTGAACAAAAGCTTTCCTTCCCCCTTGCTGCCCTTTGAAGGAAACGCCAAGCATTGCTTTGCGCTGTGGCACAACGCAGACCGGGAGCCAGCTCTGGTAACGCCAGCCAGCCCACCACAATCGCTGACATCCCCGGGGCGTAACACACCCGCTCTTCTTCCCTTCCCATTACTATTAAACACGCTCTTCTCGGAGAGAATAAAGCAGAAACAAGAGGCAGCCTCTCCATCGCGCAGCGCGGGGCACGAGAGCAGCAAGTGCAGTGAGCGACTAAAAACGACGGTACAGAAGCGGATACATAAAATGCACAAATCATTTGGCTTTTACTCCTAGTTGTATCACATAGGGCGGGTCACAACTACGGGATGCTGATTATTCGTACGCAGGTTGCAAATCGGCTATGTCCAACAAAAAAAGAGAGTTACTATCTTCCCTGGTATAGTGAGGATGCAACTAGAAAATTTAACTCCTAAACAAATAGCGCAAGCTTTGTGTTTCTGTAGAACCAGCTTACGATCCCAAAGGCTTGGGATGATCACCCCTATGCTAAGGCAGGTGCCCAAAACAAAGAGGGGGTGCCTTTTTCTACTGACCAAAGCCGGATCCTTGATCACAAAATGCCTAACCTCTAGGTGGCTGAAGTTTGGTGAAATTACTTTCATCCTAAATTTCTGACTTCTTTTTTCCGTGCCTGATCCAACGTGTTGCTCGTGACATTCGAGGTAACGGTGCCTTTAATAAGTCTATTTCCTAACTGATAACAGCCGACCTGACAGCACAGATGGTTTATGGAGTTGCTTCTGTCAGATTCCTTAAGTATGTAAACACTATCTTCCATTTTTCAACCAATATATCTGAATGCTGGATTTTTAATTTTTAATCTATTTTTTCTATTTCTTTTTATGACATAAAACATTCGAGATTTTTATAAAAATCAGTAATCAGTAATTCTTTCTAGAAAGCAAAGTATTTTAGAAAAAATATTTTACATTGCAAACTTCAGTTTTGTTGTTGACTGTATATTGGGGGACTTGGTATTTTCTATTTTTAATTCACTTTTACAAATAGCTCTGCTGATAGAGGCTCTACATGAAATTTTGCTTTGGGGACAGAATTTACTACCTAACAGTAATATAAAGTTATTCGGTGTTTGTGTTCAACTGCAAGGTATACAATTTAACCATGGAAGTGGGTTTTCCTATCCCAAATCTCTAAGTGAGGGTAAAGCAAAATACAAAGACTAGTTTTATTTCCTAAACAATTACCTCCTGTTATCCATTTGTACAAAAATAAATGAATACTTACTGTTCCTCTAATAGCGTTCATGGAAACGTAATACAGGAACAGTGTCAGTGTCCACAATACTTTCTTTCTCAACGCAAAGTCAAGTCTGTGGTGGGGACACATTAATGTGAACAATGCCTTCCAACTACGAGCTACCTCTTTAAAATTTGTCAATTTACAATGCTTTGTAACAACTTGGAAACAGTAAAGAAAAACCAGGGTACATCAGGTGTATTAACAGACTCCAATAGATTTATATGTATTATTCTGTATGTGTTAATGACACCCCCTAGAATACTGTGCCGCACACCAGAATGAATTTATTCGCATTCAACCAGATCTATCACGTCCTGACTTTTACTTTAAGACTTAATTACCGTAAACCCTCTAGTCTCATTTCCATCCATGAAGGATAGTTATATAATGGGACGCTGCACAATTGGTTCCCAGGATATTAGATGCACTTGTGCGTGCTTGCTCAAGACCGATGATCTTGGACGAGATAAAGACGTTTAACACGCAGACAGAGGCCCTTCACGACTCAAACTAGAAATAAAAGACATCGTGTTTAAGTTGCAATTTCAGAGATGAGGCAGTAGTACTCCAAAATTATCACAGCTGAGTGAAAAAAGTCTATTTCCTAGCAGGCACGGAGAACCACAACAACCAGACCCTTACCTGAACAGATTAAGCAAGCTGCAGTACATAAGCATAAATTATTTAAATTCTAGAAGATTTCTCTTGCATTGCCACTGCTTATTTAAACATACTAAAAAACAGTGGGCACCTATGCCAAGATCTGATGCATTCCTGAAACGTGAGTAACATCCAAAAAAACTCTGGACGCCGCCAGGGAAAAGACAGCAAGTTAAAGATTGAGTCCGTTCATTACAATAAAATGGCTTCCTATTTAGATCCCTATTATAATTAAATGTATGACACACAGGAGTGCTGGAAACACTTCTATTTCCTCGCTCTAACGTGGGTCACAGTTATAAAAGGCCGTATCTGTGACGTACGACAAGAGTGAATACCTGCTATTATTAGTATTACTGCATAACCACCAGCCTCTGCAAAGATGAGAATCCGTTTTTCTTTAGATATCGAACAGACCAAATGGGGAATAAGTAAAGGAGTAGCCTTGGCAGGAGGAGGGAGTTGATGCCCGAGAGATCCTTAAAACAGGCCTGAACCATGAGAGGATTTGGAAAAACAGGAACAGAAGCAATGTGCGTAAGTGAAAGAACAGGTAGAAAGTCCCGAACAAATTAAATGTGTTTGGACCGTTTCTGTCCCTTGTTCGATTAGAAATGGAATTATAGACAAAAAAAATCTCAGAACAAAAATGAAATAATCACAGAATCGTTTAGGTTGGAAAACACCTTTAAGATCATCAAGTCCAACCATTAACCCAGCACTGCCAAGCCCACCGCTAATCTGCTTACGAAGTTTCATTATAAGTCTTCAAGAAAGAACAGCAAGGCACAGTGAAAAGACAGCACTGAACCCGACCACAGATTCACAATGTGATAATCAAGTAAGCACCACTAAGTTCCAAAATGTTCAAAATATCGCGCGTGAGCTGATTTCACTTGCATCCCAAGAGCTGAAATCATGCTAGTGACAAATTAAAACGAACAAGTGAAGCCATGAGTTCATGGCTTCTCATTACAATCAGGATGGGGAATCACCACACAGAAGGAGCCATTACTGGAATCATAACGCTGAGAGAGTTTTACGTTCTTGATGACAGAAACTCCTCTGTAATTGCAAAATGGAAGACAAAAACATGGCAAACCCCAGAACCCTTACCAGTTAAGTTCCTACAGCCTTATTGATGTATTGATTTGAAGTCACTCCTACCAGCTTTTGTTTTGTTTATACCCTTCTCCATTCCTGATGGAAAGGCCTGTATAAGTTTCTCATGGCAAAAGGGGAGGTATTCACCAACAAGAGTACAGCTGGACAACCACAGCTCTGTTACGGAATACACTTCACCTGTTAGTGACGTTTAACGGCAATTTTTCTTTTAACCTCAGTTTCCATGGTTGAAAAAAGACGGGACAAATGTCTCTCCATCTTTCAGCACTAGAAGCAGCCAGTAACACAGAAGGAACAATAAGAACTGTAAGCTGGTGGGGCAATTCTGTACAATGATCTGGTCTATGACATGTCCTGGTTCAAAGAAAACTTGTCCAGACCCATGCATCTATTCAAAATCACCAGATTGCATGTAAAGGTATCGCATTTTGATAGTCAATTTGCAAAAGTGTGTAACAACGTAAGCCCATCTCAACCCGTTTACTTCGCGCTGGGTTTGGCACATTTACGAAAAGGGCAGCAGGTAAGAACAGTTTTCCAAGGAACTCTTGCTGAACCCCGCTTTTTTCTTGACAGAGTTACATGAAGTAACTTCAGGTTACACGAAGTACCATCTTGCATATATACCTAACTTAATTGATGCCTGCATTTTAAATCAAGGTATCTATATATTTTAGCAGCGTTAGGACATGATGCTATAGCCCACTTCGCGCAAGTCAGATCTTTTTAACGTCTCTGGGACATGAAAGCATTGCAAGCAGTCAAGATTTCAGAGCCATCCTCCAGCTGGAGGCCAGGCAACAGTGGTGCACCCTAGGCATCGATACTGGGTCCTGTAGTGTTTGACATCTTAATTAGCGTCCCTGATGATGGGACAGAACGCACCCTCAGCAAGGTTACAGATGATGCAAAACCAGGAGGAGCGGCTGGCAGAGCAGGTGGTTGTGCTGCCATTCAGAGGAACCCGGACAGGCTGGAGAAACGGGCAGAGAGGAATCTCGTGAAGTTCAGCACCGGGACATACCAGCTCCTGACCCGGGGAGGAATAACCCCATTCCCCAGGAAAGGCTGGGGGCTGAGCAGCTGGAAAGCTGCCCTGCGGAGAAGGGCCCAGGGTCCCGGCGGACACCAGGCTGACCGCGGGCCAGCAACGCGCCCTCACGGCAGAGGTGGCCGACAGCCTCCTGGGCTGCCTCAGGCAGAGCACTGCCAGCGGGCCCAGGGAGGCGATCCTCTCCCTCTGCTCCAAGTCCTCAAGCCTTCCCTACCTGAGTTACGGACTCAGAAAATAACGGAAGAAAGTAACATCCTCTCTTGACGTCAGGTTTGGAAAACGCAGCATAGAAATTTTTGGTTTACGAAGCAGAACTACATAGAGCACATGCAGTACTCCAGGCAAACGGTACATAACGCAAACACGCACACATCTACTAATAGCCGAGGAATTACTGCGTTTCCAAAAGCATACTACTCGGACTTAGAGGCCTCTCCAAGACCAGTTTACTAAACTGTGCTTGAAAATCTTGGGCGTTTCAAGAGATGAAGAACCAAACATTGAGGAAGGTATCTTAGCTATCTACCGTTATCCTACTATTATTCTTTCCATTAATATTCTAATGGCTCTAAAAATTTTTACCGAGTGCCCCAATACTTTTTGCCCTCAAAGCTGTATGTCTGCTGTCTTTATAAAATTAAATATGTATTGCCACTGGTACGGGGAATAAAGGCAAAAGCGTTTTTCATACTGTGAGTATGTTTGAGACTGCACAGAAGGTTTCACTAAGGAATCACTATCCCTCGTATCCAACAGAGTAAACTTTATTCAAATTCTGTATTTTTGTGTATGAAAAGGTAAAGAACTTAGAAAACAATGGTATTCAAAGTTGAAAAATTTTAGATGAGAGGCTAACTTGGTAAAGTCAGAGAGCAAAACGAAGCCAGGTTCACAAGAGGGGGACTGTTCCAAGGAGGAGAGGCTGGTGTCTCTCCAAAGTACAAACAGCTGCACTTTACTGCCTGGAACTTTCACAGAGGCCCGAAAATTCTTCATTTGCTCAGACTCATAGTTAGCATTGCTTCTTGCCTGGGAGAGGGCAGACCCTGGGGAGGATGCACAGAGGCACACCAGAGCACACAGTATTTGTGAACTGACACACAACCAACTACAACCCCAGCTACTTGTGTCATATAACTAGTAATATAGGTGGGGTGTGACCTCGAAATTCCAAGCTTATACCATAGCAAAATGGTGATAAATCAAGACAGCGTGGGACACAGAAAACACCAACAACCTTTTTTGTCACCGTGTGAAGAAAATGACTAAACAATTATGACATTTCACAAAAAGTTGTGAAATACAGTTAAATGGAAAGCGTCAGATCCCATCATCGTGGGATCCAATGCGGTCCAACGAAGGGTCAGAGAAATGCATTTTGTCTTTCAGATGTGTGGACTGGCAAAGGTCTAAAAAACTGAGAACCTAGGCCGAGTTTCCTTCTAGCCGCCTTGGACCTCCAACACAGAGGGGCAGCTGCCTTCAGCTCCCTCTGGCAGCGAAGAGATGCAGTTCAGTCGATTAACAGGTTTTTAGACCTGCTCAGACCTGCAACGATGACGGACAAAAGCCTCCAGAACTGCATTTCTCAGTCAGCTCGGTGCTTCAAGTCAGCTGCCACAAATGCAGGACCTTGCACTCACAGCACATGAATTCTGCGATCTTCCCCACAGAAGTGCCTATTTTATTTAAACTCGCTCCTTGTGTATTAGCAAACATGGATTTTACTTCCTTTCAGAATTATTCACTATGAAGTACTGCTGCTCACACAGCTCACCTTCAAAAACCAGTAATTCACAAAACTATAGCAAATGAATTTCTAAAGTGAAGTACAGCTGTAGCTGGGAACTATTTCTGCTAACACTAGTAAGCAAGTGAGAAAGGCTTGGGAAACTCTGCTATAGCGTACAATATTAAGCAGATTAAAAAGAGGATAATTAGCTGGCCAATTGTTCATTAATACTGCCTTGGGTTGCAGACACTGTGAACCGTTCAAATGACACAGAGCTTTTATTGTCTCTATTACCATTTCTTCTCCTCTTCACCAATGTACTTATCCTACCTTCTTCTTTTGCTCAAAGAGATGTCCTGCTTTTTCTGTTTCTTTTCCTCATCCTCGGCAGTTCAGCCTTTTATTCAGACTTTTGGATTTCACTATACATCTGTCATGACCAATTCTTCTATATATGTGCTTTCTTGGCAGAGAGCAATTAAGAAATATAACCCTCAGAAAAGCCAAGTACTGTTAAGAGCATAAATGTTCCCTTGTGCTAGGGGGATTTACGTTCCCTCTAAAGCTATTCCAATGCTTACAATATATCCTGGAGAACTGCAGCAACTGAGAGCCGAAAGATGTAAGAGCTCAAGATGCAGAATGCATGCAACCCTTGCAACCATGCTGAAAGACCAGCAATAGGATGGCAAAAGAAGTTAAAAATGGACATCACCTTCTCTTAAAATGTTAACTTTCGCCTCCTGCTGCTTCTTGAAGAAGGCAGCTGAAAAGTATGACAGCAGTCTTTTCCTGTGTCATCTTGACCATACACTAAGATTTGACAAGGGGAAATCACGGAGAGGCTTAGAGCCTGTGGGAATACAGCTGCCTTTGAAAAATGTTAAGACTGCGACTTCTGTGGGAATTGAACACGGACAAAACTGAAAAAATCCAGAAGTCATAATTTCTTTCTCTTAAAATCGGTCAAAAATGGAATTGCTG
This sequence comes from Nipponia nippon, assembly GCF_047370975.1. Taxonomy (NCBI): domain Eukaryota; kingdom Metazoa; phylum Chordata; class Aves; order Pelecaniformes; family Threskiornithidae; genus Nipponia; species Nipponia nippon. The sequence goes on along the minus strand of NW_028262355.1, from coordinate 2,701,667 downwards.
TTTTAATAGAGAGCTCAGAAAAGGGAGGGATTAGTGGGACATCACTTCCATAAGACATAATGTACGTGTATTCTGCGTACGCACGCGTGAGCAAGCAAATCGGTGTACTTCATAAATTTTCTAACCATTGATTCTTCTCTCTGCAGCTCTTCTTCCACAATTTCTGGTCAAATTTACTGGCTTTCTCCATATAAATTAGAATAATATTCAAGCAAAGAACTCTGCAGCAAAGAACCACGGCAACCGTGCAAAAGAAGTTCTTGAAGAACAATCATATTTTTAGTCATCCGTTGCACACACATCATCACACTGATGTAATATTCCTTTATTACTGAATAGTATTCCCGAATTCGTTTTCCTTAATATGTACACTACCGTACTAGTTTCAAAGCAGCAGTAAAATATAACAAAACATGACTCAAGGCGAAATAAAAGTCCCCAATTTTCCATTCAGTAGACAGACTAATTTCTGCTATTTCATGCTCTCCTTCAACATGCTATACCCTTGGGCATAAGCCACTATAAACAGTTCAAGGCAGTTTGAAAGACCAGTAATCCCCACAGCGCTTTGAAATTCACTGTAACTTGACCACATAACACAAGGTACTCAAATGACCAGAGACAGTTTTTGAAAGCCACTAAATGTTTATCTGACCCCTTGTGAACTCTTAATAAAATACTTGGCTGTAGGGGCAGACAAACAACAACTAACATTTATACAAGCTACAATTCCCACTGAGAGCCTATCGGTTATGTCCGGCTACCAGCATTACAGCTCCTTCACCTCAAAGCTGAATTCTCTCTTAGCCTGGGGCCGCTGAAGGTGCTGTAGCAACGTTCTAGAAAACGGCAACTGAAGTCAGCCTCGCTAAAAAGGCAGGATCAGGCTTTTGTTTAAAAACTACCCGCCAGAGCTCCAGCAGTACTTGAAAACTCTCTTCCTCCTGAATGATGTGTGAGCGTCCTACAACTTGCCAGGGATGAAAGGGAGCAGAAGGCGCATTAAGCACAGTCTCCAAGTATTCAGCTATCTTACCTTAGGACCCATCAACATGTTTATCTTGGACTGTGATGCAGTGCTTTAGGTATGTGGCTGGTGGAAGAATCGTAGACTGAGGTTAAACAAAAGAGAACAGTGACAAAGAAAAACAAGTCATGAAAGTATCAGGAGGCAGAGAAACGAGATAGCAGTAACAGAATCAGAGACAGCACGCTGACATCTATTCAGACGAAAGTTTCCAAAGGTACTAAGTACGTTCTTTCAACCATATGATCCGGGTAGCACTTAGTTCAAGAAGGCGTTACACGTGGCAGTATTTGATGTAATATTTTTGCTTTAATGATTTTCCTAATGTTAAGGAAAAAACCAAAATACATTGTAAGAATTCTAAATGCCACATTTATCTGACAGAAGAATGCATTACACTTGGTATTTATTAGGACACTGAGGAGAAACATGGCTATACACTGACCGGAGAGGAAGAAAACTACTTTACGTTGAGGCCACTGAAACGCTGATTAGCAGACAGCTAGCTAGTCTTCATAATCTCTTTAAATGAATGCTCATTTACACCAATACATGTTCAACCTCTTTTTTTCTTGCCGAGACAAAGAACTTTGAGGCCTGCTAAGCTTTAAAGGTTAGAAATGACACATTTGTTCGTAACAGAAAGGACAGTCTGGTCTTTCACATTTCCAGCTCTGAAACAGGCATGCCCATGCTTCCCTACGAGACCTTGTTCGGGAGCCCCTTTTCAACTGGGATTATATTTTGCGTAGAGGAAGAGCGCAGTGTCTGAGTTTATACTTTGGATTGTTCGATGACTTACGCTGTTGCTAGACTACTCCTCAGCAGCGACCCTTTGGCGAGCTCACAACCTGATACAAAACAACCCCTCCAGACAATCTGTCTTCCTACCCTAGCTCATGCCTTACGACAGGAAGCTAAAACCAGCCCCATCTTAACGATTTCATTTGGTCAATGATTTTTTTCCCCTCTAATATAACTTGTTTCTGATGGAATTTAGGAAGTTATGAAAATTCAACTTAGAATAAGATGAATTTTTGTTTAATTAATTCTTCAAGAAAAGGATAGTTACTAATTCATGTAGGTCAGCCAATAATATTTACTGCAAAGTCTTTATGCGGGGTAATTACTCATTTAAATTTCAGTTAAAAAATACAGTAGGGTAACTGGTAGTGTAATCTCTCAGGGTGAAAAATAAAGAACACAGGGAAAAAAATCCTGAAAAATTTGTTTCGTGTCACTTTTTTTTTTTTTTAAATCAGCTACCAATCTATTTTGTTTGTAGCCTGAAATTCTGCACAATGAGTTGATGGTTATATATTTAAAATTTGATTACAACAAAAAGCAGGAAGGCCAGAACTCCAGAAATATTTGGTCAGAAATGCTAATCCCTGTAAAATTCAGGAATATGACAAAAGGCAAAGAGGAGTTCTCTCCAATTCCACGCTCGCAGAAACTCATTTGAAGGAGGCTGCCTTTGCTGGGGCAGGGAACACAACGCAAGGAAAACACACACATCGGCTCCATGGAGAATGGAGCTGGCGCTGCAAACTGACGACTCCGAATTCTTTTCTCCCTCCTCTTCCCGCATCTGTTTTGGCTGGCATCCGACACAAGAAACCCAACTGATGTCACCTGCCCAATCCAGCACTGCTGGAACTCACTGCTCAAGACAACAACAAACCCGAAAGGCAGGCAGACAGCTCGGCGCTTTGGGGAAAGAGAGGCAGTTTAGGCGGAACCGCTGCCTGCAACAGCGCAGCGCGAGCTCGCCAGCCAACGTTCTCTCCGGCCGCAATTGCTGCTCTGTCGCCTCGCAGATCCCCAGCTCCTGCTCTTTAGCGAACGGGGCGGCGTGTGGTGGGTCACAGAACAAATAAATCAGTAACAAATGCTGCTCGTAACAGACGTGGGAGGAAAAAAAAAAAAATCAAGCATTTTGAAGTCACGTGCAGGGAACAGGTCACATGCAGCTCCCAGAGACAGTGCGTTTTGCAAACAGTCCTCACGGCCTTGGGGTCTCCTATAGGATAGGGAAGGAAGGCGTTGTTCCCTGCACAAGGCTCTCAAACAGAGACACACCTCGTTGCGCACCCCGCAGTTAGAGAGTTTAACTGCCCCCTCGGTTTCCACGTGCTCTAAGCTTCACGATAGAGGAACTACTTGCGGTAAGATTACACTCCGTAACTCCAAGTAAGTAATAAATTAGATGTGTATTGTAATAACACCCAGTTTTCAGTATCAGGACAAATTAGGTAGGATTGATAAATTTCAAAGATATCAGGTCCTCCTGTGGGATGAAGATGCATCTATTTAACAGAAAATTAAAATATCTTACATTTTTACGTACCGATACGCTCTGCAAAGTCAGGCAGTTAATTCAACAGTATTTACAAGTCTATACAGGGAGAGCAACCAAATTCTCTACAGAAAGCCTTCTCCACCCTCTTTGTTTGATTTCTCCTAAGTTAACAGAAAACTAAATACCAAAAACCCAGCACAACGCAGTGCTAATTCCCTAAGATAAATCCACCACAAGGTTTACTGTGGGAACGGCAACAGTAAGACACAGTTTTCGGTTCTCTTACTAAATATAAAGCAGGTAAGGTTTGCTTTCACTTAAGATGTGCATTAGGGCAGATGTCGCAAGGCCAAAAAGGTATTACAATATGGTGACATCAGACAAACCCACATCTGTTAAGACCAGTCTCCCGCATCTGAACGGTTACCCTCAGGTTCTCCCACGCTCGGCTAGGCTATCATTACCCACAAAGCCCACATCTGCGAAGAACAAAAAAGTTATATGTCACTTGCTCAGTTAAGGTCAAACACTTGAATACAGTAAATTAAAAACATGTAAAAGACCTCAATTAACGTCACCACAAATTAATTGATTTCCGAAAACCTCTTTGGTTTTGGGTTTAAGCACCAAATTGTGGCTGCTTTTTTTTTATTTCATACTTCATGGATTACTAAAAACTTTCAGAAGTTGCTAGTATACAGACTCACTTCAAAGAAATGGGAAGCGCTTGAAAATGGAAATATAATTTATTTCGTTATGAAATTTTTATTCCCAGAATTGACCCAGTATTTAGGCCCCGGATTACATCCAAACTGATAATTAACTATGTTTTAAACTCTACTTCCATTAGAATTCCTACCATTCCTCATTTTACTTGTTCTTTTTTAGTGCTGTACGTGTGACTGCACACAACTGATTAGAGAGCAAAAAGGGCAGCAACATCAGAAGCAAGGAGAGAGCCTGACTATTCAATGGACATACGTTAAGAGACGAAAGTAATCACAGCACTGGCGTCAGACTTGTTTTCCAAAATTCAGAATCAGAAGATAAGTCTTAAAATAAAATGGCTACCTTTGAGGTACTTTTGAATCATAACGCCATAATACCATTCATCCTGGGATCAAGAGAAAACGTTCAACATATTTCTGAATGTAAATCAATAAAACAAGCAAGTATTAAGTACATTAATATCTCACTGTCAAAAACCCAACAAAGTCCACCTTTTCAAAAGTGCATCAGCCTGAGTAACACCCGGAAAATGCGGACAGATTTGCATGTCTCCTTCGAAACAGTTTTTCCTCCCTGATGTTAGCTATGCAAATAGAAGCAATCTTTTATTGAGAGTACAGATTGTCCTTTCAGACGAACAACCGTCTTCAGCACATTTCCTTCACTCGGTAGCATTCCTTTACTGAATCTCTCCCACAGAGAAGTACGTTCAGAGAAAGCTCAATTTACAGTTCAGAGTGGCTTTGGTCGTCGTCCGTCCCCCCGTTCCCCCCGAGCTGAATGATAACACTTTATCTAGAGTAGGAGACAAAGCAGACAATCTGCAGCATGGTGCCAATATACAAACCAACCAAAATAATTTCTACTCTAAAATAAGTGAGAAATTAAAATTCTTCCAATGACTCAGAAAGCTTAATAATCGCAGAAGTTGACAGACATAATCCTGAGGACTAGAGGACTTGCTACCACTTCTGAAGACGTCAGAAATTTCTGCATGCTTATCTGTCAATAGAGACCAGTCTGCAATATATAGTACATTGAGACCTACACACTCGTCGCTGAGCAAATAAATTCTGCAGCATAGCTGTGCCGACTGGCAAGCTTTCCTAGTGGCAACCAGACAATGCTGTGCTTTGAAGGTGTATTGTTTCAGCAAAGCTTGTATCTGTCCCAAATTGCCCATCTCCCCTCATCCCGTTTAAAAGGATTATTTGTTCGCTGCTCTGCCTCGAACAGGGCTTTGGCTGGAATTGCTGCATTGCGATTACGGTTTGGGATTATGTCCCACACTCTAGCAGATAGGTGTTGTAGAGTAACATTTACGTGTGGACCGTACCTATGGTGAAAATGAGCTCTGAGCAGCCGGCCTGAGCAGCTCCCGTTTCCCTCAGAAGAGCTGTTACGCTGAAGCCTTTGGAACGACTGGCTAAACGTAAGAACAGAGTAGTAAAAGGACGTTCATCAGTGCAGCTTCAACCATACTGAAGTCAACGGCAGAATTCCTAACAACTTCAGATTAGTCAAGATTTAGCCACACGCCTTCCAATCACACAAACCAGCCAAAATCTTATACTGCTGCCTGAATCTCCAACACGTGTGCGTGACAAACACAAGTGAGTTGGAGCTCCCAGAAGATGAGGCACAGACAGGTTTGCCACCTTCACTGAACAGTTTGCAGGGCTTATGATGAGCTCTTTACAGGGAGCAATTCCTACCCCTCTTCTTCGCCGAGCTCGTTTCTCATTTCTGCTTGGTAGGTTTTCCCGCAGCCTGCAGGGAACAGGAGCCCGCTCCTCTGACTCACCCCGCAGCGCGGCCGGGAGCCGGTCACACCGCAGCGCAAAGCGCTCCCGACATCAGAAGGGACTCTGGCGAGACTGGAAGTGAATCGGGAAAGCTGATAATGTCACAAGTACTGTAAACTATATAAATAAATAACATCTTTCAGAGTTACTCTGTAGCTTGATTAGCGCGCCCTGTAGAGTATCTCTTGCAATCCCCCACCTTAAAATGTCAAATAGTACAAAAAGCCTTCGCGAATTTGCGTAGGGCTACAAACCCGTATTATGGATTGCTGAATTCTGAAAAGCTGAATGTGAGTAAACGCACTGCTACATGACTGCAAGCTGCATCACCACAGATACCACAATCATTTCCCAACAAGTATAGCTCACTTGTGTTTATAATAATTCAGTGTGCTGGCAAGCACCCTCTGATAGAGTTTCTAAAAATAATGACGTGTTAGTAATACAGCAACTCCAGCAGCCTCCGCTTTCAAACCTTTGGAGAGAGCACAAGACTCTGCGCAGGTTGAAGGAGATTCTGCTCGACTTTTCAACAATCAAGTTTCATTCCACTTTCACGGAATTTGAAGCAAATAAATGCCTTGCGGCAGTATGATTCTGTGAATATAAAACCATGCTTGAAGCAGATTTCAAATAACTAAATGGTTAGCATATTTGAAATGTAGAGTCTTTACAACACTAAATACTAAAAGATACATGTATTACTGCTAAAATGCACAAAACTTAGAGTAGTTTTTCATTATCCAAGATGACATGTGCAAATGTAATGGATATAATTCTTAGCTTTGATAAGAATGCTTTAAATTTTATTTAGCAACATGAAAATATTTTAAATAATTCTGATTTAACATAATCCCTCAAATAATATTGCTATTCCCACATCTTGATATCCCGTGGTTTATATTTACAGGATGTGGAGTAGAAGTAATTTTAAAAGCAGAAAAACTTTTTTTTTTTTAAATACATGAACTGTTTTAAACACTCACTTCATGTAAAACTTAGGCTGTAACTTTCTCAGGAAAGGACTATTATCAGCCTCTGATGTCTTGCTTGAAAGGATTTTCACTGTTGGATGAATACCTTCCTTTTTCATTTTGAAGTAGCTTGCTTTTGATAATAAAAGCATTTCAAATGCCATACTCCAGAGTTTCGTGCCTGTGTGTCCAGCAATCTGTTGAATACTAACATTAATGATGAGTAAGTAGGCTCCTGTTGCATTATTTATTATAAACAGTGATTATATATTATTCTTTGCCATTAAAAACAAACAAACAACTCTCTACATAGTAGGATTAAGAACAGAAGACTTCAACAAGTAACTGAAAAGGCGGCCAGTCAGGTCATAGACGTTTATAGTTGAATCTCTCTTTTACCGAAGATAAAAATCCCACCTTATAACAAAGTTTATATTCTCTTATTCTTTTCTAGAATACGTAAAATACAGCCTGGGAATGCTAGTCGCCCAGGAGGTTATCCTTTTCAACCAGGGATGAAAGGGAAGATGAAGCTTTCTACCAAAGCAACGGAAAACCTCCGAATTTACACCACAGTATGCAGCGCAGCATGGATTTTATTTGCACAACTCATCTAATCAGAAGCCAATTTTTCTTTTGCCTTTCACTGCCAACACACTGCGCCCCCCTCGCCCCCACGGCCTGGGGAGTCGGCACATGACAGGCCTGGAAACCGGAATGGTATTTTGGCAACGATAATGCCTGGGCCTTTAATGCTAGAATTAGCTTTTCCCACCTATATAAGACGCAGCCCAGCATTTTGCTAGGTTTATAATACCAGAGAATTTAAATAGAGCAAAGATGAGGTTTTTCCTTGTTATTTATTCATTCTTTTTGGAGACAGAAACCTGCACGGTCATACTGCTGACTTTATTAATGTATTTTTCTGTACATAATTGCTGACTTTTGGAAGCTACCAATGCCATCCTGTTAGATGAAAAAAGAGATAAAAGCACCAGATTTTACACGAATGTATGCAGTAATACATTTTACAATGAAATTCAATCTGGAAACCAAGTAAACAGGATAGATTTGGGTTTAGAATAGCTTTTTGAACTAGAAGAGTCATAAAACATGCACGTTCCTAAATTCTTCATTACTTGACAGCTTTTCTCAAATAGGAAAACAGCTAGATAGTACAGAAAGCAATCAAGACTCTGTATCTGGTTTATTATCTGCAGTGTTCTGTGGCAAGATCTACACCAGAGCTGCTCTGGCTGGCACCTTCAGCGTTAAGACTGTGTCAGCATTTCCATTATAAATTGAGGGCCTTATAAACTCAGCTTTAAAGAGATCACTGTGTACTGAAACTCAGCATACCATTTTTCCATGCAGCAGCAAATAGTTTATTACTGCTATTAAAAAAAGTGATGTTATTTCCAGCTCTTCTGCTCAAAGTTTTATTCTTGTTTCTTTACAGAGAAATACCAAAAGATACAGCTTTCAGGGAGAAAAACGCCCGACAATGAAGCCTAATAAAGTCCAGAATCGTTTCCCAGGGAACTTTGAGAATGTGTAGGGATAGGGTGAAGGCAGCACTGCCAATTCTTGACTCTCTGAAAACTCGACTAAAAACTACGTATGGATTTCTTGATTCTGCAAGCTAATTTACATGCCTTGCAATGTGCTATTTGTCCTCCACTCACATGAAAAAAACAAAACAAAAATCAGCCTGCTCCGTGGTACTTTCCTTCTTGTAAAACTAGCTTCTGCTCTGCCCGTGTCTGAACACGGTAGTCTGCCCTTCCAGGACAGGAAGGTCTTTTAAGAACAGATGTGCAAGCCGATGGAAAGGCTAATTAAGAAGGGGGAAAGCGGGGGTGCGTGCGGGGATTACACAGGAACGACAGGCCCGGAGTGGGCTGTAACCAACGGCAAATGCCTCAACAGAAAAGGATGAGAAGAATGGTAATCTCTAGGCCCGGTCTACTGTGGTCAGGGAGATACCTTTCTCTGAGTGCAACCTAGAGGAAGGTTTGTTGAGGAGAGAGGAGGGACAGAGAACTGATTTTGCCTTGACAGAAAACCTAAAAACACTTGAGGAATGGAATTCATCACCTCTACCTGCAGATGTCAACAAAGTCCTTATCTGCACAGAACAGAGGCTTTCCAGATAGTCATCTGCACTCCTTGTATAGCAAGGGGAAAGAAGGAAATTCATAGCACTATTCATTCGAGCTATTTTAAACATCTAGCTAAGGGCAACATGAATTATGTGCTAGAAATGCCTATTAGAGTCCAGACAGCAGCTCCTGAAGTAGGTCTCCAAACTTAGACGTGTAATATAAAAGATGAAATCGTTGTGTAGCATTAGCCCTGCGTAGCACTGGCAGAGAAAGCAGCCCTCGAACACTTCCCACACCGCTTGCCTACTAATGCCGGTGCGCAGGTGAGCCGTACTGATTCTGCTGTCCTCAAAGAGACGTGGGAAGAAATACTTGCTTCTCACATAGCTTTTGCCTGTTTTAGAAGACCTCTGAGTTTTCAAGAATATGCTCCTGGTATAATGAAGGCTAGCTGAAGAATGCTGTACCGCGCTCAGGAATTGCTTCTGAAATGGAAGATGCAGAAACAGCTCGGCATGGCTCAGCTATGAGCATCACACACTGGATACCAGAAGCGTGAACGCAGCCCATTTCAACTTTCTGCACAGCTAACTGCCGCTACGCCTGCACGGATGGATGAACAGACAGACAGAAGGAAAGTCTTTAATGCCAAGTGTGTTTTCACTCTGCGTGTTAGATCTTAACGGAGTGACTGCTCGTTCTAATATACTTCATCACCCCCATGAAAACAGGACAGGCAGATAAACAGTTATATATACGCGTTACTTAGGAACAGGATTTGCCCCATTTTGTTCTATTTATTCTTTGCAGTTCTCGGACATTTAGACTTGGTTCAGAAATTATAAGAGAAGCAATTAAACCTCTTTTCCAAATTCAAAAGCACCACCATTTTCCATACCGTCTCAAGTCCTAGAAAAGGACCGGCGCGGGGGCTAGTTAAAGATGATGGATGACGTCCGATGAAGTGCTGAATGCTGTGTCAAGGACAGTATTGCCCACAGAAGTGGGCAAGAAGAGCAACACCAAAAGAGAAAATTAAGATCTCTCTCTGTGGACTGCATTAACTAATCTGAAACAACTAAACTCTTGCAATGGTTATTTGAATGGGCGGGGGGGAGGAATCACTTTTCATTTTATTTCATCTTTAAAGATGGCTATCAGTTTTTTCTTGTGCTGATCAGCAACACATAAACCATTTGGTGCCTCAGTACCATCTCAGGAAGGAGACTTAGCCATAGTTTACACTGAAGCATTGAAGGATTTGGTTTTTCCCATTTCTTTTTTTTAATCAGATGGATCAGTTTATGTACAAAAGTAAAAAAAAAACCAGAAAATTCAATCCAGAATTGAATTTCATACTAACCAAAATATGTCTCTCATTTTGCAAATCACACTGGTAAAAATACAGAACAATGTTATTCCTCCACTGCCCTTTTAAATTGTCACACAGTGGTACAGCCCTTGTAAATTAGGGCTTAGCACAGGGCAAGTACAGACAATTGCTACTTGCCATTAGAGCTAGGTCAGGTCACGGGATGGAACGGCTAGTTCAGAAATTCTTCTCTTCCAACCCACTGGATCCAAGACAGACTAAAAATTTGAAACAAATGGATAAGGAAAGTGAATACTTCAGAAATATGGCCTAAAGATGTGGCCAACAGAAGCTCCGCTACAAACTCATCCTCTTCAAAGGACTGCAAACAATCAAATTTATTTCACCTTCTTTTGCTTCTTGCAGTGAAGGCTTAGCTAGCTAACGGTGATTCAGATGTCTCTCCTGTGAATATCACTGTGCACAGCAAACTATCTCCAGTTAAGAGAACAGCGATCCACAATGCTCAGAGTGGTAACGCATAAGGCAATGGTATATAGAAAGATAAAGACGATAGCATAGTAGCACTAAAGCAGACGCTTGCTATTGAAAACTATCTAATTTGTGAGACTGCCTACAGAATAAATATTCAAGCTAAAAAAAGCACCATGTTTGTCATCCCTTAACTAGTCTGTATTTTTTATTTAAATATATTACATTTTTTCCAATGTGTAAAATTGAATAAAACTGTATTTCCCTCACTTGATTGTTTTTTTCCCCTCCAGCCATTAAAAAATCATCCCAAGATTTCCATATTACAGACTATGAATGTCAAGAGCTTTTGACCAAAACCAGAATAATAGTAAAGACCAATCTAAAGGCAAGTTAGTCGGCATTTTTTCCCTTTTATTTGATAATATATGATGTAGTATGTCACGATCACATCCCTTTTCTGACAAATTGCTGGCAATATATACAGCTGATGGGGCGGCTATATATACTTTTCTGCATGGAGAATTTGTATTCATTTCTGAACATGAGTTCCTATATATCTGATATTTATTCACAGTCCAACTAAGGTAGAAATATTGTAGTAGGGTTTCACTGTGTAAGGAAGGTCTATTGAATTCTTCAGATATACATTTCTAATCCTAGACGGAGCAGAAACGTGCATCTTTTATATACACGATTTAACATGAGATACTATTTTAGTAACACTGTTGAACACTAGAAACTTTTCACCCTCAGTTCCTCTACAGCCATCAGCTCTCTCACTGACCTGCTTTCTCTTAGGTCAAACCCACAAACAAATAACCCCCAATATGGTTAAACAGATTCGACTCATAGCTCTCCTAGTGGGATATAAAAGAGGATGCGTCAGGGTTTTAAACTTGCCTAGTAGTAGCAATTTTCTGAGTGGACTGCTGTCTATTCTTTGCAAAGTTTCGCCCTCACGGCGATCTATTCCGAATAACCAGGGTAAGAAGGGGTTACTAGCAACTGTTTTACGCTGAAGGGGTATCGCTGAAACTAAGAAGAATGGCAAGTGGAACGAAAGAACTGAGGAGCATTCATCCCCTCTAGAAAAAAATAAACTGTCAAAACCCATCGTGCTATATGTCATAATATAATAATGCCTTAAAATACATTATCGTACGATTCTGAATAAGAGTTAAGATTTTTCCTCATCTGCATTGCAGTCATGTAATTGTCAGTTGCTAATTACTAATTTTGTAGAAGGCTTCTAGCAAACAACTCTGCCTTTCCCCTACACAGCTTTATCAACAGCGGTTGGCTCTGCTCTGGGTGATAAAAATTATTCCTGATCAAACACAAAGCTAACCACTAACATATCTGAAGTCCGCTGCCTCAATGATACGCAGAGGTCTCCCATGAAAGCATTTCCAGTAAAAAATGGAACCGGTATCCCTTTCCCCACCAAAATTCAGGGTATCCACAGAAGCGTGAAGTTTTGAATGACCTCCGACGCAGGGAAGCGGACCTCACGGCCTTTGGGGGAGGCAGCACCAGAGGAGCAGCCGTTCTAGTTCCTTAATTCCACCGAGTTCCACATTCTGCAGATGAACTTTGTCACCACCTCCCAGAGTCCGCCTGAGAGCCGTCACGTGCATTGCACGTGTGAACCCAACCCTGCTTCCGCTTTCACGTAACGGAAATTTTGCCCGCGACAGTGTCTCAGCCAGAGTTTAGGCAACCGATTGCCCGTTTGCCATACGGCACCAGCCCGAACGAGGCGCACGTCTTCGGTGCCCGCATGCAAGTCTGCCGGCCGCTGCGCGATGCAGAGTTTTGGCCCTTCGCGACTGCTGAACTGTGTTTATCCTAGCTTGCTCTTTTTGGGTTTCATGCCCCAATCCCAGCTGATATCTTAGCAGCATAAGTAGATTCTCTGTACTTTCACAACAACATTTATTCTAAAATTATTTCTAAGAAAGGAAAATAAAAGCCGAGTTGTGAGAAATGCAGACTTGCTGAGTCGAGAGTTGCCATTTCTGTTTGTTAACTAAATATAATACAATACGACTACTACAACGTTTTGTTAAGGCACTTTGTATTTTTATCACAACAAAGATGCCTTTGTCAGGTCTCTGAAACAGTTGTCCAATACATGAGATTTTTGAAGTGTTTCCCACAAATACAGCTATGCACTCACAGACCCCGAATTACAAACAATGCGAGTATTTGTTATATGCCACAGTATACATACACACTTAGCAGTAGCCTATTGCGTTACGTATGAAATATCATAGTAGCCAAAAGAATTTGTAACAAGGCTTCCAAATAAAATTTTTCACAATTGGACATAAGCTCACACTGTACTTAATATTTTATAATGACTTGTAATGAAATACATCCTGCTTGCCCAAAACCACTTCTGTCTAAAACAGAAGATATTTGAAAGGTCATAAACACTTGGTAGCAGTAGGACTGCAGACGCCGCTTGAATGTTTTCACTCAAGATAAATAAGGCTGTAGCAGCTGCTGCTCACAGCCCCAGGCCCATGCCCTGTATCAATCAAATACACACAAACTTGTTTAACTGGAAGAGTCTAGATTTTTTTTTTTTTTAATGCTAGCAACGATAAAACATTGCAGTTTTTCCCTTCAGCTTAATAGAACAAATATTTCAGGCACACCCTTACTTAGCATCGTAGGTCCTCCAAACAAACTTCTGTGGGATAGATTAAAAATGACACCTTGCTAAAGAATGTTTTATATGTAGACAAAATAAAGCAAAACTTTCACCAAAATGCTTTCATTCCCCACACTTCCTATGGCATCTTGCCTAGCCAATCACCTCTACCCACAGTATTTCTGGGCTTACTACAAATATGAGAAACCACCACAAAGAAGTTTTAAGTTTCAATTAATTCTTTATTTTTGAAACTTTTTTCACTAAAGAATGCCAGTACCATTTGGACTGAGCGCCTCTGTGACTGCCATGCTTCATGGCTGACTAAATTGATTCCGCATGGTAACTAAAACTAAGAGCACATAGGAACAAATTTCATAATTCTCCTGTGGAAACACTGAAGTATGTCTTTGGTATGTGAATCGTTACCACAGCGAGGATCAAAGAAGTGACTCCGGGGACAGATCCTTTAGGAAAACGAGCACTGCTGCAGAGACACGGGGGCACATCCCTGCAAGGTGCACAGATCTGTAAACCTCTGACGCTTTTGTACTAGGTTTGACGTACTGTAGCTACTTACGCAATTGGTTACGAGGGTTCTCCGTAAACAGCTATTGTTGGAAAGGAACAAGGGATAATAAATAGGAAAGAGAAAAATCAGACATACTTTTTTTTCCCCCCTTTCATTTTCAGTATGAAATTTAGCGTCATTTTGGCATGAGAACACTTAACGTACTGTACTGCACACACGAAAGTCAAACAAAGAAGAGAATCAGTGAAGTTTCTGCATTCCCAATTTTTCTGCTGAAATGTTCTCAGGCTGGCAGGAAAGGTACTATGCACTGCTTAACAAAATTGCTAGCTTATAGAGACTGAAATGAAACCTGTACTGGCAAGGGATGATTTTTTTTTTTTTAATTTTACTTTTTTAAAATAAAAGCTTAGGGATACTTTGTGATTTTGTACTCACAATGTCTACTGAAGAGCTACAAGAAGGTTATACTGGCACAACGTGGAGACTGTTAGCTTTTTCATAGGAAAGCTGCAGAGTCATCATATGGCCTTGCTGCAGTGAGCAGCTGTCTTTCTGTGCTACATTTCACCGAACGAAAGCGCAAGAGAACGAGAACACACAAGCAATGAAGACCAAAATCTCTTCTAGTGAATCTGTTTTCACAGCTGGAGACAGAGTGCTTACTATTCTATATACAGCATCACTGAGCTTAGGAACTCAAGTGGGCAGTGTTAAATTGCACAGTAAAGCAATTTAAGCAAATGACTAATCTAAACCCTTAAGTTTCATTCCTACTTTGGTCTTTTTAAAAGTGGCTTAAAAACATGAAACATCAATCCCATTGCAACAAAGGAAAACCAGAAGATTAGCCTTGTCACCTTAAAGCAAAATCCAGGCAAATACAAACAACAAGACAGTTTACTAAGTTGTGCCAAGCTACTGGTACAGTTGTTTGATCAGGACTTGTGGCACACAAAAAACAGGACACAGTTTTAATTTCCAGAAGGTGTTCCCCCCCCCCCCCCCAAATTACTATAAGAAAGATTCCCCCCCCCCCAAATTTCTTGGTACCTTATCTGCTAAGTCAGTATCTTGATTGGAATTATCCTAAGATTTCTATAGTCTTAGCTATTACTGCGTTACAATACACATTTTGAAATTGTGTAGAAGTACACACGTGTGTACATTATACTTAGAAAGTGTCAAAGTGCTTGTTTTTAAAAACAGAGTGCATGAAGAAGTCTTCACGCAGCAAGGTCTCGGCCAACTAACACGAACACTTAATTTGTCATTTGAATGTTCTGATCTTTAAAAATCTTTCCAGCTGACGTAACACTGAATTAAGAAACATGCGTGACATTAGGATCTCAAAATATTACACTGGATGTAATCATAACTGAGAGCAAAGTTACATTAGATTAGAAATAGAGATGATTCGTGGCTTGCTCCAGAGAAATGCAGAACATTCTAGCACTGACAATAGAAGTGCTGCTGTTGCCTCAAGCCTAGAAGCCTTGGTACGGCAATGCTGTACGTCCTAGCGGGGCATATTCAGCATCATACTTACTGCGGTGCTGGCTGTTGTAGGACCAGGGGTGCCACGGCCCTCTTTACCAACAACCTGATTTTGTTCCTCAGGACCACGGGTGACAAGAATTCTGAAGTGCTGCTGCCTCGTCTTTTGATCTGGTCTGATTTTAAACAAGCATCCCTGCCCTTGAGGAACCCGCTCCACCGAATTGCTTCTAGATATTTCTGACCCATTCCTGCCATTTCCGTGCAGTTCTGAATTCAATCCATCATCTGTGGGGCTAACTTCTTCTGCTGGCGGCTGGACAGGGTAGGAAGTACTCCTTTCTAGCCGTATCCGAGGATACCTCACCAATCTGTCCCCTTTTGTTCCAGTAAAACCAAAGTTATATTCGCCTCCTGCTCCCGTACTACTGGTCTGCGGTTGCTGTAACTGGAGAACAAAGAACTTTTTCCCCGAATTTGCTGACATATCTGGCACATGCTGCAAAGACCAGCGCCGGGGTTCAGGGGTGGGAGCATTATTTTGAGCCTCAGGACCAAAGGGCAGTAGAGTAACCTGAGGCACGTCTGCACTTGAAGCCCGATGCTGAATCCTCACACCGCTTATGTTTAAACCCGAAGCTGCTTCATTTGCCTCATCTTCTCGGGTTGTTGAAGCATCCTCACTCTGGTTATTAGAAGGGATAGTACAAAATATTCTGCGATTAGAGCAAACAGTTCCATTAATCTGTTGCCCTAACTCTTCCGTCAGCCTGGGCGGAGAATTTTCAGGAGTCACCTCTGGACTGCTCGGAGAAGAAGAGTGGTTTTCAACAGGGGATGCATAATGCTCCCGAAAGTCTGAGAATTTGCAAGGAAGCGTCTCCTCAGGAGATTCCAGGGTCGTACACTCGTCCGCGCAGCCGTTCGCAGCTTTGCGCTGAAGAGAGATCTGCATTGACGAGCTTCTCGTTGGACGCACATCAATACTGTTCAGCAGCTGGGGAATAAACATGGATGTACTTCTCTTTAAGGAGCCCACTTCTTGCAAATCGCCGCCACCACCATAATCTGCTCCGTGTCGGGAGAAAGCGTGAGGACTGTTTCTTCTTGGCAAAGTGTGGAATGCCATGAAAAAGTCATCTTCTCTCTCCCGGTCGAGGATCTCTGATTCGGGGGCTGTGTTGCTTCGCCCAGAGCCAAAATGAAACCGCAGCCGATGGGCCATGGTTTTACAGAGAGAAGAAAAGGAGAGGGAGAACAGCAACAATTCAGGCACTGCCAGAAGTTAAAAACCAAAGACATAAACTCCAAGAAAAAGTGTCCCATCTGCCAAACTGTTAGCACTGCAGCCCTGATAGCGACAGATAGCAGAAATAGCCCAAGTGGCAAGCAGCATTCCAGGCATGATTGGGTAAGAGCAATCAGCGCTCCTACACACTGTGACATAGGGTAGGGTGGTGGGAGTCACGTGGCCTGGTTCCCCCTCTCCAATGTAAGCTGGTGGGGGTTTTGTTTTTTCTTTTTTTTTTTTTTTTTTTTTTTTTAATGCCAGCAAGAGCCTGAAACAGCACCTTCACAGCTGCTCCTTTTCCATCAGAGAGGAGCGGCCCCAGCGGGAGAGCTCTCACAGCTGACTAAGGCAGCGAACACACTCGGCGCTGCTATAAATCTAAACCACATCACATTCACAAGGCGCATTTGTATAAAGCACACACACAAAAATTTAACTACAACAAGCCCACTTCGATTTAGTGTTAAAGTTTAAGTCAACGCCACATGCAAATGAGAAATATTATTTCAAGCTTAACATTTTGGTGTGTGTTACAGCATTAGGCTATCATGGCAGAACATGAATAAATATAGCACGGTTATGCTTTCAATTTTAACTGTGCTCATAACATGATTAAGCAACAAACTTCTTGCCTTTAAAAAGCCACAACTTTTACATTGTCCCTACAAACGCAACATAACCTACACTACCCTGCGCAGTCCCTTTTAATAATTAAAAATTACGACAAACAAAGCAATCGTACATATGGCAAAGATTTCTCACACAATAAAAACAGCAGAAATGTGCAAGATGGCAGGAGATAAAGTTTCTTTTTCAGTTTTACCAGGCAGTAAAGACGAGTGAAAACCGGAGACGGGTGTTGCATGTCGTTTTGTACCGATTTGTCTTAAACACCGTACAGAAACTCTGCCCATTGCTGGCCAGCCTCCAGTGAGAAAGTTAGCAATATTACCACGAGTGTGAGTGCCAGCACGGAATACAGTTACGCGCTCTGAGAGCCAAAAGACCTCAGAAGAAGAACAGGCAGACAGGATACACCCGAATGTGAAACAAACACCCTAAATCAGCTCCATTACAACCCCGAAACTCGGTGGTCTGAGGATACTCACATTTGAAGTGTGCTCACAACAGCACTTGTTAGCACATACTAGAAAAGAAACTCTGTTTAGCAAGAAGCGTAGCTTCATTTCAATACACGGACATTTGTTCCCTGGGAGAACTTGAAAGCGTAAGTTTTGTCAACGGCTCTGAAGATTCGTAGGTGGAGGGTCAACGCTCTGTCCAGACATTTAAACCTCTGTTTGCAAGCAGCTTGTTTTCAAAGACAGAAAATGACCAATCACAAGAGAAATGGGAGCTTGAAACGATGCAACTGCCAACAGACAGCACAATCCCCTATTGTTTTAAGTGGACTGCGAGCCAAGAAGATGAAAAACGTGAATAGCTTCTACACAGCAACAGTACTGCAGATTGCCTTGTGGAAGCACAGGTGTCAGTATTATTTTATCGCATTTTTCAGATAAAACATATTATCCAAGGACACAGTCTCTCTTTGCACCGAAGATGAAGCTCGCGTCGTGTATTCTCTGTTTTGATTGGTGGACAGAAAGGAAAGGGCTACTGCAAAGACAGAAAGTGCTTTGATAACCTGGGAACGTGAAGAAGAAAAACAGTTCTTGTCAGAAAAACCATGTGAGTATTGACAAAACGTATTTCAGAGTAAAGCCAAAATAATCAGTTCATTCTGTAAACATAACCTGATGGAAATCTGCTACTCTCAAAAGCCCAACGTACGTGGCTTTGTCAATCGCTCAGAACACCTACTGAAAGGAGAGCAACGGCTCCTAAAACGCAGGTTGCTGCCTTTGCAGGGAGGTTACAAGCCCAAGGGCAGACTGTCCACAGAAGTAGGATTGCAGGAAGAATAAACAGAGAACGGTTCAACAATAAAGGAGTACCTAAACTGCCCGTATAAGGCCAGCACTGCATACAGGAACTCAAAAATCTGAAGCAACGTATCTGAAATGAGTACACCAAACCTGACATTTCTCAGCTGCCACTGCATATAGTGTTCCCCTGAACCGCCACCCTGTGCTGTCCGCAGGGACGTCCCCGGGCATGCCACTGCCCTCTGCGGGCCAGAGCCAAGCCTCTTCCACCAGTTCTGCCCTGTCCTCCACGCCAACACAAATGTCTTCCAGCCATCCCCCAAGACACACGCGAGCCACGCAGTAATGTCAGCCCAGCCCTGGGCCCGGCCTTGCAGACTGTGCCCTCACAGTTACGGCTCCAGGCCTTCTGCTTCAGCATTGTCTGCATCAGCTGGCAATGGGAGAGGACCTTAAAGCTGGGAAGAATTGACCAATGATCTCCTTTAAGTTCAAAAGGTATAGGACAGTTTTAATAGTGCAAGTGCTCGTTACGATCATTATATGTCAATCAATATGGTCACAGTCAGCCCACTCTCAATGCACACTGTCACAGATTTACCAATTTACTTCCTCCTAAAGGAGGTTATAATCATTTGGCTGCAAGTCCTTTTTTTCCCCCAAAAGATTACAGCTTGTATGTTTTTCTTCACTCTACATTTAACAGGAGACAGAGGAAAAGAATATATTTGTTTGAAGGCAGATTTTTCTATACCTTTTTTTTTTTTTTTTTTTAATAAAAGGATCTTCACAATACTGATCCTAATTTTCACAAAGCAAACAAGCTTAGTAGAGATTGTACTGCACCCAACCAAGAAAACATAACACTTGATCTCATAAACAGAGAGATGGTGTTACAATTTTCAAACGACAAAAATCCAAAGTCATTCACCCAGTATGCCATCGCACTGGCGTATTTAACCTAATATGTTTAGAATGCCCGTGTCACTTATTCCACGTATGGCTGCATGAAAACCTCTTCTACTTAATCGTACTTAACCATAATGCACTATGAGGGCGGTGAGGTACCCGAACAGGTTGCCCAGCGAAGCTGTGGATGCGCCATCCTGGAAGTGTTCCAGGCCAGGCTGGACGGGGCGTTGAGTAACCTGGCCTAGTAGAAGCTGTCCCATACCATCTTTAAGGTCCCTTCCAACCCAATCCATTCTATAATAACAAAGCAAGAAGCAGCAAGATGCGGGAAGACTTCTCTAGAAGAGTTACTGCATGAGACAAATGAAGTTCAAAACTAAAAGCACTAACAACATGCTGAGCGTTATGAGGCAGAGAATTGAAAACATAACAGAGAGCATTATTTTGCCATTACCTTAGACCTTCATACACCCACATCTCGAGTACAAGGTGCAGCTCTGGTAACCGCATCCCAAAAAAGGATGCAGACGTATTAAATGGTACAGGAAAGAGACACTAAAATGATCAGAGGATGAGGCAGCTGCTTTGTAAGTGACTAAAAAGGTTGGCACTTTATCAGTTTGCACTGGAGAAGCCCAAGGAAGAATGTGATGAGGTTTTCACTGTCGGAACACTGGGTTAAGGAGGACCATTTTGGTTTGACCCAGCAGAGTACTACTTTTGTGTTTAATGCTCTGACTATCAGTCCCAAAACCAGATGCTTTTTATGCTTCTCTCTGCATTTCTTAGCACACCGACTTAAACAACAGACAAAAATACACCTTTAAGACGTGCTCTATTTTCATCACCTGCATTACACGGAGCCTTGTGACTAGTGAAACGCAATCGAGACAAGCACTCACCAATCTGTTTTCATCAAACACTTCGAACAGGAGACGATGATTGGTTGGGTTTACCTATGAGAAAATTCAAATACTGTCACTTTAGGTTCACTACCTTGATGATAACAATATTAGGTACTAGTTCACACAGCGATTAAACCAAGGCAAACAGAACAGGACTAACAGGTTTTATGTAAATCTTCAGTTTTACTTAAACTGGAGCACTAGAACACTTTGTTTCTAAACCCTACTGCAACTAGAAATAGCCTAGCCGTTAACATTAACCGCTCTCATTTACTGTGTTCAATGCCAGACAGTTACTGCATTTCTCTTACTACAGAAAGCTCCGAGGAGGAACGGCAGGGCCGCTGCATACCATACCGTCGAGCTGCAATTTGGAGAGGACATCCCTGGGCAAACCATGGCTGCTGCTTCTCTCTGCTGTCACCCCCGGCGCGCGCTGCAGCCAGGAAGGGCTGGCGGGGGCTCTTTGGCTGCCCTGAGCACACCAGCAAAGCTAAGGTGGTCTCAGGAAGGGTGGCCTGGCCAAAGTGACAAGCTCTGTGTTTTGGGAACAGGTCCCAGGCTGGACAGACTATCAGGGCTCCCAGATTTTTCTGCTGTACAGCTGCAATGCTCAACTGAGACGTAAGGAGCAAGAGTTTTACTGTATTGCTTTCAGAATTTCATAATAATCTATATTTAGGACTGTCTATCGCTCACCATCTCTAGCCCGTTTATCACACATGCCTGTGGAAAACCCAACAGAAGTCTCTCCAACACTTGAAAACAGCAAATATACCTCCAGAAAATTATTTACATTGAAGTAAATTTAAGCAGAAAGACTGCCAACATTTAAAAGGAAAAAACCAAACAAAAAAAGAACTCTGGCAGGAAGACAAAACAGTCACTATTAAAGAAGAAAAAAGTTCTATAGTATTTGATCCACTTGATATTTTTTTCAGAAAAACTTTGTAAGCCAGGTTACTATGTCCAACTTGTTTAATTAAGAAAATTTAGAAACAATATTCCGCAATGGACCTGTGGTTCTGCAGGGGTGGCGGTGGACTTCCTAGTTTTGAGAAAATCAGAGAATTGTGACACACAAAGGGGCATGCATTACTTTATATATCCACGTTATTGTTTAGGATTTTCTAGACGTTTTAACAGAGCTTCTATGAACTGTCTCTGTAGTTTAAGCAACACAAATTGTAGCAGTTTTGTGTAGTCTCTTTTCCTGGGAAAAGTAAATGGTTAATAAGGCTACCTTGAATAATATCAGTTAAAATTATAAGCACAAATATACATAACAAGCTTGCTTAGTTCTGAGTAAACATATTTCACTTCAAAACACATGAATTTGTTCCTTACAGTCTGTCTTGCAACTCAGCATGTTTATGAGACCAGTATTTATAAAGACGGGCTTCTGGAGGTGAGGTCACCCATTTCTGAATCACGTATGCAGTCGGGATCAAATCTGGGGGAGCCTGAAATGTCTTCGGACAGATAAGCAGTCGAAAACTTTCTTCCACTTCCCTTTCCTGTGCAATGGTCACGATGGTCATCTCTCTATAAAATCCGTCCTCTGTGCCGAAGGCAAAGGCATTTGAACACTTCACCATAAAATGCTCTCTTACTAGGGTAATGACTTTCTAGTAAAATTACAGTATTAAAATTCCTCTGCATTTTTACAGGCAGGTAGCTTAAGTTATCCCATGGCAGAGCCACCTCTATAATGAGAGGTGTGCAAACATCAAAAATCACTGCGATGAAAATGGAAAACCTTCAGTCCGGTCATAATTTAGTGTCAAGACAGTTCCTATGGACTCTGCATAACCTAATAAAGCGTAAGTCCATATTTTCCCCTCTGAGTACATTATAAATATCAAAATATTTCATTAGCTAAAGATGATCTTAGATATGTATTACCCAGCTGCAAAACCGAGAAAAGCTGTTTGGTACATGTTTAAAAATAAGAATTCCACTTAAACCTCAAAAACCTGTGTATTAACGATTATATTGGTGAGAACTATCTATCTAAAAAATCCTATTAGCAGGACAGTCACTTGCTAAGACTCTATAAACAACGTTCAATATGATACCCGTTTTTAACAATCTACAATGACATCTTTTCTCAAGCAGCTGTTTAAGATTAAATTTTAAAAACCACTGAAATTCTACCTAACCGTCTTTTTTGAAAGCTACAGCTGCACTAAAATTAAGTCATTCTTCTTTGGAAACATATTTTCAGCAACTAAATAACAAAGTTGTTATTGCCTTTCTCATTTATATTATGTTGCTTTTGATAATCACTATTTTAACCCCTCCTTTACCACTTTCAAGTATTTAATTTTTTCTTTTTCTGATAAAAATCACTCAGTTTTAGCTGTAACTTGGTTTTCCTTTTAAGCAAGATCTAGAAAGATTAAAATGAAACTACAAAAACACACCCCCAACATATTTTGACCTTTTTGGCAAGTAACATAAAGGCCAAGAGAAATTACTTTTTCCATCTTCCTTCTCTACATTTCTATTTCATTATTTTTTGCCATGATAACTTAAATTTCATACAGCTCTTGGAAATGCCTCCGATTATTCGCCACTGCATTAACATTTTAAAACCACAGCAAACATGCTCTGCTAAAAATACTTTTTCAAATAAAAACAATTTTTTATTTGTCAGATGAATTAACTCAAAAGTTACTCTAAATAAAATCTCAAATTGTGAAACAGTCCATTTTGAATTCATCTTATGCCAATTTCTGCTGATCATTGCATCACTAGAGAGACAGAAGAGCAATAGCATCCGGACAAACATTTTTAATGTAAACACATAAACAACATAAAAAATAAGCTTCTTCCAACGTTAGAAAATGCCATGCGATTAATTGTACATGTTATAATAATGATTGCAAGTAAAGGGAAACTTACTCTAAAATAAAATTCTTCATTCCATTTTGGATTCAGTGTCTGTAAAAGAAATAAACATATTTATGTACTAAAATTTCTTTAGGTTTGCCATTTTCCAATCATCAAAATGTGCATGCAAGTGACAAATTTCTAGGGGAAAAAAAGGGGGGGGGGGGGAGAAAAAAGCATGTCATAAAAAAATTGAAAAAAAATTGCCATCAAATTATTTAGAAATTCTCTACCGAGTAAACCAAACATGGGAGGATATTTGAGTCAGAAGATCCTAAAATAGATGTTAAATATGAATAGGATTCTATGAGTAACATGCAGATCGCTGAGAACCTGTAGAAATAAAACCTGAGGACGTTTCAATTCTCAAGATTCATTTAAACCCATATAAAAAAAAAAAAGTATTTTTTTTAAACACAAGGAGAACTTTAGGGCTACAAAAATAAGGACAGATTTATACTGTAAATTAAACAGCAAAAAAGAACAAAAGGAAACGTTATTCCTCTGAATAGGTATGACACTCTTCCTAACCTCCCCCAAGCCTATGGAGGATTTTAATTTTGTCTCAATAACCTGAATAAAATGTACAGAATAAAATATGTATATAGATTGCAATCTGAAGGGAGCTCAAGCATAAAATAATCAAATTGATAAAAAAAAAAGATATTAGAACCACAAGCATTAATATTTTGAGCAATTCAAATTTGGATAAGTTTAAAAAACAAGTATGATATGTCCAACGGTTTTTGTTTTCATGCCAAATGATTCCCTCATTCTCTCATAGCAGAGATTTACCAAAGAGCTGACAGTAAAAATTGGCTCTACACCCACCAAAATTTTGTTATAGCAGAGAAGGAGAATCTTGGCTGTTCATCTCAACTCCTTGATATATATACAATAGATTTATCATGTCCAGGACACAGGGGCACACTACACTGCATTCCTCTACAAAATGGAAATACAGGAGTCGTATCGTAGCTCAACATGCACTGGCACGATCACATCACGCTGACAACTGTACATCCTCCTTTCCCCTTTAAATTGGGGCTGAATCTCAACCCAACATCTATGTAACTGATCATCAATGAAATGAAACACCGAAATTTGAAAACCCTGGTCTAGAAAATTTAGGGGAAAAAAGGAAGAGAAAAGTAAATAACAGTATAAAAAAAGAGCAAACTCTAAACCTACATAAACAGCTATGCAGGTGGTTAACAGTTGTACTCTCAGAAAACTTTTACCTGTTTATCCTGAACAATCTTATGAGAGAGCACGAAAACATTTCTTGAAAGAAAAGACCATTGTAAAGGGTAGATGAAAAGAATAAAATGAGTGTAGGTGAAGGGCAGGGATACGGGTTGGGGGCAGGAAGAAGCTTTCAATTTGTTTGCCTTAAGGAGCACAAATGTATTCAGCAAAAAAAATTACGTAATAAGAAAAAAAAGTGATACTTTTTAAGTACTTGTCTTCATCAAATGCGGCTGTTATTGGCAAGAGAGGTTCCATGTAATTCAACAAATGAAGCACGGTCTCGTAATAAATTTGAGGGCACTACTGTCCATCAATAATCCATTAATTTTGAATGCTGCTTAACCACAAATACAAATTTCAGGAAATATTTGATGTATTAGGCAGCACAATGTTTGGTAAATGCCCCGGTAACCGGCAGAAATTTCTTCCACCTTTGTAAGTCAAACAATTAGTAAGGTCAAGTCAGAAAGTACAAACACTAGAATCCCAGCAAAGCAGAAAACCACTTGTAAAGAAAGGCTCCAAAAATAAAGGCATGAATAACTTCATAAAGGATATTAGCAGGGAAACAACAGACTCATCAGCAAAATGAGCTATATCCTAAAAAGGGCAAGTATAGTAGAGATAAAGAACTGCCAAGAGTCAAGCTGAGTTAGATCTTCCACGGGATATTAGAACAAACACAAAGAAGGTTTTTCAACCAGATAAATAAAATGAGAACACGGAAAGAAATGATGCTCCTAAGCAATGAAGCTCAGTGGGGAGACTAAGCCTATTTAGATACGGGAAATTATGTTTAACGTTACATATGGGAAACGCAGAATAACTACGAGGGATCAGTACGAAGGTAGAAGCAGTCACGAGTGATGTAGAAGTGAAGTCTTCAGAGCTCAGCGCAGTCAAATTGACACACGAAATCACAAGCCTAGTAGCAGGAATTTAAAAATCATACTAAGCATCTTACAAGATCATAAGATGGCAAACAGCAAATGCAGCCTTTTCTACCGTGGACAGAAGAGAGCATTTCTAGCAGGCCATTCAAAACACAGCTCCAAAAGGCAACGCAAGGCATTAATCAAATTTTACAGTTGGAATAACTAAATGTGTGGAGGGAGGTAAATCAAAACAAAAAGCCTCAAAAATTCAACATAGCTAGATCATGCCAGATGAATCTGAACTTTTTCTGATAACTTTATTTTTTCAGAGTAAGGGAACACTGCTTTTAATCCCTTTGGCTGTAACTAAGCACACTTCATAAGGCTAGGTCCAGCTGCACAGTAGGAAACGTAGCAGACAACTGCACAGGGCATGTAAAAGGAGAATAAGAAGGGGAAACGGCAGGCTCTTCTGCCTTCTCGAAGGCACGTCCTGCAAGACAGTGCCAGACAGAAAGTTACCCATTAAACGGAGGAAGACAAAAAGGAGCAGAGAAATAAGAAACTAGTGAAGGGCTAGACGCCGTCATATTAAAGGAAACGTTACAGAGCTGAAGGAGGTAATTGGCGGTGTCTTTCAGAATCACTCCTGAGACTGAGTTTGCTCAATATTTTTTTGTTAACGCCTAAATCAAAATCAAGATCTACTAACGGCGTTTGGTATTTATGAAATAAACAGAGATTGCAAATTGCAGAGGAAGAATACTGCTTTGAGGGCAGAAGTCTTGAGATGAAATTTAACAATTCAAACCAGAAATGACTAACTAGAACTTTCCAATAGATGAGTTAATAGTACTATTATGGAAATGACTGAGAAAGTCCAGGCTTGAAGTGACAGTTACAAGAAACAGTGAAAAAAGACAGATGCAATCCCAGGAATACATCACACAATCCCAGAATCGTTTAGGCTGGAAAAGACCTTTAAGATCATCGAGTCCAACCATAAACCTACCACTGCCAAGTCCACCGCTAAAGATGAGCATCATCATCTCGTCCTCAGGCCTCTGTCTACGGCCGGGCTGTTGTGCAAACACTGTCCCTTTCCTCTTCTTGCCTAGGGCAGCGCTAAAGCCAGGAGCTTCTCTCTTCCTTGATACAATCAATACAATATTTTCACACCTTTACTACATTTTTTTTATTTATGGTGGTCTTCTCAGAAGCTTTCTTATTCTCCTTTCACATGGATCCAAGGCTGGCAAGTATTGCTTCAGATCAGCCATAGTGCTACAACCTTCTTTCCGATCTAACGTTCCGATTTCAACCTCTCCTAACTTTCTGCACTACAGCCAGTACATTTCAAATGTGTAGGAGCCAAATATGCCGTGTCCTTAGTAATCATGCTTTTATACCAGCAACATTCTTTCAAATAAGGACAATGTCATTCTAATAAGAATTTAAAAAAAAATAATTTAAAAAAATAATTCATTAAAAAAAGAAATCAGAAATTGACTAAAACTCTGGATGTGATCACCATTATTTCCTAAGAAGCAAGGGGGAAAAAATGAAGTCCTACATCCATGCCACACTTCCGATCTCCTCTGCCCCCATTTCACGGACTTGCTACACAGGATTTCTCTCGAAAGCCAAAGGATCCTTGCACCCTCGCCACCTGCTTCACATCCTCTCTGCTATCGTAACTGTCCCGAGTTCGAGTCACAGAGTCACGAACAGCAGAGGTCCCTTCCAATACCTAGAGCATCTAGGCTCATGCTACCTCACCCTGAAATTCTTCCATTTCACTGCAGTGAAAGGTGAAAGATGAAAATCTCCCTCCCATCCTCAGGCATTTGCGGTTAACAGAAGCTACCATACTATTTTAAGACAATACACAAGCACTACAAGAACCGGACTCGTCTAGACAGTTATTTTTAGGTAAGCCATTATTTTTCAGGAATCCTGAAGCATACATTTTGCAAACAAGCCCACCAAAGCGAATGCATAGACTGTTTGTAGGGTGCAACTGTTCACGTGTCTCCGGCCGCCACCGAGTTCTCTCAGATGAAATGAGTTGCCCGTTTAGTAGCTGGGAAAGTCTGAGCCCATATCACTATCGATCCAAAATTACTACAGGGGCCCAACTTATTTTTTAAATGAGAAAATAAACCTTCACCTACACTCATTTTATTCTTTTCATCTACCCTTTACACTGTAAGAAAGATTTATCAGCACACAGACACAGGTGTACTGATTTAAGAGTTTCTCATGAATATTGCCATTCATGATATGACAAAGGCAATCTTGCACTTCAGCAAGAGCACGTTAATTAGAATTCTGGTATAATCTTAATAGCCAGGTATTTTATAATAGCCTGAAAATGACCTATCGAGCCTAAGCATTTTCCGTTCATGTGATTCCAAGAACAGGACTTAATTCCATGCAACTACGTCCCAGGAAATGGCAAGACAAGCAGCACGCTCTCTAGGGAAACAAGACACGCGTATCATAAGAAAACCTCCCACTCACTTGTATGGAATTAGCGATAAATCTGGCACCTATTTAAGGAAACAAAAAATGCCACAGTCCATGTTGTTACTATGGCAACAAACTAGGTACTCCTTTTTGAAAAAGTTAACATTTTTCTCACAAGTTTTAATGTCTAAAAACTTTACATAAAACTAAGCTAGATGGGCTATAAAGAACTTATTTAAAAGGAGTCAATGAACGTAAAAATGCTATTACGAAACAAGTAGCAGTGGTTAACCAGGAAATCTTTTAAAAATTACTTTTGCTTTCCAACGTCAAACATGCCCTGGGTCCTGTGAAGAGATCTGCTCGTATCTTCCACGCTTCCAGGCTTTCACATCGGTTTTCTCATGACACCTGATGTTCTGATTTCAGAACAGCATCATTCGATTTTGTGTTTTCAATAACAACATTTTCCTCACTATACTGTTTTGCAATAATGATTTCAACTGAATCATTGTTGGTTCTAAATATCTTCATAAAAATGACAACTCTCTATTTTTTTTACTTTTCACACAGGTTATGACTTTTTTCCGCTATGCCATCACTACCAGCAAATCTAAAAAACTAAAAAAACCCCATTTCTTAGGGCCCTCGTGACAAATATCCCCTCGCAGAATTTTTGTTTGTGTGGAATGAAATTAGCAAACCAAAGAAAATTTCATTTTGGTTCTCATTAAAAATGAAAACGTTTTCAGTGCATTTCCAGGCTTTTATTACAGCATACCTTCCGTCATTTGGCTCTTTTAAATTCCCATATTAGGAAAATATATTGAAAATGGAAATTTTGAAAGGGAACACTAAAGAATGATCATTTTTGCTAAAAGTCAAATAAATAATAATTAAAACAGAGTTTCTTAGTTCTTTATTTCAGATATGTCTTTCATTAAAATGAAAATGACTTTGACAAAAGAAACAGTGAAAGATAAAATGAGATTTGATAAGCCAAGGTTTAGAGAATAATACGCAACATATTAGCATTTTTTTTCTCTTTTGTTTTTCTGTCAACAGATCACGCACACCGAAGATGCACGCACTTGTTTTCTTATTTTGGTTTGAAAAAAAAAAAGATTATTCAGTTGCTATACATGCATGCAACAATTTAAATAAGCGTTGCATTATGTTATAGAATTGTGTTCCAGTATTCTTAATATTTCCAAAGCCATGGAATAAAAAAAGAGTACATACATACCTTTTTAATAGTTTTTGTCTGCACAAGAGCAAGTTCTCTGTTCTCATCTGCTACATACAAGGAAAGTTTCACATACGGGTCACTGCAAAAGAAGACGTCATATTTAACGGGAATATAATTTTACAGACAAATATAATTTCAGGATAAATCTGTCATTTAATTGGACAACAATAGCAGTTCTAAACACTTTTAGTGAAAGTGTTTTCAGTGAAACCTAGTAACTGGAACAAGCTACTGAAACATTTAAAATGTGTTTGAATATGCTCAGTTAAATACTGACG
The DNA here is from genome assembly GCF_047370975.1 of Nipponia nippon. Taxonomy (NCBI): domain Eukaryota; kingdom Metazoa; phylum Chordata; class Aves; order Pelecaniformes; family Threskiornithidae; genus Nipponia; species Nipponia nippon. Next base: position 2,672,216 of record NW_028262355.1, on the reverse strand, counting down.
ATAGCATTAAAGATAATTTAACTTGCAGCTTTGTCCCATTGCTATGGACAAGAACCACTTGCTTGCATACACCTTCTGCTCACTAGCATGCACGTGGCAGTCCATTTAAAACGAGTCAAGAAAAAAGCTGAGCCATGGGTTTTAGAAGAGCCTCACTGTAACTAACCACTTGAGGTTGACGGGAAAGGGAACAGGAATTATCTTGAAGAAGTGGTTCCAATTTCATTGACCCATGAAACCAAGCTGCATTGTATCAGTGGTGATACCAGCACGGCCCTTCTGTCCACGGATACCCCTGCCCAGACCCTGAGCTCTCCTACCCATGCCACGGGTCTCCTCCTCGCCAGCTGGTCCACTGCAGTGCTCGCTGCAAACAGATGCTTGTACACTCCTCTCACAGGCAATCCACACTCGTGGGTCCCCCCGCAAATGCTGTCATGGACCCTCTCCCCACCTAGTACCCCTGCCCGGACCCAGGCCTCCTACCCCCACCTGGTCCAGCCTGGGGTATGCTAATGCCTTCCATGCTGAACACCTACCCTTCCATGCTGAACAGCACACTGACCCTGCTCCAGCTTTTCAGGCCCTTCTCATTACCAGGTTGCTGAAGATCAAACGCTATTGTAACGGTTTGCACAAACACTTCAGCTTCCGTTCAAATCCAATTTCCAAGGTCGATGAAGCACCGTGAACATTAAGTTTGCAGCTATGGGGTATTATAACTGCTACCTTGAGCTCTCCGGAGTAGTAAGTAGAACTACCACTAGAGCTATTTTCCATTAGAGTTTATCTGCACTTAGGGGAAGTCCTGCCCACCATGCCAGAACCAGCCGGCATAGACAAATCTGGTCTCAGATCTCCCCCCCCGACCCTCCTCTTCTTTGCAGAAGGAGAAGGAAGTAGAGATATTCCAGAGACCATGCAGCGCTCTATGTCAGATACCCTTCAGATATAACACGTGCCACTAAAGAAGGTCACTGCTTTCACCCTAACTCCAGCTGCTTCTCACTATTGCTGTGCTGTAGGTTTCTACCCTCCAAACCTGTGCTTTCTAATTTCTTTCAGCAGGGAGACAGTAGCTACCAGTAAGGGGTGATGTGCAGGAAGGCTCCATGACACCAGTATGAGATGACAGTCTGCTAGATCCTTCCCAGTACCAGCAGAAGAATACTGCATCTGTTGGGAGCTCTAAATGTTGAAGGACTCCACAAGATCTGAAGAAGGCAATCTTGTATGCTACAGCAACCTTAAGTATGCTAGCGTGGTTTCCACAGTACTCACAAATAATACATTCGAATATAACCTTTCTTTTATGGCATAAACTAGCATGGTCATGAAAATGATCCAAGGACTGGAACACCTCTCCTATGAGGAAAGGCTGAGAGTTGGGCTTGTTCAGCCGGGAGAAGAGACAGCTCCAGGGAGACCTCCTTGCAGCCTCTCAATATATAAAGGGGCTTATAAGACAGACAGAGAGAGACTTTTTACCAGGGTCTGTAGTGACAGGACAAGGGGCAACAACAGTTTTAAACTGAAAGAGGGTAGGTTTAGAATGGACATAAGGAAGAAATGTTTTATGATGAGGGTGGTGAGACAGTGGAACAGGTTGCCCAGAGAAGTTGTGGATGCTCCAGGTTGGATGGAGCTTTGAGCAACCAGATCTGGTGAAAGATGTCCCTGCCCACAGCAGGGGGATTTGACTAGGTGATCTCTGATGGTCCCTTCCAACCCAAACCATTCTACAATTCTATGACTCTATGCTGAAAGGACCCAACTGGGAGAAAAACCTCCTGCAGCAACAGAATAACTTCATACAGGTATAATGTCAGCAAGTAGAACTGGAGCAGTGCCTCTGCTTGAAGAGAGGAAAGGGGTGGAAGAGTAAAACGAGGACACTCAACTGCTCCAATGCTTCCTTTTCAAGACTGTGGCACAGTCATCTGGATGCCAATCTAAGGGTTCTCGAAGGAAGGATAAACAACAGACATTCAGATTACCAACCGCTTCATTCAGAGATTCAGACACTCTCAAATACATTTTCTCTGATGCTTTTTAAATTTAAAAACCAATTTTGTGACAGCATTGCTACAGAATAATCAGCAGTTGAGTGTTCATTATACTAGATGCTTCCTTTACTTGGAAAATAAAATACCAGAGTAAGGTGAAAATAAAGTAAGAATAAACAAGACATCATGTTGGATTGATTATTGTATCAGTAGATGCACATAAATGCATCTACTTAAATGGCAATTAAGTTCAGCATTACGTACCAAGGTTTAAAAGAAAACAAAGCATCATTGTGATTAAAAAGAAATGCTGATACTACTTTGAATTGCTTAATGTACTGTGCTGCCTGATATTTACTGGCAAAATAGACTCTTACAAGAAGCAGTAGGAACCAGATATTCATTGAAGCTTGCAGATTGCAGTGTGGGGGAGGAATCAAAGGGAGCCTTTCTGACATAAGCCAACGTGAAGAAAGAAATTTGTATGGAAGGAGGATTAAAAGGCAAAATTAAGGACCTTATAGGGCGGTGAAATGAAAGTCTTAACCCCAACACTGCACAACATTAAGAAACTAAGACTGACTGCTAACATTTGGATCCACAGAAGCATTTATTTTGGGGATCTCGTGGTCAAGCTTTTCTGCAGGTCTGGCCCTCAGTCTTAATTCAATGCTTAGACACTTAGTCCATGTCTAAGAATGTAGTTTTGCCTTTAGTTTTAGCTGGTCTAAGTCTGCTGCTGCTGCTGAAGTTAGCCTATCCTCTCCTCCACCTTTGGCCACATATTCCTGCATCACTGCTGGTCCATCAGATCAGACAGCTGATGTGATTGAAAAAAACACTACAGAAATAATAACAGCCATAATGACAAAGTATAGGTTTTCAGATATAAAATTTCCCGGAAGATAGGGAGGAAAACAAATGCACAGCTGGGATACAGGGAGGGTAGGACTTCACCTTCAATGGAAGCACAGACTCAGCTTAGCTTAAGCCAATTGTAAAACCTCACTCTTAGTTACTTCTGGAATCAAAGCCTATAAAGTATTATTTTTATAGCTGTTTCACTGCACAGGACATTGACAGTCATATGTAAAACTGAAACAAAAAGATCATGTGGGTATAGGGGGACCTGCACCTAAACATAACGCTACTAGCTATGCACACTTAAAAAATGGGAAGATTCTTAAAGAAAAGACTCTTTAATGCTAAATAGGTGGGAATAACATCCTCCCAGTTTTAAGTTATCAATGCATACTTGGGCAATGCTGTTTTCATGAACCCTCAGAAATACTAGAATTTCTTAATCTTAAAATATCCTGGATGAATCTTCTGTCTACAGAAAACAAAGAACTGTGAAGGTGGCAACAGATTTTTTTTTTTAATTATACTTTACTTTTTTTTAAAACAAGAGAATAATTAAGTTTATTACAAATTTTCGTAAGAAAATTTTGCCTTTACTAAACAGACTATTGACATCTCTGCCTGCTCTAGAAGTGGGACAGACTGAGTCAGACTAAACTGTACCAGCAAAGTTCTCACTCCTGAACGTGAGACGGGAATTTATCCGAATGATCAGATATTTGAGACTGTTTACTTACGTGCACTCATTTACTTAAAATGAGCACGTAGCTGGACAGATACTATAGACCAAGGTAAGTCGACACTGCTGTGAGTAAAGCGGCCTTGCACCTCCCTCTACCCTGGCCGCTTGTTCTGGCCTTTGTGCGGCCCCTTCTGCCATGGCAGAGCCCCTCTGCATGGAGCTATGCACAGAAACGGATCAGAGCGAGGGTTCAAGTTAACCGCGACAGGCAGCGGGGAAAGAAGGGGTCGCTTTCCAGCCCTGTCAGCACCCTGGCTCCTTTCAGTGCGTGCAAACGTGCTAACGTTTGCTGTTCTGGGCAAGAGAGGATACGCAGCAGAGGCAGGAAGGGGCATCAAGGGACAGGGCAGAAAATTGTACTTATTTGTTTTGAAGTCACAATGTCATCTTAATGTTTTCTGAAGTCTACCACCTGACTTCATCCTTCAACAAACTAAACATCGCAAATAAACAGAAAACAGCACTTGTTAAGGACATCTTTAAGCCACGCACTGCCAGCTTGGTTTTTTTGTTTTTAGCTCTTTGAATAGCAATGACCATTTAAAAAGAAAAAAAAGAAAACTATTAAATAGAATGTAAGGAAACAAGTACAGAGGAAAAGAAACAAGACCTGAGATTTACCACTACAGTTTCTTATCCAGAACCTGTGACTGATGTGATTTGATGACAGCTTATAGAAAAAGTTGTTTACGTCACGTTATCTGCTTTACATCCTGCTAAATTCAGCATTTCATTCACAACTCTGGAAGCTGCAGCTGCCTAAACAAACCTGATCTAAGCAGCTGTGAAACTTCACGTGAAAGCTCTAGGAACTGAAGGATCAGAGAGCCAAACTCATTTAGCGACAGTGGCAAAGACAGCATCTCATTCACAGATTGTAGCTTCCAGGCCAAAGTTTCCTAAAAGAATTTAGTTATCTGAAGAATAATCACCACACACACAACTTCTGTTCACACCATCAGAAAATAAGAGGACGTGAGTATCGGATACCACAGAACAGAACACTGAATTTCTAGCAGTTTTCTTCTCCACTTGGAATTAGCTGTAAATAGCAAATACTGTTGAAGTCTATTAGGTTGCTTCTCTCACCATGTAGTTCTAACTAACCCAGCAAAAGTTTCCAGGAAATCAGCTGATTTTTCTTCATTAGGATGCAGTATCATGGTAATCGCACTGAGTCATGGCAAGGGCTAAAACCAGACATACTTCCAAAACCATGAATGTGGGTATCTTCTGTGCCCAGATAAAAGACAGACTGAAACTTATTTTCAAGCACCATACACACTAGTTCTTAGTTTAAGAGACATTACAGAAGCCAAACGCTCAAGGAAGCATTTCAGTCAATCCTCTTGAGCTACATCTTTGCTCAGAGAAAGCTGTGTTTTTACATTAGTCGACGCAAAGGAAGGTCTTAGTGAAAACAAGACAGTTCGTTATAGCTTACAGGTTTCAGCCAATTCCACTGGGGACAGGGTTCCATCACATCTAATTTCAGTGAAGTTAATGCTAAATTAAGTTGAAATATAGCAAAAGAAATTTTTTCCAAATCAGCAGATCTTTAAAAAAAATTTAAAATATGGGATGACTCAGGCGTCTTTCTACTGCAGTAGCTAGCCCTCCAGAGTTCAGGAAGACTTACTGGTTTCAGCGCAGTGCTGAACTGAGCTATTTCCAAGCATGTGAATGGGGTTGTGACTCAGCTAATAAACCCACCAAGAAAGAAAATGCTGAGAAGAAAGCAGATGCTCCAAGGCGGCTCTGCAAAAACCGGCTCTGCCCAGCAGGGCCGATGCCGAATCCACCGGATCCAGAGCTGGCACTTCAGCCAGGTGCCTACGCCCTCCCATCTCCATAGCACCACCCACCCGTGCTACGCAGGCAACGGGAAAACTCGGACACGACGGGACTTACTTCCCACAGCTCCAGGTAATAGAAGCAATCTGCAGAGAGTAAGCCTCTCCGCTATTTCCAGTTATTATCCTGGACAAACTTGGTAAATGGCACCAAGGTAAATACTTACTGCGACTTTTCTCTAACCACGTCTCTCTTCAAAATACTGCTAAAATCACATGTTACATTTCCACACGGATTTCACTTCCCTCCCATAAAACACCTGACTGATTCTTACAAGAAGACTGCTAAACAAAACTTCCAGAAACTACAAAGTTGTGTGTGAACAGAACACCTCACAGCCAGAATGTGCCCGTTTTAAAGAGCACAGTCTTTCTGAAGAGAAGGAGCCATTAAAGAACTGCCACTGGACAGGCATTACTGTACAAGAAATACGTCGTCGCTTTTTTATGCTAGGAACATACTCTGACACTTTGAACTTAAAGACTTCATAAGCTCAAAGACCTTTTCATGAAAACCATTGTTAAAGAAAAGGTCAAGTTTACAATAATTAAGGTTGGGTTATGTTCGTTTGTTTGGTTTGGTTTTTACAGTTTCTTTGTGATATTCCTCTTACACCCTGCTGCCGTGCCACCTTTAAACTTCACTTGTGATCAACAACAGAAGGCTCATCCTCTTGCATTACCTGCAAAACTTCTTCATGCAATTCAAAACTTAGTTCTGGGCAGAGACACAGGAGACCCGGGATATTGAGACATCTCCGTCATGAAAACATACGCGAGACTAGGAGCCTTCTAACAAAGTGAAGTCACTGCATCTTCAAAGGCCTGTAACTGCAAATGCCATGCCCCTGTTTTAGAAAAGTAACTGCTATTAAAATTTAAGCAAAACATTCAACTGCTCTAGTCGTGAAAACATAAGAACACCTGCTCTCAGATGTTGATTTAGCTAAAAAATACAAAACCCAAACAAACACAAACCACCACCAAACACACACAAACCACCACCAAACACACACAAACCACCACGTCTAACCAGACCAGTTCTTTCTGGACTCTGGAAAGAACAACAGAAACACAAGAAATTAAGAGAAAAGTTCGGGACTTCAGAATGCCCCCAAAATTTATACATACAATCAGCATGCCTGCGTTTCTCATGGAGAGATTGTACCGTGGAAACAAGCTACTCAATCCTAATCTCAGGCACTTTACCTAAAGGGCACCTTAAAAGCAATTAGCAATGGTTATCCCTATATAGAAAGTGCCTGTTACCAGGCACCGATCAGAACAGATCTGCCAAGCAAAATTCAGAATACGTTACCATACTCTCTCTCTCCCGTGGACTCTCACCATAGGACTCTTAATACCTACACATAATTGACCAGGTTTACAGAAAGACTCGGAACCGACCCATAGCAGCCTTAAGCTTCCGACCCACTAGAAGCTACAACGAGCATTAGCATGCTGACCCTCAGGGAACGCACAGCCGAGCAAGGAACGGACCGGATGCAGCTCCAGTAAGCGTGAAGGGCAATGAAGGCACAACTGTGACGTGCGACCGAGCGCATACATCACAGAAGGAAGTGGGCACGCAGTTTACTGAAGAAATGTTTGTGGGTGGAAAATACTGTTAATACCAGGGAAGGTGGAAAGGGGAAGAATGGTAGATGCCCTTGATACCCTAGAGCACCATAAAAGAATACGCTTATTGTTCAAACTTGTTTACCGAAAACTGAAAATGAATATATGGATTCAGCCAAAACAAAGTCAAACCAAAACCCAACAGGGTATACACATCTCTTCCCCAATTAAATAGTCTACTTTGCTTTATGATTTCAGCTTATGCATTCAATTCTGGATGGAAGATATACTGGGTATACCTGCATCTATCTGAGACACGAACGTGCGTGAATAACCCTCTCCACTCCCCTTCCTCCCCAAATGCTGGGATCCTCCAAACCCAAGATCACAGAACAAAGCAGCTCTGGGGCTACTATTCAACCAAGTCCTGGTAATGCTAGGGAGCAAGATGACTATGAGCTGGATTAAAGAATAACCAGTGGATTATGAAAAGACTTTTGGAAAAAAGAGAAGTCAACTTGAAAACAAGTGTAATGGAAGCACAATTTTTTTTTTTTTTTTTTTTTTTCAAAAAAAAACAGTGCAGACAGAAAGGAGGGAAGAAAGCAGCAGCCAAAACCTGGTTTGACACTGCCAGAAGCTGCCCCACTGGCATCGCCACCTCTGTCTGGGCTGGGCAGGGCATCCTCCGCATCGGGCACCACGGGTACCAGGTAGCAGACCGACCGTCCTGGCTCTGTGTGTGTGTGTACGCCATGAGCAGATTATAGGGGACAGCCTGGGTGCACGTAAAGCTCCAGAAGCTACGTCTCCACAAGGGGTGGTTTAGATCCCAAAATCCACATGCTCCAAAGGTCTGAGGGCTGCTTCTAATCCACACTGCCAACGACAGGGGCTGCATGGGTGCACAAGAGAGAGTCTGAAAAAGAGATGAGAATTTGGGGGGATTGCATGTGGACAGGTTACAGGTGATCACTCACACTTCGTAAGCATCCAGGATTGCTGCAACCTGGTGTGACCACACAGCTGACCCTGCTTTGAGAACCAGGCTGGACTAGAGACCTCCTAAGGTCCCTTCCAGACTGAATTTTCCTATGGCCCTATGATTATACTCAAGTAAAAATATCAGCACTCACTGATCCCAGCGTCAGTTTTTAAAAACACATATCCAAACAACTTCGTACTTGGTCGCTACCACCAGCACCACCATTGTTTAAACTTTCTTGTTCCAAATCACATTGTACGCGGCTCATTGATTTAGATTATATTCTATACAAAACAGTTAAAACACCTAAAAAAAAAAATGAATACTTGTAAGTCTAAGTGTGGTTAAGGAATTGGCTAAGTTTTTTTAAAAATTAATAAATCAGACAAAAAAATATCACTGAATAGTCTGAGTAATCATCCTGAAACTTATTCCTTAATCCAGCACATTAACACTTTTTTTTTTTTCCCCTCCTTCTTTTTTCCCCCCTTCTTCTTCCAGTTTTGGTGCCACTCCCCAGTTTCCAAAGACTTTTGATTACATTTGGCTCCTCTGCACTGCATGTTTCAGCAAGCCAACCATGCAACACCGTGATCATTCTTCAACAAATTTCTCAAGTAACATGACAGAGTTTCCAACAGTCATACATATAATTAGCCAATTCTTTACACTGCAGTTACATAAACTCTTAGTGACTAGAATATAACTAATATACACTTCTTGTGTTTGGAAGTCTATAAATAAAACAGTAAAGCTTTTAAGACACTTATTACTTAGATTCAGGCTCAGATTGCAACAACTAAGTAAACCATCTAATTTTTACGTGCCACTAATTCAGCAGCTCCAGATGAAATATACAGGTTTGCACGTCCACAGAAAGAAAAGCCTCACTTGTCCGAAACGACTGCAGAATGAGAGCTCTGTTAGCAGAGCAAGGGCACTAAGACCACCTTACAGGATTCAACATTAATCCTCCCAAAAGGCTTGCAGAAAATGAGAGAAGACTATCAAAAGTAATTCATATTATAATCTGCCTTTTCATCCTGAGTCACCCAATTCCATTTTTAAAAATTAAATACAGGTGAAAAATGCACAGTATTTTAAACATTTAGCAAACACTACTTTTCCATTCTTGTGGAAAAAATACTCAACAATTTATCTTGTTCAGTTTCTAAATAATTCTGCATTTGTTAGATAACAAAATCATTACCAGCGTGCACGTACTGTATTCAGTTACAAAGGGAAAGGATGAAAGCATTCATTCCACACTACCTTTAACTGTTCCACATGTTTTGATGTGTAAAAATCTTAAATCTACTCCCTGCCAATAATTAATAATCTGAAAATCTCTTCCTGGCATTAGAATATGTTTGACTAGAAAAAGCCAGAACGGACTCAAATTCTTAATAAACATTAAAATAAGCCTTCCATTTAAGGAAAAAAGAAAAACCACACACACACACAAAAAACCCCACAAAACACCCACCACAAGCTTTTGTTGCATAATGAATCCTTAGTACAATAAACCCCCCGATACACCTTTTCTAAGGTTATCTGTATTTATGAAGCAGGTGCTTCTGCTCCTCAGTAAGGAAACATTGACCAGAACTAGCAGAGCATTCACCGCGCAGCAGTGCACGTCCTCACACCACGTGCTCGCGGTGCACGCTGGCATTTCCAGAACAGACCTTGCTCCACACTGCCGGCGGGTTCGTTGCTGCTGGCAGCAGCTCCTGCCTGCATGAGTGCACAGGCACGGTCACCCAGCTGCTTCGGGAGCTGGCGTGCACCGCAGCCCCCAACTCCAGGCTCAGGCTGTTGAGATCTTCTGCAGGGAATTAAGGTGGGGTGACCACAACACGTAACTCCAAAAGCATGGCTTGCTCCCGCAGCAGTGCTAGCTAAGCTGCTCCCACCTCAGCTCCCTAACAGTTGAACTGTTCTTCTTAGCATGTTCAGGTGAACCAGCAGTTTGGTTCACCCAGTACACCTGGCTGCAAAACACAGCAGTTCAGCTGGTACACCGCAAGCTGTTCAGCCGTCACTAACATGGGGAACAACTGCTGCAAGGCAGACAGGACAGAGAGCTGAGGTGAGCAACCCCTTCAGCCGAATCATCGCAAACTGCATGCCAGCAGCCTTAAGAGAAGGCCTGTCCCACCTCCTTGCTGCAGCCAACACGTCAGCTGCCACAGAGCTCCCAGTGCCCCAGCACTACAACCACGGCTTCTGGATCAGCTCCTCTCTCCGTTACAGCTGGTACTTAACCCACGGCGACCTTAGAGCACCCAATGTCTAACAAAAACAGGGCTATGGAAAAAAACACACGGACCATATCAGTAATAGCCCAGTTACAAGGGTGCCGAGACAGGATTTTATAACTCATACTTCAAGCCTGCGTTACCTCAGAGATCTTGCATGACCTCTAGTAAACCTCTTCTCTCTGTGCTTCTCAGTATTCATAGCACTTGGTCACAAAGTCACGTACGCAACTAGATGGAATTCAACAGGGTGTCAAGCAGAACCAAACCAACTGTTATTACAGGTAAAATGCAGTCTCTTGTTTCTAAGCTCTACAGCTGCCAAGTACACTGGACATCATGCAGTACCAACAGGTTTCCTCAAATACCACGAATACACGCAGCCACACCAGGACTTAATGTTAAAATAATGTGTGCCTAACATTGAGACATAGGTTAATACCTGCAGAATGATGCTGATTGGTAAGAAATCTCACCCCATACACGTCTGTCATCTGCTCTGTTAAGTAACACAACAGAAGTTCCTGAGATCAATCCATCTACTAGGAAAAACTAAACAAGCTACAAAGTAAAAGAAGACAGACTAGCTGAGACTTCTTGGAGAGCAGACACAGTAAAAGCATTGAGCAAACGGGTGAAGAAATCAGAGAATGAAATGGGAAAAGAACAAAAGAAGCAGATCCACGATTAAGAATGTAACTACGGTAGCAAAACGAAATATATAAAAGGTATCCCAGAGAACAGACACTAAATGTCAAAGCAGTACCAGAAGCACTGAAGGAACTTTGCAATGGCTAATCACACCCTGAAGTTCTATCCAGAAGCAACTATTCTAGATTAACATGGCATCTTTGCAAGGTAAAACTGGTACTGACATGGAAGACTTATTAGACAACATGAAGATCAGTAAAACTGAGGAAAATTTGCAGAAGAACAGAATATAGCATCTGATCTGTTCAAAAATCACTGGAAAAATTATCAGCAAATTAGAAAGAAATACACACGAAGACAAGAGGCAAGACCAGATTGCTATCTAAGGGCAGTATTTGTAGAAGTGTTGAAGAAAGGCAATCCTGATGATCCAGACCACAGAAGACCCAATAATAAGTGAGACACCTGCTGAGAGTACTCAGAAAAACAACAAACCAACTAGGTTAGAGGGAACTTTTGAGCACAGAAAGCAGACTCAGATCAGTCTGAAGTTCTATTTGCCAGATATTTTCACCCTGAAATTGATGGATTAAAAGGAAGGGAGTCAGGGGATTAAAATGAAGTATTGTTTTCTTGACTTTTATAAGGTGGACAGATTCACTCTTGAAGAAAGCACTATGAAAAACCCCATATGGCACTCCTAGTAACCACAACTACAAAGTGATGTATGAATACTTTCATTATGCTCTAAAAATAAGTTGAAAATAGAGCAACTCATTCCACAGTTCCTTGTGAGCATCAGTCTCGGACTTGAATCACTGCTGATTTGCAGCAGGTTTTAAAACTGAACGCTAGGTAAGTTTAAGAGCACAACACTGTGAGCAGAATTAAGCCCTTTAGTTCATGTAGATGACATCATATATCTGACATATGTTTGAACTAACAGTTTTGCAATTTGCTTGGGAAATTCGCTGTAGAGGTAGCTTTGAGAAAAAGTACTGGTTTTGTCTTGGGAAGACGGTAAACGATTAAATGAAGAAATGTAGCAAAATAATAAAGAAGGAAACTACAAGCAGAAGACAATCTGTATGAATTTTTACACCAGTAGCAGTCTTAACATGCAATCTTAATGAAACCTGCAATATGATAAATTGACAAAATCATGGACCTCTAGAAAGCTGTTGAAAGCTGTTAATGTAGTTAATATCCAAGTGAAAATTCACACAGGTTTTCTAGTAGAATTACTGTAACAACAGAAAGTGGATATAGAAAATGAAACATAAGTCTGGAGGCTGGGGACAGTACAGATGGCAGCTCTTTATAGCCAGCCCTGTACCCAGTTTTACACTGGCCATCTTTCAAATAGGATTACGAGCCCAGGGACTCCCATGAAGAGAGAGGACAGATTGACAGAGAAAGCCACACAATGCAAGCGAGGTCACCGTGACCAAGAGGCTGGCCACTGAAGAGACGACCCAACTGTTACAGCAGGGCATAATAAACCTACATTTAGCAGAACAAAGAGTAACTTCATAATACCCTCTTTATCTGTGAAGGTATTTCTTGATGAAAGAGAAGCTATTTTTATAATGAAGATTTAGTGGGGAGGGGAGTGAGGTATGTAGAAGTTTCTTTTACCCGCTGTAGGGCTCGCTCTTTCCAGATAGTGCTGCAGAAATTACACCAAAAAATCCAACCTCAGGGACATTCATAATAAAATGCAACAACATCATAAAAGGCGGGGGGGGTGGGGACGGGACACGAGCGCAGTGTAGGAGACAGGCACAGCTGTACTCACAGTCTGAAAGGTTACAGTTTTTAATGCTTTAAATTTCTTATACTTGACAATGTCATCACCCATTAATATCGGAAGTCAGTGGATATATTCAGTATGTATTATTAGGCATTCAAAGGACTAGGCAGGGTTTTAAAGCCACGTTTCTGTAAAGAGAAATGAGCCCAGTCATTATCATACTAATGACTGGAGATGAACGGGAATTGATTTCTTGAACACCTATCTATAATATTCCACTTTACAAAATCCCAAAATGATTAAAAACAATAATCTCCTCTTATCCTGACATGATCTGCCTAAACCTAAAGAGGATGTCAGGGCCTGCACAGATTAGCAGAACTTTGAAGCCAATAACAGTTCTTTGGAGAATAAACTGGAATCCTAAGAATATGATGTTAGTAAGAAAAGTTATGTTAATCATAATCACAAGTTAGTGCAAAGAGAGTTTGGCAGAGCAACAGCCAGGGGGGGCGGGAAGTGAGGTCTTAAGAAATCCTTTTCCTGACCTTCTGAAATCCCTCAGACATTCAGAATTATCCATTTGCCACGGTTTTGTCAACTCTCAGTATTTGGTATTTTCTTAAAGCTCAAGCAATTGTAGACACATAATTATCATCTTTTATTTGAACCTCAGCTTGAAAAGGCAAGCTTCCAGTTCTTCTTGTGGAGGATAACAGAAAGCACTGATGACTTAAAAACTCTGAAAATAAATTAAAAAAAACAAACAAACAAAACAAAAAAACCAAAACGCAACAACAAAACCCACAAACAGATCAGCATCCTTTAAAAACTGTTATTTCAGAGTACGGTGAAGCTAGGGCCCATGAACAGTTTCCTATTTGTTCACTTGAGTCTGGAATTGCATCTGCTATGTATTCTTAAAAGAGCTTTGAAAGCAAGTCTCAAAACGTCTTTTGCCAGAGACCCAGCGTATTATTTATTTATTTTCAGCCACAGAAGAAGGGGGTGGAGGACACAGGCGTACGTGAAAGAACAATGAAACTACTAAGCCCTACACTGCTCTATTTTTATTTTAAAAGCTGAAACCGCCTCCCCAAGTATAAAATTTAGTATCACTTGTTACGCAAGTGCGTGCATGCCAAGCTTGTCACATGAAGGCAAACTTCGTATTTCAGAACAGCCTTATTGTTTCAAAGGAAACAAGTCTTGCACGAGACAGTAATTCTGCTTCTGTAAGAAATGCAGGCGCATTCCCTTTGTGCCATCCCTTTCCCACCTCTGTTCCACGTACATGAAAGGGACTCATCAACAGCTCATGTAATTCTCTCTAGAGAAATACTAACGCCCTCAAACGTGACGGCAGAGAAGACTTTTTGTTGCAGCGACATTCGAATTCAATTCTTTCCACGGTCTCAAGCGGACCTCTATTTGGCTATCGGTCAGTTTTCATCCAACACCTTTTCCCACCCACTCACCCCATCAAACCTACCTGCACTCTCTTTAGTGTCCAGTGATGCGGGGATGTAATAAAATCCTTCTTGAGCCCCTTAAGGCCCATGCCTCCCTCTATTCTAGAGTAATATGAAGTTGAATGATTTAACATTCCCCAAAATTACTAACTTCAGATTTAGGTCAGCTACATTTGTAGACCTCGAGGTCATCATCTTCCCATGGAACTGAGAACACTAAGGACCCTGGGTTTGTCTCGTTTGGAGACAAGGAGCCTGAGGAGCGACCTCATGGCTCTCTGCAGCTTCCCGAGGAGGGGACGTGGAGAGGGAGGTGCTGAGCTCTTCTCCCTGGGATCCAGGGACGGGATGCCTGGGAACGGCTCAAAGCTGCACCAGGGGAGGTTCAGGCTGGGCATGAAGCATTTCTTTACTGAGAGGGTGGCCAGACCCTGGAAGAGGCTTCCTAGAGAGGTGGTCGATGCCCCATGGCTGTCGGGGTTTAGGAGGCATTTGGACAATGCCCTTTAAAACATGCTTTAACTTTTGGTCGGCCCTGAAGCGGTCGGGCAGTTGGATTAGATGATCCCTGTAGGTCCCTTCCAGCTGAAATATTCTCTTCTATTCTATAGCTGCGACTCCTTCATGCCCAGTTCTAACAATCTATACGCAAAAGACCGATCTGTTTCTGCTGTTCAGTTTCTAACTCCGAGACTTGTCAAAAGACTCGTTCACGTCCCTTTGCAGAAAGAAGGAAGCAAGCATCACCCTACCTGCCTGCAGCCCTAAGCCAGCCTCTCTCAGCTGCTGCAGGGAGCAGTCACTGCAACCCCTGCCTTTCACAAGTCACACAACTAACTGAGGCAGACACCAGGACAGACAGAATTCCAGTATTTTAACTTAACCTGCTGTGAAATTTGAAGGAAGGAGAATAAGCAGAACGTGTTTGAAACTGCTGCTGTCTTACACTATTGCACTGAAACGTGAGGAAGCTCTGCATAGTTTGCCAGTGCTTATCCCCTGCTTAACTGGAGCACCAGAAGCACACCAGCCTGCCACCTTCCAGGCATGACGGATAAAACACAAGAGAAGTAAAATGTACAGGTACAGGGAAAGGGGCACCAGTGCAATTAAACCTGCTGGAACTCACTTGTCTTTTTTTTTTTTTTAAATAACGTATTTATGTTACCCCAGTCTTGAAGCAGGTAATATTTATTCTCACCAGGATATTGTGAAGATTAGAAAATGCCAGGACTAGTACAATTCATTAAGATGCACAAAAAAAATCCTCCCAGTTACTCAGGACAAAGCAAACTCTGGGCTTCATTTCATGCTGCGATTTGTACCTTACAAGCAGCATCTCCCGAACTGTAAGACATGCCTGCTGGGGAGGCAAAGAGCCACGCTAGGATGTGGCTGAAGGCCTCTGCATGTTTCTCCAGACCTGCTCCTTTAAACTGGCATGGGGGTATTATCTGAAACAGCTTTCTCGAGAAAATATTTCAAAACCTTTGCCATATAAAACTTCCTAGTACGAACAATCATGCACACCATTTGGTACAAGCACCTAGAGATACACCTATGCTACAGCTACAGAAGTAGATGTGTAAAGGTATCCGAGTTAGCTCTACCCGCGGCAGCTCAGCCCTTCCTATGAACTCATTTACTCCGACAGGACGCTCAGGTAAATTTGCAGACTGTGGTCTATATGTACTATTATAGATGCACTTTTACAGCCAATATGCCTTGAAAAACATAATTTACAAATTCAGATCAGTAAAATATACCATCTTCAAAAACATTCATCTCAATGAATCTCCATAAAATTATGGCAGCCTCGTGAACAGCAATTAACATCAGGGCTGAAACAGATTATACCTGGCAAGAGGAAGTTCCCTGAACTTGAAAATGTTTTACAGAATCATTTAAACATACTTAGAGACAACTCTGTGTGTGCACGCATTTACAAGAGCTTAAAAAGTGATCAATGATTTTTGAAAGTCCTCGTTTTACTTGGTGCTTTTTAGATTCAAAGAGATGATGGAAACAAAGCCCAAAATATGCATCATTAAATAAGCTTAGAATAATAATGAGATACTTCTAACAGAGTTTTATGAAGAATAATAAAAACAATGTGATAAGGCAGAATATCTCTTACAGTCAATAAGCATTTTTCCTGGTGAATTTCCCCATTCCTGCCACTGTACGAAGGGAGAAGTACAATAAAAATACACAGAAACTGACTACAAGGAATGCTTCAGAGCATATCGTCTGCATTTCCTCACTGGTTTTTATTTTAGCATGAGCCTTCTGGGGTTCATCTGCCTGTCTCTACACCATATAAAATCCATTTTCAGTTTTTCTAAAAGAGAAATCAGATTTTGCTCTCACCTTCATACAAGTCTCATGTACTGTGACTAAAGCGAAGCATGAAGTGACTAACCGCACTGGAATAAAGGAACATCTGCTGTCAAGAAAAGAAAACCTTACCTTATCCTTCACTGAAAAGCCAAACTTGCAATCCATTGTGTCTAAGCATCCTAAAATCTCACCTCTCCGTACTAAATCACAGAGCCATTTCACAGGCCTCACATTTTTGTTCTCGTTTTTTATTTGCTAAAGAAAGGCGCACACCTCATCTGGCACTACAAGAAATTTAGCAAGGCTCTATTCAAAGAGCTGCTAGAGATAATGACTCACATCACAGACAGCTGCAAAAAAATGCCTGTGGGTGAAAAAGGGAGTTAAAAATTATATATCAAACTCCACCTACAGTGTCTCCACCTTCCTAGGCTGTTCCTTTAAAATATTGTCTTCTAATGGAGAGTAACAAGACCAGATTCCTTTTGCATTTTTCCTGTACTGAAAAACTCCCAGAGCATAAAGAAAAGCTCAGTTTTCTAAACATGTATCAAAAAAAAAAAAAAAGGTGGCTTTTGATCCTATAAAAAAGATGTAAGTGTAAACACATGTATTTTTTCATTTTCCTTGAGGACATTTCTTGTGATTGTAAGGCAAAGATAAATGAATGCTCTAACAGATCAGAATTCTTACTATGCTGTTTCACGCTCCCAAAATATCTTATCAAGTTCTAAAATCCAGCGGGGAGTTGGGAATCAGTGACACTGACTTTTGGAACAGAAAAGTTCCGCACAGGAATCGCAGGCAGCATCCCTACCAACGAATACCGCACACACTGGCTGCGTTCAGGAACAGGCTTATCCAGCTTGACACAAACAGACGAGAGAGGCCACAATTTCAGAGACACTTGAAACGACCTAATTGAGCGCTGCTGCTAGAAGCTGGCTCACCCCACCACTTGCTCCTGTCCCTGCGCTCTCCCCTCTTCCGTCACCAAAGAGGTACCTCACACAACAGAGGGGAAACAGCCAGGGAAAGGAACTTGGGTTAAACTTGGGTTAAGCCTCCCTTCCTTCAGTCCAGGCTGTCATAAACCCAGACCAGGTCCTTCATCCAGTTCACCGCAAAGCCCCATAAATGCTTGTGCTGGTTGGTGGAAGAGCTGGCGGCAGGTGGAATGAGCAGCTAAGGTAGAGGACGATGGGGCTTGGCCCCGCCACGCGATGTGTAGGTCTGGTGAGGCTCTCAGACAGAGCTGCTTTGGTCAGTCCCTCCTGCTGCTGCCACCCCCTTTCGTGTCAGATGTGTGCCATTTCACGGGACCAAACTGAAGACAACTCTTAGCTATTTTCACCAGGTTTTCTTCTTAGCAAAGGAAAGAGTGGTATGAGCAAGACTCTGGCAGTGCTGATTTAGCAGGTGTAAATTGTCATCTCATCCTCAGAAAGGCTGGCTCACCGCCGAGGCTGCTAGCCCATCCACCAGCCGTAGGTTACAAGAGGCCCCTGCATCCCCAGCTGCTGCGGGCAGACACGTGAATCCTGACACGGGAGCAGAATGATATTTGACGAAAGTAAAAGGCAGAAAGCAAAGGAAATGTATAATTAGTCTGTGGAATTCACTGTGGTTAGGGAATTAGCCCAGGTTCAAAAGGGACCAAGTTGGTCATGTGCATAATAAGAGTAGTCAGCTAATTACTTCAAAAACTTTGGAAGCCTCTAAACCCAAAGTCTGATGTTAATCTTTAGTTACTGAGGTAAAACAAACTTACGAGAAGCATATTATTTTCTTGCTAATATAGATTGAGTTAGCTGGTAGAGATCACTGTGGAGGCCAGACTTCCAACAACCTCAGTTTAAAAAATCCTGAAGTCAGACTTAAAAGGAAATTTAACTCAGGACAGTCTGTTAAGCACGAGGTTTTCAGTGCAAAATAAGGAGCTGGCTATCTCTTATCTAAATATATTCAGCGATTCTCATTCTGCAACATGAACTAGGAACGAAAATAACCCCCTCACGGGCAGGGAGGAAGGTTATTTTTCTCACTATTTCATCCCCTTCCCATATGAAGTCTTTACCACGAGCAAGCAGGTTTCATGGTGATTTCTCCTCTTTTTCAGCACCAAACACACCCCACAGTCTGGGAAACACCACTATAGGTTAAAGAGCACTAAGAAACAAGAAAACATAACACTGGAAATCACTTATTCCAGGGATGCTACTTCTACCAGTCCGATTTCAGCAGAGCACACGGCTGCTGTTGGCGAGCCTCATTTATGTCTTTCAGAGAGAAAGTCTTTTGTTTTGTGCAGATGGAAACAACGCGAAGTTTGCTACTGAAGAAAGCCCTTTTGCAAACACCCCAAAGCGCGCTGTGTGTTAGCGGGGATGGGAAACAGTAACCAGACCGCTAAAGTAAAAGCGATATGGATTGCCCCTATCCTATAATGTCTCGAAGTGCAAAGTGCTGTCACGCGGTTACTACTGGACAGACACATTTGGCAGCTTCCTCCAAGCATCTGTACTCGCAAGGCCCAGAGACTTACCGGCAGCTGAGCTACCATAATCCACATTGCTAGGACAGACCTAAGGGACAAGCAACGTGCTGTGCTTGAGCTCACGTCCTGACTAGTGCTTTCCAGGACAGCTGAGACCACCGGGAGCATCTACCTTAAAAGCAACAGAAACTGATGAGTTCTACTGACTTCCAAAGAGAGACAGGTCTGCTAGTCTCTCCTACATAAATATCTACCTTTGCAAAACTGTAATTCTTATGGATGATAAAGTCACGTGAAACAGGTGAATGAAGATCCCCTCACCTAATATAATTTATCATTAGAAACTTACATGGCAGATCCCAAATAACTCTTAACTTCCACTGCAACAACTTAGAACACCTAAGTCTTTAAATTCGTCTCTCTGAAACCACATACATCAGGCCAAGTGCAACAGCAAACACCCTGCAAAAGAAGCAATTGTATTTCACATTGTGTTAGTCTCGGTGTTAACAAAATAAACCGAGGAAGTGTCAGTTGATGAAAGGAAACACATCACTAAAGCCACTGATGTCACCCTTCCTTCCAGTAACTGAAGACTGGATCTTCAGCTATTTCAGGAAAAAGCCCACATACTGATTGTCTCAGAATTCAATGTAAATTTCTAACCAGAAATGTATATGTCAGCAGTACCAACTTGACAGTGACATCTTGTCATAACCAGCCACGGGAAGTTTGTATAGAATCTAGTCAAGCGCAAGACGTAGGCAAAATAAGAGAACTAAAACGCTGTTCAGTAACTTCCACCCTCCCCTCAGTACCTCCAGCTCTTTGTGGCTGTGTCAGGTGTATCAGAACAGTTACTCACGCCTGTTCTTTGTCATCCGCATCATCCCATCGCTGTGGTGAATCCTCCTGCTGTCTCATTCATGGGGACACTCCCAGCACCGAACAGCCGGCCTTAACATGAGTGAATTTATACAACAACAATGAACAGCACTCTCACAGATCCTCTGTCCTTAGCCTGACCCATTAATCACCCCTTCGACCCACTCCCAGCTGATGCACCAAAGAGATTTTTGGTTAAGAAAACAAAAAAAAAAAAGCAATTCTTTTCCTTCTGCGGCATGGTCCTCTGTGGAGGATAGTCTCAACGAAAAGATACGCAGTGCTGAAACTGTTCATCAGACTGAACGCACCACTCCTCAGTGTTAAACAAAACACAATATTATTCTACAGGAGCATGGTGTAAGCTGAATCATTAGCATGTGAAAGAAGATAAAACATTCAAGACGATCAGTGGCGACAAATTACTAGTAAAGTTAGGGATGGTCAAGTGCAGCACGCTGAACACTAGGACAAATGACAGAAGAATGCAGCAAAGAATGAAGAATTAATTATTTACATTGTACAACACGTAACAACATCTTTTAAATCTTGACTTTCAACAGCCACAGAGGACACGGACGGAGACAAACTAAAAATTCACAAAATAAATGACTGACATTTCTATTATGTTTACATTTTAAGGAAAGCAGCAGAAGGAAAAGTTTCTTGCTATTTTTCCCAAGCACAGAAGAGACAAAGTTCTGTGCAAAAGCACTGCCATTAAGACACTCGAACCATTGACCTCTACAACAGGAGGAGAACTCGGCAACAAGGGTTGGGTTCAATGAATTCAATTCCCCAGCGATTACTGTGTCAACAATTGAATGAAATATCCAAGTTATGCAAACACCTCGCAGAAGGCAACTGGCCTCTGTTGTTTCCAATGAGTAGCAGTCGCGACATCCCACAGGTTAGGCAATGACATGCAGCCGCGTCCCTTGCTGGCGCTGGCCAACCCCATTCACATCGCCACACAAACGTCTAAATGGCAGGTGCACTATTAAGGGCCGCAAACCTTTAAAGTCATTAGCAGGTAGAACAACTGTTAGACAACACGAACATTATTCAAGCAGCCTATTTCCACACACCCCCCCAGCTGAGAGGTAAATGTCTACCGCCATCGTTTCTCCCTGAAATACCTGATTTAATTATTTTCTTTCCTACGTGGAAATTGAAAAGGTTGTGATCTCCAGGGTCAGCGTGCTCTCTTAGCCACTACCCTTGGCAAGCCAGTCTTTAACCAATACTATTGAAGGATGCGGCAACACAGCTATGTAAAATTCTCCACCCACCAGAAAAGAAGATGCATATCATGTGCTTATTGCCCAGAAACAAAATTTCATTTATTACTCCTAAAAAACGCTACGTTACTCTTTACCCAGCTGTATGAAGTAAGTCTGAACTCTCTGTCTAAGCAGCCCCTTCCTAAGGGCTTTCTCCCAGAAACACAGGAGACATACTTTTGAACAGAACTTATCCCTGCTCTGAAGATTTTTTTAATCTCCTGGTGCAGACATAGCTACAGTTTCAAGACAGCATGCATTTGCTACCCACAAGATAGTTTCTGAGACTGCAGTTTAATTAAACTGTCTTTCTACATGTAGAGTGACCAGGAACCCCAAGTTGCCAAAAGCTCCCAGAAACCAACATTTGCGGGTGCCACTGGAAGTCTACTTAATTAAAAGGAATTACTACTAAACAACCGAGAGTACAACACTGAATACCACGGCAGTGAAAACAAGTATAACCCAGCCCAGCAACATCTTGATCAGGATTGTCCTTTTCCGAGACCCACACCTCAGACCTGCCCCGCTTTCCACAGTCTCCCTCCAGCCTCAGCAGACGGCAGCTGACTCCGATCCTCTACACGAAGCCACGCTTCCAGCACAGTGCAAGGCCTGAACTGAACACAGCACAGGCTCTGGTGTACAGGCACCCGGTTAACGAGGAATTCCTCACGCAAATGAGTGACCGATTCAGTCTCCAGCCGCCCTTGCGCTGCACCGGACGGCCACGCCGCAAGGCCCTGCGGCCAGGAGCGCTGCCAGGGACGCCCCAGACCGCTGCTGCTCCTACCACATCCACACAACCGCCGCTGGCAAACCTGAGCTCCCCAGACCTCTGTTTTAACCATAACTCTTTGCCTTTTATTATAAAAACGCATCAGAAACTATACTAACCGTGTTATTACCTTCACAGAGCAGTTAAAAAGGGGCCAAACCGCCCACGCGACCCTCGTGCGCAGGCACTGTGAATCTGCAGTACAGGGTCACGCGTGCTTTTGCCTCCCACAGCTGCAGCTTCTGCACCTTTGCACACAACGTGCGCCCACGTTTTGTATTTCACCCCCGTTTAGTTTATTCAGTGTTTAGCCTTGTTCTGAAGACTGAATGATTGATTTCCTCATAGACTTTCCTCAGGCTCCGATTTCCAGGGTATCAGGCTATTTCACAAGCATTACTCCTGCCCCCGCAACACCCATGGAAACCAAGGCCTGGCACTTCTCCTCATTTTACAATTAGCTACCCGAGACACAGAAAAGAAAAGAAAGCCTCATACGGTAATTTTCTGTGCTGCTTCTCCGACCTTGACGTTCGCAGCTCTGTTTCCCTCACTTTTTCCCTCGCTCCTTTGCCTGTCCAGTGTTTTTGTCCCCCAGAGGCGCCCGGCATCGCTGACAGGCTCGGCTCCGCCCTGCGCGGGGGGGCTGCGGAACCGGCCGGAACCGGCCCCGTCCGGCACGGGCAGCCCCGGGCTCCCCTCACAGAGCTCCCCGCAGCGCCGCCATCAGCACCTGGACACGGGCACCCAACGTGCCGACACGCTTAAAACCCAGTTTGTGAAGACTGCTTAGTATTCCACCGCATTTTATAGTAATGTCATTTTTGCAGGCGGCCGTAAGCTGTCTCTGTACTCCGAGCCATACAGATATCAACTATAGTTTGCGTCAGGTCTGACACTTCTCAGACAATATCAGGAGCTGACTCAGTCAACTAAACTCAATAAAAAACAGTTTTCTCCCCCATTTGCCACCCAGAAAGAAGGCGGAGCGCTTTCTGCTGGGTTAGTGAACTAAGCTGGCTCAGCAGGTGGCCCAACAAGAGCTGGGTGCCAGAACCGGCACGGGGCAGCACGCCCGGAGCCCGCGGTGAGCGGAGGGAGAGCGGACAGACACTTCGGTTGTTTCCAAGACGGAGAGCTGCAGGGTGGAGGCACGCTTTCGCCCTTCTCCACCACCTTGCTCAGAACCAGCGGATTACGGGAGACTGGAGCAGGCCCTTCGGGTTCACCTCCTGAAGACAGCACTTAGAGACGCAAGGCCATCGACAGGAAAATCTGTTTCCTCTCCATCTCACAACAGGATTTTAAGTACTAAGTATTCACCCTTACTGCAATCACATCCAAAAACCACGTATAAACATTACAGGGTTAAGTGAAATCGTGCCATTAGAGGAGCCAATAGGACCATGCTTTAGGACGTTCAGAAAAGGCATGGCTTTCATCAAATGTCTTCATCCAGCTACAACTGAAGAGATCCCACCCACAGCCTGCCCCAGTCGCTCACCATCACGTCCTGGCTGGGACCAGCAACCCCCCAACACCTCCCCACCTGCCCTGCTTTGGGGTCCTCTCCTGCCCCTGCTCCTGCCCGACCGAGCAGCCTGAGCTGCCCTGGCAGGAGCGGGCAGGCTTCAGCAAAGCCAGCCCTCCAGGTCGGGTGGCAGTCACGCACCGGCGGTTTGCCTGGCAGGTCCGCAGCAGCAACCCCCTTCACCGGGGGGAGCAGAAGTCATGCCAGGAAAGGCAAGCCTCTTCAGCTGGTATCACGCTAACGGCACTCAAAATACCCGTTCTCCACGGCTGCATTAGGAAGGCAGTTATAGGATGAACTAAGTGAAATCTTGAAACACGCGGGGCACCTTTAGTAAGAGGAATAACACCTTTATAGTAACAGAAACACACTTGACAGCAACATCTTGTATGCCAGAACAGGAGGAAAAACCAAATCAAGCCAAGAAAAATTCTTCCCTGTTTTACAGATTATAGGAAATTTGCCATGAGTCACCACCTAAGATTAAGTTCTTAGTTACAAAGATGGTTATTTGTCATAAGAATGTGTTTATTAAGATGGAGTTAAGAAAAGCTTGTGTGTACAGGGGTTAGTCGTTGCCTGTCAAAGCTCTGCAGCTACATCTGTAAAAGAGAAGGCAGCTGCTTTCAAATAAGGCAAAGGCAGGCTGCAGACGTGAATTACCAAAGAGAACAGCTTCAAGAACACTAATCAAAAACCGCTGAGAGGGGGAGTTCAGTTTTGTTCTTGTGTGCTATTACTCATTGTTGCAATGACGTTTTGATGAGATTCACCATCACGCCTTCCATCTTCTCAAACTGCTCCTTCTGGCAAAGAAGGTACCAGGGAAGACAGTGAAGTGCAGGGCTAAGACGAGCGATTTCCCCACAAGACAGTTTCACATCAGTCTAGTGTCCCACTCAGTAAATACTTACCCATCTCCTCGGCCATACAACAAACTGCTAAAATTAAGAAGTGATCTTTTAAAATGGTTAGTTTTCCAACTCTGGTCATATAGGTCAACATTAGTCTCTCAAATATAGGACTCCTGAATAAGCTCCATTCTTCATTTTATTTCTACTCTCTGTAGATATTTATAAAATTTGTATAAACTTATAAAACATTCATACGCAACACAGCATGTTAAAACTCACACAGTTTGCTCTGTTAATAATGGGCATTGGGTAGAGAAATAAGTGACTGAGCAGCATTTTGATTGCATCCAAATTACGCGGCAGAAAACGGAGTATGAAGCCCTGTCACGCTAAGCCAGCTGTAACGCAGTCAAGCTTACAGTCGCTATAGAAATACCTCTGACTACTCTATCTGCTCAATGAACTCATGAAGAAAAGGACCTGGGGTTCCTGGTGGACACCAAGCTGACCACGAGCCAGCAACGTGCCCTTGCCACAAAGGCGGCTAACGGTATCCTGGGCTGCAGTAGGCAGAGCGTTGCCAGCAGGCCGACGGAGGCGATTCTTCTCTGCTCAGCACTGGTGAGGCCACATCTAGAGTACTGTGTCCAGTGCTGGGCTCCTCACTACAAGAGAGACATGGGCATACTGGAGAGAGTCCAACAAAGGGCCACAAAGATGATAAAGGAATTCTCTCGTACGCGGACAGAGAGAGATCTGGGAGCGTTCACCTGGAGAAGAGAAGGTTCAGGGGAACCTTATCCATGTGTATAAATACCTGATGGGAAGGAACGAAGATGAGGGAGCCGGACTCTTCTCAGTGTTGCCCTGAGACAGGACAAGACACAATGGGCACAAACCGAAACACGTGAAATTCCATCTGAACACAAGAAATCTCTTTTTTACTGTGAGGGTGGTCAAACACGGGAACAGGCTGCCCAGAGGCTGTGGAGTCTCAGTCTGTGTCGATACTCAAACCCAAACTGCACGCAATCCTGCGCAACCTCCTCTGGCTGACGCTCCTCGAGC
This sequence comes from Nipponia nippon, assembly GCF_047370975.1. Taxonomy (NCBI): domain Eukaryota; kingdom Metazoa; phylum Chordata; class Aves; order Pelecaniformes; family Threskiornithidae; genus Nipponia; species Nipponia nippon. The sequence continues at coordinate 2,646,818 of NW_028262355.1, read as the reverse complement.
GGGGGCTGGACTAGAGACTGCCAGAGACTCCTCCAGCCTCAGCTGCTCCGTGATTCTCTAAAAAGACTGAACAGAAAGGTTTAGTGGCCTCTCGTGTCAGAGAGCTCAATTTTGTACCTCAGAGTTGAGAAACATCTCTCAGCACTGTTAGAAACTCTAATTTGAAGAGAAACGCACCTCTCTTCTCAGGGACCCTATTCAATGGCGAAGCCAGTTACTGTAGGATTACCCTGCACTATCAAACTAGAATCAGCTCCTGAAAACCAGCCTTGGTCTTGGGTTTCTATTTCAAAATCAAGTTAGGGGAAACAAACTTTTAAATGAAATCTAAAACTTTTCAAAGTATAATAAAATTCTTAACATCCAGATACGCTGGAAGTTATGCATTAAGACTGTGCTAATTTCTATGGTAAAGTATACAAGTACAGATAAAAGATATTAAATGTTACCAGAATAACATTTTTATCTTCTGACAATCTGTAAACAACAGTTTACAACACTTTAATACCATCACAGGCTTAAAAAAAAATGTTATGTTTAATTGCATTACATTATTTATTGATCTATTTCTGCATTAATTTATTCACAATCATTTTCAATTAAAATACAGTATTTTACATTTATTCACAAAATAATAGTTCTAGAGCAGCACTTCCATATACCTGCTTCAAAGCTCCTTACAAAGGAGCCCGAAATTGCAATCCTCTTCATACTGTTTGGAAGAGTAAGGAATCGAAAAGGCGAGCCAAACCTCGGCGGCCCACCCAGGGTCTTTTACTTTTGCTACACAGCTGAAAATTTGGCACTATGTTTCCTGATCAGTATTATTGAAATACCTTCTAATTTACCTTCTATTCGTAAAACAGTTCAAGGACATTATTTTATTTACTTCTCAGAACAAGAACACCAGCACCTTGGTTTTCTGTAGCCCAGAAAACAGTAATCCCATAGAACTGCTGCTTCGTAGAAACGTCATCAACGTCAAACCCAGGACAGCTTCACTTTAGCTAGGGTAGGGAAAAGAAAAAAGGAAACAGAGGGGATCTTTCTCACAATTTTGCCTCACCCCCTCCTTAGGTATGGCTGCTATACCCAGTCACGCGGGCTACACGCAGGCACGCGCTTGCACGCTCTTTGTGGTTCTAATAAGCCTACTAAAAAAGGGAACCCAAGTTACGTCTGCCACCCTGTCCCTAACTCACCCGACGACGGTTCCACAGCAAAGCCCTCAGAATACAGAAAGACTGCCTGTTTCTTGGCAGCGTGTCCAAAATAAAGCTTCGGGCTGAGAGTGCACATCGCTCTCCTTCCCCCAGCAGCGGAACAGTATTTATGGAGAAATAATGCACGATTGCTGGCGGGGGACACCCAGACAGGCTTTAAAGCAAGATGAAGTGGCAGCTGCGCAGTCACGCAGGCAACAACCGTGCAGGCCCACCGACATTACGAAACGGAGCATGGTTACCTGGGCTAAGGGAAGGCACAAACTCATTCAGAACATCACTTCGTGGACCCAGAAGCGAGTCTGGTCCTCCCAGGCCCCCGGAGCAGCGAACCTGTTCCTCAGCAGGGCTCTTCTCTTTGCAAAAGAGGGCAGCTACCTTCACCTGCAGCACGCCTGCCTGTCTGCGTACCGGCACGCTCTACCCTCACCACCCCCAATCCCCCTCCGTGCAGAGGGCAAGTCAAGGGCTGGCTTGTGCATCCCAACACCCCAGGTGCCAGCCCAGGAGTCTTCTGAGACAGAAACAGAGAAATGAGTATTTACAGCATTCTGGTTAAACTTGCATCAAAAAAATTCAATTTACAGGGCTAATTCACAATTTATTACCCACTGAAACACGGACAGAGGTAGCTAGGTGGATGCTTTTCCTTCTCTCAGGTAGTGCTAGCAGGCATGAAACAATAAATTGCATGCCACTATATTCAAGCTCCTCGAGATATTATTTTAAAAATTATTTCAAAAATGGAGCTCACAAATTAGGACAGGCTGAGATGCATTTATATCTTGCTTTTTATGTCCACAAAGAGTAACTGGGATACATGAAACTTACTGGACAAACTCATCTTGACTGAAATCTATCCTCTGCAAATATTAAACCTGCATCAGGATTTCCACCAGGGGAAGCGAGGAGGGAAACAACTCAGTTCTTTAGCTCACTGGCAATGACGAGTGCATGTAGAATCTGTTGTCTTTTAATGCACATCAGAAGCACTTACAGCAACAGAAACTATATTGGCCAGCAGCAAAATAGAAAAAAAAAAAAAAAAAAAAATTGAACAAACCTAACCACCAAGTTATACCTGCTCCAGTTATTCCCAAAGAAGTCGAGAAAAAACCGCTAGTGCCAAAGCAGTTATTTTTGGAAGTGTCTGCATTCCTCTCTACTTTCTTCTCTCCACGTTTGCCTACACTGCAATGGCTCATGCCACCCATAGCTTTCTACAGATCTCCACCTCGGCAGCTCCCATGCCTTTACTGCAGTCAGAGCCTCCAGCCAAACCATTCCCCAGGGCTGGCTGCCCCCCAGTCCTGCTCTCCTGACTCCAGAGCTGGGGCAAAGGCACTCGCCCCCTCGCCGCAGGCAAGGTGCTTTGAGCCCACCGCAGAGCGGGCGCGGGACGGGAACGGCTGCCGCACTGAGGGGCACCCGCACGCATGGGGACACGCTGACGAGTCAGCGCGGCATCGCAGGCTGTCTTGAATCGACCATTTGAGGAAAACACCTCAAGAGACGCTGGCTCCCATTCCCCGGGATCAGCTCACCTTTGCACCCACAGCTATCGCTACACCAGTCACCGCACACAGCTGACGGAGAGGGTCCCCAACGTCAGGCAGCTGCGGTCCTCCTGTCCATCCTGCTGCAGCCAGGGGATGCGCCACATCCACGAGCAACCGAGCGGCTTTCATCATATGCTCATTTTCAGCCAAACCATCTCCCTGGACCGACATGCAGCCCTGCTCACCCTTCTGCAAGCAAGCAGATCCACGCCATCGGGCCATGGCAAGCAGGAAACAGGACCACAGCAGCTGCTACTGAAGTCAGTGTAAACTGCCACAGGTTTGCACCTAATGTTCAAGAGCCAGCCCTCTTCAAAGTGACCAAAATCACTGTTTAATTGCATCAACATGTGTTGCTCATCAGCAATTACTGTTCTGAACTCGTTATCGCTAGTCCTGACCAGACATGGGCACACCTGGCTGCTCCAAATCAATGGCAACACTGAACTGCTGCAGTAAGGGCTAGGTTTTATCCGAAAGGCTTCTAGTAACTTCATTAGTTTGAACATAGTTATGCAGTGTATCTCCTCACATCTTAGATCAATAAAAAATAACTGTTGCGCTACCAAGATGTGCAAAATGTTCTTCCAAGTTTTCTCAGGGCAAAAAGCATTGTTTGCAGCACTTGTATTCCCTATTTCACTGGTCTTACCTTCCATAAAATTAGGAGCAACCATAAATTATGATTTTATTTATGTATTTATTTTTACCAGCTAGGTGGAGATTTGGACAACTGCAAGAGAAGCAAGTAAGCAGTTGGGACAAAAGGTAAAGCTGCAGGAAGAGAGTACTGTCTGGGGCGGCACGAGGGCCCCCACGCCACCCTCCCCACCATCTGGGTTTGCTGCTGCCCCAGCTCTCCCCTCCTGGGGACATCCACGCCAGCGCTGCCTGTGCTGGCAAGCACCCGCACGGCGCAAACCACCGCCCTGGGCTCCCTCGGGCCTGCCACAGCCCGCCCGTGGCTCCCAGCACTCGGGTCAGTCTCCGACAATTCATGACAAGTTACCACACCTTATTGTCACTCCAGGAGACACTCAAACCTGAAAATTGTTCTTGTTTTTCACTTACGTAAATTATTGGTTCAACTGTAATTTATGTAAAAGCAAAAAAATCGCTGTGGTGTCTTCAAATATGCAAAAAATCCATGTACTGGACAAATACAGAAGAGAAGAATGGTCCATGACCCTAAGAGGGGACAACCCGAGCATGAGATGAGATACACCAGAAACAGACGGGTGAATACAAGGAGACAACAAACAGCACCAGACAGCATGATGGGATGTATCTCGGCACTGGTCCCTTCAGCTATTAGCTAGGCATTTGCAAGCTTCACCACCAAAACAGAGCTTTCTGATGACCAACACGGCTGAAGTGCAGTAAGCAAAACCTTATTTAAAAATTTAATGGATTATTGAGAGCGCCAGACCTCACGAAGCTGTCACTGACAGTAGCTAACAACCTCAGGCGACTGAAAGCAGTAGTTCCAAAGAAAGTAGGGCGACAGGGTCAATGCAGCAAGTTAGGGAAGTCGGTCCCCCTGCAACAACCGAATCAGGGTATACCAACCCAAGCAAGAAAAGCAGCATGTGGAAGTAACCGAGATGCGTGACGGTGAGAGGCAAGGAGGGCTCCAACTCATTAATTTATGCTAAAGAAGTCTGCAACTTCACAGGCTGGACACGCAGCCACAAGCGACGCAGGCGTGCAACACAGGCAGCGATGCTGCTGTGAACAGAGAAACGCGAGGCAGCACAGGGCTCGAGTCCGAGGGAGACATCAAAAGGTTCAGGTAAGTTTGAGCTGAAGGCTAGACATCCACGAGAGATCCAAACCAAAAGCATGGCATCTGTCTTGGACAAGAGAGGCATGACCTGCACCAACATCTGGACTCCTATGTTATCAGCACAGACCTGGCTGAATTTGTAACTGCGGATGGGAAAACGAGTATGGGAAAAGGGGAAAGTCCAGGAAACGGACAGGCCCAGACACAGATTCTTGTGTTTCACCAGCTGGTAGGAATATACTGAATTAGTAGCTCTATATGCAAAAAATAAGTTATTTGGCAGCAATACCACTTCCTAGCCATGACCCTGGTCTTGTGGCCTGCTCACTGCCTTCCTATGAAACTTCATCCAGCTCTCCGTTTCTCAGGGCCTTCTTCATACCTCAGGGAAGCGGAGGGAAGGCTACCTGGGAGAAGGACAGGATGGGAAATAAAAAGTCACAGAGCCCTCAGCTGGTCGATCGTGCTTCCGAGCTAAATGCCCAGAGAGGTCAGTTAGCAGGATCAAGGGGAGCGGCATGGAAGGAGGGAATCCCCAACTGTCCTGCTGGCCAAAAGGTCTGGTTGTACCTCCGTACGAGCAGCGTCACCAGCCCGTTTGGCGTCAGGAGCTGTGGATCCCTCACATTCACATGGCATTTCACCTTACTAGTTCTGAATCACGCAGGGAGAGGCACCGAGCACCTTAAGGATACATGTGCTGTTACCAGTAACATTTGACTTCACTAAGCTGCAGCGTTTAACGGAAAGGCTTAAGCAAAACTTTAACAGTTAACGATAGAGCAGCAACTTTATTTTGCCACCTAAGATGCAAGGTTTTCCTTCCCAAGATGCTTTAGTATTTTTTTCTTTTTTCATGGCAGTAATTTCTGCCTTCGTTTTACTCAGCCCCACACAGTAGCATATGATTACGAGACCAGTGGTTTTTTTAAAAAACTAAATGCCTGCTCTCATATAATTTCTTTAATAAAAGTTGGGTTTACTACTTCTTAAAAAACAGGAAAATTTTCCTTTTTGAAAGGAACAAGAAATATCAAATTGCAACAGATTACTCCGAATTTACAGGAGTGACGTTTCACTGGCACTCCAGTGAAAAGCTGACAGAGCGGTCAAACACGTTCAACTCATCTGGGAGACCTGCGGAGGTTTAAGAGAAAGAGACACTGACATAAGATAAGCACCAATTCTCATTAAATAAAGACTGAAAATAGAAAAAGAGCCATTTGAAATCTAAAGTGCCAGACATCCTTAAATGTATGCGTGCAATCCCGGGCCTGAAAATTTAGGATAGAAAGAAATACTTCACACACACAAGAAAAACTCCACAAAAGCAAGCTTCTCCGAGCCCGACAGACAGCTGTTCTAGCATCACACTTGCAAACGATGGGTAAGCCAGCTGGACTTTTGTAATAAAATACCGCCGATGGCTGTGGTATGCTTTCCATAGCTACAGGATGAAAACACAGTTACAGGCGCACACTGCTGAGCAGAGCAGCAACGTTTATATTCATTTACCAGAGGAGAAACAATACAACTATGCTGGGACTGTTGATTAGTTCCAATGAAATAGAAATAAATACACAATGCATCCTGGGAAATTATCAGATACGGACAATTTTTCAACTATAAGATATGAGGCATTACTAAATTTAGGAGGAAAAAATTAAAATATATAATAAGTAGAAGCTGCTGATCATTTCAATCCATTCCGCTTAATGTGATCAGTAGAAGGGGAAGAAAAGACAGAAGTTCTGCCTCAAATATTTAAGACCAAAAGGTTTTCCATAGAAGATCTTGTCCACATGCCTCTCTTTATTTTAAGGGTATCAGATTCAGGGGAACTAGTAGATCATAGCGGATAGCAGGCAGGTGGAAAAATTGAGTGGTTGAATACAGGCACTTCCTTTTCAAACAACGAGAAACGTTTTAAATGTGTACATCCGTACACAGAAACTTTTCTACTGAGCAATTAACTGATGAAAATTACTTTTCACTATGGCATTATAAAGTTCAGGAATTATTGCTAAGTCCTCTTACTCATTAGCAAGACCACGTACTCGAATAAGCAGTATTTCTGCATTTACAGCTACTGAAATACATACCCAGCGCATCCTGAAGGACGTAGCACGTACAAATGCATAAAACCCTGCTGATTTTGGTGAAAAACATGACAGCCTCATTTCCTCGAAAGCCATCCAAGCACCAGTTCGTGGGAACAGCTGAGGAAATTCTCTGGTGCCCTCTGGTGCCGGCTACCAAAAGCGAACCCCAGCTGGCCTGGCTGGCTCCTCGCGTGCCCCGGGCACGGCACCCACTGCCCACCCACCCTGCCGGAACCCTCCCGGCACAAAACTGAGGCCACCGCACCAATTTAATGAATATACTGGTACACCTTATGCCCACACTTGGCAGCCTAATACTCCTTCATTTCACTCACCTGTATGAGGCAAAATCAACATTAAGGTTTCATGAATAAAAAATATCTTTTATCCAACGTACTACTTCTGAGCAGGCTTTAATCTCTTCTGATAACATCACCCCCTACTATCCGCTAGCCGTACATTTCGGACAAGTCTTTGTTTAGCTCTCCCTTCAAAAGCTTTCTTGAAGCAGAGCCCAAGACATGTCCTGTGTCTGAGATGAGGTGCCTGGAGCTCCTGGCTCGCTCTGCCATTGCCTGCTGCTCCTGGGTCGCTGTCCCCCTCCGTCACGCCAGCGAGACCAGGGTGTAAACCCAGGCACCCTCCGATCAGCTGCGGGTAAAGCGACAGGGTAAGATCAAACGATGCTGCAGGGATGAAGTGAGCCGCTGGAGCAGACAGACGGGGACTTGGGCTTTCTGTTACTCGCAAATACACAGACTGCAGCGTCTTTACCTTTCTCCAACACCGCCATTGATAATCTCTTGATAAAACTGCTAAACAGCAGAGAAGGGTCTGCCCCCGGACTACCTGACACCACAATTATTTGAGCATATATCTTGCAAATCTCTCCGGAGATGGTTAACAAGACAAGAAATTACGAGGGGACTTGCTGCACAGCAGGAGTGAGAAGGAAGGAGACAGCTCTGGCTCTCGCCGTTACCGAGGTTATAAATTGCGTGTACCAAGGATGTGCTACCACTGACAACTTCTGCTTTCAGAAACCCACCACCTCTGCCCGTGTTTGGCCCATCGCTCCCCCGTTCCAGGCAGGCATGCACGCCTGCTTTCGACACAGCACTGAGCGAGTCCATTTCAACACTTGCCCAAGGCTGCTCTGCTTGCCTTCTAGTTTTTATTTAAGCCTACTAATTTAATAGGTAAAGCACAAGCTGCGTGTACTAGCTGGAGTGAAGTAGTGCAGATGCTACCTTGTCAAAGGTACTTTCTTCAGGACATCCTCACCACCTAGTATTTTACTGGCAGCCTCTAAAGTTTTTTGGGTTTTTTTTTACTCCTTTACCTTCCAAAGTACAGCTTGGTTTAGATTTAATGAAGCTCTCAATTGGTTTCTTTCCCTTCCCCCTACTCTGTAAATAACGTGCTCATTTCTACCATTCTAGAAAAACTTTCATTTTTTCATTGCAAATCGAGCTGTCATTTAGAATATATTGCCAGCAAGCTCCCCCCCAATGCAATACTACAACAGCCACGTGTTGAATCGTTCACCATTTTTAAAAAAGTAAAGAGGGTGGTTTCATCCCAATGCCTACCAGTGCCCCCATTCAAGTTGGCAAGAATAAAAAGCCTTATTTGATTCTTATTTTTGTTGAAGTACCATAAGACATCAAGATTTTCTAGTGAAATTCAACTTGGATTGCCTGGTGCTCCCTCTAAACATGGCAAGCACATGGCAAATGAGAAAATTAAATAGCGACAGCGTGCACAAAGCAGAGGCAGAGAGCAAGCCCACTACTCTCTGGGCAAGGCTAAACACTTACTGATCCATGGCACTGCACAAAACTCAGAAAGTGGAAGGTTTGTATTGCTTTGAATATTCCATTTCTCAAAGCCTTAAACCAGCAGAAGAGCGGTTTTCTATACTTTTTTTTCCCCAACTAGAAAAAGGAAAAAGAAACCCAGCATGAACTCTATCCTACTTGAGCAACCGCCACCTAGTCAATGCGGCCGTTCGAGGGGTTTGCCGTGCAGAACTCTCTAGCTTTGCCCCACCTCCAGGAGCTCCCCGAGCCGCGACACAGGCGGTATTTTCACTCTGGCATATATGCCGTTTTGCACTACTGAAACATTTCTCCAAAAGTTACTTCTATGAATCTAGCTAACGTGACATTTTACTGGGTAAGATTTTTGACTAATGGCTGATGTCAAAATCCATTTTGTTAGGCCCACCACAAAAAATACTTAAGAGCTTGAGCTGTGTCTGTTTTTACATACGGTAAATAGTTTTGAAGGAAACGGAAGCTATGGATGAAACCCCTTCCTTACGGAGCTGCGCGTTCCAGAGCCAGCAGAGGGAGCGGCCCTGCTCACGCCGACAGCACCTGCAAGCGCTGCAGAGGCCCTTCATTGTGAGCCGGGTCATCTTAACAATCGTTTGGTTAATTTTTGAGAGACACTCGCTTCACTTCGTGTCTGTGCTCGACAAAGGCGATATCAGCACGAGGAGGAGAACAGGCCGTTTGGAAAACCCAGCTCCGAGGCAGCACGCTCGCTAAGGGGGACAGTGCCAGGGGTATAGCCGACACCAGAATTCTTCCATTAGTTAAAACAGGATATACCCTAACTCGCATTGGACTAGAAAGAGTCATAGCGGCCTTAAAAGAATAACGAAAAGGTAAACATTTGCTTTGTCATCTGCAAGGGATATTCACAGCCATGTGTGCTCTCCTTCCATTGCCGATCCACAGTAACAGAATACATAGGAACTGAAGAACTTGGCCACCTTTCAAGCAGCCTTGCTCTCAGCAGGGCACGCAGTCTCATTTCAAATTCCACCAGAAGCCTGGAGCCTGCGTGACCTAGCACCACCACCACCACCGCTACACCACTGATCTCGGGCGCAGGCAACCAGAAGAGAGAAGAGGCTGGCATCTTGGCTGCGCCTTTCAGGCTGCAGGCTTTTCAGAAAAGGGCAGGTAAGAGCAATGAACCCAGAGGCAACCCGTAATGAGTTATCGTGTCATGAGAAGTGCAGCTTCCCATTAATGAAAAACATCCGTGATTTTAACTGAAAAGCACTTTACCTTTTTCAACTTCCAGACAGCCACAATTTCCACTTACTTCATGACTCAGAAGGCAAAAGCAGCAAGGAATTCCATCAGATATACCCATTTAGAGGGCACACGCAATCCTTTCTTTCCCAAACTGTTTAAATAAGAATATCCACACCGTAGTGTCTTATTTCACACAACCAGTAGTGACCAGAAGACATTTTCTTCTCGTTTGTACATATGCATTCACCTTTATCACTTGTGAGTGCATCTGTGCGTATATGCAGAAACTGTATTTATAAGAAGTGTGTCACCACTGTGCCAAATAACCCAACAGCCAAGCCAGTGCTACCTTCCGAAGTGCTGTATTTTACTTATTTGTATTTTTTAAAAGCAGAAAAAAAACCAGTCAAAACCCCAAGTCATAGAATCGTAGAATCGTCAGGGTTGGAAAGGACCTCTGAGGTCATCTGGACAGACCTTCAGGGAAAGACAGACACTTGTCCACTGAGGCAGACCATGCTCGGAAACAGACCCCGTCACTGGAGAAGTCCTGCTACTTAGATTTCAGTAATACGTAAAGATATTCAGCAGAGGAAATTTCATTTCACATTCCAAGGTTCTCTAGGCAGTAATTGCATTTGAGTGCAGCGACTTGCCCAGCGCAGCCTCCGCCAGGATGATACTCATAGCATCATTCCTAATATGCGAGTAAAAACAAAATAGTAGTAAGTAATAATAACTGTTCAGTATGGTGCATAACTATGATTAATTACATTATAATTTGCATTACTTGATTACATACAAGAACACAAATACTAGCTGAATTCATTAAGACATTACATTGAAGACGTTGAGAAGGAATCAGAAGGAAATAAATGTAAAATAATGATGTATATATTATAATACGGTATATGTCAGGTGGTAAATATATGTGCCAATGCGCTAGACAGCAACAAGATTATAATGTGTCTTTCAGAGTTAAGCAAAGCTAATACTAAATTTACAAAATCCCAGTTTGCAATACCTATTAGTCATCAGTATATATCGAGAAACTTGACTTGTCATTTTGCAGGGCAAAATGTAAAACAGGGAACCCACTTACATCTACCCTGACTAGCCACTTAACGTCCACCTCAACGAGAACCATGCAGATGAAATTCATCCCATTTAACCGTCACCTTGGGCTGCTCACAGCTGCTACTTCATTCTACATTCTAGTATACTTTGGGTCACTGTAATCACAATTCTATGAATTTCTGAACTCATATATCATTAGTTACTATCGAAATGATTTCATAAGCCAAAAAGAACTTCAAAAAAGCAAAATCAAAAGCGTTGGCTTTTCTTTATTGTTACAGTCTTCAGAAGAAAAATACTAGTTTCCCTAGTGCTCTACACTGGTAGGAGGCTTTGCTTGGATTTAATCAGGCAAGAAGTGGCTTTCAGACGCTGCAAGCCTACAGGCAGTGGTTTATAATGGTAAAGTTGACTAAAAACGGTGAGGAAAACCCGCAGAGATGCAAAACACTATGTGTGCCTTGCAGTTGATCTTCCGCAGTTACACGGTAACTTACTGTTCTGGCCCAGCATCAAGCCCTGCGTGACTCTGCCGTGAAGAGGCACGTCAGCTGCCTCTTCTGCTGCACGTCTGCTGCTGCGGCCGCAACTTTGCAATTCTAACACGTTTTCAAATGACTTCACATTAACTCATTCTAAAGTGTGTAACCATCTAAAACATTTAGCAGTCACTTAACCTTTTTTCTCCAACAAAGGACATTACAAAGACCAGGAATCTGTCCTCGACACTTGATTTATTTTCTGAAGAGACAAAAAAACCCCATGTATTTGTCCATAATCCAGAAGCGCCGGTTAGGAACGACATGCAGAAATCCTACGTTTCATAGCATGCAGGATACGACGAGTGTGTTAAAATCCTCAGACCGTGCTGGGGGTGTTGACCGATGACTTCTTTTCTCTTTGCTGTGACAGCGGCAAACGCGCAACGCAACCCCGTAAGTCAACCCTGTCCAAATCTACAGCGGGATGAATCACAAGGCATCTTCCTCTGCTCTCAAGTGTTTCTTTTTCAAAGCAAGGCCTATTTATCCGCACACTTCTAACGACAGAGCCCACTCATCGTGCGGAGCTCCCTCAGAGCTTTGCTCCTGCGCCTCCCTCACGTTATCCTTGCTGACGCACGCCCACAGCCGCCGCGGCCTTTCCACGCCGTCCCGGCACCTCCCATGCAGGAGGGATGGTCGCCCCACGAGAGGCCGCAGCGCTGGGCTGCTGCTCCACCCGCGCGTCCCCTCGGCGGCTGGGAAGGGACCGTCTGCCCTGCAGCTGGCACCCAGGCAAACCCGACCCCGCTGCCTGCGCGACCCCAGCCTCCTGCCCGCCGTCCCGCGGGAAGCTCCGGGAGGACCCTTGGGTAGTCACCTCCCAAGGGCAGGAAAGGGAGTTTTGGGGCAGGCGCTCTCCGGCTACCGCAGATAAGAACAGGAATGAGGGCAGCAGGAAAATTTAAGAGGAGACCAGCTGCTGCAAGAGACACCTCCCGTCACAAGCGCGGAGAGGACGCCCTGGAGCGGAAGCGCAGCGTTCAGCCGTCCCTCGCTCCCCGGCCGCGCTGCCGACCCAGGGGTGCGCTGCGCCTCCCAGGACGACCCTCAGCACGGCCCCCTGGGTTACCCCATCCTTTGCCACGTCTCGGTTACCCCATCCTTTGCCACGTCTCGGTTACCCCATCCTTTGCCACGTCTCGGTTACCACGCAGCGCCTAGCAGCCAGCACCCACTGCACTTACCGATTCAAATGATTTACTCTCACATCAGATATTAGCCTGCGGCTGTGTGCTAGAAGTTACACCATAACAAAAATCAACTTGAAAGAGATTTCTGATCTCATGGAAATTATTCCTGGGAGAGGGAAACAATAGAGCATCAGGGTCTACACACATCCACACCGAGAGAAGAAAATACACGTAGACAGGATTAGTTATTGCTGGTTTTTAGGGGTCCCGAACATACACTACACAGTAAAAAACTACGTGTACAGTTCTAATGCCAGTAAGTTTTCCTTATCCCCTTGCTTAGGTCAAACGTTACGTGTTTCTCCTCCGTCGCCCCAAATGAGAATTTAATCACCTGATCCCTACTGATCCTCGACAGAGCCACTCATGGGATCGTTATTACACAACACACTCTCGGCAGCTGTGTTAGAATGGTAACACCTGGAGCAACTTTAATCACACTTAAGATTCAAGCAGCATGACATGTTAATATCTCGGCAAGGTACGCAAGGCCCCTAAAACAAACAGAAAAATTAAACTGGAACTTCAGCCAAAAAAGAAAACTTTCTGAAAGCTTGCCAACACAAACATTTCACAAAGTTTATAATATATGATGCTGTTAGTCTGAACTTTTACTAAAGAACTGTTTAAAACCAAGTTTAAGACATAAGTTGGGAATATGTTTTTAACTCTCTGGAAATCCTACTGACTTGAGACCAATTTACTGAAATATTTAAGGGCCACATCAATAGAACTCAGTTCAAATTTCACTTAGTTTTAACTTTATGCATTTTGAACAGTAAGAGGCATTTTTACAATTTATCAATTCCTAAGCAAATTTTAGGAGTTCTTTTGAACACGACATCTTAAATATTTACAAAAGTCCTATGAGAAGTATGGCCGAAGGAGATACTCCGATGCCAGGGATTCAGCTGTAAAGTTTCCAGTGTATCCTTTAACGAATCAAGTGAACCCTGAAGAGATTCCCACTTCTCTCAGATTACCTCTGTGAATTTGCCACGGCACTTCAATATTTATATAAAAGTTCCTCTTAACGAGCAGATTCAATCTTCCAACGACTAGCTTTGCTTTTTTCAAAAGAAGGGGTAAAATTTAAAGCTCTGGAAATAATGCAGAAACAAAACCCAGCCAATTAAATATATCAAGTAAACCAAAAATCTGTAATCGTATGAAAAGGCCAAATGAAACGAGATCTAGAAAAAGCAAAGTTAGCACATAAATATGGCAATTGTAGGGTTAGTATTTGCAATAGAAATCTTGTTTTCTCTGTGCCTTAGTCCCACCTCTTCTCTAGAATTTGCTCCTTCTCTCTTTTATTTTGGTACCGCAGCATCTCAACGCCAGCTGCAGGAGCCTGCGCGGTCGATGCTAACGCTGCGAGCAAGCAGCAGTACTCCCGTAGCGCGACCCAGCGACACTGCCAGCAGTGCTACCTCGGGTCTCCTCAGCAAGCACCACGTCTGCGACTACATCGACGCACGAGCTGCTTCTTTTGGTGCTTATGGTCAGCATCAAAAGCCGTTCTTCGAAATAGCAAATTTGGGTGAAGAAAATAAAAAAGCTTCGTCTTACCATATTCTGCACAGAGCTACCAAAGGAACGTTTGTTGCAAGTTTCACAAAAAAAATTAAAGTTGATTAAACTTTTAATTGCTGCTTTCACTTTCATGTAGTTTCAAGCTAGATATGCAAGCTAATGAACAATCTGTAAGCATCATTAAAGAAATACAGGAAAATCCATAGGGGGCTCATTTATACAGTAAGAAATGAGTCATTTCAATAACAGCTAAATTGGATACCACTAATTTCAAACTGACAAAAAACTTCTAAGTAGATGGGAGCATTTGCAGTAAAAAATTTCCTCACACTTAGGCTTGAGATAGCAAGAATGTCAAAACTGAATTAACCTTTGGAAAAAAAAAAATTATTGTTTTCCATTTGTTTTGGCTTCAGAACCAGCGTCTCCCCCAATTACTACCCGATTTGATTCTTTAAGTCATTGCACAGCAGGCCTAGACTTGGAGAAAAGCTATTCCTATACCTGTGACCGATTCTTTCAAAACAAAAGACTTGAGAACATACAACGTGACTGTATCTGTATCTTTCCATTAGACCATTTAAAACCAGTTCTCTTGTTTGACAATTGTTATTGTGGCCAAAGACCAGTGCAAGCTATGGTCTGTTCATCCCATCTTGTGATACACACGTGAACAGGGAAGCAATCGCGTGAAGACTGCCTGAGGCACTTCAAAAACTTCTCTTTTCCCTCTCAAGTCCCCAGTTTAAAACTCAAAGTGGTTCAAGGCTCAACTAGAATTCAAACCTGGACTTGCCACAGCCTAACAGAAAAGCAGTAAGTCAGCACAGTTCACCGAACTCTTTTCCACATTAGTACTTACTGCCAGCCTTCTCACGGCATAGGCTGAGCAGGAGAAAATGCTTTTATTGCCTTTCTCTCGACAAGGCAGACTCAGTGATCCTTATGGGTCCCTTTCAACTTGAGATAGTCTATGATTCTAAGGTGCCATCCTTAGGAACTGCAACAGCGGCACCTGGACACGTCCGAGACCAAGGAAATTCACAGCCTGCCGACCGAGTCAGAGCTGCATGCCTGGCACCTGAGAGACTGGGACTGAAAGCCAGCAGGGAAAGTAGAGCTTCTTCAAAGAAGACAGAGGGTGCTGCTGGCTTTTGGTCTTTCCTGCATTCTGTGGGGCACACGGGGAGATAGCTGGGAGCCATTTAAGTATTGCCAAACACTGCCCAAGTTTGAGCTGCTCCTCACAGCGCGAAGGCAGGCGGTGAACTCGGGAACGGCTTCCTCTGGTGGGAGAGGGCACCAACAGCTACTGCGGTGATTAACGGCTTTCTTGCCAACACAGAGTCCGTAATTTGCATTGGCTGTACTCAAGTAATAGGATCTCTCATCACATTTATGAACAATCAATTATAAAGCGTCCTTGCTCTGCTCAGTTTATTCTGTTTAAACGCATAAAATAGTCAATGCAGAACACCTACCTGGCTCCGAAGATGTCTTTTTTCGCTAGATCAATGCCAGAAACCACCTTTACCCTGAGGATACGAGACTCCTCCTGTTAACAAAAAAGAAAAGGGGTTTAATGTTTATTCTGCCATTCATTTTGAAGATCAACAGTTCGCAAGACGTTAAGCTGTGAATGAATTCTCAGGCTTTAGATAGCAGGAGTCTTTCCTAGGTAGGATTCTGAAAAGAAAAACCTCTTGGAAGGAGGTATACAATTTCTCTGCTAAAGAACAGCCCAAATCCAAACATGAAAAGCATCCAACTCCAGTCAGGGCTGTTAAGAGTTAAATAAAAGCAGAATAAGAGTAGATAACAGTAATAACATCATAGTGATGATAATGTAACAATAATAGTCATAAAAGTAGAAGACAATTTGCTGAGCAGGGCCCCTTCAAATCCTAAATGATCCATACTCCACAGAAATTCATTCTGCTTAGACTCTAAAGCTGTCTCCTCAAACACAAAGGAAAATATTCAGAACATTTTTTGTCCAATAATGCTAATACCTCTCGGTCACAGAGATGTCTGCAGTTTAAAAAAAGGGTGCAAGATTAAAAAGAAATCCTGAAAATTACATTGTTTAAACCTGTCTCATCACCTTGGTATATACAGAGCTCAAAACCAACTTTCAATGACACATGGCAATTTCTGAAGATGCGTATTAGTAGGACATCAACCTGATGCTCAGTTTATCACTTCATTACGTTAAGCTCCTGAGGAACATTGGTATAAACAGTGTTTTTTACTTTTTTTTTTTTTTCATTCTGTTCGACCAGCTCATTTTTGCTACACAAAGAGGCCACCGTAATTAAGTCTGGCAAGGATCCTACAGAAACAGGTTCTGCAGTCACCCGTATCAGTTATACCTTTTTCTCCTCTGATAAGCCTTCCAGAACGGCAAGATACAAGATTCAATTACGGTAATTTGAGACTCCATTCCTTGAAGCTTGTTCAGAAAACAATAACATTTTCCCACAGGTTTATCCTGGCACGACCATACTACACCTATTCTATTTGCTTTAGATAGCTAAAAGCGAGACACAGATTTGTTAGCTGTATCCGAGATTTTCGAGGGTTAGGAAGGTCAGAAACACCCCAGAAGCAAACCCGTACCTGTCCAGTCTAACGCCATTCCCCGGGAAGGAGTCAGAAACGGATTACTTCCGAGAAACGCAAGTCTCACTGAACCTGTCTGCGGGGCGAGCTTCATCCTGACACGCGTCCTGCCACCGTAACTGTGCTGCAGTAAGGCAGCAGCCCCAGGATTTAAATCCTTTCCGAAAAAAAAGGCTTGTTGGTACTCCTTCCAGCAGCACTTAGCACTGTCCAAAGTAGTTTCTAATTAAGAAAACAGGATTCCTTCCCAAAAGGGCCTAAAGCTTACCAGAGAGGTGAACCAAACAGTATGCGACAAACAACAACTGAACGGTGTTATCTTAGTGGATATTGAATTATTTTTTTTTCATATGTTAACTTTTTTCAATCTGTTAATGTCAATACAACATGCCTGGTCTTCTAGAGCGGTTTTAATAGATAAAAGGCAATGAACTTGCAAATTACGATCAAGAAAATTCCTTCATTAAGGGAAGACAACATAGGGGAAAAAAAAAGTCAGAAATGCCAACTATTCTGACCTTACTGAAGGAGAACGGGAGGATAAGAAGTTGTAATACTAAGTAGAGAGGGACAGAAAGAGGGATTTTGGACAGTTACTATATTATCAATGCTACTCAGATTTCCTCCCACAAAGTCCAGCATCAACTTTGCTAGAGTGGCATCTTATTTTTGCACTAAAATCATCTTTGTGTACTAACTGAATGAAAAAAAAAAAAAACCATATCAAGAAAAAATGTCAGAGCAGGAGGAAGTCCAGCTACTGGAGGATCCCTAATTCAGCTTCTGCATGACAAAAGATGATGCTCCAGACTACCTAAATAGATAGATTCTCAAAAACATACTTGACGTTTCCCTTCATACTTTAAGCACAGGAGAAGACGGACCCTGTTCCCTCATCGCATGCAGGCTCTCAGCCTCTGCTAAATATTCCATTTACCAAGCAGAAACAGTGCTTTTGCAAATGTTTGTTCACATTTTCATATGCATGAAATATATGTAATATTTTAAAAAATAATTAAACCGCCTCAATTAGTAACAAGGCGTCACCTATCTACCCTCGAAATTGTTCCTTCAGTCAGGAAGATACTTACTTTGGTAACAGCTACTGTGTACACGCAGCAAGGTGGATTTTGGATGATGGGAAGTTTTTCTGCAGAACATGACAGTTAATATACAGTACTCTGAAACATATGAGTAGCTGTGCAGACAGCTTGTCTGTAAAATAGTTCTTTTGGAATGCACCAAACTTTTCTTATCTGTATCATTTTGTCTAAAAGCATTCACAAAAGCAGCCTAACAACACAGGTGCATTCATGTGCACGCATATGCATGAAAAGCATAAGAAAAGCATATTCTGGCTCATGCAGCTACACAAGCCCTCAGCCGATAGAGATGAAGAATTCCCAAATTAAGCTTGCTCAAGCATCGCCGCGGGTAGCAGTGGGAACCAGCAGCAGCTCCCAGCTTCCCCCCTGCGCACAGGCTGACACCTCCCGTTCCTGTTCCTCTGATCTCCGGTTCCCCAGCTGGGGGAACAGCAAGGCTGAAGGGCAGGGAAAAAAAACTTGTTCATATTCCTATGCTTGCTCCTTCTGTCCCAATTTCTTCGTTTATCTCCAAGTACGCTGTGTCTAAGTAAAGAAAGGAGTCAAATTTTCACGGCAACAGAGAGGTAATCTCACCTCATTGCCCACCAAAAGAGCCAGATAAAGGATTGCATGGCTAGGCACTGCCAGAGACTTGAAACAGAGCATCAGTTACCCGACACAGGTTTCCACCCACCCTTCTCTGAAAAGACTGTACAAGAAAAGAAAATTAGGATTTTGATTTGTTTTTCTTGTAAACCCAGGGCACAACAACAGAGAGCAGCCAAGACAAGACCACTAAACGTGGAAAAATTCTGAGTGAGAAGACCCAGGATCCAAACCCCAGATAAAGTGAGCCCTTTGCAGCTTTGAGCCTGAGCTAATCTGTAGTTAAGCAGCACTTACACTTGCTGAGATTAAGGACACGTTTACAAGCACATTTCTTTCAGTGGAAAGTGCCAATTTAAACAGCTCTCCCCTCCAGTTTATTCCATTCCCACCGAGGTTCTTCCGAACCTAGGTCAACACCTTGAGCCAGTGGAGGCCACAAACGGCACGCCAACAAAACTGAAGGTAAGGGGAGGAAGAAATGGACAGCCAGAGATGAAGGGTAGATGGAGGCAGCTGCTTAAAAGCCAGTACTGCTGTGCAAAGATATAGATAAAAGACACTAGGACGAGAGGGAATGGCCTCAAGCTGCGCCAGGGCAGGTTTAGGTGGGATATTAGGAAAAATTTCTTCCCCAAAAGGGCAGTCAGGCCCTGGCCCAGGCTGCCCAGGGAAGGGGCTGAGTCCCCATCCCTGGAGGGATTTAAAAGACGGGTAGATGTGGTGCTTAGGGACGTGGTTTAGTGGCGGACTTGGCAGTGTTAGGTTTACGGCTGGACTCTATGACCTTAAAGGTCTTTTCCAGCCTAAATAATTCTGCAATTCTGTGATATATGTGGCACCAAGACCAGAAATTCATGGCTTCAGTCTACAACACTCAATAATATTCAGCTGAGCTTAGAAAATGCTGACTTGCCCCTTTTCTTTTTTTTTTTTTACTCCAAATACCTAGATTGCCAGGACAGGGAAGTCCTTACATACAAGCACGGAGAACGCCTTTGCTGAGTTCCATGTCATTTGGACACACCCTCCAGGTTAAATAATAATAAAAAAAGCCAAAGACTTAACCATCACTCCAGGATTAGCTAACTATAGACCAACAGCACTTGCCAGTAAAGCTAACAACTCTTGCAAGCCTTGGGCTCATTGCTCATGCTCTGCACAGTGTCTAAAAAAGTGTAAGACCTGAGTCAGTAATCCAGCACAGCAAAGTTCAGTGCCACCAGAAGTACCTATGTGAATGCTCACTGGCACCCAGTCTGATAGATCCCGCAAAGATCGAGCTGACTGTATTTAGTAGGTAGGAAAACCCCTGACACAAGTAGAGAACGAGGTGAGGAAACAAATTTGGGGGACTAAGGAGAAGCGGTATCTTGCAGAGCTATGGTTCTTGCCGGGATCCTATGCATGGGAGACAGGGCGTGCAGTGAGGTTGAAGGATACGTGAAGGGACGCACGGTTGGAGTTGCGGTCTGCAAAATGTGTAAATGAACAAAACCACACAGGGCAGGTTAACAAGGCTGATCAGGAGAGAGACATTCACAAGCACAGATCTGCGGGGACTTGGATCGGGGAACCAGACACACGCACCACAGAAGCAAAGCTCCCTAGTGAGGGATGCCTCCCTCGCTCAGCGCGCCGACCGGAGACCGACCAAACGGGCCATCAGAAGTGGGGAAGGAGGGCTGCTTCAGCACCACCGCCGCTGAACCACAGTACGTACTCTTCCTCAAGCATCAGATACAAAAGGGAAAGGGATGCTGGAGAGGTCCCTGACCAGAGCAAGATGATTTTTTTTGTTTGACTTAAAGGTACTTGCTTAATTAGCATGTGCGTATCTTAAAACATGCCACATGACAATACCGAGCTCTTTACAGACAGATAGCTTTAGGTACCACATCAATTGACATGCCGCTGAGCGGGAAGACAACCTTAAACTGTCTAGACAACAAGGTGACATACACAAATCCAGCAGAGCACAATTTATTGGCAGTTAAATATCCTGACTGCAAGACTTCCATGAGTAATCAATCATGTAATGCACTCTCATAGAGCAGTTTTCCCAACACAAACTTCCATTTTCTGGCAACTGCATCTAACATTCCTCCGAGTCAGTACAAAGTGAAAAGAAGAAATCGCTTACCACCTCCCACGGTGGTCAGGCTGAAGGACACAATCCTGGGATGCTCCCTCCCTCCCCGTGCACCCCAGAGGCCAGCACCTACCCTCACTCGCTCACATCTTTCCACTAGCGGTCAAATTTTCCTTCTCGCAACATCACAGGGATCAGGAGGCAGGACCATGCAAGAGGGGTACGGGTAAAGGGAGGACAAGGCTAGGAAAGCGGAGACCACCTGACAGAAACACTGTCCTTACCGGAGGACTTCGGCTATTTAGAAGCCACTTGCTGTTTGCGTTGCCATTCCCCGCACACTCTAAGGAAGAGGCAGCAGCCCACAGGAGCACTCTAGAAGCAGTTCATGGTCCACAGTCCCCACTGGACCACCCTAACCTACCCAAAATGAGTTAATACTTGGTGTTCCGAGGTCACTTTATTCAACCCTGCATGTTTTCACAGCTTCGCTCCACGTCAACGGGAACCAACCACTACACTGGTTGCACGGTCATACCCTTTCCAACAGCATCCGCACCAAAATGCAAAAGGGAATATGGGAATATTTGAAATCAACAAGATCCATTTTCCTCTCCCAACTTCCCCAATACCATGGATGGGAGCTTTTGACCTGGATTCCTTCCTCTTCATTTTATATTTAGTAATCACAGACAACCGGTGCTTCGATTATTTAAATGCTATGATACTGACAGTGGTCAATAGCAGCAACTTATCTGCTGCATCCATCTTTAACTCATTTTTCGTAATCTTGCTAAGTGGGTCTATAAAAGGCACCCTTCTGGTTCCACTCGGAGTTGAAAATATATATCAAAGAGGAATAATCGTCTTGTGGCAAGATTAAACTGTATCCACCTTTTGTGCAATTCCTGCGCTGTCTGAAACTACTAGTACTAACCATTGACAAGCAGCAAACTAGACGAGATGAGCATCTAACTCTGCAACTTTTGTATTCTGCTGAATTCCATTCATTTCGAAACGCACACATCCTAAGCTTCTTTTTGAAATGCGCTGTTTGAAAAAGAAGTTAAGCTCACCCCCCAGAGGAATTTTTCCGTCATCATAAGCCTTTGCCCGTAGCACACTAGGCCCGGAAGGGTCTCCTTAAAGCGCCAGGCGCTGCCACTCCCTAGGCCGCCCAAGA
Source organism: Nipponia nippon (assembly GCF_047370975.1). Taxonomy (NCBI): domain Eukaryota; kingdom Metazoa; phylum Chordata; class Aves; order Pelecaniformes; family Threskiornithidae; genus Nipponia; species Nipponia nippon. Next base: position 2,625,156 of record NW_028262355.1, on the reverse strand, counting down.
GCTGCAGCGGAGCTGCCAGCAGCTCCTGCTTCCAGAGGACGGGGCGTGCTCCTCCGCCGCGCTGACACCGGCCCCGCTACAGCCTCAGATCCGACACGGAACTTGCATTCCTCCCTCCATCGTTTTTTTCAGCTGCAACGCAGAACACGTCTCGGAACTTAAAGCTATGTTGTTCAGAGTACTTTGATTAAAAAATTTTGCAACGCTGCTGCTAGAAATCCAAAGCCGTGCACACACATCAGGGTGGCGGTTGTTGGCTGGCTGCTAGCAGTTAAGCAGTGAAATGCTAACATTTATGAAGCCTCACTTGACAAAGTTATTTATGCCTATACGCTTTCCGTCCTCACCGCACTAACCCTAGCCTACCTCACCCACGGCAGCAGGGGTGCCATAAAGCGCTTGGTTAGCTATTAATGTTGAGTTCCACCGCTAACCACATTCGTACTTACTTCTGCTTTGTCCAATGATTAACATGAAGTTTATGTATTCTTGCCTCCCTGAAAAATGTCAGAGGTTACATAGTTTTCTTCTTTACTGAAGGATAACCTTTATACAGATCTTATTTTCCCATCTGTAATTCACACTGCCATTTTAGAAGACATAGCTGATTTAGGCAGAACCAAGCTAGGAAACCAAAAACCAAACATGCAGCAAAAACCAGACTTAACTGACAACGAACAGACGCCAATTCACCTTAGAAAACAGATAAGGCAATACAGATGTGTGTACAGATTTAGGAGACTTTTGTTAGGTATATTTATGTGCACCATTCACATTTTTTAATTAACTTTTAAACAAACACCACATCTTCTCCAGGTGCTCTGAAAAGCCAAGTAATTTCTAACACCTATTAAAACATTCACATAAAGAAAATTTATTAAAAAGTCCTCCTGCCCTTGGATTAATAAAATATCCTGGAGCTGGGAAGTTTAGGGAAGAGTTATGGAAACAACAGGGGAAGGCGGCGGGCAAAAGGCAGCGCCCCGAGCCGTGCGCTGCTTCCCCGCGGGCGAGGACGGAACGCCACCCCGCAGCTTCGCCCCTCCGGAAAATAACCCAGGAGGGGCGGCTTAGTCCAGACCGCCTAAAGCAAAACAGACACGCTATAAAAACCAACCCCAACGAGTTTTGGAATACACATCCATATGTCCTAAATACACATAAGAAGAAATCCACAGCGATCCACAGTCCAGTGTAAGAAGGAAAGCTGTAGATGTCAGCTTCCTATAGGACAGAAAATCCCATGATACATTTAGAGTACGCATTAAGAGAATAGCACTGAAATAACAATCGATATGGGTATAAAATTAGAAGCTTGGCTTTTCTAAATGAACAGACAAGTGTGAAAGGCACAACGTTTGGATCAATGTAAACCAGTATTTGAACAGATGCCACGCAGACCAGAGAAGATAAAACATTTAACATGTTCTCTTTCATATTTCCCGAGCCGCACAACCTCCCAGCCAGCCTTCGCCTCATCTGCATCAGGGACGCCAGAGCCAGGCAGTCGCCCGAGCAGCGGCAGCGCGCCCCGACGTGACGCCGTGGTCTTCCCGCAGGCACCGAAAGCCGAACTTACCGAGCGCTGCCCGGCTGCTTGGGCACGAGACCCCCACGCCAACGGCGGGCCGCGTCTGCGGGAGCGCGCCGCGAGGCACCGCCGCGGCTCGCGGGGGCCCTGGCAGTCTCCGACGGCCAACGCGGAAGTTTTGCTGATGGAGGCAATAAATGTCCATTGCCAAGGCAACGAGGTGAAAGGAGAGCAATCTAGGATTTCACCTGAAGAAAGCTTAACATGTACCGCGGCGGGGGAGTGTTGGGTTGCGTTTGGTTTGGTTTTTTTTCTTTTCCCTGTATAGAGGCATTTTTGATTTCAAACCAAGATAGGGTCAGCGAGGTAAATTTCCACTGGCTGGAAGGAGAGAAACCAGATCACGCTGGAAAGTTACCTGCTCCCAGGGACTCTCTGAATCCGGTTTCACCCACTGAGCACCACATCTCTATTTTTATTACACCTGAAAGTTTGCAAAACATAACAAAATAGAAAAAAACAACAACAGATCTTTAACTCAATGTTTTGGCTACAAAACACATCAGAATGGAAAAGACAACAAATCTTTAACCCAATGTTTTAACTGTTGGAACTCGTTATCCTGAATGAAAACACACACAGAGCCCCTGGTGTGCTGGGTGTAATAAAAACATACGGTCCCCCCAACAAACTGCTCTTTAATTCTCCCCATTATTGTGAATAATCAACTAGGATTTGCAGTTTCAAAACAAAACAGAGTATTTCTCATCTACTTAAAAAAAGAGCCAAAGTGTTTTCTATAGCAAGCCTAACAACGTTGGGCTGCTCCTAAATCTTTTAGCAACTGAAAACACAGAAGACAAGTTAGATTGCAGAAGAGTCATGCTGATTCTTACTTGGATTTGTTGGTGGATTAAACCAACCCACGTTACCGCTGAGTGAAAAAACAGTACTCTAGGAAGCTATTCCACATCAACGTCTTACCCTGAACGTTACCACATCGGATTACCCTCTGTTCTGACATACAGCCACCCACCTACCATCAAACAACCTCAGGGCCACCCAAGAGGGAGAAGCGAAGCGGGATGCTCTATCCGACAGCCGGCCGCCACCGCCCCCGGGGCAAAGCCAGCCGCCGGCACACCGAGCGAGCCGAGGAAGAGCCACGCTCCTGGGCTGCCAACGCACAGCCACTCCGGGAGCGAGAGCAGCCGCCCGGCGCGAGCCGGTCCTGCCGGGGAAGCGGCGAGGTGAGACCAAGCGCCCACCCTGCCCTGGCGCTGCCCAGCCCCGCTGTCTCCCCTCCAGAACGCCCCGGCCCTGCCAGAAGGCCGCCGCGGCTCCCGCCCAGCAAACTCCGGCCACTGAACACCATGGCCCCAGAAACGCTCCGCTTTCAAATGACAATCTCTGCGTACGTTTAACGGAAAAACAACAAAACACCACAAAAGCAAGCACAGTTTGGAATAAAGGCCATGAGCCAGGCAAGGAAGTCAGTCGACATATTTAGTACCGCTACCCTCGTTATCGCCCAACAGCACGGGCAGCTGGGGCAGGAAGAAGCTGGTTTGCTTGCTGGAGACCCGGGGAGGAGAGAGGCATCCAAAGTGAACAGCTCAACTTCTGGGGACATCATAGTGATTTTCTGAAGGCCGTAGCAATAGTATGTGATAAGTCTCAGTATAATTCTTGTGATAACTTAATAATCTTGATATTTGTCAGTGGCAATTTTGCAAACACTCTTTGATAAAATCTCTGTTCTGCAATGAAAACAAAAACAGGCACCAAGGGTACGAACCACATCTCCGCTCCCCTCTGCGAAGTTCAGCCCGGGAAAACCAACTTAGAGTAAAGGTCACTAGGTTACAACCACCTACTTACCCGGCTCAAGCACAGAAATTAAAATCTCATTTCAGGTAGCTTCACCACGAGCAACCTGGGAACCCGGCTCAGGTGTTCCTCCCTTCAAACGCCGAGCACATTCCCCCTTACGAAGTCCGAGACTAAAACAAATTTTGCCTTTTCTTCCCTGCAGAATTCTCAACCCTCGCTGCGTGATGCAGCATATTAAAAAACAGCCAACCAACCAACATTATTTTGTCTAAAGCAGATCTCGAAATCAGAGCAATTAAACCTAGGTTTTGGAGGAAAGAAAGCCATGTAACTGGGACCAGAGAGACCCTCCTGGCTACACGGAGTCGGGCACAGAGCGCCAGCACCCGCGGTGCTCCACGGCACGTCTCTAGGCTGAGGCAACGACTTCCCCCACAGCACGGCGGCAAAAGCCGAAACAAACCCAAGTTCCGAGGAAACTGCTGCTGAGCAAAAACCCGACTTGTCGTCCTCACAGGACGATGCCCCAAGTTGAGGGGGACGAGCTCTCTGTAGCACCAGAACAAGCGTGTACCCGTCAGCTCCGGGCGCTGGAGCTGGAGGAGGCGGCGGCGGCTTTGGAAGCACGCTCTTCCTGCGGGCGAGTGAACAGCTGGCAGAAGAGACGAGGGGTTTAAGTTCACACGACGGTTGCATAAAGCCAAGTTGTTCAAGTGTAGCCACAGGCCACCTCAGGCTACACTTAAAAGCTCTGATTATCCCACAATGCTACAAAATTTACTGAATTACACCTTACTGAGTATCTTACTAAGGCACACCAGAACCATCACATCAACAGATGAAGCAAACGCCAGTAAGCATTAAAAGAACTGCAGAGTTTGGGGAACTGTGGGAATCTTAATCTCATCCAACAGAAAAATATTACATGTTTTACAATAATGATTCAAGTCCTACTTCTAGGACTTGGGACCTCTATGTAAAGAGGCACCATATTCATGTTTTCCTTGGCTAGACTGACGCCGCTGGGGAGGAAAAACACCAGGCAGAAATTCAGAAAGGCACAAGTTTGTCTTAGAGGGACAGCACCACGATGCTGCTCCTGCACGTGGACAAAACGGCACGCAAACCTGAAGTGAGCAAGGTAAACACACGCACGTCAGGAGCCGTGTACGGAGATCAAAGATACACGCGTGTCAGCAACAGGGTTAGGAACCAGGACTCAAAACTCCCAGTCCAACGCTGAAAGCACACTATTAAGAAACAGGCTCAAATCACAGTGCTGACCTCACGAAAATCTGCTAACGAGGTATTTTTACTGCATGTTTAAAAAAAAGTAAGCGTTCCAGGTGAATTGCAATCTGTTTTTATAAAAATCCGTGCAGCTAGATATACTTGAGCAATTTTAGCAAGCACGTTGAACCAGGTCACCTGTGGTCTTTAGAAATACCTAAGAGAACACAGAAGAACTTTAAATTAATGGACTCGCTGTACTGCACAAGACTTTATTCTCCTTATTTAACATTTAGACAGACCTACTTATATCACTCACTAAAGGAATTCATCTAACGGACGCGTCGTTTTCTGCACAACCTAATTCACTGAATTCTCCAGTAGGCTGATGCAGGCTGCACGCAGATGTCATCTAGATCTAGCTGCACCAGTGAAGAAAAAAATTCTCACCCAACAACGTTTTTCCTGGTTTTTAACACTGCCAGAGGTTCCCATCTCCCTCCTCCAGCTGACAGCAGAGACCATGACAACGAAAATAAGCCAGGTTGGTTTCATTAGCCTCGCTCCCTTGGATGGCTTCAAGCTCGTGAGCGCTCAGAGCGGTGGCTGGGGAGGAGACACGGCCTCTACCACAGGGGCTGCGGCTACTTACTGGTTCCCTTCGCTTGCCACAGTTCTGGGCTCAGACTCGGTGATGACTTGGATTTCCACTTTCTTGGCTCTTCCATCTAAATAGGAAGACTATGCTCTGAACACCTACTCCCGTCATTCATACAACATGAAGAACCATCCCCGAGAAGCTTCCAATACCAACAAGTTTGCCATAAAAAGCACAACGATCACTCATATCCACTTAATTTAGCGCCACTTTGTGGCGAGTATCTCAAAGGAAAGAAAAACAACAGTGTCGTATGAGAAAGGAGGGTATGTTTGCTGAATCGTCAGTATACGTCATAAATTGATGCTATGGGAAATTCTCTTTCTGAACTCTCAATCTGCTTTTCTCAGGACAAGCCAAGAGAAGCATGTAATCTTTGGGGGTAGCCGCGAAACAAGAAAAGCAGCATTTGTTACATGCTGCTATTAAAAATACAAACAAAGCTTTGCCTAGGAGTTTCTGGTGCATTTGCAGAAGTCTGTGACCTGAAAGTGACTCTCCTGTACAGATGTAGTTTTAACAGAAAAACAAACCAACCAACCGACCAAACCACCCAACCCTGATCTTGCAGAGATCAGCACCAAGATCATCTGCATCCAAACTGAAAATTTACTGCAAGTGTAAACAGAAAATTCATACAGGAAAATCTGACAGTAACTTCTTGTCCTTCCCTTAGGGGAGACAGAAACTCAGCTGATTCATTAAAACCTCAACCTTTTATTTAAACAAATATCTAGTTTTCTGGCATGCAAAAATAGCCCTTCAAGTATGAACTACCATGAAATAAAGGAATGATGTTTTTACATGTAGGATGATTACGTTACACTGGCCCCGACACTTGTAAAAGCTTTGCCAGCCAGAGAGTGAACAAGGCCAGCTGGTTTAATTTCATTAGAAGATATTCATTATCTTTGGGTCAACGTCCAGACAGATCTATTACTTTCCAGCACACACAAGAGAGCAGTACTTCAAAACTTATTAGTCAAGAGAACCACAGAAAATCCAATTCCCCGGTGAATGTCTAACAATTTTGCCCACTAATGAAGAATGGTCTAAATTCCCAAGTAAGAGCCTGCCGTAAGAAGTCACAGGAGGAGGCAGGAGACTTGTTTTCAAAGCATCTTTTCTAGCATGACAATTAGGTTTTTACCTTTCACTAAGCCAACCTCTGATACGGTTAAATATTTCTTCTTTGTTTAAACACTAAACATCTTGAAGTGGTGTTTTTTGATATGATGAAATCCACCAGGCCGTTAAAATTAAAGCTTTTTTAAAGTGAAAAAATCATTAATTACACTTTATAGAACTCTCTTAATTTTCCCCTATGCAAAATACAACACAAATTCAGGTGTAACTGTATTTTAGACTACCAGTCCTCATAAAAATCCACTGATTTATCATCAGAAAGCCTCTATGAGTAAGCAGTACATACGACCTCAAAGAGAATCACAGAAGGGACGAGGCTGGATCGACCTCTGGAGATGATCTCGGCCGGCCCTGCTGCTCAAAGCCGGGGCAGCCGGAGCAGGCTGGCCCCGACTGTGCCCAGTCCGTCCTGCACATCGCCACGGATGGAGACTCCACCGTCTCTGCCGGCGATGCTCTGCCTCGCGCAGCCCCGGAGGCCGCTGGCCTTCCTTGCTGCAAGGGCGCGTTGCTGGCTCGTACGCAACCTGTTGTCCACCAGGACCCGAAGGACCTTCTCTACAGAGCTGCTTTCCAGCGAGTCAGGCCCCATCCTCTCCTGGAGCCTGGGGTTATTCCTGCCCAGGTGCAGGGCACGCATGTCCCTTTGCTGAACTTCACAAGATTCCTGTTAGCCCGTTTCTCCGGCTCCTCCAGGTCCCTCTGAATAGCAGCACAACCCTCCGGTCTCTCAACCTCTCCTCCCAGTTTGTATTTCCTCCATCTCAAAGTTTGCTGACAAACAGCAAATTAGACTGGGGCACAAAGGGGAAGGCAGTGTTTTCAAATTTAAATAATAATACTGCAAATGACATGTTAGAGATGACTTGGAAACAGATAAAAACTGAATTCCCAGAAAAACAGCTTCAAAACAATTGTGGTTAGGAATCGGGCAGGTAGGAGAACAGGTTTAAAACAACTGTGGTTAAGAATCAGGCATGCAGGAAAACATTCTCAGGTTTTCTTTGTAGGCAACGACATGTGCAAGGCTCCAAGGAGATATATGCTGGCCTGCCGGACAAAGGGCAACTCGTATTTGCACGCAGTCGAAAGCTGTTGCGAAAAAGGACAGCTCTTGCTACCGCTAGGAATGCTTACCTGGTTAGCTGTATCTCTGCTTTGCTACGCCTCGTGGCTTGCAAAAGCTTTCAGCATCACTGAGAACAGCACCAGGTCCAAAGTACTTCCTAGGAACTCTATTATTAATTGTTTAAACTGAATTTGAATAGTCACAATATCATCACAACTGTTCCGAGAATCAAAACCACACTGAAGTTCACCAGATTGGTGAACGTGGCAAGATTTATTGCAAACCATCCAGGGAAAACCATGCAGTAAGAATACGGTCTGTTTAAGCCTCTGCAAATATCACTGCATTTATGTCCAGGGGAAAGAAAATTAGTCTTAGCCCAATTCTTTTGTAATTAGCTATTATACATTGGAATGACTGTCTCGGGATGTATCGCAACAACAGAAACTCCTGGTGCACCCTAGGAGTATTTTAAGTAAGGCCAGACAGAGCGAGTGCTACCAACCCTCTACTCGCAGAGCAGGGCAGAGCCACAGGATCACAAGCCATCAGGTCCTAAGATTAACCTGAACAAGTGTGATTTTAATACTGTTGTCTCGCTTCCTATTTCCAGGTTAGGGCAGGCAGTTCATCCGCTAACCGCCCGACGGCAGGTCTAAGTCTTCAAGTTACAAGGCCCGTGGCTGTACCTGCAGACTGAGCAGCACCAGAAAACGTCCCCACGCAGCAGGGCTCCGCCGCCCGCCCCGCTACCCTGCGGGAGCGGCCCCGGGCACAGCTTTGGCTCGGGCAATTCGCACGCTCCTGAACGACGTCTGAGCACAGTTTGGGAGGCAGCACGGGACGGGGACCGTGCCCAACACTGTCTGCGCGTGGCCAGCGGGACTCGAACAGCAGGCACACAGGCCCTTCCGTGCCCACGGGGCCCCAGCATAATCAATTTACTAGCATACACGTAGGCAACGACTGCCACCTGCAATCGTGGATGTACACAGCAATAATCAGCTGTAAGAGGTGGAACTCTCCTATGCATATAGGAATAAATCATTACATATACAAAAATCCAAGGAATTACACACAATGTATGTTTACACATGGATATCTTCTTTTCCATGACCAAAATTTTAAATATTTTTGGCATTTGACTGAGACTTAAGACTTGTGCACTTTGTTTGCAAGACAAAGACAACAACAGTTCAGAAATGGGAATGTTATTTTACCAGTCAAAAGAAGATCATTGACGTGCTTATGAGATGTGTTACAATTTTGTTAGACGTTTAGAGGTGGGTTTTGGGTTGGGTTTGTTTTGCAGCATTTTGGGTTTGGTTTGTTGTTGTGGTTGTTTTTTGGGTTTGTTTTTTTTTTTACATTCACTGAGTCTGAAAACCATGACCCACGTATTTCAAACAACTCATAAGAAAAGGCTTATATATAAATTTTTCACATTGGAACAGCAGTAGAAGAATATCTCTACAAGATGCTCTTCCCTAACAGAGGAAATAATCCACTTTCTGATGATCACTTCTCCTTTCCTGAAGAGGAGGAAGATGTTCAGTAGAATAAAACTTGAACTCACCTACATTTCTGTGAAGGTGATACAACCCTGACACAACAACGCATGCACACACACCCCCCAAATTCAGCAGCAATATTATTTTGATTAATAGTATTCTGAAACACTTGCAGGAGCAGAAGAGATTTGACCACAACTTGAGCTGTACCCACAGCTCAAGACCCAGCCCACGCCTGCTGAAGCAGATCAAAACGTTACTGGAAGCACACCAAGCAGAGCTGCCGTATTTCTGCAGCGCTCAGCAAACAGAGACCTCGTCGGGACAACGTCCTGGTCTCCTCCCTAGCACTGCCCAACAGCAGGCACCAGCGAGGCCAGACGCACGGACGAGGGGAGCAGGTACCTCCATCCGCTCGGTGCTGAGCGGACTGGCACCTCCTTGCTCTTTTCAGCTGCTCATCCCGACCAGCAATTAATACCGTCGACCTAACGGAGGAGCCCTGTCCTCAGCTGCACGCGTGACATTACGCAGGCTTGGGCACCCGCATCACACGCGGGCTCGTGCCGAGCGACCTTCGGACGCAGCAGAACTGGAAACGGCGGGCAGATGCGTTGCAGTGTATCAGCCGGCGAGAAGCCTGCGTTTCCTGGCAGAGAGGGATTAAATGCCTTCCTTTAGACCACGGTACGAGAGCGTCTCCTCAGAAACTCATCTGCGAGTAATAACCAGTGCTGACGATCCAGACATTTCATGAAAAGTGGGACTAAAGCTCAGATTCATGTATTTCAAATATCTTCCTTAAGAGCCTCTGCAAAGGCCAACAATTAAAAGTTCTTAAGAATAGACTATTCAACAGCTAAGCAGAAGAAGCCAACAAATGTCCTAAGAAAACGATGCCCTTTTAACTCACGTTATGCTCATTATCAACCTGTATTTTATCCCTGCCGTTTCACACCCTTCAAAATGCAACTTTAAAGCTTTTAGCATTTCACGTGACACCTTGAAAACAAGTCTTCGGTGACAACTTTCCCAACACCGCGCAAGTGACAGGCTGTTAACCGCACGCCGTGAGCGAGGACCCAGCCGATCCGCTGCAAACCAGTCACCAGGTAAGTCACCAGGCTTCCCTCCCCGCTTACCGCTCTGAGGAGGAGACGCTTCCATTCCCTAAAAGATGCTGTTTTCCTACACGTATTCTGATAGACCAAACGTCGAGATATTTATGTTTCAGAGAAGCAACTGCTTCCTATGCACATAGGCTACGCTAGCCATCATTTGCTTAAAGCAAGTTTTATGAAAATTCTGTTATCTTCTTTCTTTAAACTCTGAGGACGTCGACAGCTGTGATTGAAAAGTCATTGTTGATTATTATCATGCCACAGGTTAATAGTCACACTTCCTTAGTGAAAAGCCTAGGAAGTGGCTGTAGATAACTAAAAAACCTGGTATCTTACAGTTTTATGCATAGAAAATGTACATTGACAAGTATGGTGCTGGGCATCCGCTTAGATTTTTTTCTTTTTTAAAAGACATGCAAATCTCAAATACATACTAAACTTTTCCCCGTTTTTGAGAGGCTGATTATACATACAAAACGTAGAAAGAATATCCCGTATCGAATGGGGGAGGTTTACTTGTTTTCATTCCAGTAGCCCAATTAGTTGCCAACTGATCACACAAGCAGCTTTATGTAACCACAATCTATATTCGTGTTAGATATTTAATGATTTTGGACAATAAACAGTCAGCTTTATCACGGCTGCACTGTTTAATGACATAACACATTCAATAAGAACGTAATTCAACAGAAACTGCGATTGGAGGCTTGTTCCTGACCCAGATAACTTGAGCGATCGTTCCACAGCGCACACCCACAGACCAAGGTTGCACCACCGGCTGTTTCACCTGGAGAACGACCTGCAGGGCAGGCGAGGAACAGGATGAGGAATTCCTTAAACAGGCTTTGCTGGAAAAACCTTGATAGCAGGAAAACTACACTAACTGGCGAGAAAATGCCAGTGACACTCTTAAAACCTTAAATACCTCCAAAAGAGCTTCCTACTGCAGCACTTCAGTCTCAGAGAACATTGTATCGGGCACGTTTTCAGAATGCGAGTAGATATTAGTCACCTTTAGGATCTGTTGCTCTGAACATCTAACAGTGCTTTAGCAGAGGGCAAGATGCACTTTATCTTGGTGCACTGGAATGCATAAATTAAACCTCTTGTTTTCAAAAGATTTTGTAGAGATGCACAAGCAAAATACCGCAGACGTAACACATGAGCTCGACTGATTCCACGCACACTTTGCATCAAGAGGAGGGAAAAAGCTCTTGAAAACTGAACAAAATTTGGAAAAGAGCAAAACAAAGACACTTCCAAGTGTTTTAAAAATAGTTTGTTTTTTCTCTTCTGTTCAAACCAGAGATCAAGTATGAGTGTAATGTCAATAATTACGCCTCCCAATCATGAAGTATTAATGCTGGATTATTCCATTTACTGTAATTCATCCCAATGCATTCAGCAGCGGTAATTTGAAGCATACTAACACAACAGTACCATAGAAGATTACCGCTTAACTAACAATATGGTAAATGGTTAGGTATAACGTGGTGTATTCCTATTCATCCTGGTTTGAGCTGTGGAGGAAAAATAAGCAAAGACATTAAAAAGCAATATGCAGTGCTAACAAATCCAAAACGCGTATCTGAAAGCAATTTTAGAAAGATTAGTGAACATTGTTGGCACTAAACCTTATTCTACAATTTCAGCGCTCAGTGTATTAATTTACTACAAAAAGACCTTGTTTTAAACTTGGTTCATAGCAAGCCTGATGAACTGTAAAAGTAAAAAGAATGAAACACAGGCTGTAATCCCAGAATCTGAGCTGGATTCATGCATTTTGGAGAGCTTCACCGATTTCTTTGGTGTTCTGTAACTGGAGCGTATCAGATATTCTCCAGATTTACCTGGCTAAATGAAAACATTATGCTAAATCAGGTGAATGCAAAACATCTGTGTTTTCATATATATACATACACACACATGCATGTGTGTTGCCTGAAAGAAAATTATTTTAATTACTGTATATTTTACCAAAATAGAAAGGAAACAATTTGTTTTCTAGGGTGGAGAGAGAAGGAAGCCTGCAGGAGCCCCATGATTAACACAGTCAAACAAAACATTCATACCGTAAAATACTACAAGAACTGCAACAAGAGAAGAAATCTGCAAAAAAGAGGTCTGTTTTGCAATACAGGAGATTGGGAAGGCACCCAGCGATCGCATGCCATCTACACCGCAAACAGGAATTGCACACGGTGCATGAAATCCAGGGCGTTAGCTGTGGCAGAAAAGTCACAGCAGCTACACCGTCTAGAAAATAGGCTGGAAATGCATTGCATGGGCGACGCAAAACAGTCAAGATGGGTAACGAAGACACCCAATGTCTGTATAAAGCACCACACACCAGGGTCTTGGGTACCTTACTTTGGGGAAGGATGCAGCCCTTCCATGCGCTCAGCCGGCGACTGGTGGTCCCAGTCTTTCCAATACAGGTCTGTGACATGCTGCACAGCGCGATGACAGGCGGCAGAGATAAGCATTTGCCAGAGGGAAGAGCTGGTTACATTGCAATTACTTTGGGATATCAGAAACCAGCTGTCGCCCACCTTAATGGCCCTGTGAATGTTTGATGTGAGCCAGTGCTTTCGTTAGCCCACCTTGATGGCCCCGTGAATGTTCAATATGAGCCAGTGCTTTCGTTACTGTTTTAGAAAGGCTGGGGAAAAAAGAAAAGCGTATTTACTCCTGTCAGAGACTGCCCTGAGGGGCAGAGGGTGCTGGAGGTAAAGGCAGGAGGAGAGGCTGAGGGAGGTGGGTTCGTTCAGCCTGGAGAAGGCAAAGGGGCTGTAACTGCTGCCCACCTGACAGCCCTCCCCAGGGACAACCCAGGCCGCCTCTTGACAGAGCCTGCAGCAAAAGGCCAAGTAGTAACCATCACACCTTGAAGCAAGGGGAATCCCAGCTAAATAAAAAGGACACACTTTCCATGTCACCGGGTGGCTGAGGACTGGGATGGGGACCAGAGGCTGTGGAGCCCTCACCACTGGAGATCGGCAACGCTGGATTGGAGACAACCCCAAGCAGAGAGGAAGGTGGACAGGGACAGACACGTCTGCTCTCTGCCAGGCCTGCTGAAGCGCCAGGAGCTGCTGCACGGTGGCACTGCAACCTGCAGAGCCCCTCAGCTAAGTCTGATCGCTGATCAGCATCTATCTGTCCCCACAAGAGACGAACGCCTGACAGATTCAGGACAGCAGTGTTGCGAGCCCAGCTCTGTCCCCTGTGCAGCCAGGTGATGCCGGCAGGTTGCTTTCCCACTTCGT